>NC_053496.1:152535031-153180031 GCF_905171775.1 Rana temporaria
GGGCCAATTGCGGCCCGAGTTCCCGGTTTCGAATGACCCGCCTGGTAATTTGGACATGTATATCTTTTGTGGTCTTCAACGAATCCCCGAGCACCAGGGGCCACAAAAGTTATACATACTGGCTGCCTTGGAGGGGACAGGGTGGAGGCGGGACGAGTGCCGTACACACAGGTGAATTTCCTGTTTGCACGGCGGCCTCTGTAATAGGAAGTCCTGTCTCCTGTGCTGCCATTGGATGACTGTTTTGTCCATCATAAAAGGCAGGACTTTGTATTAAAGAGGCCTCCAAGAAAACAGATTCTCCTCTATGTAATCTGTTGGTGCTCGTCCCGCCCCCTTCCTGTCCTATCCGAGGTTGCAGATGGGCATCAATCAGCTGCACTGATGGAAATGGTGAGTCTGCATTCCTGGCAATGGGGGTGCTGCATTCCTGGCAATGATAAGGCAACGGTGGGTCTGCATTCATTGCAATAGTGGGGCTGCATTCATGGCAATGGTGGGGTTGCAGATGGGCACTAATTAGGCTGCATTCATGGGCACTGACCCTTATTTTGCTTCACAGTTCTTTATTTAAAACTAATTATTTTTTCCTGAAACTTCCTTTTTAAAGTGAGGGTGCGTGTTATACGCCAATAAATACAGTATATCCCATGCTCATCTCCAGGATTTCTCCAGAGCCTCTCCCATCCTCTGGAACTCGCTACCTGTCCGACTATCCCCTACTCTTGCTACCTTCAGGCGAGGCCTGAAAACTTATCTCTGTAGGGAAGCCTATCACATCTCCAACTAATCTTTTACCACTTCCATTAGCTCATTCCCCACAGTTACAACATTTTATACCACCTGCCCCACCCTACTAGATTGTAAGTAGACATGTGCACAACAAAAAAAAATCGTTTTTTTTTGTTTCGCCTCATTCCGTAGATTCGTAAAGATTCGTAATTTCATAAGACACAAGTTTTCCTATTCGGACCCGTTAGTAATTTCGTAAGACGCAAGTTTTCCTATTGTTCGTATTTTCGTAACAGTTTTATTTTCGTTCATACTGAATGATTCGTAATTCTGTCTAATTTATATTCGTTGTTCGAAATTCGTAATTTTGTTAGATAATAATTTTGTTTAATGGATTCGTAATTTTGTACTTTGTAAATACATTGCGGCACGGTCATTCGCAATCTCATATTTTAATTTTAACACGCGGCTAATCCATATTAAGATAGACTTTCTCTTAAGCCCCGTACACACGGTCTAACTTTTTGCCAACAAACTTCAAAATTAGTGTTTCCAAAAAATCTGTGTATACGCTCCATCAGACAAACTTTTTTGGTTTTCATCGGACAAAAGTTTGCTCTGCAAACGGACAAACTTTTCGGCAACAAAAGTCCAGCCAACTCCCTTCGGACAAAAATCCACGGAAAAGTTTGTTTGAAGTCCGATCATGTGTACGAGGCTTTACATTGTTCAATGTGACTCAGCACAAAAGATATAAGCTGATTGGCTAAGATATTAACTACTTAAGGACCTTGGCTGTTTTTCAGATTTGGCGTTTACAAGATTAAAAACATTTTTTTTGCTAGAAAATTACTTAAAACCCCCAAACATTATTTATATTTTTTTCTAACACCCTAGAGAATAAAATGGCGGTCATTGCAATACTTTTTGTCACACCGTATTTGTGCAGCGGTCTTACAAGCGCAAATTTTTGGGGAAAAAAATCACTTTTTTGTATTAAAAAATAAGACAACAGTAAAGTTAGCCCATTTTTTTTATATATTGTGAAAGATAATTTTACGCCGAGTAAAATGATACCCAACATGTCACGCTTCAAAATTGCGCCCGCTCGTGGAATGGCGTCAAACTTTTACCCTAAAAAACTCCATAGGGGGAGTTTAAAAAAATCTATAGGTTGCATCTTTTAAGCTACAGAGGAGCTCTAGGGCTATAATTATTGCTCTCACTCTAAGGCCCCATACACACGGGAGGATTTATCCGCGGATACGGTCCAGCGGACCGTTTCCACGGATAAATCCTCTCGAGGATTTCCGCGGATTTCTATGCGATGGCGTGTACACACCATCGCATTGAAATCCGCGCCAAAATCCTCTGGCGATGACGTGTCGCGCCGTCGCTGCGATTATGACGCGGCGACGTGCGAGACGCTGTCATATAAGGAATTCCACGCATGCGTCAAATCATTACGACGCATGCGGGGGATCCCTTCGGACGGATGGATCTGGTGAGTCTATACAGACCAGCGGATCCATCCGTTGGGATGGACTCCAGCAGATGGATATGTTCTGCATGTCAGCAAATATTCGATCTGCTGGAATCCATCCCAGGGGAGATATATCCGCGGAAAAAGATCCGCTGGCGTGTACACACCATAGGATCTATCCGCTGAAACCCATTTGCTGGGATTTATCTGCGGATGGATTCTATTGTGTGTACGGGGCCTGACGATCGCGGTGATACCTCACTTTGGTGGTTTTAACACCGTTTTCATATTCGGACGCTACTCACGTATGCGTTCGCTTCTGCGAGCGAGTTCGTCGGGACGGGGCGCTTTAAAAAAAAATGTTTTGTTTTCTTATTTATTTTTATTTATTTATACATTTTTACACTGAAAAAAAAAATAAAAAATGGATCACTTTTATTCCTATTACAAGGAATGTAAACATCCCTTGTAATAGAAAAAAGCATGACAGGTCCTCTTAAATATGAGATCTGGGGTCAAAAAGACCTCAGATCTCATATTTAGACTTAAATGCAAAAAAAAATTGTCATTTGAAAAAATGACAACAAGAAAATATTGCTTTAAGAAGCATGGGCAGAAGTGACGTTTTGACGTCACTTCCGCCCTGCTATGCTATGGGGACGGGCGGGGGCCATCTTGCCCTCACTCGTATACCTGTCGAGCAGGAGGACCCGATAGCCCCCGGCTGCTGCTGACGGGTCCGGTAAGCGGCGGAGGGCGCGGGAGAGCGGCGGGAGTGGGGGCCTACTTCCCGCCGCCGATAACGATGATCTTGCGGCGAATCCGCCGCGGAGACCACCGTTATCGTTTACAGGACCGCTCACTGAAAAGATGGATATCTCGGTTGTGGCAGCAGCTGCTGCCGTTACCGAGATATCCACCGTTAAAAACAGGATGTATATGTACATGAGCGGGTCCTTTAGTGGTTAAGTAAGATACATCACTCACTAGCCACACTGCCCAGTGCCCATTCGAAAGAACAAGTCAAGTACACAAATGTACGAACAGACAAAGAAACGGATTTACAAAACACACAAATGAAAATACGAACATACGAATGAAAATACGAAATTACGAACAGACAAAGGATTTAAAATACGGAATGCAAAATGTTCGTCATTTTCGTTCTTTTGCTGTTTCGGTGTTTCGTATTTTAGTACGTTTGTCCAATCGTACGTTCGTATTTTCGCTTGTTCGTTGCTTATTTGTAATTCCGTAATTTTCATATTTTAGTGCTTTCAGTTATTCGGATCTTCGAATTGATCCGAATGTACGAATACTAACAAATTCGTACGGAAATCCATTCGTTATGAACGGGATCGCACATGTCTAATTGTAAGCTCTTCTGAGCAGGGCCCTCTTAATCCTCTTGTATTTTGTTGTATTATAACTGTATTGTCTCCCTTTTATATTGTAAAGCACTGCGTAAACTGTTGGCGCTATATAAATCCTGAATAAGAATAATAATAATATCCAAATAACACGCCCAAGCTCATCTCTTTACCACACACAGCCACAGAGGCAAGAGAATTCTTGTTGGGCCGTGTATTAGTGCTCGGACGAACACACTTCTGCCCCGTACACACGCTCAGGATTTCCGACGGGAAAAAATGAGAGCCAGTCTCTTTTTTTTTTGCCGGACGTTTTTGGCAATTTTCCAAAAATGGATGGAGCATACACACAGCCAGAATTCCAGGCCAAAAGCTCTCATCACATTTTTTCCAACGGGAAAAAAGGTTGTGTGTGTACGAGGCATGGGAAAAATTGTAATGGTTCAAAGAATGTCAGGCAAAATGGTCGGCCCTCACGCAAGTTCACTTCATCAAATCTGGTCCTTTTTCAAAAAAAGTTTGGACACCCCTGCCTTAAGGAAATTGGTAAGGTCCTCCATATGTTTAATATGTTTATTGTCATGTAGGTAATGTCCAGTTATCAACTCTTTCCCTTCACATCAGTATTTTAATAGTTGAAAGTAATCCCAGGGAAAGGGTTTTGGTAGAAAGACAGTGCACCATGAGTTCTCTCCTGGCCATGTATGAACCCAAGTCACTGATTCCTTTCAAATAATTAATGGTGTAAAGTTTCAAATTGAATACATGAGCTCCAGTGTGTAGTTGAATTTAGCATATCACTTATCTGATCATCCATTTATAAGAAGAGCTGGAATCTGATGATTTATTGTCAGTATTCATAATATTATCCCAATAAGTGCAGCCCTACAAAGACCTACTCATTACACAATGACCAACACCATCTGCTAAATGTTATATGCAAACATTAAGGGCTTTTTTTATAATACATATTCATAACCTTATCCTTTTAAAGGGGTTCAAATAATCCATAAATATTTTACTTTACACAATACATAATGATAAAGTGTTCTGTCCTTATTTTGAAACACATCTATCTACCACAAATATGCTCTTCTATATGTAAACTGCAATAGTGCGTCTTTGTGCCAAAACACAGAAAACTGTGTCCTTCACAGAACATTTAAAATAAGTTTTACTTCATCTTCAGAGCTTTCAACCTCAATTAATCCACTTCTTGTACACCAGGGGTCTGCAAACTTTCTAAACAAAGGGCTGGTTGACTTTCCTTTAAACTTTAGGGGGGCCAGAGTAGCCAATGGAAATAGAAAATGTCCCAGTGTCAGCGGCAGTAAAAAAATTACACAGTGTCCGTGGTCGGTAGAAGCCTGAATAGTGCTCCATCATTGGTATTAATTGGAGGGATAGTGCCAAATTGTTTATATCAGTGGGAGGAATTATGCCCTATTACTGGTGTCAGTGGGAGAGACGGTGCTCCATCAATGGTGTCAGTGGGAGGGACAGTGCTCCATCAATGGTGACAGTGGAAGAAAATTGTCCCATTGTTGGTGTCAGTGGGAGGAATGGTACCTCCTTGTTAGTGTCAGTGGTAGGAATAGTGCCCTGTAAAATATTGATAATATTACTGTATTAATAATCAATATTCAATAACTCATATTTATTAGTAGTGATGGACAAACATCCCATGGGACAGTTCGCTAACCGCGAACGATCGCAAATGTCCGCAAACTGCAAGTTCGCGGCGGGCCCCATTGACTTTAATGGCAGGCGAATATTAAAAACCTTCAGGTCATATTTGCAGCCACAAAATACTTACTAGCTGTGCACAAATAGTCCCACAACATGGACACTGACCTACCAGAAGTATTAAGTGAAAAAACGGGTATACATAAGTAAGTGACGGCCATTACAAGCCCCGAAAAATAGCCGACAGGCGTTCACCGGAGAGCAAACAACTTTTTATTCTGTGGCTGGTGGTACATTAGGCATTTAACGGATACAGAAGAAAGTGTCGGCCATTACAGGCCCCAAAAATTAGCCCACGGCCACAGGCATTCACCGAGCAGCAAACAACTTTGTATTCTGTGCCTGGTGGTACATTAGGCATTCACTGGATACAGAATAAAGTGTCGGCCAGTACAGGCCCAAAAAATTAGCCCACAGGCGTTCACCAGAATTTGAATGAAACATAGTCTACTGGTCACATGTGTTGAATTCCTCCGAGATCCATGCTTCATTCATTTTTAGAAATGTGAGGTAGTCAACACTGTTGTGAGCTAGAAAAATAGGTGAACTAAAGCGCTGGCCAACTGTGAAAATTAATGTGTAACCAGTGAACAAATATAAACAAAATGCTGCTCAAATCTAAAATGTGCTAACAACAAATAAAGGTATGAATAAAGGGTGATGAGCGCAAACTGAAAATCTAACAGTGAATAACAAGACAGTCCATACGGACTGATAACAATCTATTTATGAACTAAATCAATGGGATGTGCATTAAAGTGAAAAAACTCCCAAAAAGGAACTAAATTCAATAATAGAGTCCAAAATTTAAGTGAATAAAAGTGCTGTGTCAATGATGGACAAGTCTTCTATCCTTGGAACATCAATGTGAAGAATCTGGATACACTTCGCTAAGCCTGGGATCACAGAGCGCTTACCTCCAGTCACTGGGTAATGTGCATCAACGAAATCCTCCAAGGCCTGGGGCAGGATCCAGACAGTGGGTAACTCGTATTCCACAGAATCCTCCAAGTGCTGAGGTGGAGTCGAGGGACGTTCTCTGTGTCTAATGACAGTACAGGTCCAGGCAAAAGCACCAAGGAAACTTTTGAAGATTTCTTGCTCCGCTTGCCAAGGGATGCAAACTTCAAACTTTAGAAAACTTCCATGAACAATCACCTTCCCAGGTACTGCTAGATGGCCTGGAAATGCTGGAACAAATGTGGGTCTTCTTTTCTCTCAAACTAGAAGAAGCTAGAAGCTTCTTCTAGTTTGAACAGAAGATCAGTCATTTCCCCTAGTAAGGCCACCCCCCTACAGTTAGAACACACCCAGGGAACATACTTAACCCATTCCCCGCCCCTAGTGTTAATCCCTTCACTGCCAGACGCATTTTTATAGTAATCAATGCATTTTTATAGCACTGATCGCTATAAAAATGCCAAAGGTCCCAAAAATGTGTCAAAAGTGTCCGAAGTGTCCGCCATAATGTCGCAGTACCAAAAAAAACCCCGCTGATCGCCGCCATTACTAGTAAAAAAAAAATATTAATAAAAATGCCATGAAAATACCCCCTATTTTGTAAACGCTATAACTTTTGCGCAAACCAATCAATAAACGCTTATTGCGTTTTTTTTTTTTACGAAAAATATGTAGAAGAATACGCATCGGCCTAAACTGAGGGAAAAAAATGTTTTTAGATATATTTTGGGGGATATTAATTGTAGCAAAAAGTAAAAAATGTATAGCGCAAAAACTAAAAACCGCAGAGGTGATCAAATACCACCAAAATAAAGCTCTATTTGTGGGGGAAAAAAGACGCCAATTTTGTTTGGAAGCCACATTGCACGACCACGCAATTGTCAGTTAAATCGACGCAGTGCTGAATCGCAAAAAGTGCTCTGGTCTTTGACCAGCAATATGGTCCAGGGGTTAAGTGGTTAAAGCATGCCCTTCTTGCTCCTCCTCCGCCCCGGCACCATCCTCCTCTGACTCCTCTTCAGACTCCCGTTGTTGACTTGTCTCAGGTGGAGTAGCCCCTCCTGGGAATTCATCCAGCATTGTGTCTTCCTCATCTTCCTGCTCCTGCTCCTCGACAGCTTGATCAATGACACAACGCAATGCACACTCCAGAAAGAAGGCGTAAGGTACGATGTCACTGATGGCGCGCTGGCTGCATCTGACCAGTTTGGTGATCTCATCAAATGGCCGCATAAGTCTGCATGAGTCGCGCATGAGCAGCCACTGGCGCAGTGCAAAAAAAACAAGCTCCCCAGAACCTGTCCTGCCGCAGAGTTCATACAGGTAGTCGTTAACTGCACGTTTCTGCTGGAGCAGCCTATAAAGCATATACAATGTTGAGTTCTTTTTTTTTTTATACCACGTCATACTCAACCATAGCAAGAGACTTGCTCATGATTTCATTTAATCATATATATTGTCTCTACTTCGGTTTCGCATCATTTGTGGTTATATATTATTTTATATATTTATCTTTTCCTTCATGTATTCCTTTCTTTTTTTTCCTTCCCTTTCTTACCCTTATTCCCTTCCTTTTTTCTCTCTCTCCCTCCCCCCTTCCCTTCCCTCCCTCCACCCCCCTCTTTTCCCCCTTTCATCTCTTCCCTCCCCAATCCCCTAATGGTTTGTTCCTGCCTCTCTAATCCTCTAATATTTTCCCCAGATATTCCTCCGATGATTTAAAGTCTTTCCACTGTCTCCATTTTCTGTTGTACTTGTTGAGTTGACCCGCATCACAACTGCAAAGATATTCCATTCTGTTATAGTTTTCCACTCTTTCAAACCATTCTTTTATATCTGGTTTATTTTTATTTAGCCAATTCTTTGGTATTAATCCTTTTGCGGTATTTATTAATGGTGGGATTAATGTTTTCCTGTATCTTATATTTGAATCTTTGGGTTCGTGGAACACACAGGCTTGTATGCTGTTAACTATTTTTTCTCCAGTTATTACTTCTACTAATTCCCGAATTTCCTGTCAATATTCCTTTATCTTTGGACAATCCCACCATATATGTGTTGTTGTCCCAATTTGTCCACATTCTCTCCAGCACAATGGGGATTTATCTTTGTTAAACTTATTAATCATTTCAGGTGTCCTATGCCATCTTGAGATGCATTTATAGTTAATTTCAATTGTATTCATGTCGGTTGCGGTGTTATGTACGGATGCTATTATTCTTTCAACTTGTTGATCTTCTAATTTCTTGCTTATTTCTATTTCCCATTTCGCTATAACATGAGGTTTTCCTTGTAGCTCTGATTCTGTCAGGATTTGATATACGCTTGATATAACGTGCTTTACTGGGGTTTGCCTGGAGCACAGTTTTTCTAGTGGAGTTAATTTCTTTTCATCTCTTAATGGTGTGGGTATTGAATTTCATCAGATGTTTTAGTTGTAGATATTCCCAATAGTTGATATCCCACCTATTTTTCTCTTTTATCTCCAAAAATGTTTTTATCTTGCCCTGTTCTGTAATGTCCTTTATTTGTGCAGCTCCCATTTTATTTCCCAATCATGTCTCTTTCCTCGGTATAAAAAAATAGTTTCAGTGAGTGATATTAAAGGTGAATTGTAAATCCATTTATTCTGTTTGTGTATCAAATCCCAAACTTTAAAAACATTCTTAGTTAGTCTGTGGGTGTCTACATCCAATACTCTATACTTTTGTGGTATCCATACATTTTTGTGAAGTGCTGTTTTACTTATGATATTTTCCATTCGAATCCACCTTTTTTCAATCTCTTTGAGCTTATTTCCCCATTCTACCATTTGTGCAATTATCGTGGCCTTATAGTATCTCTTTATATCCGGTGCTGCTAATCCTTTGTGTTTTTTTTCTCTTGTTGGTGTTCCAAAATTTACTCTTGGTTTTTGTTTCCCCATATATATTTTATCAGCATTGTTTTGATAGTTTTGAAGAAACGCTGAGGGATAACTATGGGTAGCATCTGGAATTTATATGTTATTTTTGGGAGGGTGATCATCTTAAAAGCATTTATCCTTCCCAACCATGAAAGGGCTCTTGTTGTATTCTTTTTTAAGTCTGTTTTTATCTCGTTTAACAAAGGGATAACATTGGCAAGATACAGACAGTCTACTGTAGATGTCAACTTAACCCCCAGATAAGTTAACTCTCCTCTCACCCACGTGTATGAGTATTGTTTTTGCAAAGCAAGTTCTTCTTTTTTCTCCACTCCAATATTTATAATTTCTGTTTTTATGGGATTTATTTTAAAATTCGAAAGTTCTCACTTGGATTAGTTATATACATTAAAATATCATCGGCATATGCCGCTATCTTGTGTTCTTCTTCGCCTATTCTCGCCCCCTCTATTTTAGGATTATTTTGAAGAGTTGCCAAAAAAGGTTCCAGCGTTAATATGTATAGAAGTGGCGAGAGCGGGCACCCTTGTCTGGTCCCATTTTTACTTTTTAAAAGGAGATGACAATTTACCATTAACCTTGACCATTGCCGTCGGTCTACTGTACAGGTTTTGTATCCAGTGTCTAATTTTAGGTCCCATCCCTAGATGTTGGAGCGTTTCCATCATAAATCCCCAGTCTACCCTGTTGAATGCTTTCTCTGCATCTATTGACAGGAGTAGAACTGGGGATTTTACACTCTTGTTTTCCTGCAATAGTAATATAGTTTTTAAACTATTATCTCTGCCTTCTCTTCCGGGTATTAACCCGGTCTGGTCTGGGTCTACCCAATCGGCATTAGATCCTTTATTCGGGTGGCTAGAATTTTTGCATATAATTTTGTGTCAGTATTAGAGTTGAGCAAACCTGAACTGTAAAGTTTGGGTTCGGTACGGACTTTGGGTTTTTCCCGAACCCGGACCCGAATAATTGGAAAAAGTTCGGGTCCGGGTTCAGAGTTCGGGAAAAAAAAATGCGTGGAGGCCCCGCAAATTCAATAACCAGACCCTTTAGTCTGGTATGGATATTAAGGGGAAACCCCACCGTCAATTTAAAAAAAAAGGACGTGCGGTTCCCCCTAAATTCTATAACCAGACCCGTTATCCAAGCACGTTGACCTGGCCGGCCGCAGAAAAGAGGGGAGACAGAGTGCGCCCCCCTCTCCTGAACCGCACCAGGCCACATGCCCTCAACATTGGGAGGGTGCTTTGGGGTGCCCCCCAATGCACCTTGTCCCCATGTTGAGGGGACAAGGGTCTCATCCCCACAACCCTTGCCCGGTGGTTGTGGGGGTATGCGGGCGGGAGGCTATCAGAATCTGGAAGACCCCTTTAACAAAGGGGACCCCCAGATCCTGACCCCCCCTGTGTGAAATGGTAATGGGGTACACTGACCCCTACCATTTCACGAAGGAAGTGTAAATTCTTGTAAAAAAAAAACACACAACCGTCGATTTTTTTTCAAAGTCCGGGTTCGGGTCCGAACCCGAACATCCAGGTGTCTGCTCAATCTACTACTCAGCCCTCTGGATTGAGCGTCTTGAAGCAACAAAATCACCAGGAATCAATGAGGTGCTATCATACCAGCCCTTCCTTTGAGGGACCAGTGGGGCAGCTACACTGATTCCCAGCTAGATAATTATATTGCCAATACCGTATGACATATAGATAAGGAGAACAGTCTACAGTTATTAAACACCACATCTAATTCAAAAACATTTTTGTAGACAGACATAAGGAATGGCGGGAGGAAGCCAGCTGCTCTGTTGAGGTTTTCCCTCTTTCGTAAAATGTACTTAATTATTCATTACTAAAATTAAATTAAATGATAGCATCTAACTGAACCAAGCAGGAATTAATTTTCAAGTCTATGTTTATTCAAAGTAGATAAGTAGATAACATTGATTAAAAGTCTTTTGCACTGTTACATTTGTAATTTGTTTATCTGCTACAAAATTGTGTTTTGCATTTTGTTATAGTATGTTGTACACATGCATGTATTTTTTGTAATTGGTTCTTTCTTTTCTCGGTGCCAGGATGCAGCCGCAGTTCACCCTTTGACCACTGGGGGCATGAGCCAGACAACATGGTGGTCAGCACACCTGGGATGTGCGGCCACACAGCCACGGGGGTTGCAGCCCACTCTCCTCGGCCCCTTAACCAGGTAGAGGTTTGGGACTAGCATCCGCCCGCGGGAAGTATGGAGACACCATACATCTGGTGCCTCCTAGGAACACTGTAAAGTGGAAACTGTCCTTTGAAGCACTGTTTTGTCTGTGAGTTCATATGTAACATATATGTATATGTATTTGTGTATTCTAATATCCATATTATATATACTATATTCTAATTTAAATATGTTCCTTTAATTGGAAAAATTGAGCTCCTGAGGAAGCGACAACTGAGTCGCGAAACATGTAGAGCCAAGTTTTTAATCGTTAAGGACCTCTGGTACATCTGAGAGGAATACATATATCGCTTGATATATAGTACTGCACCACAGGAAGTATTATACTTACTATTCCCTCTAGGACAACCACAGTATTTTTAAAGGGGGGCTTCCAGATTCAAATAATACCCCTATAACCACAGGGCCAGGGTTGTGGAGAAGAGGCCCTTAGGTGCTATGCCAGGGGGTACTCCCGTGTTGAGAGCATGAGGCCTGGTATGGCTCAGGAAATCCCACTGTGAACCCTCCGGGATCAGAAACAGGAAAAGCCAGCTAAAGCGTCTTTTCGCTGTGATGACGATTGGAGACAGGATAAAGGCACAGTAACATTGACATGCTTGATATTGTTTTCCTTGTGGTAAACATATTTATAAGAGGACCTGTGGGTTGAATAAACTTTGTTTAAATGGTATCACACTATATGAGTTTATTTTCCTTATATGCGATCGTGATTGGGACCAAAACAACCTAACTGGTGGAGAGTGCAATCCTAGGACAGATGCAGTTGTGTATTCAAGGCTTATTTTATTCCTCGGTTTGGTGAGTGCATCCCCAAAAGGGGAGAACCCCCCCCCCCCCCCCACGTGGTGAAACACCCCCCTTGGTGATAAGGAGCACTTGTTAAGCAAGACACTGATTAACTACTCTCTGTCCACCTGCACCATTATTATACTTTATAGAGTTTTTCAAACTGGGGTTTGGAAATAGCGCTGCTGCAGTATTATACTGGACTTTGGGACTTTCATTAGTTTTTTCCTTAATTTACTGTCTTTTTTTATGTTTGCAATTCTTTAAGCAGCTGCTTATTGTTGAATATTGCTGTCTCATTTCCTGCTGCCAATCATCTTTTTTTGCTTACTCCTGCGCGCTGAGCAGTGCTTCAATTAAAGGAAGGGCGCCATTAGCACTCCAAATAGATAAATCCCACTGTCAGTTGATGTCACAGAGCCGGGACAGGCTCGGGAAAGATCGTTACCATATTGTCGGGATCTGCCCACATGCCTTGAATGGCACCTGTCTCAGCCTCTCAGCGGGTCACTGAGAACCTGAGCTGATTGCTCCCGCCACACCACAACTCAGCACTCCAGTGAGCGTTGGGGATGGGAAGAGCAGAGAGCCGGTGACTGACAGTCACTGCTCTTTGCTCAGGCAGCTGTGAGCCTTAGAGCCGGCGGGGGACAGATGCAGCATAGAACAGATGCTGCATCCACCTGGGTAAGTATGATTCTCAAAAAGAAAACTATTCCCATGCACAGAGATGAGTGAAAATGCAGTAGTATCAAAAATGCATAAAAAATGCAACCAGGTCACACTGCATAATTGCACTGAAAATTGGATCAAATCATAGCCTTACCAGTGTAAACCTACCCTACTGTAAGAGATTATTTAATGAAAGATAACACAGTTATTAATTAGTGGATATGTATGGATGATTTTTTTTTTTTAATAATTATATCGTTTACTGTATCTTTAGGCCTGACATTTCACACTATATAGCTATTTTTTGTTTTTGGAACACTATTAGGGTTATTTACGAAAGGCAAATCCACTTTGCACTACAAGTGCAAAGTGCACTTGAAATTGCACTGAAAGTGCACTTGGAAGTGCAATCGCTGTAAATCTGAGGGGTAGATCTGAAATGAGGGGAAGCTCTGCTGATTTTATCATCCAATCATGTGTAAGCTAAAATGCTGTTTTTTATTTTCCTTGCATGTCCCCCTCGGATCTACAGCGACTGCACTTCCAAGTGCACTTTTAGTGCACTTTCAAGTGCAGTTTGCACTTGTAGTGCAAAGTGGATTTGCTTTCGTAAATAACCCCCTATGTTGGAGTTTTAAAGGAGAACACTGGAGAAGATAGAAGACACCACACATTCGCTTTGGATTATGAGCTTTATTTGACCCTTTCTCATGTTGGATAATATAGTCTGGAGAGAGTCTACAATTACTACAAGGGTCAACAACAGAAGCTTGCTCTGTTATAGAATATAGAAGTGTTGGACCTATTTGTATGGTATTATTTGCCTGGGGGCATATTTCTCCAGCAGCTGATGACTTTCTTTAATTCAGTTGACTTTTTGGACATCTGATCTGATCTCTGAGGAACAACTATAATATTGACTTTTGGCCAATACCCTAATGTATGCATACTTACTTTGTATCATGTATCCTGTTGGCACTGATCATTAATTTCCTGGTCTATAAACTATACAGCTTTCTTGGGAAAAGTTACACACCTCGTTTTGATGGAAATTTATTTGAAAAATATTAATCTCATCTATGAATCACTTTCTTGAGAAAAGTCACACACCTAATTATTATACAAATGTGTTGTACAAATATTATCTTATTTACTACTATTTGCATTTGAGGAGAACATCCAAACACACAATGTAATAAATATTATTGCTCAAGTACCATGGTAAATATGAGTTTATTGTTACAGTCCCAGTTATTTGAGTTATTAATTTATTAATTTATATGAACTGTTCTGGAAAACCAGGATGTAATTTCACCATCCATCTGCTCTGAAAATAAACATCAGAAACTCATATAAAAAGCAGATAACTCCAAGCAACATTCAGCCAGAAGGAAAAAGGAACCTCTGGGATTCAGAAGAGAAACATCTGAGAGTATTGTACTACTGCTGTTCCAATACTATTCAGGTATGTGGCTTAATTAGAGAATGCATAGATTAGTTATGGATCACTATTTAAAGTGGTTATAAACTAGAAAAAAACTAAAAAAAACCTGTAAGACAAAGACATAATGAGCGAGTATGCATTGCATACTAGCTCATTATGAAATACTTACCTTAGATCAAAGCTGTTGCAGCGGTCCCCACACACCGCTGTGACCGGCGACATGTTCACTGTGCAAAACAAACTATACAGTGGACCCTTTAAAAGTCTATAGGAGAAATCAAAAGTGCTCATTTTAAAGGCTTATATGCAAGTTAGTGTCATAAAAAGTGTTTGGGGACCCGGGTCCTGCCCCAGGGGACATGTATCAATGCAAAAATTTTAAAAACTTCAGTTTTTCGGGAACAGTGATTTCAATGATGCTAAAAGTGCAGCAATAAAAGTGAAATATTCCTTTAAATTTCATACCTGGGGGGTGTCTATAGTATGCCTGTAAAGTAGGTCATGTATCCCATGCTCAGAAAAGTCCCTGCACAAAATGACATTTCTAAAAGGAAAAAAACCCCGTTAGACTTACCAGTAACGGTATTTCCAGGAACCTTCCAGGACAGCTATTTGAGAGATGATTGGCTCCGCCCTCTACAGGAAACACAAATCAGATACAATTTAAAAGGCCCCTTTGTTTCCTATGACCTTCAGTTATTAAGAAGATCAAGTAAACCTCTACCACAGTGTACTCGGCAGAGGAAAAAAACCACAAAGAACACAAAAAAAACCACACCACCATCAGGTGAAAGTAAAATAGGGTGGGAATATAGACGCTGTCCTGGAAGGTTCCTGAAATACCGTTACCGGTAAATCTAATGGGTTTTCCCCCCTCACCTTCCAGGAGTCAGGACAGCTTCTTGAGAGGATAAGCAAGATACTATACCTTAGTGAGGGACAACAGCTCTATAATGTTTGACAAATGCATGAGAGGAGGACCAGATGGCAGCTTTAGAAATTTCTTTCCATGATTCCCCCCGCTCTTTCATGGATCTTGTTGAATGAGCCCTAATTCTAGAAGGAGGACTAAGACCTGACGCTTTGTAATCTTCACAAATAGCTTCCCTAATCCATCTAGCGATAGAGATTTTGGACGCTTTGGATCACTTTTTGGGGCCACTGAAAAATACCAACAGCTGGGAGGAACTCCTAAACCCACTGGATTTCTCTAAGTAAAGCAGCAGACATCGCTTTACTTCTAAAAAACAAAATATTTCCTCTTCCACATTTTTGGGAGAGGAACAAAAACAAGGAAGGACTACTTCCTGGGACCTATGAAAGTTAGAAGAAACTTTGGGCAATTAGAAAGGATCAGGCTTGATCACTACCCTGTCCTCTAAAATCCTCAGGAAGGGATCTTTACAGGAAAGGGACTGCAGATCAGAAATCCTTCTCCCTGACGTAATAGCCAAAAGGAAGGAAATCTTCAAGAAAATACATTTCAGGGAGCCCTTTATAGAGCATTAAAGTGGAGGTTCACCTGAAAAGTTAGGGCCTGATCCACAAAGGGATACGCCGGCGTATCTACTGATACGCCGTCGTATCCCTGTTTCTATCTATGGAACTGATCCACAGAATCAGTTTCTCATAGATAGGCAGAAGATCCGACATGTGTAAGGGACTTACACTGTCGGATCTTAGGATGCAGTACCGCAGCCGCCGCTGGGGGCATTTCTCGTCGAAATCCAGCGTCGGGTATGCAAATTAGCACTTACGGAGATCCACAAAGCTTTTACGCTTCGTTTTTTCTCCGTAAGTATTAGTTTGCTGTCGCAAAATTAGGGCTGCTTTTACAAGGTGTAAACTTAGTACACCATGTAAAAGTAGACCCTTCTATCCCGCGTCGCTGTCATTTTTTTTTTTTAATTTCCCCGCCGCAACTCTTTTTTTACGCCCGCCGCGATTCTCAAAACCCGGCGCAACGTAAATCCGCGCAAAGCACGTCGGGAAAATAACGTCGGGAGCATGCGCAGTACGTCCGGTCCATGCCCAGTCCCGAAGACCATACCCGGAAGCGGCGGAGAAGATCGCTCTCTAAAACGGTAAGTACGGCTTCGATTTTAAAAAAACTTCCAGATTCCCCTTGACAAAATGAGCATATATCTAAGGTTACATTTTTTTTTTCGGGGTGAACTCCCGCTTTAAAGGAGTTGTAAATAAAAATAAATGTTATGCTGAAATGACTGTTTACAGGGTATAGAGAGATAATAGTTAACTGATTACTTTTAAAAACGATTAAAAATAGATAAAAATCAATCATATAATGTAATTGAAGGTAATGTGTTGGGGCGCTCGCTAATTAAGAATAATAATTAATAAATAAATAATCTAAAATCCCAAAATGAAAAATCCCATGCAATTTCCGTGCACTAGGTGCATGACAAAATACAACATCAAAAATGTGCAGCACTAAGGTGCATGATAGGTAATAAGTGCTAATCAGGTGCATCCATACATTGAAAATAAAATCAAGCAAACGGCACTGGATGTGCAAAATAAGTCCAATGTAAACAAATATATATATATATCTTCATGCAATTGTGCAAAAACGCATTAAAGGTGCAAAATTCCAAAATTCCGGATCAATTAAATAAGTGCTAATCAGGTGCATCCATATATTGAAACTAAATTCAGCAAACGGCACTGGATGTGCAAAATGAGTCCAATATAAACAATACAAATAAATATCTTCATGCAATTGTGCAAAAACGCATTGAAAGTGCAAACTTCCAAAAATTCCAGATCAAAAATCCAAACATGCAAAAAAAATATGTAAAAAGTAAAATCCACAAAGTTTTCCAAATGTGCAGTGCTCAGAAAGTGCTTCACTCCCCACGTGCCCAGTCTCACCAGCCTCTTACCTCTAAGAGGCTTAAAATAAGCCTTATGTGAAATCCAATGGCAGCTCCTCTTTACCTTCAAATGCAGCAGCGTTGCAGATCAACTTCACTCCACAAAGGCAGTGCTTAGCCAGTGTACAAGTCCCTCTTCATTTGAATCAATGACTCCCCATAAGGCACATATGGAAGGAATAACGCTCACAATAGTGTAAAAACGTCAGCATAATTTTAATATAGACATAATAAACACTCACATTTCAGTTAAGGATATCAGACATCAAACACAGTAGTATCTCCACTCCCGGCCGAGAGCGGAGACGACGTCACCAACAGCTCACTTCCCTCACGCGTATCGTGGCTGTGCACGCCACTTAATCATAGGGTACCCTGTGATTAAGTGGCGTGCACAGCCACGATACGTGTGAGGGAAGTGAGCTGTTGGTGACATTGTCTCCGCTCTCGGCCGGGAGTGGAGATACTACTGTGTTTGGATTTTTGATACAGAATTTTTGGAAGTTTGCACTTTCAATGCGTTTTTGCACAATTGCATGAAGATATTTATTTTTATTGTTTATATTGGACTCATTTTGCACATCCAGCGCCGTTTGCTGAATTTAGTTTCAATATATGGATGCACCTGATTAGCACTTATTTAATTGATCCGGAATTTTGCACCTTTAATGCGTTTTTGCACAATTGCATGAAGATATATATATATATTTGTTTACATTGGACTTATTTTGCACATCCAGTGCCGTTTGCTTGATTTTATTTTTAATGTATGGACGCACCTGATTAGCACTTATTACCTATCATGCACCTTAGTGCTGCACATTTTTGATGTTGTATTTTGTCATGCACCTAGTGCACGAAATTGCATGGGATTTTTCATTTTGGGATTTTAGATTATTTATTTACTAATTATTATTCTTAATTAGCGAGCGCCCCAACACATTACCTTCAATTACTGTTATAAGTGTGTGAACACCCAATCATTGTGGCTGCTGCTGTAGCCCATCCGTTATTTAGTATTCATTAGTGTGGTTTGCGCATCTAGTTACCCCCATTCCAATCATATAATGTACCTGCAGTTTCTAGTTTCGTTTTTGCATGTTGATTCCTGCCTCTGCTGTACAGAGCCACAGAGCCAATACAGGGCAGTGATGGTTTGGAAAACAAAACTGATTGGTGCTGAGGGGTTTTAGACACACAGTAATCACACACACCTCCTTGATTAGTGACCACAGAGAGAAAGCTCCCAGCACTGTGGTTATCAGGAAACAGACAACCAGGAAGTGTGGAGATCAGAGAAGAATTACAGCAACTTGAGGACATGAAAACAGCACTGCATTAAGGTAAAGGAAGCTATTAAGATAAAAAAAAATCCTTTACAAACCCTTTAAGCTCTAATGACAGATCCCAAGGAGGCACATGTTTGACAATCCTGGGATTCTGTCTAGATCTGGCTGAAAGGAACCTGCTGACTAAAGGATCTTCAGCTAACCTTGTCTGAAAACACAGACAGCGCCACAAACTGAACCCTAAGGGTGCTGACAGATAGACCTTTCTCCACTCCCAAAATCTAGAACACAGGGAGTAGAAAAAGAATCGTCACTCGCAGTCCGCAGTGGATACCTGATTCCAGCCTGAAGGTTCCGAGAGCGTCTCGGTTCCTGTTGCCGCTGCCTTTCAGAGAACGACATCTCCGCGCTGCCTGCATTAGGACACCGTACGCACACCGGCTATACAATGCGGATGATCTTTACACCACTTTGCCTATATTCAGCCATGTTTGTGAGTAGGCTTTTTATAGCTTTTTGCACATATTACTCTTATTAAACGAGCTTGCTACGCTTAGAAGGCGCTGCATTTGTCTTTTCTTTGCTTTTATACAGATCACTTCATCTGTCAGCTGGCAGCCATCCAAAGCAAGGCAATAGCGATTTAGTTATACAGTGCCATGGACACTTGATGGACTATGATATCCATTTTATAGCACTGGTTTCTTTTGGACTATATCCACGTTTGTCATCTTTAGTTTTATTTATTTATTTTTTCTTTATTTTATTTTTTCTTTATTCAGTTTCATTTTTATTTTCATTTTTATTTTTATCTTTATATATTTGTTTATATTTTTTTTTTTTTTTTTATATATATTTTTTTTTTTTAAGTTTTTTTCCAGTTTATGTTACAGTTCAGTTTTTCAACATTATTCTTAGCCCCTATCCCCATTCCAAGTAATACTAGCTTTTTGTGAACCTTAGACATCTACAGGGAGTGCGCTTGAATATCATGTTTTGAAAAAGAATCTAAACCTGATTTCCTTTGCCAGGAATAAAAAGTTTTCCAAACTTTCCCATAGATTCTTCTAGTTACCAATTTACAGCTGTCCGGGATAGTTTGAATAACTGTCTCTGAACACCCTTTCAACTGTAAGATTCCTATTTAAATCCAACTTATTCAACTGATTCAATAATATTGCAAATAGGTAGCAATCTTACATGTCATGTGCATTCTAGGGGTGGCATCTCATTGGGGAAAGACCAGTTTGTGTGGCGGAATCTCACTTGGAGAAAACATATGTGTGATGTCACTGCAGGAGCATGCTCTGTTCAGAATAGAATCCATCAGTGACACATGACATGACAGTGAAATCAGAACTTTTACTACTTAATTATATCCATTCATCTTAATTGCAGGTAAAAATGGGACGTGCCATCTTGACATTGCTGTGCCTTTGGAGTTGCATTGTGACTGTCACACCGCTTACTCATACGCAAGTTCACAGAGCGACGCAGTACATCCAAAATACCTTTAAACTGTAAGCATTGTTACTTGTTTGTGTAATATTTACATTAATTATAGCTAAAGAAAACCTGCCAGATAATCTCCAAAAGGAAATGAAAAGAGGAAAATAAAAGAGTGTTTGATAGAGAGAGAGAGAGAGAGAGGAGAAGAAGGAAGAAGGGAAGTGTTTTGTACTAGACCAGGCGGTCTCCAAACTGCGGCCCTTTGCCTGCCTTTATCCGGCCCCTGGGGCACTTTTCCTTCCACTGACATCACAATTTCTCACATTGATGCCAATGATGGGGCACTATTCCTCAAACTGGCACTATTATTCCCACTGACACCAATGGTGGAGCACTAATTCTTCCACTGACAAAAACAACGTGGCACTAATTGTCCAACTGACACTAATAATGGAGCACTAATTCCTCCCACTGACACCAACTATTCCTCCCACTGACACCAATGACGGGGCACTATTTCTCCCACTGACACCAATGATGGGGCATTCTGCCTCCCACTGACACCAATGATAGGGCATTCCTCCTCCCACTGAATATCAATGAAGGGGCAATATTTTTTCACTGTCACCAATGATGGGGCACTCTCCCTCCCTCTGACACCAATGATGGGGCACTAATTTTCCCACTGACATCAATGATGGGGCCCTATTTTTCCCAATTTCGCCAATGATGGGGCACTCTTCCTCCCACTGACACCAATGATGGGTCATTCTTCATCCCACTGACACCAATGATGGGGCAGTATTCCTCCCACTGACACCAATGATGGGGCACTATTCCTCCCACTGACCCCAGCGATAAGGCACTGTTCCTCCCCCTAATACCAAAAATGCATTTTTAATCCCACTGATGCCAGGATAATTTCCACTCACAATGGCCACAGTCCAGCCCCTGTAACGTTTGGAGGACAGCAAACTGGCCCTTTGTTTATAAAGTTTGGAGACTCCTGTACTAGACATACTGCATAATCTAGGGGTGGCAACTTCATGCAAATAGATTTTACTACTATTGACATTCTGATTAATACAGGCCGATCTTATGCTGTAGTATGGGGAAAAGAAATGACTTCCAATAATTTGAAATTAGAGACCACCAGTCACTAGCCTTGTGGCTAATTAAAAGCCTGTGTCAAAGAACATTGTGCTTGTGAAGATGGCATCAGTTTTATGTTTAGTCATATAGTGTAGCTATAGGGATTAGCATGTTCAGTTTTGACTAGGGATGAGCTTTGAGTTCGAGTCAAACTCATGTTTGACTCGAACGTTGCCTGTTCGGCGAACAGCGAAAATTTGGGATGTTCGCGTCAAACTCGAAAAGCCGCGGAACTCCCTGTAAAAGTCTATGGGAGAAATCTAAAGTGCAAATTTTAAAGGCTAATATGCAAGTTATTGTCATAAAAAGTGTTTGGGGACCTGGGTCCTGCCCCAGGGGACATGTATCAATGCAAAAAAAGTTTTAAAAACTGCAGTTTTTTCGGGAGCAGTGATTTTAATAATGCTTAAAGTGAAAAAATAAAAGTGAAATAATCCTTTAAATTTCGTACCTAGGGGGGGTGTAAAGTATGCCTGTGAAGTAGCGCTTGTTTCCCGTGCTTAGAACAGTCCCTGCACAAAGTGTAATTTCTGAAGGAAAAAAAGACATTTAAAATCACTTGCGGATATAATGAATTGTCGGCTCCCAGCAATTCAGAGAAAAGTCATTCATAAAAAAAAATTAAAAAAATGTGTGGGGGTCCCCCCAAATTCAATTACCAGGCCCTTCAGGTATGGTATGGATATTAAGGGGAACCCCACGTCAAATAAAAAAAATTACGTGTGGTGTCCCCCAAATATCCATTCCAGACCCTTCAGGTCTGGTATGGATTTTAAGGGGAACTCCACCCCAAATAAAAGAAAAATGGTGTGAAGTTACCCCAAAAATCCACACCAGACCCTTTATCCGAGTATGCAACCTGGCCGGCTGCAGGAAAAGAGGGGGGGACGAGAGAGCGCCCCCCCTTCTGAACCGTACCAGGCCATATGCCCTCAACATTGGGAGGATGCTTTGGGGGTCTGTGACCAGAATGGGCACAATCACGTACCTGTATGTGATTGTTAGATGCCCAGCCGTGGGTGGCGGGCGTGCGCCCGCTACCCGGTCCGAAGCACTTTTTGCTGTGAAAATGACAATGGTCCCAAAAATGTGTCAAAATTGTCCGATGTGTCCGCTATGATGTCGCAGTCACGAAAAAAACGCAGATCTCCGCTATTAGTAGTAAAAAAAAAATTATTAATAAAAATGCAATAAAACTATCCCCTGTTTTGTAAACGTTATACATTTTGCGCAAACCAATCGATAAACGCTTATTGCGATTTTTTTTACCAAAAATATGTAGAAGAATACGTATCGACCTAAACTGAGGAAAAAAAAAGTTTTTTTATATATTTTTGGGGGATATTTATTATAGCAAAAAGTAAAAAATATAGATTTTTTTTCAAAATTGTCGCTCTATTTTTGGTTATAGCGCAAAAAATTCAAACCGCAGAGGTGATCAAATACCACCAAAATAAACCTCTATTTGTGGGGAAAAAAATACGCCAATTTTGTTTGGAAGCCACGTCGCATGACCGCGCAATTGTCAGTTAAAGCGACGCAGTGCCGAATCGCAAAAAGGGGCATGGTCCTTTACCTGCATATTGGTCCGGGTCTTAAGCGGTGGTAATCCACTCTTGGTCTTGGATTTTTTTTTAAAGGACTTTCCCAAAGGTGTCTGTGTTTTATTTATTTTTTTTCAATTATTTACAGATTCTTTGTGAAATGGTAGAGGTACAATGTACCCCATTACCAATTCACATAGGGGGGGCCGGGATCCAGATTGCGATAAGCCCCAGGCCTGCAGACCCCCACAACCACCGGGCAAGGGTTGTGGGGATGAAACCCTTGTCCCCCATCAACATGGGGACATGGTCCTTTGAGGGGTCACAGACCCCAAAGCATCCCCCCAATGTTGAGGGCATGTGATCTGGTTCGGTGCAGGAGGCGTGCTCAGATAAAGGGTCTGGTGTGGATTTTTGGGGGGAATTTCACGCCATTTTTTTTATTTGACACAAGGTTCCCCATAATATTCATACCAGACCTGAATTGATGTTTCCGAATCTCCGAATTACAGTAGTACCGAATTTAAACAAATCCAAAATAACGAAAAAACTATTTTAGACAAAATCCTAATCGTTTTCGAATTTGAATACGTTTCAAATTCAAACTCGAATGGTTTTCAAATTCGAATAATTTTCCAATTTCCAAGTAAAACCCATGAACCATGCTGATTGCATATCTCCCAACTTTTTGAAATGAGAACGAGGGACACCTATTATCAAAAGAATGCATGCATAGGACACATTCCCCACCACACCCTCTTAAAGGAGAATTATACAAAAAAATAATTAGTTAAAGTGGAGGTTCACCCTAAAAAAAAAATTCTAACAATACATTGAGAAGACTGATTACACTGCGGGTATGCTGTTTTTTTTCACCTATCAGTGCTACTTCTCAGAGCCCATCAGTGCTGTGATATAGCTGAATAGCGGCTACTGCATGGGCCTTAATTGCCAGGAGGGCGTCGATAGACATTCTCCTGAGCATGCGCTATCAGCACTGTCAGTGCTGCCAATCAATGCCCATCAGTGCCACGATCAGTGCTGCCTATCAGTGTCATCTACCAGTGCCCATCAGTGCCACCTATCAGTGTCGCCCATCAGTGCCACCTATTAGTGCCCTGTAGTGCCAATCGTCAGTGGCGCCTTATCAGTGGCCATTAATGCGGCTGCATCAGCGCACATCAATGAAGGAGAAAAATGACCTGTTTTTAAAATGTTATAACAAACTATGAAACAGTTGTGCTTGTTTTTTTCAAAATGTTGCTGATAGCAGAGGAACAAAGCAACAGAAAGCAATAACACTTAGGGCCCTTTCACACGTACGGACAAACGGTCCGTTTATTACAAGTCTGTTTACGGACTTGTAATGTATCCCTATGGGATTGCAGACGTTAGCGGATGATGCATCCGCTAACGTCCGCAACCATCCGCGTCCGCAAAGATCCGCTTTTGCGGATGGAAGAAAACCCTATTTTTCTTCCGTCTGGCGAAATGGATCGTATGAATATGGACACAAGGTCCGTATTCATCCGATTCCCCATAGGGGAGAGCGGAGGAGAGACAGGGCGGTCTCTGCACTGTGTGCGGGGACCGCCCTGTCCGCCGACAGCTCAGCGGGGATTCACGGATGATCCCCGCTGAGCCAAACGGGCTAACGGAGCGGATCAATACGGATCCGCTCCGTGTGAAAGAGCCCTTAGTGCTTTAGATTGAGACAAGGATATGCTTTGTTCCAAATCAGGGACAGTCCCTGGAAATCAGGGACAGTTGGCAAGCATGGGACAGTCCCTGGAAATCGGGGACAGTTGACAAGTATGGGACAGTCCCTGGAAATCGGGGGCAGTTGGCAAGCATGGGACAGTCCCTGGAAATCAGGGAACATGGCGAGTATGGGACAGTCCCTGGAAATCAGGGACAGTTGGCAAGTATGGGACAGTCCCTGGAAATCGGGGGCAGTTGGCAAGTATGGGACAGTCCCTGGAAATCGGGGGCAGTTGGCAAGTATGGGACAGTCCCTGGAAATCGGGGGCAGTTGGCAAGTATGGGACAGTCCCTGGAAATCGGGGGCAGTTGGCAAGCATGGGACAGTCCCTGGAAATCGGGGACAGTTGGCAAGTATGGGACAGTCCCTGGAAATCGGGGGCAGTTGGCAAGAATGGCACAGTCCCTGGAAATCGGGGACAGTTGGCAAGTATGGGACAGTCCCTGGAAATCGGGGGCAGTTGGCAAGTATGGGACAGTCCCTGCTGGAAATCAGGGAACATGGAATGTATGGGACAGTCCCTGGAAATTGGGGGCAGTTGGGAGCTATAAGATTGTAAAGACTACTGCTTCCACATAGAGAGCAAGGGGCCAGATTCACCAAAGAGATACAACGGCGTTTCTGCTGCTACTCCGTCGTATCTCTGTTTCTATCTATGCGGCTGATTCATAGAATCAGTTACGCATAGATAGCCAGAAGATCCGACAGGTGTAATTGTTTTACACTGTCGGATCTTAGGATGCAATACCGCGGCCGCCGCTGGGGGGAGTTTGCGTCGTAAACCAGCGTCGGGTATGCAAATTAGCAGTTACGGCGGATCCCCGACGGATTTTCGTGTTCGCTACGTCGCTGCTAGTCTAGTTTCCCGTCGCAAAGTTAGTCGTCGTGTGACCTGCCCTAACTTTAATGGTTCAATAAGTTTTTATTATGAATTTTTTTTTAGACAAACATATCAACATATCAGCATCAACCGGGTCCTGGACAAGGGGTGGCCCGGTCAATAAAAGTGGAAGCAGAAAAATGTTACAGATTGAAAAATAAAAAACATTTAAGTGACCATATCAAATGCTATGAGAAAAAATACAAATAATTGTATTGCTGTCTAAAGAATGGCCGTTGTTCCCGCGTCGAAATTTAAAATTTAACGTCGTTTGCGTAACACGTCCGGGAATACGGAAGTACGCTACGCGCGTCGCCGTTCGGAAAAATTATGTCATGGCGCGCAAAGCACGGCGGGAGTTAGGAAACGGAGCATGCGCAGGAGGTCTGGCGCGGGAGCGCGCCTAATTTAAATGGCACACGCCCATTTGAATTGGCCCGCCTTGCGCCGGAGGCCGCCGGCGTAGTTTTCATCGCAAGTGCTTTGTGAATCAGGCACTTGCGATGAAAACTTGCGGCAGTGTAACGTATCTACGATACGTTACGCCGCCGCAGTTCTATGTGAATCTGGCCCAAGGTTCTTTCTCTGCAACATGTGGACAGAGGTCAGGCTTTTCTACTTTTCGAAAGAAAGCCAATTTAGCACATCTTTTATTTTAATGCATATTGGGAATATCTTTAGTTAGTTTAAACAGAAGTTGTAGATGGACCTACAAAAAACAAAAACAAAAATATTAATTTTATTCTTTTTAAATATATTTAGGGGTGATACGACTCCGAGGCAATACGCCTATGTTGCTCTTTTCTCCCAAGAAGAATGTCAAAGTCTCTCCAATAACAGCATCAATCTCCAAATCTTGCAAAATGAAAATGCCGCTAAAATTACCGCTGCCTTAAGTGATGAGCAGGGAATCTACGCAGGAAGACAAATGGTTTTGGCAACCTATGGAGCCCAGGGCTTTCATTCTGAATATCGTCTGCTGTTTTCATCACACGGAACCAATGTCTCCCCAGTCCAGAAATTGGTGAATACTAATCGTAATGCATATTGTGCCATCTTCTACAGTCTTAACTCCCCATGTGTGGGCATATGCGCCAACACAGAGAACGACAGGAATGTTATCAATAAACTTTCGGTGTTTGATAAGTTTAACAACAACAAAGCGTTTGTATACAGATTAGTATATATTATGGATATCACAAACAAAAAGATAGGAACAGAGAAAATTTGGGAAGGTTTGGCGCAAATGAATAAAAACATGGATGTGTATCGCTGCTTTCCCAGAAGATGCCTCGAATGCTTTTTTAAGCAGAGCAACACGCTGACGAATAAAGGAGACTGTCTTAATAATTAGATGAGCAGGAATCGAAGTCCAGCTCATTGTTTATCATGACTTTCAATTATTTGTTTGGGTGAAGCTGGCCCAAATGACTGTTTCCTTTATTAACAGATGTTCCCGCTGGATGTGCTGTTCAGCTACATACAATGGGCTAGATTCAGGTAGGGGCACGCATTGTTACGGCGGCGCAGAGTATCGTATTTACGATACGCCGCCGTAAGTTAGAGAGGCAAGTGGCGTATTCACAAAGCACTTGCCTTCTAAGTTACGGCGGCGTAGCGTAAATGGGGCCGGCGCAAGCGCGCGTAATTCAAATGAGGATGAGGGGCCGTGTTTTATGTTAATTCTTGGTGACCCGACGTGATTGACGTTTTTCCAGAATGGCGCATGCGCCGTCCGTGAAATTCCCCAGTGTGCATTGCTCCAAAGTATGCAGCGAGGACGTCATTGGTTTCGACGTGAATGTAAATTACGTCTAGCCCTATTCGCGAACGACTTACGCAAACGACGTAAAAAAAACAAAATTTGACGCGGCAACGACGTCCATACTTAACATTGCGTACGCCTCCTAATAGCAGGAGCAACCTTACACCGAAAAAGCCTAACGTAAACTACGTAAAAAAAATAGCGCCGGGCGTATGTAAATTTGTGAATGGGCGTATCTAGGTCATTTGTATATTCTACGCCGAAAACGACGGAAGCGCCACCTAGCGGCCAGCGTAAATATGCACCCTAAGATACAACGGTGTAAGAGACTTACGCGAGTCGCATCTTAGGCCCCATACTCACGACCAAACATGTCTGCTGAAACTGGTCCGCGGGCCAGTTTCAGCAGACATGTTTGGTCGTGTGTGGGCGCGAGCGGGCCGAATTCCAGCAAACATTTGTCCGCCGGGCCTTTTCCCAGCGGACAAATATTCCTGGACTTGTTTTAAAACAGTCCGCTGGAATCCTGCCCGCTCGGACATGTTCGGTCGTCTGTACAGACCTACCGTACATGTCCGAGCGCCCGCCGTCCCTCGCATGCGTCGAATGACTTCGACGCATGCGTGGAAGCATTTAACTGGCAGGCCCGCCCACGTCGCCGCGTCATTGTCATCGACGCGGCGACACCGCGGACACGCCCCACGTATTGTTTACGCGCGGCTTTCTGTACGATGGTTAGTACAGCCATCGTACAGAAAGCCTCGGGCAGACATGTACGGTGAAAACGGTCCGACGGACCGGTTTCATCGTACATGTTTGCCCGTGTGTACCCGGCCTTAGGCTATTGTCGACGTATCTTGCTTTCTGAATACAGAAAGAAGATACGCCGGTGCAGTTTTGAACTTACGTGGCGTATCTATAGATACGCCGGCGTAATTTAATGCTGAATCTAGCCCAATATATAGTGCTGAGCTCCAGAAGTAGGGCAGGGACTTTCCATCCCATTTCCCAGAACAAAATTGGGTTGGGTTGGGTTGAGCGCCGCTCAGCCATTCACAGGACTTTTTGTATTTTATGAATGAGGTGAAGAGGTAGGCAGATGATATTCTGATTTTTCACCTCGGCCAATCAGAGGAAACCTTGTATTCTATTATAATACAAAGTTCTTTCTCGTATATGTCCGAGCAGTACTTAGCCCAAATTGACTTTGTTACAGAAAAGGGATGGGAAATGCCCATACTGCTTCCATAACACACTGCTGTATACTGTATGTAGTTGATGCAACATAAGGTTTATACAGCGCTCCCTGCAGGTATATCTGTTATTTAAAGGGGTTGTAAAGGTAAGAATGTTTTCCCATAAATAGCTTCCTTTACCTTAGCGCAGTCCTCCGTCACTTACCTCAATCTTCCATTTTGCTTTTAAATGTCCTTATTTCTTCTGAGAAATCCTCACTTCCTGTCTGTAACTCACCACAGTAATGCGAGGATTTCTCCCTGGTGTGGAGAAAGCCTCTTGAGGGGGGAGGGGGCGAGCAGTAGTGTCAGGACACCCACTAACACACAGCTCCTTTCTCTATCTGCAAAATAGAGAGTGTCCTGACACTCCTGCTCGCCCCCTCCCCCCTCAAGAGGCTTTCTCCACACTAGGGAGAAAGCCTCCCATTACAGTGTGTAGTTACAGACAGAAGAACAGGAAGTGAGGATTTCTCAGAAGAAATAAGGACATTTAACAGCAAAATGGAAGGATGAGGTAAGTGAAGGAGGACTGCACTGAGGTAAAGGAAGCTTTTTAGGGGAAAACATTTTTATCTTTACAACCCCTTTAAGGAAAAATCTCATTTATGCTAGCTTGGGCCAAACTAACTATTTGAAGTCATGGTAAACATGTTGTTAGGCTTTATAGAACTACACTTAGTGGTTCCCTAAGGAATTATTCTCTCGCATCTCTGAAAGCCCAGCTTCATTCAAAACAATTTTACGTTTAAAGTGGTTGTAAACTCTAAAGCCTCGTACACACGTTCGGTATACTCGGCAAGAACCAGCAAGAAAACTGCTGGCAGAGCTTCCATGCCGAGTAAACCGAACGTACGAGACTTTCAGGTTTCTCGACAAGAAAACTACCCAGATTCTAGACGAGAAAAATAGAGAACATGTCCTCTATTTTTCTCGTCGTGATTCTCGGCAGTGTTTTCCTGCCGAGAAACCCAACAGTGTGTATACTTACCTGTCGCCGTGGAAAACCGCGTATGCTCGAAATGACATTGACGCATGTACGGTAGCTTCCTAGGCATAGGTAGGGTGCAGCAAGATGGCGGCGATGGCATCGAATGTGACGAGCGCATGCTCGTCGCACGCGATGACGTCACCTTATTCTTTCCTTTCAAGAGAACCGCAGTTCTTTTGAAAGATAGTCTGTACACTCGGGCGGCAAGAGATTCTTAACAAGAATCTCGTCACAACGTTTTTTTTCCTGACGAGATTCTTGCCTGTGTGTACAGGGCTTTACATATACCCAGAAAAGTGACTGGTCTCAGGTGATACACATAAGCGAAACTCAGGTGATACATCATTGCCACCCATCAGTGCCACTTATCAGTGCTGCCTCATCAGTGCGGCCTTATCAGTGCCCATCAGTGCCCATAAGGGCAGCCTATTAGTGCAGCCTATCAGTGCCCGTCAGTGCAGCCACATCAGCGCACATCAATGAAGGAGAAAAATTACCTGTTTTCAAAATGTTATAACAAACTCCCCTACATAAACTGTACGGGGCAGATCCACAAAGATCTGCACCGGCGCAGCGTATCTAAGATACACGACACCGCTATAACTTACTTTGCTATTCTTTGAATCCTGAAAGAATTTGCGCCGTAAGTTACGGCAGCGTAGTGTATCTCTCGTGGCGTAAGGGCGCGGAATTCAAATGCGGCGAGTAGGGGGCGTGTTTTATTTAAATGAAGCGCGTCCCCGCGCCGAACGAACTGCGCATGCCCCGTCCGTCAAAACTCCAAATGACGTCGCAAGGACGTCATTGTTTTCGACGTGAACGTAAATGGCGTCCAGCCCCATTCACGGATGGCTTACGCAAACGATGTAAAATTTTCAAAATGATACGCGGGAACGACGGCCATACTTAACATTGAATACGCCACCAGATAGCAGCTTTAACTATACGCCGGTAAAAGCCGAACGGAAACAACGTAAAAAAATTCGACAGCCGCTCGTACATTCGTGGATCGTCGGAAATAGCTAATTTGCATACTCGACGCGGATTACGACGGGAACGCCACCTAGCGGATGCCGAAAAATTGCATCTAAGATCCGAAGGCGTACAAAGACGTACGCCTGTCGGATCTAACCCAGATGCCGTCGTATCTTGTTTTGAGGATTCAATTTTGAAATTACGCCGGTGTATCAATAGATACGCCGGCATACTTTCTTTGTGGATCTGCCCCTACCTGTTTATCTGCAGTCTTCTCTTCTCTACATCCATTCAGAGTCCAGAATTGTTAATGCTTGTCTGAGTTGTCAGAAAATGGCAGAGCTCAGTGAGAGCTTTATACATTACAGAGCTGAGGCTGTCAGTTATAGGCGGTGTGCTGGAGCTCCCTCCCCTGTCACCTTTTTAATTCTTGATTTCAGGAAAACTTGTCAGAAGTGACTCATGCAGATAGTGGAGGAACGAGACAGCAGACAGAAATGTCACTCTAGATTGAGACAAGTACACACTATAGAGGGATATGCTTTGTTCATCCACTTTACAACCACTTTAACATACAGAGGGGAAGGGCTAAAGCCTCTGTCTGGTATATTATTGTTTTAGATGTCCGTATCTGGGAGATTTCCTTTCACTTCCTTTTTTTTTAACTTATGAAAGAGGAAGCAAGAGAGAAATCTCCACCCTGAGAACAAAAAACAATAAAAAATAAATAAAAAAACTGCTTCTGTGAGTTGGTTAGGGGAAATGTCCTCTCACTTCCTGTTCAGCCTTCACCCATCAACCAGTCAGGAAGTTATGGGAAATCTCCCCATTGAAGACAAGGATATTTGCATAACCATTTATATGTCTCACATTTCCTCTTTGTTTTTCTTGCATCTGTATAAAAATAAAAGTATAATTACTGCATAGCAAAAGATGGGCTGAGATTCTCTTATTTATGTGTAATATATGGCTGGACAGCAAAATAAATAACAAGCTTCCTGAGTCTCTAATCATTACAGTAAAAGTGGCATTAAACTCAAAGCCAAAAAGACGATTATATTGCAGCTTACCAATTCTTTTTTGCCCTTTTCGTTTTCCTCTGGTGTTCTGCCAGGTAGGTCTGCTATTTTCCAACCTCCTGCAGCACACCGTCTTAACCACTTAAGACCCCTTTTTGCGATTCGGGACTGCGTCGCTTTAACTGACAATTGCGCGGTCGTACGACGACGAGGCTCCCAAACAAAATTGGCGTCCTTTTGTTTCCCACAAATAGAGCTTTCTTTTGGTGGTATTTGATCACCTCTGCGGTTTTTATTTTTCGCGCTATAAACAAAAAAAGAGCGAAATTTTTGAAAAAAAAAACAATATTTTTTACTTTTTGCTATAATAAATATCCCCAAAAAAGATGTAAAAAACGTTTTTTTTCCTCAGTTTAGGCCAATACGTATTCTTCTACCTATTTTTGGGGAAAAACAATCGCAATAAGCGTTTAACGATTGGTTTGCGCAAAATGTATAATGTTTACAAAATAGGGGATAGTTTTATGGCATTTTTATTAATATTTTTTTTTTTTACTACTAATGGCGGCGATCAGCAATTTTTTTCATGACTGCGACATTATGGCGGACACATCGGACACTTTTGCCCCTTTTTTGGGACCATTGTAATTTTCACAGTGAAAAGTGCTATAAAAATGCACTGATAACTGTGAAAATGACAATTGCAGTTTGGGAGTTAACCATTAGGGGGCGCTGTAGGGGTTAAGTGTGACCTCATATGTGTTTCTAACTGTAGGGGGCGGGGCTGGACTTGTGACGTCATTGATCATCTTTCCCTATGTCAGGGAACAGACGATCAATGACACTGCGACTGTGAAGAACGGGGAAGGTTTGTTTACACACACCTCTCCTCGTTCTTCAGCTCCTGTGACCGATCGCGGGACAGTGGCGGCGATCGGGTCTGCGGGTCCCGTGGCCGCGGTCAGGAAGCTTCGGACCGGGTCGCGGGCGCGCGCGACCCATGGCTGAGCACTTAAAGGGGAAGTACCTTTACGTGATTGTGCTGAGCCGTGCCATTCTGCCGATGTATATCAGAGTTAGGCGGTCCTTAAGTGGTTAAACAAGGACTACTACTCACATTTCGTTTTTCACTGTGTGGCAGTCATTCTAGACTGATTTGAATAGTTTTTCATTTGGGCTTTCCGTAAATTCAGTGGGGTTGCGATTTCTCACTGTTGCCAGTAGGTACCACTGGTAACTGAGATTTCATAACAAGACTGAATTATGAATATTTATATTTTTTTTTTGCCAGCCCAGTAGGGGAATTATGGCCACTGGTGCATGCTGGGGGAGGACATCCAGTAAATATTTGAAATAGGCCTTATGATTTCTCACTTCTTCCAGGCTGAGGCCTGGGAATAGTTTGTTGTACTTAACTATGCTATTAGGCCCAAAAGCCTTTGTGGGACCTTCCATTTGCTCTGGAGATAGGCCTGAAGTGGTCCTGGAACTGTCCTGCCTGTTAATGGGAGGTACCAATGATCGAGATCCAGGGGTTAACCTTGTTGTTACAAGGCCTAGTGACTCTCTTGGAGAAGGATATACTGAAACCTTAGAAACAGAACAGAGGGCACTGGAACCAGCAATAGAGAGGGAAGTTGGTGAACCAGCTAGGATGCTACCCACAGTGTCACCAGGTCAGCTTAAAGGTGCTGACACTGTGAAGCAGGACAGGGACTGGGGGGGAAGGAGGGGCAATTGCTTCACAGTGTTTTTTTGTGGGGGAAGGGGGTTCTGTGTGAAGCAGTCCCTCTACTACAGACTGACAATCATAGTGACAGCTGCATCACTACTCCTTTTACCCAAGTGCTGGAAGTGGGAACTAGGAGGAGGTGTTAGCTGTGCTCTATCTCCCCCTCCGTCTCCTCCTTCCAGTGAAGCTCAATTTCACACTACCTCCTCCCTAGACTGCTCCTGTCCTGGCAGCAGAAAATGTGGGTAGGCATATCCTGTAACCTGTATTAACATGGTGGTGGCACTGTCCTTAGCGCTGTCTTGACCTGAGAGCACTCCTCTCCATCTCCAACTTGGTATAAATGGCTTTGACTATCTTCTGACCCATTGGTTATGTAAGGTAAACAAAAACATTCATATGAATGTAGAACGAGGAAGTCAGAACAACGGTGACTTACCAGTCCAGTGTAGTCATTCCAAATTCAGAACTATGAATGGTTTTGCTAACAAACAGGTTTAGAGGTGTATCTATGGGAATGGTTGACCATTCTTCCAGAAGCGCATTTCTTGATCAATGGTTCCAAATTGAAAAAGAAAGAAAGCAAAGTATGAGACAGCAGGGAAAGTAAGAGTGGCAGAGGAACACTGCCATTCCGACAGGGAAGGTAGAAAAATAAGGACCGGAGAAAAGGCACAGGAAGAGCAAAATAAAGGGAGATTGAGAAGGAAGAAAAAGAAAAACATTTAGGGGAAGTAAGGGGTAGGGAGGTGAGAGAATCTGTGTGGTGGTAAGTTACAACATTTCTCAGTTCAAGTAGAATTTATATTCCTCTGTATTGATAAAGTCTATCCATTGAAACCAAGAGTTAGGAATAGACATGTGCAATTCGTTTAGTTCCGAATTAGTTTTTTAACAAATTTCGACGAATTTGTTAATTCCGAAATTTCCGAATTTTCGGTTTTTCAGATTTCCAAAATTTCGAATTTTTGAATTCCGAATTTTCGAATTTCCGAAATTTAGAAAATTCGATATTTCGAAAATTTAAAATTTAGAAAAACTGATATTTCGGAAATTCGTAAATTTGAAAATTCGTAAATTCCAAAATCGTAAATTCGAAAATTCGGAAATCTGAAAATTTGGATTTTTGAATTCCAAATTTCCGAGCTTTTGAATTCCCGAAAAAAGCTACAAAAACGAATGAAACAAAAACAAACGCATTTTTTGGCAGTGCACATGTCTAGTTACGTAATCTTTTATCAGTGCCCTTAAGGCAGGCATGTCCACAGTCCGGCCTGCGGGCCAATTGCGGCCCGAGTTCCCGGTTTCGAATGACCCGCCTGGTAATTTGGACATGTATATCTTTTGTGGTCTTCAACGAATCCCCGAGCACCAGGGGCCACAAAAGTTATACATACTGGCTGCCTTGGAGGGGACAGGGTGGAGGCGGGACGAGTGCCGTACACACAGGTGAATTTCCTGTTTGCACGGCGGCCTCTGTAATAGGAAGTCCTGTCTCCTGTGCTGCCATTGGATGACTGTTTTGTCCATCATAAAAGGCAGGACTTTGTATTAAAGAGGCCTCCAAGAAAACAGATTCTCCTCTATGTAATCTGTTGGTGCTCGTCCCGCCCCCTTCCTGTCCTATCCGAGGTTGCAGATGGGCATCAATCAGACTGCACTGATGGAAATGGTGAGTCTGCATTCCTGGCAATGGGGGTGCTGCATTCCTGGCAATGATAAGGCAACGGTGGGTCTGCATTCATTGCAATAGTGGGGCTGCATTCATGGCAATGGTGGGGTTGCAGATGGGCACTAATTAGGCTGCATTCATGGGCACTGACCCTTATTTTGCTTCACAGTTCTTTATTTAAAACTAATTTTTTTTTCCTGAAACTTCCTTTTTAAAGTGAGGGTGCGTGTTATACGCCAATAAATACAGTATATCCCATGCTCGTCTCCAGGATTTCTCCAGAGCCTCTCCCATCCTCTGGAACTCGCTACCTGTCCGACTATCCCCTACTCTTGCTACCTTCAGGCGAGGCCTGAAAACTTATCTCTGTAGGGAAGCCTATCACATCTCCAACTAATCTTTTACCACTTCCATTAGCTCATTCCCCACAGTTACAACATTTTATACCACCTGCCCCACCCTACTAGATTGTAAGTAGACATGTGCACAACAAAAAAAAATCGTTTTTTTTTGTTTCGCCTCATTCCGTAGATTCGTAAAGATTCGTAATTTCATAAGACACAAGTTTTCCTATTCGGACCCGTTAGTAATTTCGAAAGACGCAAGTTTTCCTATTCGTTCGTATTTTCGTAACAGTTTTATTTTGGTTCATACTGAATGATTCGTAATTCTGTCTAATTTGTATTCGTTGGTTCGAAGATTTGTAATTTTGTTAGATAATAATTTTCGTTTAATGGATTCGTAATTTTGTACTTTCGGAAATACATCGCGGCACGGTCATTTGCAATCTCATATTTTAATTTTCAACACGCGGCTAATCCATATTAAGATAGACTTTCTCTTAAGCCCCGTACACACGGTCTGACTTTTTGCCAACAAACTTCAAAATTAGCGGTTTCCAAAAAATCCGACCGTGTGTACGCTCCATCGGACAAACTTTTTTGGTTTTCATCGGACAAAAGTTTGCTCTGCAAACGGACAAACTTTTCGGCAACAAAAGTCCAGCCAACTCCCTTCGGACAAAAATCCACGGAAAAGTTTGTTTGAAGTCTGATCATGTGTACGAGGCTTTACATTGTTCAATGTGACTCAGCACAAAAGAGATAAGCTGATTGGCTAAGATATTAACTACTTAAGGACCTTGGCTGTTTTTCAGATTTGGCGTTTACAAGATTAAAAACATTTTTTTTGCTAGAAAATTACTTAAAACCCCCAAACATTATTTATATTTTTTTCTAACACCCTAGAGAATAAAATGGCGGTCATTGCAATACTTTTTGTCACACCGTATTTGTGCAGCGGTCTTACAAGCGCAAATTTTTGGGGAAAAAAATCACTTTTTTGTATTAAAAAATAAGACAACAGTAAAGTTAGCCCATTTTTTTTATATATTGTGAAAGATAATTTTACGCCGAGTAAAATGATACCCAACATGTCACGCTTCAAAATTGCGCCCGCTCGTGGAATGGCGTCAAACTTTTACCCTAAAAAACTCCATAGGGGGAGTTTAAAAAAATCTATAGGTTGCATCTTTTAAGCTACAGAGGAGCTCTAGGGCTATAATTATTGCTCTCACTCTAAGGCCCCATACACACGGGAGGATTTATCCGCGGATACGGTCCAGCGGACCGTTTCCACGGATAAATCCTCTCGAGGATTTCCGCGGATTTCTATGCGATGGCGTGTACACACCATCGCATTGAAATCCGCGCCAAAATCCTCTGGCGATGACGTGTCGCGCCGTCGCTGCGATTATGACGCGGCGACGTGCGAGACGCTGTCATATAAGGAATTCCACGCATGCGTCAAATCATTACGACGCATGCGGGGGATCCCTTCGGACGGATGGATCTGGTGAGTCTATACAGACCAGCGGATCCATCCGTTGGGATGGACTCCAGCAGATGGATATGTTCTGCATGTCAGCAAATATTCGATCTGCTGGAATCCATCCCAGGGGAGATATATCCGCGGAAAAAGATCCGCTGGCGTGTACACACCATAGGATCTATCCGCTGAAACCCATTTGCTGGGATTTATCTGCGGATGGATTCTATTGTGTGTACGGGGCCTGACGATCGCGGTGATACCTCACTTTGGTGGTTTTAACACCGTTTTCATATTCGGACGCTACTCACGTATGCGTTCGCTTCTGCGAGCGAGTTCGTCGGGACGGGGCGCTTTAAAAAAAAATGTTTTGTTTTCTTATTTATTTTTATTTATTTATACATTTTTACACTGAAAAAAAAAATAAAAAATGGATCACTTTTATTCCTATTACAAGGAATGTAAACATCCCTTGTAATAGAAAAAAGCATGACAGGTCCTCTTAAATATGAGATCTGGGGTCAAAAAGACCTCAGATCTCATATTTAGACTTAAATGCAAAAAAAAATTGTCATTTGAAAAAATGACAACAAGAAAATATTGCTTTAAGAAGCATGGGCAGAAGTGACGTTTTGACGTCACTTCCGCCCTGCTATGCTATGGGGACGGGCGGGGGCCATCTTGCCCTCACTCGTATACCTGTCGAGCAGGAGGACCCGATAGCCCCCGGCTGCTGCTGACGGGTCCGGTAAGCGGCGGAGGGCGCGGGAGAGCGGCGGGAGTGGGGGCCTACTTCCCGCCGCCGATAACGATGATCTTGCGGCGAATCCGCCGCGGAGACCACCGTTATCGTTTACAGGACCGCTCACTGAAAAGATGGATATCTCGGTTGTGGCAGCAGCTGCTGCCGTTACCGAGATATCCACCGTTAAAAACAGGATGTATATGTACATGAGCGGGTCCTTTAGTGGTTAAGTAAGATACATCACTCACTAGCCACACTGCCCAGTGCCCATTCGAAAGAACAAGTCAAGTACACAAATGTACGAACAGACAAAGAAACGGATTTACAAAACACACAAATGAAAATACGAACATACGAATGAAAATACGAAATTACGAACAGACAAAGGATTTAAAATACGGAATGCAAAATGTTCGTCATTTTCGTTCTTTTGCTGTTTCGGTGTTTCGTATTTTAGTACGTTTGTCCAATCGTACGTTCGTATTTTCGCTTGTTCGTTGCTTATTTGTAATTCCGTAATTTTCATATTTTAGTGCTTTCAGTTATTCGGATCTTCGAATTGATCCGAATGTACGAATACTAACAAATTCGTACGGAAATCCATTCGTTATGAACGGGATCGCACATGTCTAATTGTAAGCTCTTCTGAGCAGGGCCCTCTTAATCCTCTTGTATTTTGTTGTATTATAACTGTATTGTCTCCCTTTTATATTGTAAAGCACTGCGTAAACTGTTGGCGCTATATAAATCCTGAATAAGAATAATAATAATATCCAAATAACACGCCCAAGCTCATCTCTTTACCACACACAGCCACAGAGGCAAGAGAATTCTTGTTGGGCCGTGTATTAGTGCTCGGACGAACACACTTCTGCCCCGTACACACGCTCAGGATTTCCGACGGGAAAAAATGAGAGCCAGTTCTCTTTTTTTTTTGCCGGACGTTTTTGGCAATTTTCCAAAAATGGATGGAGCATACACACAGCCAGAATTCCCGGCCAAAAGCTCTCATCACATTTTTTCCAACGGGAAAAAAGGTTGTGTTGTGTACGAGGCATGGGAAAAATTGTAATGGTTCAAAGAATGTCAGGCAAAATGGTCGGCCCTCACGCAAGTTCACTTCATCAAATCTGGTCCTTTTTCAAAAAAAGTTTGGACACCCCTGCCTTAAGGAAATTGGTAAGGTCCTCCATATGTTTAATATGTTTATTGTCATGTAGGTAATGTCCAGTTATCAACTCTTTCCCTTCACATCAGTATTTTAATAGTTGAAAGTAATCCCAGGGAAAGGGTTTTGGTAGAAAGACAGTGCACCATGAGTTCTCTCCTGGCCATGTATGAACCCAAGTCACTGATTCCTTTCAAATAATTAATGGTGTAAAGTTTCAAATTGAATACATGAGCTCCAGTGTGTAGTTGAATTTAGCATATCACTTATCTGATCATCCATTTATAAGAAGAGCTGGAATCTGATGATTTATTGTCAGTATTCATAATATTATCCCAATAAGTGCAGCCCTACAAAGACCTACTCATTACACAATGACCAACACCATCTGCTAAATGTTATATGCAAACATTAAGGGCTTTTTTTATAATACATATTCATAACCTTATCCTTTTAAAGGGGTTCAAATAATCCATAAATATTTTACTTTACACAATACATAATGATAAAGTGTTCTGTCCTTATTTTGAAACACATCTATCTACCACAAATATGCTCTTCTATATGTAAACTGCAATAGTGCGTCTTTGTGCCAAAACACAGAAAACTGTGTCCTTCACAGAACATTTAAAATAAGTTTTACTTCATCTTCAGAGCTTTCAACCTCAATTAATCCACTTCTTGTACACCAGGGGTCTGCAAACTTTCTAAACAAAGGGCTGGTTGACTTTCCTTTAAACTTTAGGGGGGCCAGAGTAGCCAATGGAAATAGAAAATGTCCCAGTGTCAGCGGCAGTAAAAAAATTACACAGTGTCCGTGGTCGGTAGAAGCCTGAATAGTGCTCCATCATTGGTATTAATTGGAGGGATAGTGCCAAATTGTTTATATCAGTGGGAGGAATTATGCCCTATTACTGGTGTCAGTGGGAGAGACGGTGCTCCATCAATGGTGTCAGTGGGAGGGACAGTGCTCCATCAATGGTGACAGTGGAAGAAAATTGTCCCATTGTTGGTGTCAGTGGGAGGAATGGTACCTCCTTGTTAGTGTCAGTGGTAGGAATAGTGCCCTGTAAAATATTGATAATATTACTGTATTAATAATCAATATTCAATAACTCATATTTATTAGTAGTGATGGACAAACATCCCATGGGACAGTTCGCTAACCGCGAACGATCGCAAATGTCCGCAAACTGCAAGTTCGCGGCGGGCCCCATTGACTTTAATGGCAGGCGAATATTAAAAACCTTCAGGTCATATTTGCAGCCACAAAATACTTACTAGCTGTGCACAAATAGTCCCACAACATGGACACTGACCTACCAGAAGTATTAAGTGAAAAAACGGGTATACATAAGTAAGTGACGGCCATTACAAGCCCCGAAAAATAGCCGACAGGCGTTCACCGGAGAGCAAACAACTTTTTATTCTGTGGCTGGTGGTACATTAGGCATTTAACGGATACAGAAGAAAGTGTCGGCCATTACAGGCCCCAAAAATTAGCCCACGGCCACAGGCATTCACCGAGCAGCAAACAACTTTGTATTCTGTGCCTGGTGGTACATTAGGCATTCACTGGATACAGAATAAAGTGTCGGCCAGTACAGGCCCAAAAAATTAGCCCACAGGCGTTCACCAGAATTTGAATGAAACATAGTCTACTGGTCACATGTGTTGAATTCCTCCGAGATCCATGCTTCATTCATTTTTAGAAATGTGAGGTAGTCAACACTGTTGTGAGCTAGAAAAATAGGTGAACTAAAGCGCTGGCCAACTGTGAAAATTAATGTGTAACCAGTGAACAAATATAAACAAAATGCTGCTCAAATCTAAAATGTGCTAACAACAAATAAAGGTATGAATAAAGGGTGATGAGCGCAAACTGAAAATCTAACAGTGAATAACAAGACAGTCCATACGGACTGATAACAATCTATTTATGAACTAAATCAATGGGATGTGCATTAAAGTGAAAAAACTCCCAAAAAGGAACTAAATTCAATAATAGAGTCCAAAATTTAAGTGAATAAAAGTGCTGTGTCAATGATGGACAAGTCTTCTATCCTTGGAACATCAATGTGAAGAATCTGGATACACTTCGCTAAGCCTGGGATCACAGAGCGCTTACCTCCAGTCACTGGGTAATGTGCATCAACGAAATCCTCCAAGGCCTGGGGCAGGATCCAGACAGTGGGTAACTCGTATTCCACAGAATCCTCCAAGTGCTGAGGTGGAGTCGAGGGACGTTCTCTGTGTCTAATGACAGTACAGGTCCAGGCAAAAGCACCAAGGAAACTTTTGAAGATTTCTTGCTCCGCTTGCCAAGGGATGCAAACTTCAAACTTTAGAAAACTTCCATGAACAATCACCTTCCCAGGTACTGCTAGATGGCCTGGAAATGCTGGAACAAATGTGGGTCTTCTTTTCTCTCAAACTAGAAGAAGCTAGAAGCTTCTTCTAGTTTGAACAGAAGATCAGTCATTTCCCCTAGTAAGGCCACCCCCCTACAGTTAGAACACACCCAGGGAACATACTTAACCCATTCCCCGCCCCTAGTGTTAATCCCTTCACTGCCAGACGCATTTTTATAGTAATCAATGCATTTTTATAGCACTGATCGCTATAAAAATGCCAAAGGTCCCAAAAATGTGTCAAAAGTGTCCGAAGTGTCCGCCATAATGTCGCAGTACCAAAAAAAACCCCGCTGATCGCCGCCATTACTAGTAAAAAAAAAATATTAATAAAAATGCCATGAAAATACCCCCTATTTTGTAAACGCTATAACTTTTGCGCAAACCAATCAATAAACGCTTATTGCGTTTTTTTTTTTTACGAAAAATATGTAGAAGAATACGCATCGGCCTAAACTGAGGGAAAAAAATGTTTTTAGATATATTTTGGGGGATATTAATTGTAGCAAAAAGTAAAAAATGTATAGCGCAAAAACTAAAAACCGCAGAGGTGATCAAATACCACCAAAATAAAGCTCTATTTGTGGGGGAAAAAAGACGCCAATTTTGTTTGGAAGCCACATTGCACGACCACGCAATTGTCAGTTAAATCGACGCAGTGCTGAATCGCAAAAAGTGCTCTGGTCTTTGACCAGCAATATGGTCCAGGGGTTAAGTGGTTAAAGCATGCCCTTCTTGCTCCTCCTCCTCCGCCCCGGCACCATCCTCCTCTGACTCCTCTTCAGACTCCCGTTGTTGACTTGTCTCAGGTGGAGTAGCCCCTCCTGGGAATTCATCCAGCATTGTGTCTTCCTCATCTTCCTGCTCCTGCTCCTCGACAGCTTGATCAATGACACAACGCAATGCACACTCCAGAAAGAAGGCGTAAGGTACGATGTCACTGATGGCGCGCTGGCTGCATCTGACCAGTTTGGTGATCTCATCAAATGGCCGCATAAGTCTGCATGAGTCGCGCATGAGCAGCCACTGGCGCAGTGCAAAAAAAACAAGCTCCCCAGAACCTGTCCTGCCGCAGAGTTCATACAGGTAGTCGTTAACTGCACGTTTCTGCTGGAGCAGCCTATACAGCATATACAATGTTGAGTTCTTTTTTTTTTATACCACGTCATACTCAACCATAGCAAGAGACTTGCTCATGATTTCATTTAATCATATATATTGTCTCTACTTCGGTTTCGCATCATTTGTGGTTATATATTATTTTATATATTTATCTTTTCCTTCATGTATTCCTTTCTTTTTTTTCCTTCCCTTTCTTACCCTTATTCCCTTCCTTTTTTCTCTCTCTCCCTCCCCCCTTCCCTTCCCTCCCTCCACCCCCCTCTTTTCCCCCTTTCATCTCTTCCCTCCCCAATCCCCTAATGGTTTGTTCCTGCCTCTCTAATCCTCTAATATTTTCCCCAGATATTCCTCCGATGATTTAAAGTCTTTCCACTGTCTCCATTTTCTGTTGTACTTGTTGAGTTGACCCGCATCACAACTGCAAAGATATTCCATTCTGTTATAGTTTTCCACTCTTTCAAACCATTCTTTTATATCTGGTTTATTTTTATTTAGCCAATTCTTTGGTATTAATCCTTTTGCGGTATTTATTAATGGTGGGATTAATGTTTTCCTGTATCTTATATTTGAATCTTTGGGTTCGTGGAACACACAGGCTTGTATGCTGTTAACTATTTTTTCTCCAGTTATTACTTCTACTAATTCCCGAATTTCCTGTCAATATTCCTTTATCTTTGGACAATCCCACCATATATGTGTTGTTGTCCCAATTTGTCCACATTCTCTCCAGCACAATGGGGATTTATCTTTGTTAAACTTATTAATCATTTCAGGTGTCCTATGCCATCTTGAGATGCATTTATAGTTAATTTCAATTGTATTCATGTCGGTTGCGGTGTTATGTACGGATGCTATTATTCTTTCAACTTGTTGATCTTCTAATTTCTTGCTTATTTCTATTTCCCATTTCGCTATAACATGAGGTTTTCCTTGTAGCTCTGATTCTGTCAGGATTTGATATACGCTTGATATAACGTGCTTTACTGGGGTTTGCCTGGAGCACAGTTTTTCTAGTGGAGTTAATTTCTTTTCATCTCTTAATGGTGTGGGTATTGAATTTCATCAGATGTTTTAGTTGTAGATATTCCCAATAGTTGATATCCCACCTATTTTTCTCTTTTATCTCCAAAAATGTTTTTATCTTGCCCTGTTCTGTAATGTCCTTTATTTGTGCAGCTCCCATTTTATTTCCCAATCATGTCTCTTTCCTCGGTATAAAAAAATAGTTTCAGTGAGTGATATTAAAGGTGAATTGTAAATCCATTTATTCTGTTTGTGTATCAAATCCCAAACTTTAAAAACATTCTTAGTTAGTCTGTGGGTGTCTACATCCAATACTCTATACTTTTGTGGTATCCATACATTTTTGTGAAGTGCTGTTTTACTTATGATATTTTCCATTCGAATCCACCTTTTTTCAATCTCTTTGAGCTTATTTCCCCATTCTACCATTTGTGCAATTATCGTGGCCTTATAGTATCTCTTTATATCCGGTGCTGCTAATCCTTTGTGTTTTTTTTCTCTTGTTGGTGTTCCAAAATTTACTCTTGGTTTTTGTTTCCCCATATATATTTTATCAGCATTGTTTTGATAGTTTTGAAGAAACGCTGAGGGATAACTATGGGTAGCATCTGGAATTTATATGTTATTTTTGGGAGGGTGATCATCTTAAAAGCATTTATCCTTCCCAACCATGAAAGGGCTCTTGTTGTATTCTTTTTTAAGTCTGTTTTTATCTCGTTTAACAAAGGGATAACATTGGCAAGATACAGACAGTCTACTGTAGATGTCAACTTAACCCCCAGATAAGTTAACTCTCCTCTCACCCACGTGTATGAGTATTGTTTTTGCAAAGCAAGTTCTTCTTTTTTCTCCACTCCAATATTTATAATTTCTGTTTTTATGGGATTTATTTTAAAATTCGAAAGTTCTCACTTGGATTAGTTATATACATTAAAATATCATCGGCATATGCCGCTATCTTGTGTTCTTCTTCGCCTATTCTCGCCCCCTCTATTTTAGGATTATTTTGAAGAGTTGCCAAAAAAGGTTCCAGCGTTAATATGTATAGAAGTGGCGAGAGCGGGCACCCTTGTCTGGTCCCATTTTTACTTTTTAAAAGGAGATGACAATTTACCATTAACCTTGACCATTGCCGTCGGTCTACTGTACAGGTTTTGTATCCAGTGTCTAATTTTAGGTCCCATCCCTAGATGTTGGAGCGTTTCCATCATAAATCCCCAGTCTACCCTGTTGAATGCTTTCTCTGCATCTATTGACAGGAGTAGAACTGGGGATTTTACACTCTTGTTTTCCTGCAATAGTAATATAGTTTTTAAACTATTATCTCTGCCTTCTCTTCCGGGTATTAACCCGGTCTGGTCTGGGTCTACCCAATCGGCATTAGATCCTTTATTCGGGTGGCTAGAATTTTTGCATATAATTTTGTGTCAGTATTAGAGTTGAGCAAACCTGAACTGTAAAGTTTGGGTTCGGTACGGACTTTGGGTTTTTCCCGAACCCGGACCCGAATAATTGGAAAAAGTTCGGGTCCGGGTTCAGAGTTCGGGAAAAAAAAATGCGTGGAGGTCCCCGCAAATTCAATAACCAGACCCTTTAGGTCTGGTATGGATATTAAGGGGAACCCCACCGTCAATTTAAAAAAAAATGACGTGCGGTTCCCCCTAAATATCTATAACCAGACCCGTTATCCAAGCACGTTGACCTGGCCGGCCGCAGAAAAGAGGGGGAGACAGAGTGCGCCCCCCTCTCCTGAACCGCACCAGGCCACATGCCCTCAACATTGGGAGGGTGCTTTGGGGTGCCCCCCAAAGCACCTTGTCCCCATGTTGATGGGGACAAGGGTCTCATCCCCACAACCCTTGCCCGGTGGTTGTGGGGGTATGCGGGCGGGAGGCTTATCAGAATCTGGAAGACCCCTTTAACAAAGGGGACCCCCAGATCCTGACCCCCCCTGTGTGAAATGGTAATGGGGTACACTGTACCCCTACCATTTCACGAAGGAAGTGTAAATTCTTGTAAAAAAAAAACACACACCGTCGATTTTTTTTCAAAGTCCGGGTTCGGGTCCGAACCCGAACATCCAGGTGTCTGCTCAATTCTACTACTCAGCCCTCTGGATTGAGCGTCTTGAAGCAACAAAATCACCAGGAATCAATGAGGTGCTATCATACCAGCCCTTCCTTTGAGGGACCAGTGGGGCAGCTACACTGATTCCCAGCTAGATAATTATATTTGCCAATACCGTATGACATATAGATAAGGAAACAGTCTACAGTTATTAAACACCACATCTAATTCAAAAACATTTTTGTAGACAGACATAAGGAATGGCGGGAGGAAGCCAGCTGCTCTGTTGAGGGTTTTCCCTCTTTCGTAAAATGTACTTAATTATTCATTACTAAAATTAAATTAAATGATAGCATCTAACTGAACCAAGCAGGAATTTAATTTTCAAGTCTATGTTTATTCAAAGTAGATAAGTAGATAACATTGATTAAAAGTCTTTTGCACTGTTACATTTGTAATTTGTTTATCTGCTACAAAATTGTGTTTTTGCATTTTGTTATAGTATGTTGTACACATGCATGTATTTTTTGTAATTGGTTCTTTCTTTTCTCGGTGCCAGGATGCAGCCGCAGTTCACCCTTTGACCACTGGGGGCATGAGCCAGACAACATGGTGGTCAGCACACCTGGGATGTGCGGCCACACAAGCCACGGGGGTTGCAGCCCACTCTCCTCGGCCCCTTAACCAGGTAGAGGTTTGGGACTAGCATCCGCCCGCGGGAAGTATGGAGACACCATACATCTGGTGCCTCCTAGGAACACTGTAAAGTGGAAACTGTCCTTTGAAGCACTGTTTTGTCTGTGAGTTCATATGTAACATATATGTATATGTATTTGTGTATTCTAATATCCATATTATATATACTATATTCTAATTTAAATATGTTCCTTTAATTGGAAAAATTGAAGCTCCTGAGGAAGCGACAACTGAGTCGCGAAACATGTAGAGCCAAGTTTTTAATCGTTAAGGACCTCTGGTACATCTGAGAGGAATACATATATCGCTTGATATATAGTACTGCACCACAGGAAGTATTATACTTACTATTCCCTCTAGGACAACCACAGTATTTTTAAAGGGGGCTTCCAGATTCAAATAATACCCCTATAACCACAGGGCCAGGGTTGTGGAGAAGAGGCCCTTAGGTGCTATGCCAGGGGGTACTCCCCGTGTTGAGAGCATGAGGCCTGGTATGGCTCAGGAAATCCCACTGTGAACCCTCCGGGATCAGAAACAGGAAAAGCCAGCTAAAGCGTCTTTTCGCTGTGATGACGATTGGAGACAGGATAAAGGCACAGTAACATTGACATGCTTGATATTGTTTTCCTTGTGGTAAACATATTTTATAAGAGGACCTGTGGGGTTGAATAAACTTTGTTTAAATGGTATCACACTATATGAGTTTATTTTCCTTATATGCGATCGTGATTGGGACCAAAACAACCTAACTGGTGGAGAGTGCAATCCTAGGACAGATGCAGTTGTGTATTCAAGGCTTATTTTATTCCTCGGTTTGGTGAGTGCATCCCCAAAAGGGGAGAACACCCCCCCCCCCCACGTGGTGAAACACCCCCCTTGGTGATAAGGAGCACTTGTTAAGCAAGACACTGATTAACTACTCTCTGTCCACCTGCACCATTATTATACTTTATAGAGTTTTTCAAACTGGGGTTTGGAAATAGCGCTGCTGCAGTATTATACTGGACTTTGGGACTTTCATTAGTTTTTCCTTAATTTACTGTCTTTTTTTATGTTTGCAATTCTTTAAGCAGCTGCTTATTGTTGAATATTGCTGTCTCATTTCCTGCTGCCAATCATCTTTTTTTGCTTACTCCTGCGCGCTGAGCAGTGCTTCAATTAAAGGAAGGGCGCCATTAGCACTCCAAATAGATAAATCCCACTGTCAGTTGATGTCACAGAGCCGGGACAGGCTCGGGAAAGATCGTTACCATATTGTCGGGATCTGCCCACATGCCTTGAATGGCACCTGTCTCAGCCTCTCAGCGGGTCACTGAGAACCTGAGCTGATTGCTCCCGCCACACCACAACTCAGCACTCCAGTGAGCGTGGGGGATGGGAAGAGCAGAGAGCCGGTGACTGACAGTCACTGGCTCTTTGCTCAGGCAGCTGTGAGCCTTAGAGCCGGCGGGGGACAGATGCAGCATAGAACAGATGCTGCATCCACCTGGGTAAGTATGATTCTCAAAAAGAAAACTATTCCCATGCACAGAGATGAGTGAAAATGCAGTAGTATCAAAAATGCATAAAAAATGCAACCAGGTCACACTGCATAATTGCACTGAAAATTGGATCAAATCATAGCCTTACCAGTGTAAACCTACCCTACTGTAAGAGATTATTTAATGAAAGATAACACAGTTATTAATTAGTGGATATGTATGGATGATTTTTTTTTTTTAATAATTATATCGTTTACTGTATCTTTAGGCCTGACATTTCACACTATATAGCTATTTTTTGTTTTTGGAACACTATTAGGGTTATTTACGAAAGGCAAATCCACTTTGCACTACAAGTGCAAAGTGCACTTGAAATTGCACTGAAAGTGCACTTGGAAGTGCAATCGCTGTAAATCTGAGGGGTAGATCTGAAATGAGGGGAAGCTCTGCTGATTTTATCATCCAATCATGTGTAAGCTAAAATGCTGTTTTTTATTTTCCTTGCATGTCCCCCTCGGATCTACAGCGACTGCACTTCCAAGTGCACTTTTAGTGCACTTGGAAGTGCAGTTTGCACTTGTAGTGCAAAGTGGATTTGCTTTCGTAAATAACCCCCTATGTTGGAGTTTTAAAGGAGAACACTGGAGAAGATAGAAGACACCACACATTCGCTTTGGATTATGAGCTTTATTTGACCCTTTCTCATGTTGGATAATATAGTCTGGAGAGAGTCTACAATTACTACAAGGGTCAACAACAGAAGCTTGCTCTGTTATAGAATATAGAAGTGTTGGACCTATTTGTATGGTATTATTTGCCTGGGGGCATATTTCTCCAGCAGCTGATGAACTTTCTTTAATTCAGTTGACTTTTTGGACATCTGATCTGATCTCTGAGGACCAACTATAATATTGACTTTTGGCCAATACCCTAATGTATGCATACTTACTTTGTATCATGTATCCTGTTGGCACTGATCATTAATTTCCTGGTCTATAAACTATACAGCTTTCTTGGGAAAAGTTACACACCTCGTTTTGATGGAAATTTATTTGAAAAATATTAATCTCATCTATGAATCACTTTCTTGAGAAAAGTCACACACCTAATTATTATACAAATGTGTTGTACAAATATTATCTTATTTACTACTATTTGCATTTGAGGAGAACATCCAAACACACAATGTAATAAATATTATTGCTCAAGTACCATGGTAAATATGAGTTTATTGTTACAGTCCCAGTTATTTGAGTTATTAATTTATTAATTTATATGAACTGTTCTGGAAAACCAGGATGTAATTTCACCATCCATCTGCTCTTGAAAATAAACATCAGAAACTCATATAAAAAGCAGATAACTCCAAGCAACATTCAGCCAGAAGGAAAAAGGAACCTCTGGGATTCAGAAGAGAAACATCTGAGAGTATTGTACTACTGCTGTTCCAATACTATTCAGGTATGTGGCTTAATTATAGAATGCATAGATTAGTTATGGATCACTATTTAAAGTGGTTATAAACTAGAAAAAAACTAAAAAAAACCTGTAAGACAAAGACATAATGAGCGAGTATGCATTGCATACTAGCTCATTATGAAATACTTACCTTAGATCAAAGCTGTTGCAGCGGTCCCCACACACCGCTGTGACCGGCGACATGTTCACTGTGCAAAACAAACTATACAGTGGACCCTTTAAAAGTCTATAGGAGAAATCAAAAGTGCTCATTTTAAAGGCTTATATGCAAGTTAGTGTCATAAAAAGTGTTTGGGGACCCGGGTCCTGCCCCAGGGGACATGTATCAATGCAAAAATTTTAAAAACTTCAGTTTTTCGGGAACAGTGATTTCAATGATGCTAAAAGTGCAGCAATAAAAGTGAAATATTCCTTTAAATTTCATACCTGGGGGGTGTCTATAGTATGCCTGTAAAGTAGGTCATGTATCCCATGCTCAGAAAAGTCCCTGCACAAAATGACATTTCTAAAAGGAAAAAAACCCCGTTAGACTTACCAGTAACGGTATTTCCAGGAACCTTCCAGGACAGCTATTTGAGAGATGATTGGCTCCGCCCTCTACAGGAAACACAAATCAGATACAATTTAAAAGGCCCCTTTGTTTCCTATGACCTTCAGTTATTAAGAAGATCAAGTAAACCTCTACCACAGTGTACTCGGCAGAGGAAAAAAAACACAAAGAACACAAAAAAAACCACACCACCATCAGGTGAAAGTAAAATAGGGTGGGAATATAGACGCTGTCCTGGAAGGTTCCTGGAAATACCGTTACCGGTAAATCTAATGGGGTTTTCCCCCCTCACCTTCCAGGAGTCAGGACAGCTTCTTGAGAGGATAAGCAAGATACTATACCTTAGTGAGGGACAACAGCTCTATAATGTTTGACAAATGCATGAGAGGAGGACCAGATGGCAGCTTTAGAAATTTCTTTCCATGATTCCCCCCGCTCTTTCATGGATCTTGTTGAATGAGCCCTAATTCTAGAAGGAGGACTAAGACCTGACGCTTTGTAATCTTCACAAATAGCTTCCCTAATCCATCTAGCGATAGAGATTTTGGACGCTTTGGATCACTTTTTGGGGCCACTGAAAAATACCAACAGCTGGGAGGAACTCCTAAACCCACTGGATTTCTCTAAGTAAAGCAGCAGACATCGCTTTACTTCTAAAAAACAAAATATTTCCTCTTCCACATTTTTGGGAGAGGAACAAAAACAAGGAAGGACTACTTCCTGGGACCTATGAAAGTTAGAAGAAACTTTGGGCAATTAGAAAGGATCAGGCTTGATCACTACCCTGTCCTCTAAAATCCTCAGGAAGGGATCTTTACAGGAAAGGGACTGCAGATCAGAAATCCTTCTCCCTGACGTAATAGCCAAAAGGAAGGAAATCTTCAAGAAAATACATTTCAGGGAGCCCTTTATAGAGCATTAAAGTGGAGGTTCACCTGAAAAGTTAGGGCCTGATCCACAAAAGGGATACGCCGGCGTATCTACTGATACGCCGTCGTATCCCTGTTTCTATCTATGGAACTGATCCACAGAATCAGTTTCTCATAGATAGGCAGAAGATCCGACATGTGTAAGGGACTTACACTGTCGGATCTTAGGATGCAGTACCGCAGCCGCCGCTGGGGGCATTTCTCGTCGAAATCCAGCGTCGGGTATGCAAATTAGCACTTACGGAGATCCACAAAGCTTTTACGCTTCGTTTTTTCTCCGTAAGTATTAGTTTGCTGTCGCAAAATTAGGGCTGCTTTTACAAGGTGTAAACTTAGTACACCATGTAAAAGTAGACCCTTCTATCCCGCGTCGCTGTCATTTTTTTTTTTTTAATTTCCCGCCGCAACTCTTTTTTTACGCCCGCCGCGATTCTCAAAACCCGGCGCAACGTAAATCCGCGCAAAGCACGTCGGGAAAATAACGTCGGGAGCATGCGCAGTACGTCCGGTCCATGCCCAGTCCCGAAGACCATACCCGGAAGCGGCGGAGAAGATCGCTCTCTAAAACGGTAAGTACGGCTTCGATTTTAAAAAAACTTCCAGATTCCCCTTGACAAAATGAGCATATATCTAAGGTTACATTTTTTTTTTCGGGGTGAACTCCCGCTTTAAAGGAGTTGTAAATAAAAATAAATGTTATGCTGAAATGACTGTTTACAGGGTATAGAGAGATAATAGTTAACTGATTACTTTTAAAAACGATTAAAAATAGATAAAAATCAATCATATAATGTAATTGAAGGTAATGTGTTGGGGCGCTCGCTAATTAAGAATAATAATTAATAAATAAATAATCTAAAATCCCAAAATGAAAAATCCCATGCAATTTCCGTGCACTAGGTGCATGACAAAATACAACATCAAAAATGTGCAGCACTAAGGTGCATGATAGGTAATAAGTGCTAATCAGGTGCATCCATACATTGAAAATAAAATCAAGCAAACGGCACTGGATGTGCAAAATAAGTCCAATGTAAACAAATATATATATATATCTTCATGCAATTGTGCAAAAACGCATTAAAGGTGCAAAATTCCAAAATTCCGGATCAATTAAATAAGTGCTAATCAGGTGCATCCATATATTGAAACTAAATTCAGCAAACGGCACTGGATGTGCAAAATGAGTCCAATATAAACAATACAAATAAATATCTTCATGCAATTGTGCAAAAACGCATTGAAAGTGCAAACTTCCAAAAATTCCAGATCAAAAATCAAAACATGCAAAAAAAATATGTAAAAAGTAAAATCCACAAAGTTTTCCAAATGTGCAGTGCTCAGAAAGTGCTTCACTCCCCACGTGCCCAGTCTCACCAGCCTCTTACCTCTAAGAGGCTTAAAATAAGCCTTATGTGAAATCCCAATGGCAGCTCCTCTTTACCTTCAAATGCAGCAGCGTTGCAGATCAACTTCACTCCACAAAGGCAGTGCTTAGCCAGTGTACAAGTCCCTCTTCATTTGAATCAATGACTCCCCATAAGGCACATATGGAAGGAATAACGCTCACAATAGTGTAAAAACGTCAGCATAATTTTAATATAGACATAATAAACACTCACATTTCAGTTAAGGATATCAGACATCAAACACAGTAGTATCTCCACTCCCGGCCGAGAGCGGAGACGACGTCACCAACAGCTCACTTCCCTCACGCGTATCGTGGCTGTGCACGCCACTTAATCATAGGGTACCCTGTGATTAAGTGGCGTGCACAGCCACGATACGTGTGAGGGAAGTGAGCTGTTGGTGACATTGTCTCCGCTCTCGGCCGGGAGTGGAGATACTACTGTGTTTGGATTTTTGATACAGAATTTTTGGAAGTTTGCACTTTCAATGCGTTTTTGCACAATTGCATGAAGATATTTATTTTTATTGTTTATATTGGACTCATTTTGCACATCCAGCGCCGTTTGCTGAATTTAGTTTCAATATATGGATGCACCTGATTAGCACTTATTTAATTGATCCGGAATTTTGCACCTTTAATGCGTTTTTGCACAATTGCATGAAGATATATATATATATTTGTTTACATTGGACTTATTTTGCACATCCAGTGCCGTTTGCTTGATTTTATTTTTAATGTATGGACGCACCTGATTAGCACTTATTACCTATCATGCACCTTAGTGCTGCACATTTTTGATGTTGTATTTTGTCATGCACCTAGTGCACGGAAATTGCATGGGATTTTTCATTTTGGGATTTTAGATTATTTATTTACTAATTATTATTCTTAATTAGCGAGCGCCCCAACACATTACCTTCAATTACTGTTATAAGTGTGTGAACACCCAATCATTGTGGCTGCTGCTGTAGCCCATCCGTTATTTAGTATTCATTAGTGTGGTTTGCGCATCTAGTTACCCCCATTCCAATCATATAATGTACCTGCAGTTTCTAGTTTCGTTTTTGCATGTTGATTCCTGCCTCTGCTGTACAGAGCCACAGAGCCAATACAGGGCAGTGATGGTTTGGAAAACAAAACTGATTGGTGCTGAGGGGTTTTAGACACACAGTAATCACACACACCTCCTTGATTAGTGACCACAGAGAGAAAGCTCCCAGCACTGTGGTTATCAGGAAACAGACAACCAGGAAGTGTGGAGATCAGAGAAGAATTACAGCAACTTGAGGACATGAAAACAGCACTGCATTAAGGTAAAGGAAGCTATTAAGATAAAAAAAAATCCTTTACAAACCCTTTAAGCTCTAATGACAGATCCCAAGGAGGCACATGTTTGACAATCCTGGGATTCTGTCTAGATCTGGCTGAAAGGAACCTGCTGACTAAAGGATCTTCAGCTAACCTTGTCTGAAAACACAGACAGCGCCACAAACTGAACCCTAAGGGTGCTGACAGATAGACCTTTCTCCACTCCCAAAATCTAGAACACAGGGAGTAGAAAAAGAATCGTCACTCGCAGTCCGCAGTGGATACCTGATTCCAGCCTGAAGGTTCCGAGAGCGTCTCGGTTCCTGTTGCCGCTGCCTTTCAGAGAACGACATCTCCGCGCTGCCTGCATTAGGACACCGTACGCACACCGGCTATACAATGCGGATGATCTTTACACCACTTTGCCTATATTCAGCCATGTTTGTGAGTAGGCTTTTTATAGCTTTTTGCACATATTACTCTTATTAAACGAGCTTGCTACGCTTAGAAGGCGCTGCATTTGTCTTTTCTTTGCTTTTATACAGATCACTTCATCTGTCAGCTGGCAGCCATCCAAAGCAAGGCAATAGCGATTTAGTTATACAGTGCCATGGACACTTGATGGACTATGATATCCATTTTATAGCACTGGTTTCTTTTGGACTATATCCACGTTTGTCATCTTTAGTTTTATTTATTTATTTTTTCTTTATTTTATTTTTTCTTTATTTCAGTTTCATTTTTATTTTCATTTTTATTTTTATCTTTATATATTTGTTTATATTTTTTTTTTTTTTTTTTATATATATTTTTTTTTTTTAAGTTTTATTCCAGTTTATGTTACAGTTCAGTTTTTCAACATTATTCTTAGCCCCTATCCCCATTCCAAGTAATACTAGCTTTTTGTGAACCTTAGACATCTACAGGGAGTGCGCTTGAATATCATGTTTTGAAAAAGAATCTAAACCTGATTTCCTTTGCCAGGAATAAAAAGTTTTCCAAACTTTCCCATAGATTCTTCTAGTTACCAATTTACAGCTGTCCGGGATAGTTTGAATAACTGTCTCTGAACACCCTTTCAACTGTAAGATTCCTATTTAAATCCAACTTATTCAACTGATTCAATAATATTGCAAATAGGTAGCAATCTTACATGTCATGTGCATTCTAGGGGTGGCATCTCATTGGGGAAAGACCAGTTTGTGTGGCGGAATCTCACTTGGAGAAAACATATGTGTGATGTCACTGCAGGAGCATGCTCTGTTCAGAATAGAATCCATCAGTGACACATGACATGACAGTGAAATCAGAACTTTTACTACTTAATTATATCCATTCATCTTAATTGCAGGTAAAAATGGGACGTGCCATCTTGACATTGCTGTGCCTTTGGAGTTGCATTGTGACTGTCACACCGCTTACTCATACGCAAGTTCACAGAGCGACGCAGTACATCCAAAATACCTTTAAACTGTAAGCATTGTTACTTGTTTGTGTAATATTTACATTAATTATAGCTAAAGAAAACCTGCCAGATAATCTCCAAAAGGAAATGAAAAGAGGAAAATAAAAGAGTGTTTGATAGAGAGAGAGAGAGAGAGAGGAGAAGAAGGAAGAAGGGAAGTGTTTTGTACTAGACCAGGCGGTCTCCAAACTGCGGCCCTTTGCCTGCCTTTATCCGGCCCCTGGGGCACTTTTCCTTCCACTGACATCACAATTTCTCACATTGATGCCAATGATGGGGCACTATTCCTCAAACTGGCACTATTATTCCCACTGACACCAATGGTGGAGCACTAATTCTTCCACTGACAAAAACAACGTGGCACTAATTGTCCAACTGACACTAATAATGGAGCACTAATTCCTCCCACTGACACCAACTATTCCTCCCACTGACACCAATGACGGGGCACTATTTCTCCCACTGACACCAATGATGGGGCATTCTGCCTCCCACTGACACCAATGATAGGGCATTCCTCCTCCCACTGAATATCAATGAAGGGGCAATATTTTTTCACTGTCACCAATGATGGGGCACTCTCCCTCCCTCTGACACCAATGATGGGGCACTAATTTTCCCACTGACATCAATGATGGGGCCCTATTTTTCCCAATTTCGCCAATGATGGGGCACTCTTCCTCCCACTGACACCAATGATGGGTCATTCTTCATCCCACTGACACCAATGATGGGGCAGTATTCCTCCCACTGACACCAATGATGGGGCACTATTCCTCCCACTGACCCCAGCGATAAGGCACTGTTCCTCCCCCTAATACCAAAAATGCATTTTTAATCCCACTGATGCCAGGATAATTTCCACTCACAATGGCCACAGTCCAGCCCCTGTAACGTTTGGAGGACAGCAAACTGGCCCTTTGTTTATAAAGTTTGGAGACTCCTGTACTAGACATACTGCATAATCTAGGGGTGGCAACTTCATGCAAATAGATTTTACTACTATTGACATTCTGATTAATACAGGCCGATCTTATGCTGTAGTATGGGGAAAAGAAATGACTTCCAATAATTTGAAATTAGAGACCACCAGTCACTAGCCTTGTGGCTAATTAAAAGCCTGTGTCAAAGAACATTGTGCTTGTGAAGATGGCATCAGTTTTATGTTTAGTCATATAGTGTAGCTATAGGGATTAGCATGTTCAGTTTTGACTAGGGATGAGCTTTGAGTTCGAGTCAAACTCATGTTTGACTCGAACGTTGCCTGTTCGGCGAACAGCGAAAATTTGGGATGTTCGCGTCAAACTCGAAAAGCCGCGGAACTCCCTGTAAAAGTCTATGGGAGAAATCTAAAGTGCAAATTTTAAAGGCTAATATGCAAGTTATTGTCATAAAAAGTGTTTGGGGACCTGGGTCCTGCCCCAGGGGACATGTATCAATGCAAAAAAAGTTTTAAAAACTGCAGTTTTTTCGGGAGCAGTGATTTTAATAATGTTTAAAGTAAAAAAATAAAAGTGAAATAATCCTTTAAATTTCGTACCTAGGGGGGGTGTAAAGTATGCCTGTGAAGTAGCGCTTGTTTCCCGTGCTTAGAACAGTCCCTGCACAAAGTGTAATTTCTGAAGGAAAAAAAGACATTTAAAATCACTTGCGGATATAATGAATTGTCGGCTCCCAGCAATTCAGAGAAAAGTCATTCATAAAAAAAAATTTAAAAAATGTGTGGGGGTCCCCCCAAATTCAATTACCAGGCCCTTCAGGTATGGTATGGATATTAAGGGGAACCCCACGTCAAATAAAAAAAATTACGTGTGGTGTCCCCCAAATATCCATTCCAGACCCTTCAGGTCTGGTATGGATTTTAAGGGGAACTCCACCCCAAATAAAAGAAAAATGGTGTGGAGTTACCCCAAAAATCCACACCAGACCCTTTATCCGAGTATGCAACCTGGCCGGCTGCAGGAAAAGAGGGGGGGACGAGAGAGCGCCCCCCCTTCTGAACCGTACCAGGCCATATGCCCTCAACATTGGGAGGATGCTTTGGGGGTCTGTGACCAGAATGGGCACAATCACGTACCTGTATGTGATTGTTAGATGCCCAGCCGTGGGTGGCGGGCGTGCGCCCGCTACCCGGTCCGAAGCACTTTTTGCTGTGAAAATGACAATGGTCCCAAAAATGTGTCAAAATTGTCCGATGTGTCCGCTATGATGTCGCAGTCACGAAAAAAACGCAGATCTCCGCTATTAGTAGTAAAAAAAAAATTATTAATAAAAATGCAATAAAACTATCCCCTGTTTTGTAAACGTTATACATTTTGCGCAAACCAATCGATAAACGCTTATTGCGATTTTTTTTACCAAAAATATGTAGAAGAATACGTATCGACCTAAACTGAGGAAAAAAAAAGTTTTTTTATATATTTTTGGGGGATATTTATTATAGCAAAAAGTAAAAAATATAGATTTTTTTTCAAAATTGTCGCTCTATTTTTGGTTATAGCGCAAAAAATTCAAACCGCAGAGGTGATCAAATACCACCAAAATAAACCTCTATTTGTGGGGAAAAAAATACGCCAATTTTGTTTGGAAGCCACGTCGCATGACCGCGCAATTGTCAGTTAAAGCGACGCAGTGCCGAATCGCAAAAAGGGGCATGGTCCTTTACCTGCATATTGGTCCGGGTCTTAAGCGGTGGTAATCCACTCTTGGTCTTGGATTTTTTTTTTAAAGGACTTTCCCAAAGGTGTCTGTGTTTTATTTATTTTTTTTCAATTATTTACAGATTCTTTGTGAAATGGTAGAGGTACAATGTACCCCATTACCAATTCACATAGGGGGGGCCGGGATCCAGATTGCGATAAGCCCCAGGCCTGCAGACCCCCACAACCACCGGGCAAGGGTTGTGGGGATGAAACCCTTGTCCCCCATCAACATGGGGACATGGTCCTTTGAGGGGTCACAGACCCCAAAGCATCCCCCCAATGTTGAGGGCATGTGATCTGGTTCGGTGCAGGAGGCGTGCTCAGATAAAGGGTCTGGTGTGGATTTTTGGGGGGAATTTCACGCCATTTTTTTTATTTGACACAAGGTTCCCCATAATATTCATACCAGACCTGAATTGATGTTTCCGAATCTCCGAATTACAGTAGTACCGAATTTAAACAAATCCAAAATAACGAAAAAACTATTTTAGACAAAATCCTAATCGTTTTCGAATTTGAATACGTTTCAAATTCAAACTCGAATGGTTTTCAAATTCGAATAATTTTCCAATTTCCAAGTAAAACCCATGAACCATGCTGATTGCATATCTCCCAACTTTTTGAAATGAGAACGAGGGACACCTATTATCAAAAGAATGCATGCATAGGACACATTCCCCACCACACCCTCTTAAAGGAGAATTATACAAAAAAATAATTAGTTAAAGTGGAGGTTCACCCTAAAAAAAAAATTCTAACAATACATTGAGAAGACTGATTACACTGCGGGTATGCTGTTTTTTTTCACCTATCAGTGCTACTTCTCAGAGCCCATCAGTGCTGTGATATAGCTGAATAGCGGCTACTGCATGGGCCTTAATTGCCAGGAGGGCGTCGATAGACATTCTCCTGAGCATGCGCTATCAGCACTGTCAGTGCTGCCAATCAATGCCCATCAGTGCCACGATCAGTGCTGCCTATCAGTGTCATCTACCAGTGCCCATCAGTGCCACCTATCAGTGTCGCCCATCAGTGCCACCTATTAGTGCCCTGTAGTGCCAATCGTCAGTGGCGCCTTATCAGTGGCCATTAATGCGGCTGCATCAGCGCACATCAATGAAGGAGAAAAATGACCTGTTTTTAAAATGTTATAACAAACTATGAAACAGTTGTGCTTGTTTTTTTCAAAATGTTGCTGATAGCAGAGGAACAAAGCAACAGAAAGCAATAACACTTAGGGCCCTTTCACACGTACGGACAAACGGTCCGTTTATTACAAGTCTGTTTACGGACTTGTAATGTATCCCTATGGGATTGCAGACGTTAGCGGATGATGCATCCGCTAACGTCCGCAACCATCCGCGTCCGCAAAGATCCGCTTTTGCGGATGGAAGAAAACCCTATTTTTCTTCCGTCTGGCGAAATGGATCGTATGAATATGGACACAAGGTCCGTATTCATCCGATTCCCCATAGGGGAGAGCGGAGGAGAGACAGGGCGGTCTCTGCACTGTGTGCGGGGACCGCCCTGTCCGCCGACAGCTCAGCGGGGATTCACGGATGATCCCCGCTGAGCCAAACGGGCTAACGGAGCGGATCAATACGGATCCGCTCCGTGTGAAAGAGCCCTTAGTGCTTTAGATTGAGACAAGGATATGCTTTGTTCCAAATCAGGGACAGTCCCTGGAAATCAGGGACAGTTGGCAAGCATGGGACAGTCCCTGGAAATCGGGGACAGTTGACAAGTATGGGACAGTCCCTGGAAATCGGGGGCAGTTGGCAAGCATGGGACAGTCCCTGGAAATCAGGGAACATGGCGAGTATGGGACAGTCCCTGGAAATCAGGGACAGTTGGCAAGTATGGGACAGTCCCTGGAAATCGGGGGCAGTTGGCAAGTATGGGACAGTCCCTGGAAATCGGGGGCAGTTGGCAAGTATGGGACAGTCCCTGGAAATCGGGGGCAGTTGGCAAGTATGGGACAGTCCCTGGAAATCGGGGGCAGTTGGCAAGCATGGGACAGTCCCTGGAAATCGGGGACAGTTGGCAAGTATGGGACAGTCCCTGGAAATCGGGGGCAGTTGGCAAGAATGGCACAGTCCCTGGAAATCGGGGACAGTTGGCAAGTATGGGACAGTCCCTGGAAATCGGGGGCAGTTGGCAAGTATGGGACAGTCCCTGCTGGAAATCAGGGAACATGGAATGTATGGGACAGTCCCTGGAAATTGGGGGCAGTTGGGAGCTATAAGATTGTAAAGACTACTGCTTCCACATAGAGAGCAAGGGGCCAGATTCACCAAAGAGATACAACGGCGTTTCTGCTGCTACTCCGTCGTATCTCTGTTTCTATCTATGCGGCTGATTCATAGAATCAGTTACGCATAGATAGCCAGAAGATCCGACAGGTGTAATTGTTTTACACTGTCGGATCTTAGGATGCAATACCGCGGCCGCCGCTGGGGGGAGTTTGCGTCGTAAACCAGCGTCGGGTATGCAAATTAGCAGTTACGGCGGATCCCCGACGGATTTTCGTGTTCGCTACGTCGCTGCTAGTCTAGTTTCCCGTCGCAAAGTTAGTCGTCGTGTGACCTGCCCTAACTTTAATGGTTCAATAAGTTTTTATTATGAATTTTTTTTTAGACAAACATATCAACATATCAGCATCAACCGGGTCCTGGACAAGGGGTGGCCCGGTCAATAAAAGTGGAAGCAGAAAAATGTTACAGATTGAAAAATAAAAAACATTTAAGTGACCATATCAAATGCTATGAGAAAAAATACAAATAATTGTATTGCTGTCTAAAGAATGGCCGTTGTTCCCGCGTCGAAATTTAAAATTTAACGTCGTTTGCGTAACACGTCCGGGAATACGGAAGTACGCTACGCGCGTCGCCGTTCGGAAAAATTATGTCATGGCGCGCAAAGCACGGCGGGAGTTAGGAAACGGAGCATGCGCAGGAGGTCTGGCGCGGGAGCGCGCCTAATTTAAATGGCACACGCCCATTTGAATTGGCCCGCCTTGCGCCGGAGGCCGCCGGCGTAGTTTTCATCGCAAGTGCTTTGTGAATCAGGCACTTGCGATGAAAACTTGCGGCAGTGTAACGTATCTACGATACGTTACGCCGCCGCAGTTCTATGTGAATCTGGCCCAAGGTTCTTTCTCTGCAACATGTGGACAGAGGTCAGGCTTTTCTACTTTTCGAAAGAAAGCCAATTTAGCACATCTTTTATTTTAATGCATATTGGGAATATCTTTAGTTAGTTTAAACAGAAGTTGTAGATGGACCTACAAAAAACAAAAACAAAAATATTAATTTTATTCTTTTTAAATATATTTAGGGGTGATACGACTCCGAGGCAATACGCCTATGTTGCTCTTTTCTCCCAAGAAGAATGTCAAAGTCTCTCCAATAACAGCATCAATCTCCAAATCTTGCAAAATGAAAATGCCGCTAAAATTACCGCTGCCTTAAGTGATGAGCAGGGAATCTACGCAGGAAGACAAATGGTTTTGGCAACCTATGGAGCCCAGGGCTTTCATTCTGAATATCGTCTGCTGTTTTCATCACACGGAACCAATGTCTCCCCAGTCCAGAAATTGGTGAATACTAATCGTAATGCATATTGTGCCATCTTCTACAGTCTTAACTCCCCATGTGTGGGCATATGCGCCAACACAGAGAACGACAGGAATGTTATCAATAAACTTTCGGTGTTTGATAAGTTTAACAACAACAAAGCGTTTGTATACAGATTAGTATATATTATGGATATCACAAACAAAAAGATAGGAACAGAGAAAATTTGGGAAGGTTTGGCGCAAATGAATAAAAACATGGATGTGTATCGCTGCTTTCCCAGAAGATGCCTCGAATGCTTTTTTAAGCAGAGCAACACGCTGACGAATAAAGGAGACTGTCTTAATAATTAGATGAGCAGGAATCGAAGTCCAGCTCATTGTTTATCATGACTTTCAATTATTTGTTTGGGTGAAGCTGGCCCAAATGACTGTTTCCTTTATTAACAGATGTTCCCGCTGGATGTGCTGTTCAGCTACATACAATGGGCTAGATTCAGGTAGGGGCACGCATTGTTACGGCGGCGCAGAGTATCGTATTTACGATACGCCGCCGTAAGTTAGAGAGGCAAGTGGCGTATTCACAAAGCACTTGCCTTCTAAGTTACGGCGGCGTAGCGTAAATGGGGCCGGCGCAAGCGCGCGTAATTCAAATGAGGATGAGGGGCCGTGTTTTATGTTAATTCTTGGTGACCCGACGTGATTGACGTTTTTCCAGAATGGCGCATGCGCCGTCCGTGAAATTCCCCAGTGTGCATTGCTCCAAAGTATGCAGCGAGGACGTCATTGGTTTCGACGTGAATGTAAATTACGTCTAGCCCTATTCGCGAACGACTTACGCAAACGACGTAAAAAAAAACAAAATTTGACGCGGCAACGACGTCCATACTTAACATTGCGTACGCCTCCTAATAGCAGGAGCAACCTTACACCGAAAAAGCCTAACGTAAACTACGTAAAAAAAATAGCGCCGGGCGTATGTAAATTTGTGAATGGGCGTATCTAGGTCATTTGTATATTCTACGCCGAAAACGACGGAAGCGCCACCTAGCGGCCAGCGTAAATATGCACCCTAAGATACAACGGTGTAAGAGACTTACGCGAGTCGCATCTTAGGCCCCATACTCACGACCAAACATGTCTGCTGAAACTGGTCCGCGGGCCAGTTTCAGCAGACATGTTTGGTCGTGTGTGGGCGCGAGCGGGCCGAATTCCAGCAAACATTTGTCCGCCGGGCCTTTTCCCAGCGGACAAATATTCCTGGACTTGTTTTAAAACAGTCCGCTGGAATCCTGCCCGCTCGGACATGTTCGGTCGTCTGTACAGACCTACCGTACATGTCCGAGCGCCCGCCGTCCCTCGCATGCGTCGAATGACTTCGACGCATGCGTGGAAGCATTTAACTGGCAGGCCCGCCCACGTCGCCGCGTCATTGTCGCGGCGACACCGCGTCATCGACGCGGCGACACCGCGGACACGCCCCACGTATTGTTTACGCGCGGCTTTCTGTACGATGGTTAGTACAGCCATCGTACAGAAAGCCTCGGGCAGACATGTACGGTGAAAACGGTCCGACGGACCGGTTTCATCGTACATGTTTGCCCGTGTGTACCCGGCCTTAGGCTATTGTCGACGTATCTTGCTTTCTGAATACAGAAAGAAGATACGCCGGTGCAGTTTTGAACTTACGTGGCGTATCTATAGATACGCCGGCGTAATTCAATGCTGAATCTAGCCCAATATATAGTGCTGAGCTCCAGAAGTAGGGCAGGGACTTTCCATCCCATTTCCCAGAACAAAATTGGGTTGGGTTGGGTTGAGCGCCGCTCAGCCATTCACAGGACTTTTTGTATTTTATGAATGAGGTGAAGAGGTAGGCAGATGATATTCTGATTTTTCACCTCGGCCAATCAGAGGAAACCTTGTATTCTATTATAATACAAAGTTCTTTCTCGTATATGTCCGAGCAGTACTTAGCCCAAATTGACTTTGTTACAGAAAAGGGATGGGAAATGCCCATACTGCTTCCATAACACACTGCTGTATACTGTATGTAGTTGATGCAACATAAGGTTTATACAGCGCTCCCTGCAGGTATATCTGTTATTTAAAGGGGTTGTAAAGGTAAGAATGTTTTCCCATAAATAGCTTCCTTTACCTTAGTGCAGTCCTCCGTCACTTACCTCATCCTTCCATTTTGCTTTTAAATGTCCTTATTTCTTCTGAGAAATCCTCACTTCCTGTCTGTAACTCACCACAGTAATGCAAGGATTTCTCCCTGGTGTGGAGAAAGCCTCTTGAGGGGGGAGGGGGCGAGCAGTAGTGTCAGGACACCCACTAACACACAGCTCCTTTCTCTATCTGCAAAATAGAGAGTGTCCTGACACTCCTGCTCGCCCCCTCCCCCCTCAAGAGGCTTTCTCCACACTAGGGAGAAAGCCTCCCATTACAGTGTGTAGTTACAGACAGAAGAACAGGAAGTGAGGATTTCTCAGAAGAAATAAGGACATTTAACAGCAAAATGGAAGGATGAGGTAAGTGAAGGAGGACTGCACTGAGGTAAAGGAAGCTTTTTAGGGGAAAACATTTTTATCTTTACAACCCCTTTAAGGAAAAATCTCATTTATGCTAGCTTGGGCCAAACTAACTATTTGAAGTCATGGTAAACATGTTGTTAGGCTTTATAGAACTACACTTAGTGGTTCCCTAAGGAATTATTCTCTCGCATCTCTGAAAGCCCAGCTTCATTCAAAACAATTTTACGTTTAAAGTGGTTGTAAACTCTAAAGCCTCGTACACACGTTCGGTATACTCGGCAAGAACCAGCAAGAAAACTGCTGGCAGAGCTTCCATGCCGAGTAAACCGAACGTACGAGACTTTCAGGTTTCTCGACAAGAAAACTACCCAGATTCTAGACGAGAAAAATAGAGAACATGTCCTCTATTTTTCTCGTCGTGATTCTCGGCAGTGTTTTCCTGCCGAGAAACCCAACAGTGTGTATACTTACCTGTCGCCGTGGAAAACCGCGTATGCTCGAAATGACATTGACGCATGTACGGTAGCTTCCTAGGCATAGGTAGGGTGCAGCAAGATGGCGGCGATGGCATCGAATGTGACGAGCGCATGCTCGTCGCACGCGATGACGTCACCTTATTCTTTCCTTTCAAGAGAACCGCAGTTCTTTTGAAAGATAGTCTGTACACTCGGGCGGCAAGAGATTCTTAACAAGAATCTCGTCACAACGTTTTTTTCCTGACGAGATTCTTGCCTGTGTGTACAGGGCTTTACATATACCCAGAAAAGTGACTGGTCTCAGGTGATACACATAAGCGAAACTCAGGTGATACATCATTGCCACCCATCAGTGCCACTTATCAGTGCTGCCTCATCAGTGCGGCCTTATCAGTGCCCATCAGTGCCCATAAGGGCAGCCTATTAGTGCAGCCTATCAGTGCCCGTCAGTGCAGCCACATCAGCGCACATCAATGAAGGAGAAAAATTACCTGTTTTCAAAATGTTATAACAAACTCCCCTACATAAACTGTACGGGGCAGATCCACAAAGATCTGCACCGGCGCAGCGTATCTAAGATACACGACACCGCTATAACTTACTTTGCTATTCTTTGAATCCTGAAAGAATTTGCGCCGTAAGTTACGGCAGCGTAGTGTATCTCTCGTGGCGTAAGGGCGCGGAATTCAAATGCGGCGAGTAGGGGGCGTGTTTTATTTAAATGAAGCGCGTCCCCGCGCCGAACGAACTGCGCATGCCCCGTCCGTCAAAACTCCAAATGACGTCGCAAGGACGTCATTGTTTTCGACGTGAACGTAAATGGCGTCCAGCCCCATTCACGGATGGCTTACGCAAACGATGTAAAATTTTCAAAATGATACGCGGGAACGACGGCCATACTTAACATTGAATACGCCACCAGATAGCAGCTTTAACTATACGCCGGTAAAAGCCGAACGGAAACAACGTAAAAAAATTCGACAGCCGCTCGTACATTCGTGGATCGTCGGAAATAGCTAATTTGCATACTCGACGCGGATTACGACGGGAACGCCACCTAGCGGATGCCGAAAAATTGCATCTAAGATCCGAAGGCGTACAAAGACGTACGCCTGTCGGATCTAACCCAGATGCCGTCGTATCTTGTTTTGAGGATTCAATTTTGAAATTACGCCGGTGTATCAATAGATACGCCGGCATACTTTCTTTGTGGATCTGCCCCTACCTGTTTATCTGCAGTCTTCTCTTCTCTACATCCATTCAGAGTCCAGAATTGTTAATGCTTGTCTGAGTTGTCAGAAAATGGCAGAGCTCAGTGAGAGCTTTATACATTACAGAGCTGAGGCTGTCAGTTATAGGCGGTGTGCTGGAGCTCCCTCCCCTGTCACCTTTTTAATTCTTGATTTCAGGAAAACTTGTCAGAAGTGACTCATGCAGATAGTGGAGGAACGAGACAGCAGACAGAAATGTCACTCTAGATTGAGACAAGTACACACTATAGAGGGATATGCTTTGTTCATCCACTTTACAACCACTTTAACATACAGAGGGGAAGGGCTAAAGCCTCTGTCTGGTATATTATTGTTTTAGATGTCCGTATCTGGGAGATTTCCTTTCACTTCCTTTTTTTTTAACTTATGAAAGAGGAAGCAAGAGAGAAATCTCCACCCTGAGAACAAAAAACAATAAAAAATAAATAAAAAAACTGCTTCTGTGAGTTGGTTAGGGGAAATGTCCTCTCACTTCCTGTTCAGCCTTCACCCATCAACCAGTCAGGAAGTTATGGGAAATCTCCCCATTGAAGACAAGGATATTTGCATAACCATTTATATGTCTCACATTTCCTCTTTGTTTTTCTTGCATCTGTATAAAAATAAAAGTATAATTACTGCATAGCAAAAGATGGGCTGAGATTCTCTTATTTATGTGTAATATATGGCTGGACAGCAAAATAAATAACAAGCTTCCTGAGTCTCTAATCATTACAGTAAAAGTGGCATTAAACTCAAAGCCAAAAAGACGATTATATTGCAGCTTACCAATTCTTTTTTGCCCTTTTCGTTTTCCTCTGGTGTTCTGCCAGGTAGGTCTGCTATTTTCCAACCTCCTGCAGCACACCGTCTTAACCACTTAAGACCCCTTTTTGCGATTCGGGACTGCGTCGCTTTAACTGACAATTGCGCGGTCGTACGACGACGAGGCTCCCAAACAAAATTGGCGTCCTTTTGTTTCCCACAAATAGAGCTTTCTTTTGGTGGTATTTGATCACCTCTGCGGTTTTTATTTTTCGCGCTATAAACAAAAAAAGAGCGAAATTTTTGAAAAAAAAAACAATATTTTTTACTTTTTGCTATAATAAATATCCCCAAAAAAGATGTAAAAAACGTTTTTTTCCTCAGTTTAGGCCAATACGTATTCTTCTACCTATTTTTGGGGAAAAACAATCGCAATAAGCGTTTAACGATTGGTTTGCGCAAAATGTATAATGTTTACAAAATAGGGGATAGTTTTATGGCATTTTTATTAATATTTTTTTTTTTTACTACTAATGGCGGCGATCAGCAATTTTTTTCATGACTGCGACATTATGGCGGACACATCGGACACTTTTGCCCCTTTTTTGGGACCATTGTAATTTTCACAGTGAAAAGTGCTATAAAAATGCACTGATAACTGTGAAAATGACAATTGCAGTTTGGGAGTTAACCATTAGGGGGCGCTGTAGGGGTTAAGTGTGACCTCATATGTGTTTCTAACTGTAGGGGGCGGGGCTGGACTTGTGACGTCATTGATCATCTTTCCCTATGTCAGGGAACAGACGATCAATGACACTGCGACTGTGAAGAACGGGGAAGGTTTGTTTACACACACCTCTCCTCGTTCTTCAGCTCCTGTGACCGATCGCGGGACAGTGGCGGCGATCGGGTCTGCGGGTCCCGTGGCCGCGGTCAGGAAGCTTCGGACCGGGTCGCGGGCGCGCGCGACCCATGGCTGAGCACTTAAAGGGGAAGTACCTTTACGTGATTGTGCTGAGCCGTGCCATTCTGCCGATGTATATCAGAGTTAGGCGGTCCTTAAGTGGTTAAACAAGGACTACTACTCACATTTCGTTTTTCACTGTGTGGCAGTCATTCTAGACTGATTTGAATAGTTTTTCATTTGGGCTTTCCGTAAATTCAGTGGGGTTGCGATTTCTCACTGTTGCCAGTAGGTACCACTGGTAACTGAGATTTCATAACAAGACTGAATTATGAATATTTATATTTTTTTTTTGCCAGCCCAGTAGGGGAATTATGGCCACTGGTGCATGCTGGGGGAGGACATCCAGTAAATATTTGAAATAGGCCTTATGATTTCTCACTTCTTCCAGGCTGAGGCCTGGGAATAGTTTGTTGTACTTAACTATGCTATTAGGCCCAAAAGCCTTTGTGGGACCTTCCATTTGCTCTGGAGATAGGCCTGAAGTGGTCCTGGAACTGTCCTGCCTGTTAATGGGAGGTACCAATGATCGAGATCCAGGGGTTAACCTTGTTGTTACAAGGCCTAGTGACTCTCTTGGAGAAGGATATACTGAAACCTTAGAAACAGAACAGAGGGCACTGGAACCAGCAATAGAGAGGGAAGTTGGTGAACCAGCTAGGATGCTACCCACAGTGTCACCAGGTCAGCTTAAAGGTGCTGACACTGTGAAGCAGGACAGGGACTGGGGGGGAAGGAGGGGCAATTGCTTCACAGTGTTTTTTTGTGGGGGAAGGGGGTTCTGTGTGAAGCAGTCCCTCTACTACAGACTGACAATCATAGTGACAGCTGCATCACTACTCCTTTTACCCAAGTGCTGGAAGTGGGAACTAGGAGGAGGTGTTAGCTGTGCTCTATCTTCCCCTCCGTCTCCTCCTTCCAGTGAAGCTCCATTTCACACTACCTCCTCCCTAGACTGCTCCTGTCCTGGCAGCAGAAAATGTGGGTAGGCATATCCTGTAACCTGTATTAACATGGTGGTGGCACTGTCCTTAGCGCTGTCTTGACCTGAGAGCACTCCTCTCCATCTCCAACTTGGTATAAATGGCTTTGACTATCTTCTGACCCATTGGTTATGTAAGGTAAACAGAAACATTCATATGAATGTAGAACGAGGAAGTCAGAACAACGGTGACTTACCAGTCCAGTGTAGTCATTCCAAGTTCAGAACTATGAATGGTTTTGCTAACAAACAGGTTTAGAGGTATATCTATGGGAATGGTTGACCATTCTTCCAGAAGCGCATTTCTTGATCAATGGTTCCAAATTGAAAGAGAAAGAAAGCAAAGTATGAGACAACAGGGAAAGTAAGAGTGGCAGAGGAACACTGCCATTCCGACAGGGAAGGTAGAAAAATAAGGACCGGAGAAAAGGCACAGGAAGAGCAAAATAAAGGGAGATTGAGAAGGAAGAAAAAGAAAAACATTTAGGGGAAGTAAGGGGTAGGGAGGTGAGAGAATCTGTGTGGTGGTAAGTTACAACATTTCTCAGTTCAAGTAGAATTTATATTCCTCTGTATTGATAAAGTCTATCCATTGAAACCAAGAGTTAGGAATAGACATGTGCAATTCGTTTAGTTCCGAATTAGTTTTTTAACAAATTTCGACGAATTTGTTAATTCCGAAATTTCCGAATTTTCGGTTTTTCAGATTTCCAAAATTTCGAATTTTTGAATTCCGAATTTTCGAATTTCCGAAATTTAGAAAATTCGATATTTCGAAAATTTAAAATTTAGAAAAACTGATATTTCGGAAATTCGTAAATTTGAAAATTCGTAAATTCCAAAATCGTAAATTCGAAAATTCGGAAATCTGAAAATTTGGATTTTTGAATTCCAAATTTCCGAGCTTTTGAATTCCCGAAAAAAGCTACAAAAACGAATGAAACAAAAACAAACGCATTTTTTGGCAGTGCACATGTCTAGTTACGTAATCTTTTATCAGTGCCCTTAAGGCAGGCATGTCCACAGTCCGGCCTGCGGGCCAATTGCGGCCCGCGTTCCCGGTTTCGAATGTCCAATGTGACTCAGCACAAAAGAGATAAGCTGATTGGCTAAGATATTAACCACTTAAAGCGGTGGTTCACCCTCCATAACAACATTTTAGCATAAAATGAGGCATAGTAGCGCAAGCTACAGTATGCCTGTCTTTATTTTTTTAGCCCCGTACTCACTGTGCAATCGTAGAGACAAGATTCCGACTCCCTGGAATGGGCGTTCCTATGGAGAGACTATGCGCAGGCGCCGTGAAGCGCCAAGTCCTATTTCGGCTCTTTCCGGAGAAGCGTGACGTGCCAGAGCCGGCCGTCAATCACCTTCCCTCTCCATAGGAACGCCCATTCCCCGCGGGGAGTCGGAATCTTGTCTCTACGATTGCACAGTGAGTACGGGGCTAAAAAAATAAAGACAGGCATACTGTAGCTCGCGCTACTATGCCTCATTTTATGCTAGAGGGAATTTTTTTTTTTTTTTTTTATTAATAGGGTGAACCCCCGCTTTAAGGACCTTGGCTGTTTTTCAGATTTGGCGTTTACAAGATTAAAAACATTTTTTATGCTAGAAAATTACTTAAAAACCCCAAACATTATTTATATTTTTTTCTAACACCCTAGAGAATAAAATGGCGGTCATTGCAATACTTTTTGTCACACCGTATTTGCGCAGCGGTCTTACAAGCGCACATTTTTGGGAAAAAATTCACTTTTTTGTATTAAGAAATAAGACAACGGTAAAGTTAGCCCATTTTTTTTATATATTGTGAAAGATAATTTTACAGAGTAAAATGATACCCAACATGTCACGCTTCAAAATTGCGCCCGCTTGTGGAATGGCGTCAAACTTTTACTCTTAAAAATCTCCATAGGGGACGTTTAAAAAAATCTATAGGTTGCATCATTTAATCATATATATTGTCTCTACTTTGGTTTCGCATCATTTGTGGTTATATATTATTTTATATATTTATCTTTTCCTTCATTTATTCCTTTCATTTTTTTTTTTCCTTTCTTATCCTTATTCCCTTCCTTTTTTCTCTCTCTCCCTCCCCCCTTCCTTTCCCTCCCTCCCCCCCTCTTTTCCCCCTTTCATCTCTTCCCTCCCCAATCCCCTAATGGTTTGTTCCTGCCTCTCTAATCCTCTAATATTTTCCCCAGATATTCCTCCGATGATTTAAAGTCTTTCCACTGTCTCCATTTTCTGTTGTACTTGTTGAGTTGACCCGCATCACAACTGCAAAGATATTCCATTCTGTTATAGTTTTCCACTCTTTCAAACCATTCTTTTATATCTGGTTTATTTTTATTTCGCCAATTCTTTGGTATTAATCCTTTTGCGGCATTTATTAATGGTGGGATTAATGTTTTCCTGTATCTTATATTTGAATCTTTGGGTTCGTGGAACACACAGGCCCCAGATAAGTTAACTCTCCTCTAACCCACGTGTATGAGTATTGTTTTTGCAAAGCAAGTTCTTCTTTTTTCTCCACTCCTATATTTAGAATTTCTGTTTTTATGGGATTTATTTTTAAATTCGAAAGTTCTCCGTATCTTTTTATTTCCTTAGCTATGTTCGGCAAGGTCTCACTTGAAGGTCTCACTTGGATTAGTTATATACATTAAAATATCATCGGCATATGCTGCTATCTTGTGTTCTTCTTCGCCTATTCTCGTCCCCTCTATTTTAGGATTATTTTGAAGAGTTGCCAAAAAAGGTTCCAGCGTTGGGCTTTTCCCGAACCCGGACCCAAACCCGAATAATTGGAAAAAGTTCGGGTCCGGGTTCGGAGTTCGGGAAAAAAATGCGCGGAGGTCCCCGTAAATTCAATAACCAGACCCTTTAGGTCTGGTATGGATATTAAGGGGAACCCCACCGTCAATTAAAAAAAAAAAATGACGTGTGGTTCCCCCTAAATATCCATAACCAGACCCTTCAGGTCTGGTATGGATATTAAGGGGAACCCCGCCGTCAATTAAAAAAAAAAATGACGTGCGGTTCCCCCTAAATATCCATAACCAGACAGAGTGCGCTCCCCCTCTCCTGAACCGCACCAGGCCACATGCCCTCAACATTGGGAGGGTGCTTTGGGGTGCCCCCCAAAGCACCTTGTCCCCATGTTGATGGGGACAAGGGTCTCATCCCCACAACCCTTGCCCGGTGGTTGTGGGGGTATGCGGGCGGGAAGCTTATCAGAATCTGGAAGACCCCTTTAACAAAGGGGACCCCCAGATCCTGACCCCCCCTGTGTGAAATGGTAATGGGGTACACTGTACCCCTACCATTTCACGAAGGAAGTGTAAATTCTTGTAAAAAAAAACCACACACCTTAGATTTTTTTTCAAAGTCCGGGTTCGGGTCCGAACCCGAACATCCAGGTGTCCGCTCAACTTTACTACTCATCCCTCTGGATTGAGCGTCTTGAATAGTGTTGCTCACGAATATTCGCATTGCGAATATTCGACTCGAATATAGCATATTCGAGAAATCGCGCTATATTTCGAATTTCGCGGTGAATATTCGCAATTCCGAATATTCGATTTTTTACAATTTTTTTTTTAGAACAGATCACATCCTAGATATCTCCATCGACGTCTAAAAGCATTGCTGGTATGATTAGAGACCCTGGGCCGAGTAGCTGAAGCGTTCATTGAATTTTGCCGAAAAATCGCAATGCGATTATGCGGCAATCGCAATATCGCGCGATTATTTTCTTCGCCCCTATCTTCCGCATCAGAGCGATTTTTACAGTTTCATTTTTAAAACATATTACATCCTAGTGATCTCCATAGACGTCTAAAAGCATTGCTGGTATGATTAGAGACCTTGGGCCGAGTAGCTGAAGCGATCATTTTATATTGCCGAATATTCGCAATGCGAATATTCGGCAATAGGAATATTGCGCGATTATTTTCTCCGCCCTTTTGCATCAGAGCCAATCAGAGTTCTCCTTCCACACTCGTCAGAGGTTAGCAACCAATAGGAACCTGCCTGCACGGACATTATATAAAGTCATTCCCAGCACAATTTCATTGCAGATTCAGAAGCTGGCTAGAGAGTGTGGAGGCTGTTTCTGTGTCTTTGTGTCTTTGTTCCTGATTGATTGATATCATCATCAGCATAGTGCTGCATTGCTATTTAGTGATTCCAGTGCATCTTTTCCAGTTTATCAACTGCTTTTTTCAAAGCAATAGACCCAAGAGCTTTTTTCAAAGCTAAGTTTTGTGCTGTTTTGTTCATCTTGTGTTACTGTTTGATCTTGCAGCTTCGCTGTTCAGTGATATTTGCTAGTGATTTCAGTGCACATTTTGCTGAGCTTTCTAAAAGAGCTTTTTTCAAAGCTAAGTTTTGTGCTGTTTTGTTCATCTTGTGTTACTGTTTGATCTTGCAGCTTCGCTGTTCAGTGATATTTGCTAGTGATTTCAGTGCACATTTTGCTTAGTTTTTCTTAAAGAGCTTTTCTAAAAGCTAAGTTTTGTGTTGTTCAGTTTAGTTAGATTTCTGTGTAGTTAGTGTACATTTATTTCATCTAGCTTAGCTTAGTGTGTTTAGTGTCTGTTTTGTGTTAAAAAAAAACAAAACAAAAAAAAAACTTTAGTTAGTGTTTGTTCAGTGCATTTTTTTTTTTTAATTTTGTAGTCCTTGTCTTTGGTGTACTACTTTTATTATAGTTTAGTAGCTGTCTGTGTACGTCTTTGTCTGCGTGCCTGTCTTGTAAAAAAAACACATAAAAACACATTTTCCTCACATTTCCCCCCCCCAATAAAGTTTACCCCCCCCCCACACACATCAGCAATCATGAGCGGCATCCGTGGCAGCAGGGGTAGGGGAGTTACTCCCAGTGCTGGGTCGCTGCCAGCACGGGGTACCTCTCGTGCCCCTACTAGTGATAGAGGATCGGGTGCAAGGGGAGTCCGCCTGATCCGGGAGTTCTTCCCATCGGGCAGCCGCCCGATATTGCCATCTCAGGCTGAAGTAGTGGTGGACTACATGGGGCACAGCAGTGCCACTGAGTCATCGGTCCCGACTCACAGTAGTACCACCATTACACCGGTGCCTGTAGTACCCCCCCCCCAGCCCCCAAGAGTCCAGCATCTTACTGTTCGACAGCGACAGTGAGAGGGATATCTTGGGGGAGGCCATGCATCAGGCAGACCTCCAGCTCTGTCCTGATGGTCAGGACCTTTTTGAAGGGATGGATGAGGAGGATGGGATACCTGCTGGCAGTATCCCAGAGACATCCCTTCAAACTGGTGCTGCTGTTTTGGTGCAGGAAACAGCAGCACCTAGTCAGACCCAGGCGTGGGTGAGGGGACAGCGGAGCCAGGCTAGAGGCTCCATGTCAGTTGGTTCCCTCAGACCAACACATCTCAGCCCTTGGTCTGACATCTCTGGGGGCGAAGAGGGTGACCCATCATGGTTGCCATCTGACGCGTCGGCTCACTACGTCAGTGACGACGGGGAAGGTAGGCACCCTGGTGAAACGGTGCGCCAGGTCACCACCAGGGAGACCATCGTCAGGGTCTCCACTGGTGATGGCAGCAGGAGGTGTCAGGAGGAGCAGCAGCAGCAGCAGCAGGCAGCTCCACCTGTGCGTACCGAGTTCCAGCAGGTGCAAGTAAGCGTCACCCCATCTGATAGGAGGGCGGTGCTGAAGTCACCTGTCTGGAACTACTTCACCCTGGTGGCAGACAACCCTACCGTGGCCGTCTGCCGGATCTGTAAAGTGAGGGTGAAGAGAGGGAAGTGTTTGGCTCGGGTGGGTACCACAGCCCTGAACCAGCACCTGAGGATAAACCACTGGGGGGTGTTTGACGAGATGAAGCGTGGTGGTGGTAGCAGCGCCACCACCACAAGTGAGCAGGGTACAGCAGCCCCTGCCACAGCTTCATCTCTTTCCAGCAGGTCATGCCCCCCCGCTCCCTCTAGTACAGGTACTGGTACCGGCAGCCAGACCTCTACTTCCACAGCACCCTCCGCGTCTGTGTCCCGCACTGCCGTCCGGCGCCAGGCGTCGATTTCAGACGCCTTTGAACGCACCACTCCCTTCCCCCCTGGAGACCGACGTGTGCGTTCCCTCAATGGGCTCCTGGCAGGGGTTATTGCCCAACATCTGCTGCCCTTCAACATAGTTGACAGCAACCCCTTCAGGCAGATGTTGGAGCAGGCCCAACCCCAATGGCGTGTCCCCAGCCGCCATTTCTTTGCCAGGACTGGTGTCCCTGCCCTACACCAGCACATTGTGCAGAATGTAACCCTGTCGCTGGATCACGCTGTCAGCGACAGGGTTCATCTGACAATGGATGGCTGGACCAGCAGGCATGGGCAGGGGCGCTACATCAGCTTCATGGCCCATTGGGTTTCCCTCCGAGGCGTCGGTGAGGGATCGGCTGCAACCGATCTTGTGGTGCCGCCCCGGGGTGTCCAGGGGAGAACTGCTGGTCTCCCTCAAGCCACTGTCTCCGCAGCTGCTGAGCCTCCCAGCAAGCGCCCCCGTAGCTACTCAAGTGTGGGGCACGTGCGCTGTCAGGCCGTGCTCCAGCTTGTTAGTTTAGGGGACCGGAGACACACTGGAGAAGAAGTGCTGAAAGCACTTCAGGCTCAGGTCCAGAAGTGGCTGACACCCCGAAGGCTCCAGGCAGGTATGGTTGTCTGCGATAACGGCAGCAACCTACTCGCCGCCCTCAGTGCTGGCAGTCTGACCCACGTGCCCTGTCTGGCACATGTCCTCAACCTGGTGGTGCAGAAGTTCCTGCGCACTTATCCCGGGTTGAGTGACATTGTGGCAAAGGCGCGTAGGATTGCCAGCCACTTCAGGCGCTCCCCAACCGCTACCGCGTCCCTGTCCGAGTTGCAGCGGAACTACAGTCTGCCCCTTCACAGGCTGATTGTGGACAGTGTGACGTGGTGGAACTCCACCCTCCACATGCTGAAGAGGTTGTGGGAGCAGCGAAGGGCGGTGAGGGAGTACCTGATGGACCTACGCACTGAGAGGGCTTCACCACAACTCCCTTTCATCGCCTGTGCGGAGTGGGGGCAGATACACCAGGTCTGCCAAGTGTTGTCCTCCTTCGAGCAGGCGACCAAGATGGTCAGCAGTGAGCATGTCGGCCTCAATAACGTGCTGCCAATAGTGTTCATGCTGGAGAGGACACTAGATCGCCTGCTCGAAGCTGGGGAGAGTGCCTTGGTGGAGCAGGAGGAGTCAGCAATGCTCCACCGAGACCAGGGCCAGGACGAGGAGGAGGAGGATGATGATGATGATGAGGAGGAGGTGGTTGCTGGTGTCATCCCGGAGTCAGGGCCTGGTCAGGAGGGAGAGCCGGTGTTGGGGGCACCGATAGTCCGGGGGTTGGGCATCTCTGAGCGTGACCAGCAGCGCCTCAGGGATGAAGAGTCGGACCTCATTGACCTGGGCAGCAGTGAGGAGTCACAGCGGGCTGTGCTCTTCCCCATGGCTGCCCACATGCTGAGATGCCTCAGGAGGGACCCCCGTGTTAAGACCATCAAGGCGAGGGATGATTTCTGGATGGCCACCCTTTTGGATCCCAGGTGCAAGTGGAAACTGGAGCAGTTCATCCCAGCCAGCCGGAGGCAGCGCCGGATGGAGGAACTTCAGGCAGGCATTGTCAGCCGGTTGGAGCAGGCAACTCCCCGGCCTCCAGTTGTCCCCCCTCATCTCACCCAGCAGGTGGCTGCACCCAGCAGCAGCCGAGCAGGGGACCTAATGGATGAGATGAGGATGTTCTTCCAAACCGAGCGACCCAGTGCCAGCACCAGCAGCAGTCACCACCAGCGTCTGGCCCACATGGTGGCAGACTACATGGCGTCCGTCGGTGCTTCTGACAGTATGAGCACCGACGACCCCATGGAGTACTGGGTTGCCAGATTGGACACCTGCCGCGAGCTCGCTCAGTATGCGCTGGAGTTATTGTCTTGCCCCCCCTCCAGCGTACTATCTGAGCGGACATTCAGCGCGGCAGGTGGGGTGGTCACGGACAAGAGGACCCGTCTGTCCACAGACTCCGTGGACAGACTCACATTCATAAAGATGAATGAGTCCTGGATCGGCGGTGACTTTCTGGCACCCGTCGTCGGTTCAGGGCGCTGAAGGGTCCCTTGTCATGCATTCCCTGATGGAGCCCCGGACCTGATGTATTTACAGTGCTGAATATAACTATTTTAACACCTGAGAAAATCAATGTTAATATTTGGTACAGTAGGCTTTCTTTGCAATTACAGCGGTCAAACCTTTCTTGTAGTTTTACACCAGCTTAGCACACACTGGAGGAGGGATTTTGGCCCACTCCTCCACACAGATCTTCTCTACATCAGTCAGGTTTCTGGGCTCTTGCTGAGAAACACGGAGTTTGAGCTCCCTCCAAAGATTCTCTATTGGGTTTAGGTCTGGAGACTGGCTAGGCCACGCCAGAACCTTGATATGCTCCTTACAGACCCACTCCTTGGTTATCCTGGCTGTGTGCTTTGGGTCATTGTCATGTTGCAAGAACCAGCCTCGACCCATCTTCAAAGCTCTAACTCAGGGAAGGAGGTTGTTGCCCAAAATCTCGCAATACATGGCCCCGGTCATCCTCTCCTTAATACAGTGCAGTCACCCTGTCCCATGTGCAGAAAAACACCCCCAAAGCATGATGCTACCACCCCCATGCTTCACAGTAGGGATGGCGTTCTTGGCATGGTACTCATCATTATTCTTCCTCCGAACAAGGTTAGTGAAATTATGACCAAAAAGTTATATTATGGTCTCATCTGACCACATGACTTTCTCCCATGACTCCTCTGGATCAGTCAAGACAACTATGTCAAAAGTAATTTTCCACTCTATATACTCCTATTACCACTGCTGTTCATCATGGCACCTCCTGCCCAAGTGATATGACTCTGTATCAACTACTACTGCTAATACTACTACTGCTGCTGCTCAGTCAAGACACCTATGTCAGCAGTTATTTCACACTCTATATACTCTTATTACCACTGCTGTTCATCATGGCACCTCCTGCCCAAGTGATATGACTCTGTATCAACTACTACTGCTAATACTACTACTGCTGCTGCTGCTGCTGCTGCTCAGTCAAGACACCTATGTCAGCAGTTATTTCACACTCTATATACTCCTATTACCACTGCTGTTCATCTTGGCACCTCCTGCCCAAGTGATATGACTCTGTATCAACTACTACTGCTAAAACTACTACTGCTGCTGCTCAGTCAAGACACCTATGTCAGCAGTTATTTCACACTCTATATACTCTTATTACCACTGCTGTTCATCATGGCACCTCCTGCCCAAGTGATATGACTCTGTATTGTCAATGTCTACTACTACTACTACTACTGCTCAATCAAGACACCTATGTCACTAGTTATTTGCCACTCTATACTACTATTACCACTACTGATGCTGCTGCTGCTGTTCATCATGGCACCTCTTGCCCGAGTGATTTGACACTGTATTGTCAATGTCTACTACTACTATTGCTGCTCAGTCAAGACACCTGTGTCCCAATTTTTTGGTACATTATTGACTACTATGGCCACTACTGATGCTGTAAAGTCTTCCCCAAGTGTTTTGATGCTATCTAGTACTATTACCACTACTGCTTGTAAATCCTGCCTGTGTGATACTTAGTGGGAATGCTTTAATAAGCATTCCCAGTATGGATACCCATAAATGTATTAATCTTAATTAGTGTGAATGCTTTAATAAACATTTCCAGTATTGATATCCGTAAATTTATTATTCTTATTATTAGTGGGAATGCTTTAATAAGCATTCCCAGTATTGATATTCGTTTTTTATTAGTGGGAATGCTTTAATAAGCATTCCCAGTATTGATATTCGTTTTTTATTATTAGTGGGAATGCTTTAATAAGCATTCCCAGTATTGATATTCGTTTTTTATTATTAGTGGGAATGCTTTAATAAGCATTCCCAGTATTGATATTCGTTTTTTATTATTCTTAATTTTAATTTTAATTTTATTATTCCGTACGTTTTTTGGCTCTGCGTAACTTCTGCATACTTTCAGCTATTGAGACCATTCAACTTTTAAAATGTTCATCTCGTTTAGCTAACGATGGGACTTCTTCAAGTTTTTTTGTACTATTTATACTTTTTAAAATATTAAGCTTTTAGACACTTTTTTTTAACATTGAAGTCAATGAGAACATCCTTTTTCCTGCTTCAAAACACACGTTCTGCCAAAAGTTTCAGCTCCTTCATACTTTCACTTACAGACACCAAACAAACTTTAAAGCGGTCACAAAATATTCAGCTATCCAAACATGACTTTTCAGATTGATATCTTTTACGGTTTTTGTGAAAACGCAATTTACGTTTAGCGATTTTTTCAGAAAATGGAATCGGTTATAATGTAACCCTATGGAAGGGATTTAGAGTGTGTCATGTGACCTTTACAGTGGAGATCTTTGAAAACAAAAATTATCTTTAAAAAAAGGGCGAACAAATTGCTCTCACGCCCACAAGATCTACTTGTCATACACAATTTATATATCAAAACGTAGGTATGCTTGTCTGGTTTCAGGCAATGTGATCAGTTTTGTGATACGTATTTTAGTTTTAGTTCCAGGAGCTTCTAAAGGACAAGAGCGACAAAACCACTCTCATTGACCGTCATGTTAAAAATTTTAAAAATGTTCCTGCAAAACACACAAAGACGCTCTTTTCTAAATCGCTGGCATGGCCACAATTTTAAGTTTATCAACATAAATTTCATATCGATGCGTTCACAAGGGCCGTGTCTTTCAAACGGTGAAGTCGCTGTATCGATCGCATGTACGGTTGTGGATTTATTACGTTTTGTTTGAAGGCGTAATTCATGTATTGGTCTGTGAATTAAAAGGCGTTTGTAATGGAATTTCTTTCCATAAATAGCTTTCTACCTCAGTGCAATATTCCTCCTCACTGACCTGGGGGGAGGGGAAACCTCTTGAGGGGGGAGGGGCGACCAGGAAGTCAGCATACTCTCTACTTTGCAGATAGAGAAAGGAGCTGTGTGTCCTAAAGATAGTGTAGTGGTTATGGTGAATGGCTTTGGTGCGGGCTCAGCTATTCAGCATTCCCACTCGCATTTTCCTCAGGAAATGCATTTTCTAGTTTTAATTTTAATTTTATTCCGTACGTTTTTTGGCTCTGCGTAACTTCTGCATACTTTCAGCTATTGAGACCATTTAACTTTTAAAATGTTCGTCTCATTCAGCTAACGATGGGACTTCTTCAAGTTTTTTTGTACTATTTATACTTTTTAAAATATTAAGCTTTTAGACACTTTTTTTTAACATTGAAGTCAATGAGAACATCCTTTTTCCTGCTTCAAAACACACGTTCTGCCAAAAGTTTCAGCTCCTTCATACTTTCACTTACAGACACCAAACAAACTTTAAAGCGGTCACAAAATATTCAGCTATCCAAACATGACTTTTTAGATTGATATCTTTTACGGTTTTTGTGAAAACGCAATTTACGTTTAGCGATTTTTTCAGAAAATGTAATCGGTTATAATGTAACCCTATGGAAGGGATTTAGAGTGTGTCATGTGACCTTTACAGTGGAGATCTTTGAAAACAAAAATTATCTTTAAAAAAAGGGCAAACAAATTGCTCTCACGCCCACAAGATCTACTTGTCATACACAATTTATATATCAAAACGTAGGTATGCTTGTCTGGTTTCAGGCAATGTGATCAGTTTTGTGATACGTATTTTAGTTTTAGTTCCAGGAGCTTCTAAAGGACAAGAGCGACAAAACCACTCTCATTGACCGTCATGTTAAAAATTTTAAAAATGTTCCTGCAAAACACACAAAGACGCTCTTTTCTAAATCGCTGGCATGGCCACAATTTTAAGTTCATCAACATAAATTTCATATCGATGCGTTCACAAGGGCCGTGTCTTTCAAACGGTGAAGTCGCTGTATCGATCGCATGTACGGTTGTGGATTTATTACGTTTTGTTTGAAGGCGTAATTCATGTATTGGTCTGTGAATTAAAAGCGTTTGTAATGCTATTTCTTTCCATAAATAGCTTTCTACCTCAGTGCAATATTCCTCCTCACTGACCTGGGGGGAGGGGAAACCTCTTGAGGGGGGAGGGGCGACCAAGAAGTCAGCATACTCTCTACTTTGCAGATAGAGAAAGGAGCTGTGTGTCCTAAAGATAGTGTAGTGGTTATGGTGAATGGCTTTGGTGCGGGCTCAGCAATTCAGCATTCCCACTCGCATTTTCCTCAGGAAATGCATTTTCTAGTTCTTCTTCTTAATTTTAAAAGTTTTTTTAAAGTTTTTTGGCTCTGCGTAACTTCTGCATACTTTCAGCTATTGAGACCATTCAACTTTTAAAATGTTCGTCTCGTTCAGCTAACGATGGGACTTCTTCAAGTTTTTTTGTACTATTTATACTTTTTAAAATATTAAGCTTTTAGACACTTTTTTTTAACATTGAAGTCAATGAGAACATCCTTTTTCCTGCTTCAAAACACACGTTCTGCCAAAAGTTTCAGCTCCTTCATACTTTCACTTACAGACACCAAACAAACTTTAAAGCGGTCACAAAATATTCAGCTATCCAAACATGACTTTTTAGATTGATATCTTATACGGTTTTTGTGAAAACGCAATTTACGTTTAGTGATTTTTTATCGGTTATAATGTAATCCTATGGAGCAGGTTTAGAGTGTGTCATGTGACCTTTAGAGTGGAGATCTTTGAAAACAAAAATTATCTTTAAAAAAAGGGCGAACAAATTGCTCTCACGCCCACAAGATCTACTTGTCATACACAATTTATATATCAAAACGTAGGTATGCTTGTCTGGTTTCAGGCAATGTGATCAGTTTTGTGATACGTATTTTAGTTTTAGTTCCAGGAGCTTCTAAAGGACAAGTGCCTCAAACGCCCTCCATTGACCGTCATGTTAAAAAGTCTAAAAAATTTCCTGCAAAACACACAAAGACGCTCTTTTCTAAATCGCTGGCATGGCCACAATTTTAAGTTTATCAACATAAATTTCATATCGATGCGTTCACAAGGGCCGTGTCTTTCAAACGGTGAAGTCGCTGTATCGATCGCATGTACGGTTGTGGATTTATTACGTTTTGTTTGGAGGCGTAATTAATGTATTGGTCTGTGAATTAAAAGGCGTTTGTAATGGAATTTCTTTCCATAAATAGCTTTCTACCTCAGTGCAATATTCCTCCTCACTGACCTGGGGGGAGGGGAAACCTCTTGAGGGGGGAGGGGCGACCAGGAAGTCAGCATACTCTCTACTTTGCAGATAGAGAAAGGAGCTGTGTGTCCTAAAGATAGTGTAGTGGTTATGGTGAATGGCTTTGGTGCGGGCTCAGCAATTCAGCATTCCCACTCGCATTTTCCTCAGGGAATGCATTTTCTAGTTATTAGTGGGAATGCTTTAATAAGCATTCCCAGTATTGATATTCGTTTTTTATTATTCTTCTTCTTCTTAATTAGTGGGAATGCTTTAATAAGCATTCCCAGTATTGATATTCGTTTTTTATTAGTGGGAATGCTTTAATAAGCATTCCCAGTATTGATATTCGTTTTTTATTATTCTTAATTTTAATTTTATTATTCCGTACGTTTTTTGGCTCTGCGTAACTTCTGCATACTTTCAGCTATTGAGACCATTCAACTTTTAAAATGTTCATCTCGTTCAGCTAACGATGGGACTTCTTCAAGTTTTTTTGTACTATTTATACTTTTTAAAATATTAAGCTTTTAGACACTTTTTTTTAACATTGAAGTCAATGAGAACATCCTTTTTCCTGCTTCAAAACACACGTTCTGCCAAAAGTTTCAGCTCCTTCATACTTTCACTTACAGACACCAAACAAACTTTAAAGCGGTCACAAAATATTCAGCTATCCAAACATGACTTTTTAGATTGATATCTTATACGGTTTTTGTGAAAACGCAATTTACGTTTAGTGATTTTTTTATCGGTTATAATGTAATCCTATGGAGCAGGTTTAGAGTGTGTCATGTGACCTTTAGAGTGGAGATCTTTGAAAACAAAAATTATCTTTAAAAAAAGGGCGAACAAATTGCTCTCACGCCCACAAGATCTACTTGTCATACACAATTTATATATCAAAACGTAGGTATGCTTGTCTGGTTTCAGGCAATGTGATCAGTTTTGTGATACGTATTTTAGTTTTAGTTCCAGGAGCTTCTAAAGGACAAGAGCGACAAAACCACTCTCATTGACCGTCCATGTTAAAAAATTTAAAATTTTCCTGCAAAACACACAAAGACGCTCTTTTCTAAATCGCTGGCATGGCCACAATTTTAAGTTTATCAACATAAATTTCATATCGATGCGTTCACAAGGGCCGTGTCTTTCAAACGGTGAAGTCGCTGTATCGATCGCATGTACGGTTGTGGATTTATTACGTTTTGTTTGGAGGCTTAATTAATGTATTGGTCTGTGAATTAAAAGGCGTTTGTAATGGAATTTCTTTCCATAAATAGCTTTCTACCTCAGTGCAATATTCCTCCTCACTGACCTGGGGGGAGGGGAAACCTCTTGAGGGGGGAGGGGCGACCAGGAAGTCAGCATACTCTCTACTTTGCAGATAGAGAAAGGAGCTGTGTGTCCTAAAGATAGTGTAGTGGTTATGGTGAATGGCTTTGGTGCGGGCTCAGCAATTCAGCATTCCCACTCGCATTTTCCTCAGGGAATGCATTTTCTAGTTAGTGGGAATGCTTTAATAAGCATTCCCAGTATTGATATTCGTTTTTTATTATTAGTGGGAATGCTTTAATAAGCATTCCCAGTATTGATATTCGTTTTTTATTATTCTTCTTCTTAATTTTATTCCGTACGTTTTTTGGCTCTGCGTAACTTCTGCATACTTTCAGCTATTGAGACCATTTAACTTTTAAAATGTTCGTCTCATTCAGCTAACGATGGGACTTCTTCAAGTTTTTTTGTACTATTTATACTTTTTAAAATATTAAGCTTTTAGACACTTTTTTTTAACATTGAAGTCAATGAGAACATCCTTTTTCCTGCTTCAAAACACACGTTCTGCCAAAAGTTTCAGCTCCTTCATACTTTCACTTACAGACACCAAACAAACTTTAAAGCGGTCACAAAATATTCAGCTATCCAAACATGACTTTTCAGATTGATATCTTTTACGGTTTTTGTGAAAACGCAATTTACGTTTAGCGATTTTTTCAGAAAATGGAATCGGTTATAATGTAACCCTATGGAAGGGATTTAGAGTGTGTCATGTGACCTTTAGAGTGGAGATCTTTGAAAACAAAAATTATCTTTAAAAAAAGGGCGAACAAATTGCTCTCACGCCCACAAGATCTACTTGTCATACACAATTTATATATCAAAACGTAGGTATGCTTGTCTGGTTTCAGGCAATGTGATCAGTTTTGTGATACGTATTTTAGTTTTAGTTCCAGGAGCTTCTAAAGGACAAGAGCGACAAAACCACTCTCATTGACCGTCCATGTTAAAAAAATTTAAAATTTTCCTGCAAAACACACAAAGACGCTCTTTTATAAATCGCTGGCATGGCCACAATTTTAAGTTTATCAACATAAATTTCATATCGATGCGTTCACAAGGGCCGTGTCTTTCAAACGGTGAAGTCGCTGTATCGATCGCATGTACGGTTGTGGATTTATTACGTTTTGTTTGGAGGCGTAATTAATGTATTGGTCTGTGAATTAAAAGGCGTTTGTAATGGAATTTCTTTCCATAAATAGCTTTCTACCTCAGTGCAATATTCCTCCTCACTGACCTGGGGGAGGGGAAACCTCTTGAGGGGGGAGGGGCGACCAGGAAGTCAGCATACTCTCTACTTTGCAGATAGAGAAAGGAGCTGTGTGTCCTAAAGATAGTGTAGTGGTTATGGTGAATGGCTTTGGTGCGGGCTCAGCAATTCAGCATTCCCACTCGCATTTTCCTCAGGGAATGCATTTTCTAGTTATTAGTGGGAATGCTTTAATAAGCATTCCCAGTATTGATATTCGTTTTTTATTATTCTTCTTCTTAATTTTATTCCGTACGTTTTTTGGCTCTGCGTAACTTCTGCATACTTTCAGCTATTGAGACCATTTAACTTTTAAAATGTTCGTCTCATTCAGCTAACGATGGGACTTCTTCAAGTTTTTTTGTACTATTTATACTTTTTCAAATATTAAGCTTTTAGACACTTTTTTTTAACATTGAAGTCAATGAGAACATCCTTTTTCCTGCTTCAAAACACACGTTCTGCCAAAAGTTTCAGCTCCTTCATACTTTCACTTACAGACACCAAACAAACTTTAAAGCGGTCACAAAATATTCAGCTATCCAAACATGACTTTTCAGATTGATATCTTTTACGGTTTTTGTGAAAACGCAATTTACGTTTAGCGATTTTTTCAGAAAATGGAATCGGTTATAATGTAACCCTATGGAAGGGATTTAGAGTGTGTCATGTGACCTTTAGAGTGGAGATCTTTGAAAACAAAAATTATCTTTAAAAAAAGGGCGAACAAATTGCTCTCACGCCCACAAGATCTACTTGTCATACACAATTTATATATCAAAACGTAGGTATGCTTGTCTGGTTTCAGGCAATGTGATCAGTTTTGTGATACGTATTTTAGTTTTAGTTCCAGGAGCTTCTAAAGGACAAGAGCGACAAAACCACTCTCATTGACCGTCCATGTTAAAAAAATTTAAAATTTTCCTGCAAAACACACAAAGACGCTCTTTTCTAAATCGCTGGCATGGCCACAATTTTAAGTTTATCAACATAAATTTCATATCGATGCGTTCACAAGGGCCGTGTCTTTCAAACGGTGAAGTCGCTGTATCGATCGCATGTACGGTTGTGGATTTATTACGTTTTGTTTGGAGGCATAATTAATGTATTGGTCTGTGAATTAAAAGGCGTTTGTAATGGAATTTCTTTCCATAAATAGCTTTCTACCTCAGTGCAATATTCCTCCTCACTGACCTGGGGGAGGGGAAACCTCTTGAGGGGGGAGGGGCGACCAGGAAGTCAGGATACTCTCTACTTTGCAGATAGAGAAAGGAGCTGTGTGTCCTAAAGATAGTGTAGTGGTTATGGTGAATGGCTTTGGTGCGGGCTCAGCAATTCAGCATTCCCACTCGCATTTTCCTCAGGGAATGCATTTTCTAGTTCTTAATTTTAATTTTAATTTTATTCCGTACGTTTTTTGGCTCTGCGTAACTTCTGCATACTTTCAGCTATTGAGACCATTTAACTTTTAAAATGTTCGTCTCATTCAGCTAACGATGGGACTTCTTCAAGTTTTTTTGTACTATTTATACTTTTTAAAATATTAAGCTTTTAGACACTTTTTTTTAACATTGAAGTCAATGAGAACATCCTTTTTCCTGCTTCAAAACACACGTTCTGCCAAAAGTTTCAGCTCCTTCATACTTTCACTTACAGACACCAAACAAACTTTAAAGCGGTCACAAAATATTCAGCTATCCAAACATGACTTTTTAGATTGATATCTTATACGGTTTTTGTGAAAACGCAATTTACGTTTAGTGATTTTTTTATCGGTTATAATGTAATCCTATGGAGCAGGTTTAGAGTGTGTCATGTGACCTTTAGAGTGGAGATCTTTGAAAACAAAAATTATCTTTAAAAAAAGGGCGAACAAATTGCTCTCACGCCCACAAGATCTACTTGTCATACACAATTTATATATCAAAACGTAGGTATGCTTGTCTGGTTTCAGGCAATGTGATCAGTTTTGTGATACGTATTTTAGTTTTAGTTCCAGGAGCTTCTAAAGGACAAGAGTGACAAAACCACTCTCATTGACCGTCCATGTTAAAAATTTAAAAAATTTTCCTGCAAAACACACAAAGACGCTCTTTTCTAAATCGCTGGCATGGCCACAATTTTAAGTTTATCAACATAAATTTCATATCGATGCGTTCACAAGGGCCGTGTCTTTCAAACGGTGAAGTCGCTGTATCGATCGCATGTACGGTTGTGGATTTATTACGTTTTGTTTGGAGGCGTAATTAATGTATTGGTCTGTGAATTAAAAGGCGTTTGTAATGGAATTTCTTTCCATAAATAGCTTTCTACCTCAGTGCAATATTCCTCCTCACTGACCTGGGGGGAGGGGAAACCTCTTGAGGGGGGAGGGGCGACCAGGAAGTCAGCATACTCTCTACTTTGCAGATAGAGAAAGGAGCTGTGTGTCCTAAAGATAGTGTAGTGGTTATGGTGAATGGCTTTGGTGCGGGCTCAGCAATTCAGCATTCCCACTCGCATTTTCCTCAGGGAATGCATTTTCTAGTTCTTCTTCTTAATTTTAATTTTATTCCGTACGTTTTTTGGCTCTGCGTAACTTCTGCATACTTTCAGCTATTGAGACCATTTAACTTTTAAAATGTTCGTCTCATTCAGCTAACGATGGGACTTCTTCAAGTTTTTTTGTACTATTTATACTTTTTAAAATATTAAGCTTTTAGACACTTTTTTTTAACATTGAAGTCAATGAGAACATCCTTTTTCCTGCTTCAAAACACACGTTCTGCCAAAAGTTTCAGCTCCTTCATACTTTCACTTACAGACACCAAACAAACTTTAAAGCGGTCACAAAATATTCAGCTATCCAAACATGACTTTTCAGATTGATATCTTTTACGGTTTTTGTGAAAACGCAATTTACGTTTAGCGATTTTTTCAGAAAATGGAATCGGTTATAATGTAACCCTATGGAAGGGATTTAGAGTGTGTCATGTGACCTTTACAGTGGAGATCTTTGAAAACAAAAATTATCTTTAAAAAAAGGGGGAACAAATTGCTCTCACGCCCACAAGATCTACTTGTCATACACAATTTATATATCAAAACGTAGGTATGCTTGTCTGGTTTCAGGCAATGTGATCAGTTTTGTGATACGTATTTTAGTTTTAGTTCCAGGAGCTTCTAAAGGACAAGAGCGACAAAACCACTCTCATTGACCGTCCATGTTAAAAAATTTTAAAATTTTCCTGCAAAACACACAAAGACGCTCTTTTCTAAATCGCTGGCATGGCCACAATTTTAAGTTTATCAACATAAATTTCATATCGATGCGTTCACAAGGGCCGTGTCTTTCAAACGGTGAAGTCGCTGTATCGATCGCATGTACGGTTGTGGATTTATTATGTTTTGTTTGGAGGCATAATTAATGTATTGGTCTGTGAATTAAAAGGCGTTTGTAATGGAATTTCTTTCCATAAATAGCTTTCTACCTCAGTGCAATATTCCTCCTCACTGACCTGGGGGAGGGGAAACCTCTTGAGGGGGGAGGGGCGACCAGGAAGTCAGCATACTCTCTACTTTGCAGATAGAGAAAGGAGCTGTGTGTCCTAAAGATAGTGTAGTGGTTATGGTGAATGGCTTTGGTGCGGGCTCAGCAATTCAGCATTCCCACTCGCATTTTCCTCAGGGAATGCATTTTCTAGTTAGTGGGAATGCTTTAATAAGCATTCCCAGTATTGATATTCGTTTTTTATTATTCTTAATTTTAATTTTAATTTTATTCCGTACGTTTTTTGGCTCTGCGTAACTTCTGCATACTTTCAGCTATTGAGACCATTTAACTTTTAAAATGTTCGTCTCATTCAGCTAACGATGGGACTTCTTCAAGTTTTTTTGTACTATTTATACTTTTTAAAATATTAAGCTTTTAGACACTTTTTTTTAACATTGAAGTCAATGAGAACATCCTTTTTCCTGCTTCAAAACACACGTTCTGCCAAAAGTTTCAGCTCCTTCATACTTTCACTTACAGACACCAAACAAACTTTAAAGCGGTCACAAAATATTCAGCTATCCAAACATGACTTTTCAGATTGATATCTTTTACGGTTTTTGTGAAAACGCAATTTACGTTTAGCGATTTTTTCAGAAAATGGAATCGGTTATAATGTAACCCTATGGAAGGGATTTAGAGTGTGTCATGTGACCTTTACAGTGGAGATCTTTGAAAACAAAAATTTTCTTTAAAAAAAGGGCGAACAAATTGCTCTCACGCCCACAAGATCTACTTGTCATACACAATTTATATATCAAAACGTAGGTATGCTTGTCTGGTTTCAGGCAATGTGATCAGTTTTGTGATACGTATTTTAGTTTTAGTTCCAGGAGCTTCTAAAGGACAAGAGTCATGTTAAAAAGTCTAAAAAATGTTTCTGCAAAACACACAAAGACGCTCTTTTCTAAATCGCTGACATGGCCACATTTTTAAGTTTATCAACATAAATTTCATATCGATGCGTTCACAAGGGCCGTGTCTTTCAAACGGTGAAGTCGCTGTATCGATCGCATGTACGGTTGTGGATTTATTACGTTTTGTTTGAAGGCTTCGATAACTGATTTTGTGTGTGGATGAAAGCGTTTCTAATGGTATTTTGATTCCCTAAATAGCTTTCCTTACCTCAGTGCAGTCCTCCTCCCCCACCTCATGTGGAGAAAGCCTCTTGAGGGGGGAGGGGCGACCAGGCAAGTCAGGACACTCTCTATATTGCAGATAGAGAAAGGAGCTGTGTGATATTAGGCTTTATAAGTACTGAAGGAACACTGCTTGTATGTCCTAAAGATAGTGTAGTGGTTATGGTGAATGGCTTTTGTGCGGGCTCAGCAATTCAGCTATTCAGCATTCCCACTCGCATTTTCCTCAGGAAATGCATTGTCTAGTTAGTGGGAATGCTTTAATAAGCATTCCCAGTATTGATATTCGTTTTTTATTATTCTTAATTTTAATTTTAATTTTATTCCGTACGTTTTTTGGCTCTGCGTAACTTCTGCATACTTTCAGCTATTGAGACCATTCAACTTTTAAAATGTTCATCTCGTTCAGCTAACGATGGGACTTCTTCAAGTTTTTTTGTACTATTTATACTTTTTAAAATATTAAGCTTTTAGACACTTTTTTTTAACATTGAAGTCAATGAGAACATCCTTTTTCCTGCTTCAAAACACACGTTCTGCCAAAAGTTTCAGCTCCTTCATACTTTCACTTACAGACACCAAACAAACTTTAAAGCGGTCACAAAATATTCAGCTATCCAAACATGACTTTTTAGATTGATATCTTTTACGGTTTTTGTGAAAACGCAATTTACGTTTAGTGATATTTTATCGGTTATAATGTAATCCTATGGAGCAGGTTAAGAGTGTGTCATGTGACCTCTAGAGTGCAGATCATCCACAAAAAATATGATCTTTAAAAAAAGGGGGAACAAATTGCTCTCACGCCCACAAGATCTACTTGTCATACACAATTTATATATCAAAACGTAGGTATGCTTGTCTGGTTTCAGGCAATGTGATCAGTTTTGTGATACGTATTTTAGTTTTAGTTCCAGGAGCTTCTAAAGGACAAGAGTCATGTTAAAAAGTCTAAAAAATGTTTCTGCAAAACACACAAAGACGCTCTTTTCTAAATCGCTGACATGGCCACATTTTTAAGTTTATCAGCATAAATTTCATATTGATGCGTTCACAAGGGCCGTGTCTTTCAAACGGTGAAGTCGCTGTATCGATCGCATGTACGGTTGTGGATTTATTACGTTTTGTTTGAAGGCTTCGATAACTGATTTTGTGTGTGGATGAAAGCGTTTCTAATGGTATTTTGATTCCCAAAATAGCTTTCTTTACCTCAGTGCAGTCCTCCTCCCCCACCTCATGTGGAGAAAGCCTCTTGAGGGGGGAGGGGCGACCAGTCAAGTCAGGACACTCTCTATATTGCAGATAGAGAAAGGAGCTGTGTGATATTAGGCTTTATAAGTACTGAAGGAACACTGCTTGTATGTCCTAAAGATAGTGTAGTGGTTATGGTGAATGGCTTTTGTGCGGGCTCAGCAATTCAGCATTCCCACTCGCATTTTCCTCAGGAAATGCATTTTCTAGTTCTTCTTCTTAATTTTAATTTTATTCCGTACGTTTTTTGGCTCTGCGTAACTTCTGCATACTTTCAGCTATTGAGACCATTTAACTTTTAAAATGTTCGTCTCATTCAGCTAACGATGGGACTTCTTCAAGTTTTTTTGTACTATTTATACTTTTTAAAATATTAAGCTTTTAGACACTTTTTTTTAACATTGAAGTCAATGAGAACATCCTTTTTCCTGCTTCAAAACACACGTTCTGCCAAAAGTTTCAGCTCCTTCATACTTTCACTTACAGACACCAAACAAACTTTAAAGCGGTCACAAAATATTCAGCTATCCAAACATGACTTTTCAGATTGATATCTTTTACGGTTTTTGTGAAAACGCAATTTACGTTTAGCGATTTTTTCAGAAAATGGAATCGGTTATAATGTAACCCTATGGAAGGGATTTAGAGTGTGTCATGTGACCTTTAGAGTGGAGATCTTTGAAAACAAAAATTATCTTTAAAAAAAGGGCGAACAAATTGCTCTCACGCCCACAAGATCTACTTGTCATACACAATTTATATATCAAAACGTAGGTATGCTTGTCTGGTTTCAGGCAATGTGATCAGTTTTGTGATACGTATTTTAGTTTTAGTTCCAGGAGCTTCTAAAGGACAAGAGCGACAAAACCACTCTCATTGACCGTCCATGTTAAAAAATTTTAAAATTTTCCTGCAAAACACACAAAGACGCTCTTTTCTAAATCGCTGGCATGGCCACAATTTTAAGTTTATCAACATAAATTTCATATCGATGCGTTCACAAGGGCCGTGTCTTTCAAACGGTGAAGTCGCTGTATCGATCGCATGTACGGTTGTGGATTTATTACGTTTTGTTTGGAGGCATAATTAATGTATTGGTCTGTGAATTAAAAGGCGTTTGTAATGGAATGTCTTTCCATAAATAGCTTTCCTTACCTCAGTGCAATATTCCTCCTCACTGACCTGGGGGGAGGGGAAACCTCTTGAGGGGGGAGGGGCGACCAGGAAGTCAGCATATTCTCTACTTTGCAGATAGAGAAAGGAGCTGTGTGTCCTAAAGATAGTGTAGTGGTTATGGTGAATGGCTTTGGTGCGGGCTCAGCAATTCAGCATTCCCACTCGCATTTTCCTCAGGGAATGCATTTTCTAGTTCTTCTTCTTAATTTTAATTTTAATTTTATTCCGTACGTTTTTTGGCTCTGCGTAACTTCTGCATACTTTGAGCTATTGAGACCATTCAACTATTAAAATGTTCGTCTCGTTCAGCTAACGATGGGACTTCTTCAAGTTTTTTTGTACTATTTATACTTTTTAAAATATTAAGCTTTTAGACACTTTTTTTTAACATTGAAGTCAATGAGAACATGCTTTTTACCGCTTCAAAACACACGTTCTGCCAAAAGTTTCAGCTCCTTCATACTTTCACTTACAGACACCAAACAAACTTTAAAGCGGTCACAAAATATTCAGCTATCCAAACATGACTTTTTAGATTGATATCTTTTACGGTTTTTGTGAAAACGCAATTTACGTTTAGTGATATTTTATCGGTTATAATGTAATCCTATGGAGCAGGTTTAGAGTGTGTCATGTGACCTCTAGAGTGCAGATCATCCACAAAAAATATGATCTTTAAAAAAAGGGGGAACAAATTGCTCTCACGCCCACAAGATCTACTTGTCATACACAATTTATATATCAAAACGTAGGTATGCTTGTCTGGTTTCAGGCAATGTGATCAGTTTTGTGATACGTATTTTAGTTTTAGTTCCAGGAGCTTCTAAAGGACAAGAGTCATGTTAAAAAGTCTAAAAAATGTTTCTGCAAAACACACAAAGACGCTCTTTTCTAAATCGCTGACATGGCCACATTTTTAAGTTTATCAACATAAATTTCATATTGATGCGTTCACAAGGGCCGTGTCTTTCAAACGGTGAAGTCGCTGTATCGATCGCATGTACGGTTGTGGATTTATTACGTTTTGTTTGAAGGCTACGATAACTGATTTTGCGTGTGGATGAAAGCGTTTCTAATGGTATTTTGATTCCCAAAATAGCTTTCTTTACCTCAGTGCAGTCCTCCTCCCCCACCTCATGTGGAGAAAGCCTCTTGAGGGGGGAGGGGCGACCAGTCAAGTCAGGACACTCTCTATATTGCAGATAGAGAAAGGAGCTGTGTGATATTAGGCTTTATAAGTACTGAAGGAACACTGCTTGTATGTCCTAAAGATAGTGTAGTGGTTATGGTGAATGGCTTTTGTGCGGGCTCAGCAATTCAGCTATTCAGCATTCCCACTCGCATTTTCCTCAGGAAATGCATTGTCTAGTTATTAGTGGGAATGCTTTAATAAGCATTCCCAGTATTGATATTCGTTTTTTATTATTCTTCTTCTTAATTTTATTCCGTACGTTTTTTGGCTCTGCGTAACTTCTGCATACTTTCAGCTATTGAGACCATTTAACTTTTAAAATGTTCGTCTCATTCAGCTAACGATGGGACTTCTTCAAGTTTTTTTGTACTATTTATACTTTTTAAAATATTAAGCTTTTAGACACTTTTTTTTAACATTGAAGTCAATGAGAACATCCTTTTTCCTGCTTCAAAACACACGTTCTGCCAAAAGTTTCAGCTCCTTCATACTTTCACTTACAGACACCAAACAAACTTTAAAGCGGTCACAAAATATTCAGCTATCCAAACATGACTTTTCAGATTGATATCTTTTACGGTTTTTGTGAAAACGCAATTTACGTTTAGCGATTTTTTCAGAAAATGGAATCGGTTATAATGTAACCCTATGGAAGGGATTTAGAGTGTGTCATGTGACCTTTAGAGTGGAGATCTTTGAAAACAAAAATTATCTTTAAAAAAAGGGCGAACAAATTGCTCTCACGCCCACAAGATCTACTTGTCATACACAATTTATATATCAAAACGTAGGTATGCTTGTCTGGTTTCAGGCAATGTGATCAGTTTTGTGATACGTATTTTAGTTTTAGTTCCAGGAGCTTCTAAAGGACAAGAGTGACAAAACCACTCTCATTGACCGTCCATGTTAAAAAAATTTAAAATTTTCCTGCAAAACACACAAAGACGCTCTTTTCTAAATCGCTGGCATGGCCACAATTTTAAGTTTATCAACATAAATTTCATATCGATGCGTTCACAAGGGCCGTGTCTTTCAAACGGTGAAGTCGCTGTATCGATCGCATGTACGGTTGTGGATTTATTACGTTTTGTTTGGAGGCATAATTAATGTATTGGTCTGTGAATTAAAAGGCGTTTGTAATGGAATTTCTTTCCATAAATAGCTTTCTACCTCAGTGCAATATTCCTCCTCACTGACCTGGGGGGAGGGGAAACCTCCTGAGGGGGGAGGGGCGACCAGGAAGTCAGGATACTCTCTACTTTGCAGATAGAGAAAGGAGCTGTGTGTCCTAAAGATAGTGTAGTGGTTATGGTGAATGGCTTTGGTGCGGGCTCAGCAATTCAGCATTCCCACTCGCATTTTCCTCAGGGAATGCATTTTCTAGTTCTTCTTCTTCTTAATTTTAATTTTAATTTTATTATTCCGTACGTTTTTTGGCTCTGCGTAACTTCTGCATACTTTGAGCTATTGAGACCATTCAACTATTAAAATGTTCGTCTCGTTCAGCTAACGATGGGACTTCTTCAAGTTTTTTTGTACTATTTATACTTTTTAAAATATTAAGCTTTTAGACACTTTTTTTTAACATTGAAGTCAATGAGAACATGCTTTTTACCGCTTCAAAACACACGTTCTGCCAAAAGTTTCAGCTCCTTCATACTTTCACTTACAGACACCAAACAAACTTTAAAGCGGTCACAAAATATTCAGCTATCCAAACATGACTTTTTAGATTGATATCTTATACGGTTTTTGTGAAAACGCAATTTACGTTTAGTGATTTTTTTATCGGTTATAATGTAATCCTATGGAGCAGGTTTAGAGTGTGTCATGTGACCTTTAGAGTGGAGATCTTTGAAAACAAAAATTATCTTTAAAAAAAGGGCGAACAAATTGCTCTCACGCCCACAAGATCTACTTGTCATACACAATTTATATATCAAAACGTAGGTATGCTTGTCTGGTTTCAGGCAATGTGATCAGTTTTGTGATACGTATTTTAGTTTTAGTTCCAGGAGCTTCTAAAGGACAAGAGTCATGTTAAAAAGTCTAAAAAATGTTTCTGCAAAACACACAAAGACGCTCTTTTCTAAATCGCTGGCATGGCCACAATTTTAAGTTTATCAACATAAATTTCATATCGATGCGTTCACAAGGGCCGTGTCTTTCAAACGGTGAAGTCGCTGTATCGATCGCATGTACGGTTGTGAATTTATTACGTTTTGTTTGAAGGCGTAATTCATGTATTGGTCTGTGAATTAAAAAGCGTTTGTAATGGTATTTCTTTCCATAAATAGCTTTCCTTACCTCAGGGCAATATTCCTCCTCACTGACCTGGGGGGAGGGGAAATCTCTTGAGGGGGGAGGGGCGACCAGGAAGTCAGCATACTCTCTACTTTGCAGATAGAGAAAGGAGCTGTGTGTCCTAAAGATAGTGTAGTGGTTATGGTGAAAGGCTTTGGTGCGGGCTCAGCTATTCAGCATTCCCACTCGCATTTTCCTCAGGAAATGCATTTTCTAGTTAGTGGGAATGCTTTAATAAGCATTCCCAGTATTGATATTAGTTTTTTATTATTCTTCTTCTTAATTTTAATTTTAATTTTATTCCGTACGTTTTTTGGCTCTGCGTAACTTCTGCATACTTTCAGCTATTGAGACCATTCAACTTTTAAAATGTTCATCTCGTTCAGCTAACGATGGGACTTCTTCAAGTTTTTTTGTACTATTTATACTTTTTAAAATATTAAGCTTTTAGACACTTTTTTTTAACATTGAAGTCAATGAGAACATCCTTTTTCCTGCTTCAAAACACACGTTCTGCCAAAAGTTTCAGCTCCTTCATACTTTCACTTACAGACACCAAACAAACTTTAAAGCGGTCACAAAATATTCAGCTATCCAAACATGACTTTTCAGATTGATATCTTTTACGGTTTTTGTGAAAACGCAATTTACGTTTAGCGATTTTTTCAGAAAATGGAATCGGTTATAATGTAACCCTATGGAAGGGATTTAGAGTGTGTCATGTGACCTTTACAGTGGAGATCTTTGAAAACAAAAATTATCTTTAAAAAAAGGGCGAACAAATTGCTCTCACGCCCACAAGATCTACTTGTCATACACAATTTATATATCAAAACGTAGGTATGCTTGTCTGGTTTCAGGCAATGTGATCAGTTTTGTGATACGTATTTTAGTTTTAGTTCCAGGAGCTTCTAAAGGACAAGAGCGACAAAACCACTCTCATTGACCGTCCATGTTAAAAATTTTAAAAATTTTCCTGCAAAACACACAAAGACGCTCTTTTCTAAATCGCTGGCATGGCCACAATTTTAAGTTTATCAACATAAATTTCATATCGATGCGTTCACAAGGGCCGTGTCTTTCAAACGGTGAAGTCGCTGTATCGATCGCATGTACGGTTGTGGATTTATTACGTTTTGTTTGGAGGCGTAATTAATGTATTGGTCTGTGAATTAAAAGGCGTTTGTAATGGAATTTCTTTCCATAAATAGCTTTCTACCTCAGTGCAATATTCCTCCTCACTGACCTGGGGGGAGGGGAAACCTCTTGAGGGGGGAGGGGCGACCAGGAAGTCAGGATACTCTCTACTTTGCAGATAGAGAAAGGAGCTGTGTGTCCTAAAGATAGTGTAGTGGTTATGGTGAATGGCTTTGGTGCGGGCTCAGCAATTCAGCATTCCCACTCGCATTTTCCTCAGGGAATGCATTTTCTAGTTTTAATTTTAATTTTATTCCGTACGTTTTTTGGCTCTGCGTAACTTCTGCATACTTTCAGCTATTGAGACCATTCAACTATTAAAATGTGCATCTCATTCAGCTAACGATGGGACTTCTTCAAGTTTTTTTGTACTATTTATACTTTTTAAAATATTAAGCTTTTAGACACTTTTTTTAACATTGAAGTCAATGAGAACATCCTTTTTCCTGCTTCAAAACACACGTTCTGCCAAAAGTTTCAGCTACTTCATACTTTCACTTACAGACACCAAACAAACTTTAAAGCGGTCACAAAATATTCAGCTATCCAAACATGACTTTTTAGATTGATATCTTTTACGTTTTTTGTGAAAACGCAATTTACGTTTAGTGATTTTTTTATCGGTTATAATGTAATCCTATGGAGCAGGTTTAGAGTGTGTCATGTGACCTTTAGAGTGGAGATCATCCACAAAAAATATTATCTTTAAAAAAAGGGGGAACAAATTGCTCTCACGCCCACCAGATCTACTTGTCATACACAATTTATATATCAAAACGTAGGTATGCTTGTCTGGTTTCAGGCAATGTGATCAGTTTTGTGATACGTATTTTAGTTTTAGTTCCAGGAGCTTCTAAAGAACAAGAGCGACAAAACCACTCTCATTGACCGTCATGTTAAAAATTTTAAAAATGTTCCTGCAAAACACACAAAGACGCTCTTTTCTAAATCGCTGGCATGGCCACAATTTTAAGTTTATCAACATAAATTTCATATCGATGCGTTCACAAGGGCCGTGTCTTTCAAACGGTGAAGTCGCTGTATCGATCGCATGTACGGTTGTGGATTTATTACGTTTTGTTTGAAGGCGTAATTCATGTATTGGTCTGTGAATTAAAAAGCGTTTGTAATGGCATTTCTTTCCATAAATAGCTTTCCTTACCTCAGTGCAATATTCCTCCTCACTGGCCTGGGGGGAGGGGAAACCTCTTGAGGGGGGAGGGGCGACCAGGAAGTCAGGATACTCTCTACTTTGCAGATAGAGAAAGGAGCTGTGTGTCCTAAAGATAGTGTAGTGGTTATGGTGAATGGCTTTGGTGCGGGCTCAGCTATTCAGCATTCCCATTCGCATTTTCCTCAGGAAATGCATTTTCTAGTTATTTTTATTTTTCTCCTTTATTATTCCGTACGTTTTTTGGCTCTGCGTAACTTCTGCATACTTTCAGCTATTGAGACCATTCAACTATTAAAATGTTCGTCTCGTTCAGCTAACGATGGGACTTCTTCAAGTTTTTTTGTACTATTTATACTTTTTAAAATATTAAGCTTTTAGACACCTTTTTTTAACATTGAAGTCAATGAGAACATCCTTTTTCCCGCTCCAAATCACACGTCCTGCCAAAAGTTTCAGCTCCTTCATACTTTCACTTACAGACACCAAACAAACTTTAAAGCGGTCACAAAATATTCAGCTATCCAGCTATGACTTTTCAGATTGATATCTTTTACGGTTTTTGTGAAAACGCAATTTACGTTTAGTGATATTTTCAGAAAATTTTATCGGTTATAATGTAATCCTATGGAGCAGGTTTAGAGTGTGTCATGTGACCTTTAGAGTGGAGATCATCCACAAAAAAAATTATCTTTAAAAAAAGGGGAAACAAATTGCTCTCACGCCTACAAGATCTACTTGTCATACACAATTTATATATCAAAACATAGGTATTGTTGTCTGGTTTCAGGCAATGTGATCAGTTTTGTGATAGGCATTTGACTTTTAGTTCCAGGAGCTTCTAAAGGACAAGAGCGACAAAACCACTCTCATTGACTCTCATGTTAAAAATTTTAAAAATGTTCCTGCAAAACACACAAAGACGCTCTTTTCTAAATCGCTGACATGGCCACATTTTTAAGTTTATCAACATAAATTTCATATCGATGTGTTCACAAGGGCCGCGTCTTTCAAACGGTGAAGTCGCTGTATCGATCGCATGTACGGTTGTGGATTTATTAAGTTTTGTTTGAAGGCTTAATTCATGTATTTGGTCTGTGAATTAAAAGTGTTTGTAATGGTAATTCTTTCCATAAATAGCTTTCCTTACCTCAGTGCAATATTCCTCCTCACTGACCTGGGGGAGGGGGAGAAAACCTCTTGAGGGGGGAGGGGCGACCAGGAAGTCAGGATACTCTCTACTTTGCAGATAGAGAAAGGAGCTGTGTGTCCTAAAGATAGTGTAGTGGTTATGGTGAATGGCTTTGGTGCGGGCTCAGCAATTCAGCATTCCCACTCGCATTTTCCTCAGGGAATGCATTTTCTAGTTATTCTTATTATTCCGTAAGTTTTTTGGCTCTGCGTAACTTCGGCATACTTTCAGCTATTGAGACCATTCAACTGTAAAAATGTTCGTCTCGTTCAGCTAACGATGGGACTTCTTCAAGTTTTTTTGTACTATTTATACTTTTATAAATTTTAAGCTTTTAGACACTTTTTTTTAACATTGAAGTGAATGAGAACATCCTTTTTCCCTTTGAAATCACATGCCCTGCCAAAAGTTTCAGCTCCTTCATACTTTCACTTACAGACACCAAACAAACTTTAAAGCGGTCACAAAATATTCAGCTATCCGGCTATGATATTTCAGATCGATATCTTTTACAATTTTTTGTGAAAACGCAATTTACGTTTAGCGAATTTTTTCAGAAAATGGAATCGGTTATAATGTAATCCTATGGAGGGGATTTAGAGTGTGTCATGTGACCTTAACATTGGAGATCTTTGTAAAAAAAAATATCTTTAAAAAAAGGGGAAACAAATTGCTCTCACGCCCACAAGATCTACTTGTCATACGCAATTTATATATCAAAACGTAGCTATGCTTGTCTGGTTTCAGGCAATGTGATCAGTTTTGCGATACGTATTTTAGTTTTAGTTCTTGGAGCTTCTAAAGGACAACAGCCTGAAATTATCTCTCATAGACTCTCATGTTAAATTATCTAAAAAATGTTGCTGCAAAACACACAAAGACGCTCTTTTCTAAATCGCTGACATGACCACATTTTTAAGTTTATCAACATAAATTTCATATCGATGCGTTCACAAGGGCCGTGTCTTTCAAACGGTGTAGTCGCTGTATCGATCGCATGTACGGTTGAGGATTTATTAAGCTTTGTTTGAAGGCTTAAATCATGTATTTGATCTGTGAATTAAAAGCGTTTGTAATGTTATTTCTTTCCATAAATAGCTTTCCTTACCTCAGTGCAATATTCCTCCTCACTGACCTGGGGGGGAGGGGAAACCTCTTGAGGGGGGAGGGGCGACCAGGAAGTCAGCATACTCTCTACTTTGCAGATAGAGAAAGAAGCTTTGTGTCCTAAAGATAGTGTAGTGGTTATGGTGAATGTCTTTGGCAAGGGGCTCAGCAATTCAGCTATTCAGCATTCCCACTCGCATTTTCCTCAGGAAATGCATTGTCTAGTTACATTATATTTTAATACTACTGCTACTGCCTCCATGCTGAGTAATGCTTCATGACCTCTCTGGCACAGCGGATCCACCAACAGCCTCCGCTACAAGCTACCAGACCGGATCGTAACAGCAAGTGTAACTAAAACAATGAACTTTATGTTAAACCCTGGTTTGCGGCCTTTATACTGCAACCATTAGCCTGTCTGCAAGAGCAAATCTGCACTCTCTCTCTCTTTCTTGCTCTCTCTCTCTCTCTATATATATATATCTATATATATATATTGTTGCTTTTGTTATGTTCATTTTTCAACAGTTTATTTTGTGTCTGTCGTGTCTGTGTCCGTGTGCTTTAGTTTGTCCTAGGTTTGTGTTAAATAAAATAATAGTATAAAATGTTTTTGCTTATTATGAAGTTAGATGTGTTGATGTTGATTTGTTCGATGTGAAGTTAGATGTGTTGAAAAACCTAAAAATCTATCTCAAAAAGAAAGGAAACATTTCCAAAAAATAACATTTTTTAATAAAAAAATAAATTCAGACATAATTGAGCATGAGCTTCGGAAGCCTTTCCAGCTCAGCATAATATTCCAATTGCTGCTGCTCTAGCTGCGTATTTTGCTGGACCAGGTAGCAAATTTGCTGATGATTTCCCTGGATCTTCCGATGTGTTTTCTTTATCAGCGCTTGCTGACGCATCATCTTTCTTGCTACTGTTAGGATATAAGAAAAAAACATTTGGATTTCAAAGACCGTTACCAAATAAATAAAATATTTTTGTTGCTTATTAATCAATCATTATCATGTCTATACACTTGTTATGTGTCTAACACATACCGGGAGTGCAGAATTATTAGGCAAATGAGTATTTGGACCACATCATCCTCTTTATGCATGTTGTCTTACTCCAAGCTGTATAGGCTCGAAAGCCTACTACCAATTAGGCATATTAGGTAATGTACATCTCTGTAATGAGAAGGTGTGTGGTCTAATGACATCAACACTCTATATCAGGTGTGCATAATTATTAGTCAATTTCCTTTCCTTTGGCAAAATGGGCCAAAAGAAGGACTTGACAGACTCTGAAAAGTCCAAAATAGAGAGATATCTAGCAGAGGGATGCAGCACTCTTAAAATTGCAAAGCTTCTGAAGCGTGATCATCGAACAATCAAGCGTTTCTTTCAAAATAGTCAACAGGGTCAAAAGAAGCGTGTGGAAAAACAAAGGCGCAAAATAACTGCCCATGAACTGAGAAAAGTCAAGCGTGCAGCTGCCAAGATGCCACTTGCCACCAGTTTGGCCATATTTAAGAGCTGCAACATCACTGGGGTGCCCAAAAGCACAAGGTGTGCAATACTCAGAGACATGGCCAAGGTAAGAAAGGCTGAAAGACGACGACCACTGCACAAGACACACAAGCTGAAACGTCAAGACTGTGCCAAGAAATATCTCAAGAATGATTTTTCTAAGGTTTTATGGACTGCTGAAATGAGAGTGAGTCTTGATGGGCCAGATGGATGGGCCTGTGGCTGGATTGGTAAAGGGCAGAGAGCTCCAGTCCGACTCAGACGCCAGCAAGGTGGTGGTGGAGTACTGGTTTGGGCTGGTATCATCAAAGATGAGCTTGTGGGGCCTTTTCGGATTGAGGATGGAGTCAAGCTCCAGTCGTACTGCCAGTTTCTGGAAGACACCTTCTTCGAGCAGTGGTACAGGAAGAAGTCTGCATCCTTCAAGAAAAACATGATTTTCATGCAGGACAATGCTCCATCACACGCGTCCAAGTACTCCACAGCGTGGCTGGCAATAAAGGGTATAAAAGATGAAAAACTAATGACATGGCCTCCTTGTTCACCTGATCTGAACCCCATTGAGAACCTGTGGTCCATCATCAAATGTGAGATTTACAAGGAGGGAAAACAGTACACCTCTCTGAACCGTGTCTGTGAGGCTGCGGTTGCTGCTGCACGCAATGTTGATGGTGAACAGATCAAAACACTGACAGAATCCATGGATGTCAGGCTTTTGAGTGTCCTTGCAAAGAAAGGTGGCTATATTGGTCACTGATTTGTTTTTGTTTTGTTTTTGAATGTCAGAAATGTATATTTGTGAATGTTGAGATGTTATATTGGTTTCACTGTTAAAAATAAATAATTGAAATGGGTATATATTTTTTTTTTTGTTAAGTTGCCTAATAATTCTGCACAGTAATAGTAGTCACCTGCACACACAGATATCCCCCTAAAATAGCTAACACTAAAAACAAACTAAAAACTACTTCCAAAAATATTCAGCTTTGATATTAATGAGTTTTTGGGGTTCATTGAGAACATGGTTGTTGTTCAATAATAAAATGAATCCTCAAAAATACAACTTGCCTAATAATTCTGCACTACCTGTATACTTCTATCATAAATACAATATTATGGTTCTGAAATCTGACGGGTGCGCTTTATATGTTGTCCATTTTTATATCTACATTTTATTGTTGAAATGTTATTAATCTTTGTGCACATATTTACCTTCGTGACCGAGGCTCATGACAACGGGCTCATCCTGCACCTCGACCTCTCCAGCAGCCGTGATCTCGTCATCACCAGTAGTTTGTTGGGGGGGGGGATGCTTCTCAACAGGAGCTGTGGGTGGCGAGTCGGAGGGCCCTGGCTGCTCATCCTCATCCCTCTCCTCCTCTGCCGCATCCTCCTCTGCCGCATCCTCCTCTTCATCCTCCTCCTCAGCGGCCTGTCGACTTGTGCGCTTGGGGCGCACAGTTGGTAGAGGAGCTCCTATAATAACACAATGTTCATATATTATAAAAATGTTTTCTAATGACATATGCAAATTCTGTGTACTCTGCTGTATTGTATATGAATACAAATTAATTTATATAGACAGTTAACCAATGGGACAATGTTATATTAAATGGTCTTGTGGGAGGGAGCTGCGGTGGCTCAACGCGATTGGCACTGTGCTGACAAGCCATTCACCTCTGCAGCTAGAGGTTCGGATCCCGGTCTCGGCTTCATGTGAATTGAGTTTGGTGGTCTCAGCCCGGCTCCCGGTGGGTGTGCTATGCAAGGTAAGCCTGTGCTTAGTACGCCCACCCCCCTCCCACAAAAACCACCACACCTACACACGCACTCTAAATTGGGTTAACACACGCACTTTGACCACGCGGTCTCTAAAAGAGAGGCGAAGGACTAATGGGGCTGGTTGAGCGGGCTAATCCTCTCACTCCCTTATAGGGAGTCCCTCTGCCCCGTTGGGCTTCAAAGCGGAGCAGGTAGGGCGGGCTGTGTGGGAGGACCCCCTCACACACCCACCATTGCCACCCGGGGCATGGAGAAAGATGGCAGATTGCCTCTGGGGGAGGCCTGCCTACTCCCAACTCCTGCAGTCCGGCTCCTCTCTCGAGTACACGCACAAAATACACTTTAAAAAAAAAAAAAAAAAAAAAAAAAACAAATGGTCTTGTGGGCACTACAGGGGACTGAGCGTGAGCTGGGCTGCCACCATGGTAAAATTAGCTGTTTTTGTCTCCTTTGTTTTGTTCAGACGATCTCATGTTAAAAAAAGGGCCTGATGGAGCACACGGGATTACTATGAAAACCCCACGCCTAACACAGGAATTGAGTGTGAATCTACTGTATATATATAAAACTCAACGTGTCTGTGTATGTATGTATGTATGTATGTATGTACCAGCATCACGTCCAAACGGCTAAAGATATTTACATGAAACTTGGCACACAGGTTACTTATATGTCAGCCACAAACATAGGATAGGTGATTTAAGCCTTACCCACCCCCATTTGCCATGGACGGGGTTTTTCTTTAAAGTCCCATTCAACTCTATGGGAAATACATGTTACTTCATAACAGCTGTAGATATTTCGATAACACTTGGTCACATGTTACTTATACGTCCACTTAAAGTATAGGATCGTTAATTTATCCCTTAACTACCCCCATTTGTGATGGTCGTGGTTTTTGTTTAAAGTCCCATGCAAAGCAATGGAAAATGTATGTTCCCACATAACTTCTGTGTTCCTGTCTGCTGTCCCATGTCTTTTTTCAACAGTACTATGAATACCTTGGCTGGTGGTGAATGGTGATATATGTTACCACAACATGGCGTCTGGGTTAACAACATCTGCCCTTACATTAATTACATATGACCTTACATAACTGTCACCAAAGGAGCTGCGGTGGCTCAACGCGATTGCCACTGCGCTGACAAGCCATTCACCTCTGCAGCTAGGGGTTCGGATCCCGCTCTCGGCTACATGTGAATTGAGTTTGGTGGTCTCAGCCCGGCCCCCGGTGGGTGTGCTATGCGAGGTAAGCCTGCGCTTAGTACGCCCACCCCCCTCCCACAAAAACCACCACACTTACACATGCACTCGAAATTGGGTTAACATGCACGCACTCTGACCACGCGGTCTCTAAAAAGAGAGGCAAAGGACTAACGGGGCTGGTTGAGCGGGCAAATCCTCTCACTCCCTTATAGGGAGTCCCTCTGCCCCGTTGGGCTTCAAAGCGGAGCAGGTAGGACGGGCTATGTGGGAGGACCCCCTCACACCCGCCATTGCCACCCGGGGCATGGAGAAAGGTGGCAGATTGCCTCTGGGGGAGGCCTGCCTACTCCCAACTCCTGCAGTCCGGCTCCTCTCTCGAGTACACGCACAAAATACACTTTAGAAAAAAAAAACATAACTGTCACCAATAACTTACCTGGATGATATTTCTCACGGATACGCCTGACCCGGTCCATATGGCGCCTCTTCAGGTCTGACCATTTTTTGAGGATCGCCATGCGATCAGGTGGGTCGCCGTGTTGGTCGCGTAATTCCTCAATTATGGAGCTGACCACGGCCTTTTTTTCTGCTTGTCTCCGCAGCTCGTCATAGCCTGTTTCCAGGAACTTCTGCAAGATGAAGAACAAAGTATATTATAATACTTTTGTTTAAAGCCTTATGGATATATGACGAAATCTATGGTATTCAACAATTGGGAGCATTCTCGCATTATTAAGCGTGACATGTTGGGTATCATTTTACTCGGCGTAACATTATCTTTCACAATATATAAAAAAATTCGGCAAAATTTATCGTTGTCTTATTTTCTAATTCAAAAAAGTGATTTTTTTCCAAAAAAAGTGCGCTTGTAAGACCGCTGCGCAAATACGGTGTGACAAAAAGTATTGCAATGACTACCATTTTATTCTCTAGGAAAACAAAATATATAATGTTTGGGGGTTTTAAGTAATTTTCGAGCAAAAAAAACTGTTTTAGTCTCGTAAACACCGAATCTGAAAAATTAGCCCGGTGGTAAAGAGGTTAAGACCCTGAAGTCAGGACGTTCGCATACGTCCTATGTCCACAACATGTTAAATTCATTATACTAAATAGCAAGGAAAGTGCCTAAATACACATTTACCAACCAGGGTGTCTGCAGCTGTCCAGGCATGCTGGGAGTTGTAGTTTTGTAACAGCAGGAGACAAATTGTTTGCGAAATACTAATATCTGATCTTATATACTAACTTTTAAACTAGTCTAAAATGCAGTTAAAGATAATGAAATAACAGTGGTGAAAATACTTACACTAATCAGCATCTTTTCCTCACTGAGTGTAAAATTGCTCCCGACCATTTTCACTTCCAAGCTGGGCAGCACAAAATTGCTATGCGAAAGTAAACTGGCAAGGATCCAGGAAAGTGATCGCGTGTTGGTCGCGTGTTGTTCGTGCGATTGCGCATGCGCGATTGAGAATTTCGCAATCGCAATATTGTTTTTTCGCTAAAATAACACAAATATTCGATTTCAGAGTGCTCCTACAGCAGTTCTCGAAATTCCGCAATCAATTTCTCATTCGCAATTTGTGAAATTTCGATAAAATATCTTGAATATTCGATTTCAGAATGAGCCAATCAGAGCGCTCCTAAAACAGTTGTCGAAATTCCGCAATCAATTTCGCAAAAAAAATCAGAGTGCTCCTACAGCATTTGTCGAAATTCCGCAATAAATATCGCATTTTGCGAAATTTCGATAAAATATCACGAATATTCTGAGCCTCAGGCTGGGTTCACACTACTACACTACTTTCATCCTACTTTGCTCTGCTACATTGGTCCTACATTGATCCTACATTGGTCCTACATCCATCCTACTTTCATGAACAGGATACTACTTTGGTCCGACTTCAATGATATTCAATGGGCCTGAAGTAGGATCAATGTAGGACCAAAAGTAGTACAGGGAGCATTTTCAAAGTCGAACCGACTTGTGTAGGACGCTACAAGACGCTCTCATAGGGAAACATTGAACACAGAGCAAAGTAGGATGAAAGTAGTGTAGTAGTGTGAACCCAGCCTTAGGGCTGAATGGTTAGGCCAATCAGTTGTGATTTGTCTCGAAGCTCCTTTTCTGGTGTGTATGCATGAAATGTTTGCTGCCATGTTTAGTCACCAGGAAAGGAAATACAGAGCGGTAAGTATTGTTTCCTTTTTAGTGCAGTGGTTCTCAGCCCTCAAGTACCCCCGACAGGACATGTTTTGTGGATTTATCTTATCAAGAATTGCTGTCCAGACTGTCTTTTAAAGAACATGTGCAAGATGATGGAAAACCTGCAAACATGGCCTGTTGGGGGATGGGGTGTTGGCAGACAGGCTTGAAGTGCTGATTTACAGCACTGTGCTTAAATATAGCGCAAGGCAATCCTATTCTAATTGTGGATGTTTGAGAGAAGCCAAGTGAGTGTTAGAACCCCTGCTTGTGTTTTTTGGGTTGGGCTTTGTGTCCCTTTTCTTAAAATTGGCTTCACTTTCTGTCACAGAGCTCAACAGGAAGTGAGGTTAAAACCCTACCAATGTCTTTTCTTGGGGACACAGGTCAATCTAACTAGTGTCCTCATTAAGTAAATTGCACTCCAGCACTGCTGTGTACACCCCAAATGATTAGTTAGTTTGGTGTTTAGTACAGGGCTCGAGTCCTGCGGGAACGCATGGGAACGACGTCCCTCCACTTTTTTCACTGCGGGAACGTCGTTCCCGTTGCAGGACTCGAGCCGCCCATGCCGATCTTTGTCTCCTGGGCAGCGGTGTTTGCAAGGCGGGAGCGGCGTTCCCCCCCCCCCCCCCCCCGGGTGACACCCGGCACAGTGCTGGATTGAGCGAGGCGCCGCAGCTCTCTCCTCCCCCTTCCCCTGTGCACTCCAGTAACTTCGCTTTGAAGGGAGGAGGAGAGAGCTCAGTGCTCGGCGCCCGCAAGTCTTCCAGGAACTGCAATCCCCTATTATTGTGACAGGCAGGCGGGGAGAGGTGTCGGCTGCCTATCACAATTACCCTCGTCACAGCCGACAGAGTCTAGGCTCCTCCTCCACACTGACAGTACACCCACAGCAGGAGGAGGAGCCTAGGAGGAGGGACATCCATGTGGAGAAAAGCCGCGCTATTCTAAGGTCTGTAAATGTGGGGAGGGGAGAGATTAAATTATACACTATATTGTCACAATGGGCAGATATACAGGGGGGGGGGGGGGGGTTACATTAGAGGTATTACACAGGGGGGGTTACATTATATTACACAGGGGGGGTTACATTAGAGGTATTACACAGGGGGGGGGGGGGTTACATTAGAGGTATTACACAGGGGGTTACATTAGAGGTATTACACGGGGGGGGGGGGGGGTTACATTATATTACACATGGGGGGTTACATTAGAGGTATTACACAGGGGGGGTTACATTAGAGGTATTACACAGGGGGTTACATTAGAGGTATTACACAGGGGGGGGGGGTTACATTATATTACACAGGGGGGGTTACATTAGAGGTATTACACAGGGGGGGGGTTACATTATATTACACAGGGGGGGTTACATTAGAGGTATTACACAGGGGGGGGGGGTTACATTATATTACACAGGGGGGGTTACATTAGAGGTATTACACAGGGGGTTACATTAGAGGTATTACACAGGGGGGGGGGTTACATTATATTACACAGGGGGGGGGTTACATTAGAGGTATTACACAGGGGGGGGGGGGTTACATTATATTACACAGGGGGGGTTACATTAGAGGTATTACACAGGGGGTTACATTAGAGGTATTACACAGGGGGGGGGTTACATTATATTACACAGGGGGGGTTACATTAGAGGTATTACACAGGGGGGGGGGTTACATTATATTACACAGGGGGGGGGTTACATTAGAGGTATTACACAGGGGGTTACATTAGATGTATTACACAGGGGGGGGGGGTTACATTATATTACACAGGGGGTTACATTAGATGTATTACACAGGGGGGGGGGTTACATTATATTACACAGGGGGGGTTACATTAGAGGTATTACACAGGGGGTTACATTAGAGGTATTACACAGGGGGGGGTTACATTATATTACACAGGGGGGTTACATTATATTACACAGGGGGGGTTACATTATATTACACAGGGGGGGTTACCTTAGAGGTATTACACAGGGGGGGTTACATTAGGGGGGATTCCACGGGGGGGTTACATTAGGGGGATTACACAGGGGAAATGACATCAAGGGGGATTACACAGGGGGAGTTACATCAGGGGGGGGTTACATTAGGGGGATTACATCAGGGGGGGTTACATTAGGGCAGTGTTTCTCAATTACACAGGGGGTTACATTAGATGTATTACACAGGGGGGGGGTTACATTATATTACACAGGGGGTTACATTAGATGTATTACACAGGGGGGGGGTTACATTATATTACACAGGGGGGGTTACATTAGAGGTATTACACAGGGGGTTACATTAGAGGTATTACACAGGGGGGGGTTACATTATATTACACAGGGGGGGTTACATTAGAGGTATTACACAGGGGGTTACATTAGATGTATTACACAGGGGGGGGTTACATTATATTACACAGGGGGGGTTACATTAGAGGTATTACACAGGGGGGGGGGGTTACATTAGAGGTATTACACAGGGGGGGGTTACATTAGGGGGGATTCCACGGGGGGTTACATTAGAGGTATTACACAGGGGGTTACATTAGAGGTATTACACAGGGGGGGGTTACATTATATTACACAGGGGGGGTTACATTAGGGGGTTACATTAGAGGGATTACACAGGGGGGGGGTTACATTAGGGGGATTACACAGGGGGGGTTACATTAGGGGGATTACACAGGGGGGTTACATTAGAGGTATTACACGGGGGGGGTTACATTAGAGGTATTACACAGGGGGGGTTACATTAGGGGGATTACACAGGGGGGTTACATTAGAGGTATTACACGGGGGGGTTACATTAGAGGTATTACACAGGGGGGTTACATTATATTACACAGGGGGGGGTTACATTAGAGGTATTACACAGGGGGGTTACATTATATTACACAGGGGGGGTTACATTATATTACACAGGGGGGGTTACATTAGAGGTATTACACATGGGGGTTACATTAGAGGTATTACACAGGGGGGGTTACATTAGGGGGGATTCCACGGGGGGGTTACATTAGGGGGATTACACAGGGGAAATTACATCAAGGGGGATTACACAGGGGGAGTTACATCAGGGGGGGTTACATTAGGGGGATTACATCAGGGGGGGTTACATTAGGGCAGTGTTTCTCAATTCCAGTCCTCAGGCCCCCCCAACAGGTCAGGTTTTCAGGATTTCCCTCAGATGAAAAGGCTGTGGTGATTACTAAGGCAGTGAAACTGATCAAATCACCTGTGCAAAATAATGGAAAGCCTGAAAACATGACCTGTTGGGGGGGGCCTGAGGACTGGAATTGAGAAACACTGCATTAGGGGGATAGCACAGGGGGAGTTACATCAGGGGGGGTTACATCCGTGGGATTTGAGGGTATTTACACAGGGAATGAATACACTGTAGGGATTTACAACGGGGGAATTTACACTATGGGAGATACAACTGGGGGAATTTACTGGGGGGGGGGGGGGATTTACACTGGACTGCTCAGTCTAAAACTCATGGGTCTATTTTTTCTCCCAGTCCAGGCCTGGGTGACACTATTAAGAAGAAAATGATATCCGACAGTGATGGTGTCATCCCCATCCGTGACAGTGCATGGATTGGTGCACTGGCATAAACCACAACATTTACAGGGGCCGGTTTGGGGTGTGCTGCCACCCTGAAACTAGCCTGCCCAGCGCCCTGCAGAGCACTGTGGCAGGCTAGACAGAAGAGAGCCCAATGCACTAGCCTGCCCAGTGTCTACTGCTCTGTTATGTTTCTGCTATCACTCCGCAGTGGCAGGACAGAGCATTGCGGCAGGCTAGGGGGGAGAGCTATGCTAATGCTCAGTGACCAGGGGGGAGGGTTGGGGGGGGTGACACCATATTTTTCTTTTGTAAACTGGCACTTTACAATAAATGTTCCACTGTATTTTCTGTGAAATATATATGCATATGAGCGTATCATCTTTTTTTTTTTGGTGGGGGAGTGGATCTTGGGTGGGAGTTCCCACACTTTTTTCCCCAGGACTTGACCCCTGGTTTAGTAAAGGCAAAGCCACTTTGCAGTACAAGCGTAGTCGCTGAAAATCAGAGGGGAAGTACTGATGGTTTTAACATCCAATCCTGTAGAAGCAATTTTTTTTTGTTCTTTTCTTCCTTGCTTGTCCACTTGTAGTGCAAAGTGGATTTGCCTTTAGTAAATGGACCCCAAAGTCCAAGATCCCTAATAATTTGGGGTGTACACAGCAAAATGCTAGAGTGCAATTTACATAATGGGAAACTATTTAGATTGATCTGTGTGTCCCCAAGAAAAGACATTAGTAAGGTTTGGCTATGTGACAGGAAGTGAATGAATTTGAAGTAGAAAGTGACAACATTTGTGAGGTGTCTTCACCCTATCAGGGGTGCAGACATCCCCAAAAAATGAGCAGATGATACTTATTTGTAAATTAATACACATTCATACATTTTAGCATCCTGGCCTATTGGCATGGTTATATTTTCTTAGTCCTCTCAATAAAATTATCAGCAATTTGTGCTTAAAATAGAACTATAATCAACACTTTTTTCTTTCATTTTGGATACAGTAAGGGAGGATTATAGCCCCTGTCAGTTTATTTTTTACCATCCCTGTCCAATTGGGGAGATTTGCCTTCACTTCCTGCCCCATAGCCAAACAGGAAGTGAGAGAAGAACTATGCAAATTAAGGGAATCCAGTGCCCCCCTCCCCCCCAGAACTAGTGTGTGTGTACCCCCCCTGAAAATTTCTGGGCGGGTCCTAAAAAAACAGGGTGTGGCCTTGACGAGAAGGGGTGGGTCATTTTTCTATTAGGAGGTGCAGAAGTTTAGTCAGGCCTAGGGCAGCACAAAACCTAAATATACTACTGCATATTAGGGCTTATTTAGACAGGATCCGATTTACAGCATGTTTTTAGATTGTGGGAAGAAACCCACGCAGGCACAGGGAGAACATGCAAACTCCAGGCAGATGGTGTCACGGGCGGGATTCGAACCAGCAACCCTTTTTGCTGCTAGGTGAAAGTACTATCCACTACACCACTGTGCTGAACGAACATGATCGCGGCTGAAAGGATGAGATCAGTGTTTTTTTTCCGATCTCATGCTTTCCAGCCTGGAGGACAGATGTGGGGTCTTATTGACCCCGCCTCTCTCCATAAAGAGGACCTGTGACACACTAGTCCTATTACAAGGGATGTTTACATTCCTTGCAATAGGAATAAAAGTGATCCAAAAAAAAAAGGGACAAAAAAGTGCAAAAAGAAAAATATTACGTAAAAAAAAAAAAAAAATTTAAAACGCCCCTGTCCCTAGTAGCTCGCACTCAGAAGCGAACACGCATGTAAGTCCCGCCCACATATGTAAACACCATTCAAACCACACATGTGAGGTATTGACACGTGCGTTAGAGCGAAAGCAATAATTTTAGCACTAGACCTCCTCTGTAACTCTGAACTGGTAACCTGAAAAAAAAATTCAAGTGTCGCCTATTGAGATTTTTTAGTCCCGAAGTTTGGCGCCATTCCATGAGTGTGCGCAATATTAAAGCGTGACAAGTTAGGTATCTATTTACTCGGTGTAACATCATCTTTCACATTATCCCTAAAAATTGGGCTAATTTTACTGCTTTGTTATTTTTGAATTCATGAAACCTTTTTTTTGGGCAAAAAAAAAAAAGGTGTTTGAAAAATGATTGCGCAAATACCGCTGGAAATAAAAAAAATATAATGACCGCCACTTTATTCCCTAGGGTGTCTGCTAAAAAAATATATATAATGTTCGGGGGTCCTGAGTAATTTTCCAGGAACAAAATATAATTTTTACATGAAGGAGAGAAGTGCCAGAATAGGCGTGGTATGGAAGTGGTTAAAGTGAAACAATAAAAGTGAAATATTCCTTTAAATGTCATACAGGGGGGGAGGGGGGTATAACATGCCTGTGAAGTAGTGCATGTTTCCCGTGCTTAGAACTGTCCCTGTACAAGATGTAATTTCTGAAGTGAAAAAAAAAAGTAATTTAAAAGTACTCATGGCTATAAAGAATACAGTCATTGCTCATTAAAAAAATTAAAAAAAAAGCGTGGGGTCCCCCCAAATTCAGGTCTGGTATGGATTTTAAGGGGAACTCCACCCCAAATTAAAAAAAAATGGCATGGAGTTCCCTCAAAAATCCACACCAGACCCTTATCCGAACACGTTAACCTGGCCGGCCGCAGAAAAGAGGGGGGGACAGAGTGCGGCCCCCCCCTCTCCTGAACCGTACCAGGCCACATGCACTCAACATGGGGAGGATGTCCCCATGTTGATGGGGACAAGGGCCTCATCCCCACAACCCTGGCCGGTGGTTGTGGGGGTCTGTGGGCAGGGGGCTTATCGAAATCTGGAAGACCCCTTTAACAAAGGGGACCCCCAGATCCCACCCCCCCTGTGTGAAATGGTAATGGGGTAGATTGTACCTCTACCATTTCACCAAAAAAAAGTGTCCAAAATGTAAAAAATGACAATAGCCGGTTTTTGACAATTCCTTTAATAATATCTTCTTTCCGCGCTTCTTCTTCCATCTTCTTCTTTTCTGCTTTCATTCGGATTTCTTCTTCCATCTTCTTCTTCTTCATCTGCTTCTTTCTTGGGTCTTCTCGTCCGCATCTTGACTGGCTTTTTCTTCCATCTTCTTCTCCTTCTGTCGGCCTTCTCATCCGCATCTTGCTTCTTCTTCCCCGGACGCTGCGCTTGAAATTGAAGTCCCCGCCGTGTGACACTCCTGTGACCCCGCCCCCTCTGACGCCATGGGTAAAGTCATAAGAAAGTCCCCGTGTGGGACATGTGCATCAGAGGGGGGTGGGGTCACAGAGCGTCACACGGCGGGAACTTCAATTGGAAGCTCGTCCGCATCTTGCGCGGCTTCTTCTTCCTCGGACGCTGCGCTTGAAATTGAAGTCCCCGCCGTGTGACGCTCCTATGACCCCGCCCCCCTCTGACGCACATGTGCCACATGGGGACTTTCTTATGAGTTTACCCATGGCGTCAGAGGGGGGCAGGGTCACAGGAGCGTCACACAGCGGGAACTTCAATTTCAAGCGCAGCATCCGGGGAAGAAGAAGCAAGATGCGGATGAGAAGGCCGACGGAAGGAGAAGAAGATGGAAGAAGACGCTGGTCAAGATGCGGCCGAGAAGACCCAAGAAAGAAGCAGAGGAAGAAGAAGATGGAGGAAGAAACCTGAATGAAAGCAGAAAATAAGAAGATGGAAGAAGAAGTGCGTAAAGAAGATATTAATAAAGGAATTGTCAAAAACCGGCTATTGTAATTTTTTACATTTGTGACACTTTTTTTGGTGAAATGGTAGAGGTACAATGTACCCCATTACCATTTCACAGAGATAAGATTTTAACCTCTCAGGTTTAAGGAAATTCAAAGGAATTGGGGGGGGGGGGTACCATCATCTTAATATCGAAGAATAATTGAAGGGTTCAGGGAATCCCCAAAGACCCTGAAACACCGACAGACAATGAATGGGCAGGGAGTAGAGTTGAGCGGACACCTGCATGTTCGGGTTCGGACCCGAAGCCGGACTTTGAAAAAAAAGTTCGGGTTCGGGACCGAACTCGAACCCGGACTTTGACCCGGACCCGAACCCCATTGAAGTCAATGGGGACCCGGACTTTTGACTACAAAAATGTCTCTAAAAAACTAAGGGAGAGGGCTGGAGGGCTGTAAATGGCAGCAAAATGTCGGGAATAGCATGGCAAGTACTCTGAAAATAAATGTGGATAGGGAAATAACTCAAAATGGCATAAAAAAAATAAAATAAATAAAAATAAAAAACTTTGCAAAATGTCGGGAAGAGCATGGCAAATACTCTGAAAATAAATGTGGATAGGGAAATAACTCAGGCCAGCACCTCCAAGGCGTAAAGGGCAAGCTCAGGCCATGTGCCCAATTTGGAGACCCAGAAGTTTAAGGGGGCGTAGCCGTCATTCAGTACGTGTAGGCGTGTGCACACATACTGCTCCACATGTTGCTGAAATGCTGCCTCCTGCTAAAATGTTCCATATCAGCTGGTGGTGCTGTTTGTTGTGGCGTGCTGACAAAGCTTTTCCACATTTCGGCCATGCTAAGCCTGCCTTCTGAGGTGCTGGCGGTGCCCCTGCTGCGTTGGCAACCTCTTCCTCCTCCTCTGCCTTCGCCTTCTGCTTCCACTGTGCCCCCGCTGCCAGGTGGGAATTGCACCAGCAGCGCGTCTACCAGCATGCGCTTGTATTTCGTGCATCTTGCGTTCACGCTCCAGTGAGGGGATTAAGGACGGTACATTGTCCTTGTAACGGGGATCCAGCAGCGTGGCCACCCAGTAATCAGCACCTGTCATAATGTGCGAAACACGCCGGTCGTTACGGAGACACTGCAGCATGTAATTGCTCATGTGTGTCAGGCTGCCCAGAGTCAACGAACAGCTGTCCTCTGTGGGGGGTGTATCATCTGTGTCCTCTGTATCCCCCCAGCCACACACCAGTAATGGCCATGAGCTGGTCTGGATGCCATCCTGCTGTGAACATGGTTCCTCCTCCTCCTCCATGTCTTCCTCCTCCTCATCCTCCACCGCTTCATCCTCCAGAACTGTGCCCTTGCTGGACAATTGTGTACCTGGCCTTTGTTGGTGCACGAACCCACCCTCGGAGCCACTTGTGAATGACTGCCCTGAAAGCCTTGCAAATGATCCCGATTCCTCCTCCTCCTCCTCCTGTGCCACATCCTCTTCCATCATCGCCCGTAGCGTTTTTTCAAGGAGACATAGAACTGGGATAGTCACGCTGAGAGCGGCGTCATTGGCACTGGCTATGTTGGTGGAGTACTCAAAACAGCGCGACAAGGCACACAGGTCTCGCATGGAGGCCCAGTTATTGGTGGTAAAGTGGTTCTGTTCCGCAGAGCGACTCACGCGTGCGTGCTGCAGCTGGAACTCCACTATCGCCTGCTGCTGCTCGCACAGTCTGGCCAGCATGTGCAAGGTGGAGTTCCACCTTGTGGGCACATCACATATGAGGCGGTGAGCGGGAAGGCCGAAGTTACGCTGCAGTGCTGCCAGGCGAGCAGCAGCAGGGTGAGAATGCCGAAAGTGCGCACAGACGGCCCGCACTTTCTGCAGCAGCTGTGGCATATCGGGGTTAGTTTTCAGGAAACTCTGCACCACCAAATTCAGCACATGCGCCAGGCAAGGGATGTACATCAAACCGGCTAGGCCCACAGCTGCTACGAGATTTCGCCCGTTATCGCACACCACCAGGCCCGGCTTGAGGCTCACTGACGCCAACCACTCATCGATCTGTTGTTCCATGTCCCTCCACAACTCCTGCGCGGTGTGTGGTTTTTCCCCCAAACAGGAAAGTTTTAAAACTGCCTGCTGCCATTTACCCATGGCTGTGCTGAAGTTGGTGGTGAATTTGTTTAGCTGACTGGATGAGGAGGCGGTAGAGGATGAGGAAGCGGAGTAGAAGGAGTTAGGAACAGGAGGCAAACTGAAGCGCCCTGCAATCCTCGGTGGTGGAAGGACATGCGCCAAACTGCTATCCGCCTCAGGCCCAGCCGCCACTACATTTACCCAGTGCGCTGTTAGGGAGATATAACGTCCCTGACTGTGCTTACTGGTCCACGTATCCGTAGTTAGGTGGACCTTGGCACAGATGGCGTTGCGCAGTGCACACCTGATTTTGTCCCCCACTTGGTTGTGCAGGGAAGGGATGGCTCGCCTGGAAAAGTAGTCAGGGCCAGGGATCACGGGTGGGTAGAGGGGTACTTCCTCTTACGCTCCAGTGTTTGGGAGATGGAGAGCTGAATGCTTCCATGGGACATTGTGGAGATGTTTGGTGACCCAGGTGGTAGTGTTGCTTGCCGGTCCTCTAATTGAGGGGTGGCAGGTGGCACTGTCACTACGGAGGTGGATGAAGAGGCAGAGAGGCCCGAGACTGATGCAGAAGAGGAAGCAGGAGGAGCCAGAGACCTTTCTTGGTTTTTGAGGTGTCTACTCCACTGCAGCTCGTGCTTTGCACTTAGATGCCTGGCCATGCAGGTTGTGCTCAGGTTGAGAACGTTTATGCCTCGCTTCAGGCTCTGATTGCACAACGTGCAAACCACGCGTGTCTTGTCGTCAGCACATTGTGTGAAGAACTGCCACGCTAGGGAACTCCTTGGACCTGGCTTTGGTGTGCTCGGTCCCTTGCTGCGTTGGGCAGTAGCAGGCGTACTGTCTAGGGGACGGACGCTCTGCTTTGGCACCCTGCTCCCTCTTCTGCTGTGCTGGTGGCTCTGTGCGACCATCACCTCTTCCTCCAAACTACACAGGTCACCTGCATGAGGTTGATTCCATGTCGGGTCGAGGACCTCATCGTCCTGCACATCATCTTCCACCCAGTCTTCATCACTGCCCTCCTTGTCGGTCTGCACAATTGCAAAAGCACCAGACGTGCTCATCATCCAAGACGTGCTGTGATGGGCCCCCCATGTACTCATCTTGAAATATAAGTGGTTGGGCATCGGTGCACTCAATCTCTTCCCCTTCTGGGGCTGGGCTAGGTGGATGGCCCTGGGAACACATGCTAACAGACTCATCAAAAAGAAGCTGCATGCTTTGGGGCTCAGACTGCTTGGCTGATTTGCAAGGGGGTAAGGTGAAAGACTGATGGTGGACATCGGCTGCAGGCACCAACTCTGAACTTTCAGCACAAGACTGGTTGGAAAATAATGTGAAGGAACTGGAGGCACTGTCAGCAACCCAATCTACTACCGCCTGTTCTGCTCCTGGCCTCAACATTCGTAGAGCTGGATTAGGCCCGCCGAAATACCGCTGCAGGCTCTGTCGGCTACTCGCACCTGAGAAAGGAGTCTCACTTGTGCGTGTAGCTGGCACAGATCGACCACGTCCTCTCCCTGTAACAGGAGCTCCACCAGCAGCACCACGACCGCGTTCACGTCCCTTATTTGACGTTTTCCTCATATTTCTCAAATTTAGGGTCTTGCCCTAATTTTGAGAAATTTTTAATACAAAAATAGTGTAATATAGTGAAATAGGCAGAGATTCACCTATATATTTCTCTACCTATAGCAAGAAGCAGGAACCCAGCCCTAAACAAAGTACTGGTGGAGTGCTGGTGAAATGGGCAGAGATTCACCTATATATTTCTCAAATTTAGGGTCTTGCCCTAATTTTGAGAAATTTTAAATACAAAAATAGTGTAAGCTGGTGAAATGGGCAGAGATTCACCTATATATTTCTCTACCTAGAGCAAGAAGCAGGTAACCCAGCCCTAAACAATTGTACTGCACAGACAGTATATGACAGGGGACAGGTAGAGTGTGCTGGTGAAATGGGCAGAGATTCACCTATATATTTCTCTACCTATACCAAGAAGCAGGTAACCCAGCCCTAAACAATTGTACTGCACAGACAGTATATGACAGGTGACAGGTAGAGTGTGCTGGTGAAATGGGCAGAGATTCACCTATATATTTCTCTACCTATACCAAGAAGCAGGTAACCAGAGCCCTAAACAATTGTACTGCACAGACAGTATATGACAGGGGACAGGTAGAGTGTGCTGGTGAAATGGGCAGAGATTCACCTATATATTTCTCTACCTAGAGCAAGAAGCAGGTAACCCAGCCCTAAACAATTGTACTGCACAGACAGTATATGACAGACAGGGGACAGGTAGAGTGTGCTGGTGAAATGGGCAGAGATTCACCTATATATTTCTCTACCTATACCAAGAAGCAGGTAACCAGAGCCCTAAACAATTGTACTGCACAGACAGTATATGACAGGGGACAGGTAGAGTGTGCTGGTGAAATGGGCAGAGATTCACCTACAGTTGTGTTCAAAATTATTCAACCCCCCAATGCTGTAAAGGTTTTTAGGGAATTTAGTGTACATTTGTAATTGTATTCAGAATGAAATCCTACAAGGACTTCTTAAAGAACCATATGCAACTAAAATGACATCGGTTTTGTAATACAGTAGTAAATGTTTCTTTTGTAAATTCTTCATTTACACAATTATTCAACCCCTTAAAGACTACCACTCTGAAGAACAGAGGTTCATTGAAGTGTATTCAATCAGGTATTGAAAACACCTGTGGATGTCAGGGAGCAGCAATAAAGCCTAATAAGCATTAATTAGGCAGCTTTAAAATGACTGTGATACTCAGCTCCTTCTAGACATTTACTGGTGTGGTTACAAACATGGTGAAGTCAAGAGAATGGTCCAGGAAGACAAGAGAAGAGGTGATTACTCTTCACAGGAAGGGCAATGGCTATAAGAAGATTGCAAATATGTTAAACATACCAAAAGACACCATAGGAAGCATCATTCGCAAATTCAAGGCAAAGGGCACTGTTGAAACGCTACCTGGTCGTGGCAGAAAGAAGATGCTGACTTCGACTGCTGTGCGCTACCTGAAGCGTAGAGTGGAGAAAAGTCCCCGTGTGACTGCTGAGGAACTGAGAAAAGATTTGTCAGATGTGGGTACTGAAGTTTCTGCTCAGACAATACGGCGCACACTGTGTAATGAAGGCCTCCATGCCAGAACTCCCAGGCGCACCCCCTTGCTGTCTCCAAAGAATAAGAAGAGTCAACTGCAGTATGCCAAAAGTCATGTGGACAAACCACAGAAGTTTTGGGATTTTGTTCTAGACATGTGCACACTGAAAAATTTCGTTTCGTAATTTCGTTTTCGTCCAAAAAATTAATTTATTTAGTTACTCCCGAAATTCGTTTTTATTCATTTCGTTTTTCGTTAAAAAATGCATTCGTCCGAAAATCCAAATTAAGGTCGAATCTGTCTCTCTATGTCGAATCTTCATGTCTTTCTATGTCGAATATGTCATTGAAGGCTATGGTGTCTGTCGAATGTTATAATAGAAAAAAAAAAAAAAGATTCGATAGAATCTTAAAAAAAAAAAAAAAAAAAAAAATTGAAGGCTTATGGTGTCTGTCTAGAAAAAAACAAATTGAGGCTATTGATGTATCATATCATATGTAATGGTCATGTGGTTCAGTCCTTAACTGCATATATAAACACATATCCCAATAAAAGAGAACTGGGAACAAGTAGGACCATTATGAACACACTGACTAATTGGTTATGCAAAAAATATAATATTTATTATCAAAAAATGATGGTGGAAAGATACATGATAGGGACTAAAAAAATATTTCTGTGGGACCTGATTCCATAAGAACTTAGTACAGGTAGCCACATAAACATACACACATGGACAGAACAAATAACATAAAAAGACTGTCCGGACATCGAGAGGTTAACGAAGGGTGTCCGTCTCTTGCTGGGAAATCCCAAATTAGATACGGCTAGCTGTAAAAGAGATAGGCTCTCCTCCCTGACCTCCCGAGAGCGAGCCACAGTGAAAGGGGAGAGAGATTAGATAGAGAAACTAGTTGCAGGCTTTCTACAGATATTTGACATACAGGGAGTGCAGAATTATTAGGCAAGTTGTATTTTTGAGGATTAATTTTATTATTGAACAACAACCATGTTCTCAATGAACCCAAAAAACTCATTAATATCAAAGCTGAATATTTTTGGAAGTAGTTTTTAGTTTGTTTTTAGTGTTAGCTATTTTAGGGGGATATCTGTGTGTGCAGGTGACTATTACTGTGCATAATTATTAGGCAACTTAACAAAAAAAATATATATACCCATTTCAATTATTTATTTTTACCAGTGAAACCAATATAACATCTCAACATTCACAAATATACATTTCTGACATTCAAAAACAAAACAAAAACAAATCAGTGACCAATATAGCCACCTTTCTTTGCAAGGACACTCAAAAGCCTGCCATCCATGGATTCTGTCAGTGTTTTGATCTGTTCACCATCAACATTGCGTGCAGCAGCAACCACAGCCTCCCAGACACTGTTCAGAGAGGTGTACTGTTTTCCCTCCTTGTAAATCTCACATTTGATGATGGACCACAGGTTCTCAATGGGGTTCAGATCAGGTAAACAAGGAGGCCATGTCATTAGTTTTTCTTCTTTTATACCCTTTCTTGCCAGCCACGCTGTGGAGTACTTGGACGCGTGTGATGGAGCATTGTCCTGCATGAAAATCATGTTTTTCTTGAAGGATGCAGACTTCTTCCTGTACCACTGCTTGAAGAAGGTGTCTTCCAGAAACTGGCAGTAGGACTGGGAGTTGAGCTTGACTCCATCCTCAACCCGAAAAGGCCCCACAAGCTCATCTTTGATGATACCAGCCCAAACCAGTACTCCACCTCCACCTTGCTGGCATCTGAGTTGGACTGGAGCTCTCTGCCCTTTACCAATCCAGCCACGGGCCCATCCATCTGGCCCATCAAGACTCACTCTCATTTCATCAGTCCATAAAACCTTAGAAAAATCAGTCTTGAGATATTTCTTGGCCCAGTCTTGACGTTTCAGCTTGTGTGTCTTGTTCAGTGGTGGTCGTCTTTCAGCCTTTCTTACCTTGGCCATGTCTCTGAGTATTGCACACCTTGTGCTTTTGGGAACTCCAGTGATGTTGCAGCTCTGAAATATGGCCAAACTGGTGGCAAGTGGCATCTTGGCAGCTGCACGCTTGACTTTTCTCAGTTCATGGGCAGTTATTTTGCGCCTTGGTTTTTCCACACGCTTCTTGCGACCCTGTTGACTATTTTGAATGAAACGCTTGATTGTTCGATGATCACGCTTCAGAAGCTTTGCAATTTTAAGAGTGCTGCATCCCTCTGCAAGATATCTCACTATTTTTGACTTTTCTGAGCCTGTCAAGTCCTTCTTTTGACCCATTTTGCCGAAGGAAAGGAAGTTGACTAATAATTATGCACACCTGATATAGGGTGTTGATGTCATTAGACCACACCCCTTCTCATTACAGAGATGCACATCACCTAATATGCTTAATTGGTAGTAGGCTTTCAAGCCTATACAGCTTGGAGTAAGACAACATGCATAAAGAGGATGATGTGGTCAAAATACTCATTTGCCTAATAATTCTGCACTCCCTGTATGTGTCCGTGGAGAAAAGGGAGAGAATCATTTGTGGTTTAAATATTCAATTGTATTCACTCCTATTAACACGCTTCCTTGCAACGGGCAGCAGTTCATCAGTATATATAGTTTCAGAGAAAACAGTGATTCAGGCGTTGTACATTACTGCTCCTGAAGTTTTGCAGTTTTCACATAACAGATAAATGAAGGAAGATGTGAATTGGTGACAGCTCTCCGTGTAGTATCTGCAGTGCACTTCAAAGGCTTGCACTCTGTGTATAGAAGGCAATAAAACAACACAGGCTGCTGTCATATTGCAGGGGGAATGGATATCAGAGCCGGTCTGATGAATGGATCACATAGTAGTGTTGTAAATCCCGAGAATTAGTACAGATAACTGCACTGCACTTCAGTGGGTGTATGCTGTGCTCGGACGCCGACAAAGCGGCACGGAATGCTGTTGGAATGTTACTTGGGAATGAATGAGATCCACGGAGCCAGTTTAGTAGAAACACATCGGTGTAATAGCTAGTATAGCAACGGGTCATTCCATGGATGTTCTCTTATATTCTCAAGAACCATCTAGTGGTTCATCTCCTCAAAAGGCTCGGCGTCTCTTCTAGTCGGGCAGTCATACAAACGCCGATTAGATGGTTCTTGATGTGTTTCTACTAAATTGGCTCCGTGCGTGGATCTCATTCATTCCCCTGTAACATTCCAACAGCATACACCCACTGAAGTGCAGTTATCTCAGCGTATTAATAAGGATGAACCTTAAGTAGGTAAAAAGGATTGTAGATTCAGTTCATTGTTTAAACCTTGTGGCATAAGGGAATTTAGGCGATATATTATTACCATTTTATGGTGTCTGTCAAATGTTTAAAAAAAAAAAAGATTCGACAGAATCTTTAAAAAAAAAAAAAAAAAAAAAAAAATCTAATCTTTTCTCTATGTAGAATAGCACATTCGACCACAAAACGAAAACGAAAATAAAGCATTTGTTTATGTCGGATCTTTCGTTTTTCGTTTTCTGTGCTTTCGTTATCGTTTGTTAAAACGATAACGAAAATAGCTGAAATTCGGACGAAAATGCATTCGGACGAAAACGAATGCACATGTCTATTGTGTTCTGTGGACTGATGAAACTGTTTGGGCCCATGGATCAACGCTATGTTTGGAGGAGGAAGAACAAGGCCTATGATGAAACGAACACCTTGCCTACTGTGAAGCATGGCGGGGGGTCAATCATGCTTTGGGGCTGTTTTGCTTCTGCAGGTACAGGGAAGCTTCAGCGTGTGCAAGGTACCATGAATTCTCTTCAGTACCAGGAGATATTGGATGACAATGTGATGCAGTCCGTCACAAACCTGAGGCTTGGGAGACGTTGGACCTTTCAACAGGACAATGATCCCAAGCATACCTCCAAGTCCACTAGAGCATGGTTGCAGATTAAAGGCTGGAACATTTTGGATTGGCCATCGCAGTCATCAGACTTAAATCCGATTGAGAACCTCTGGTGGGACTTAAAGAAAGCAGTTGCAGTGCGCAAGCCTAAGAATGTGACTGAACTGGAGGCTTTTGCCCATGACAAATGGGCGAAGATACCCGTAGATCGCTGCAAAACACTTTTGTCAAGCTATGCTTCACGTTTAAAAGCTGTTATAACTGTAAAAGGATGTTGTACTAAGTACTAAGATTGAATGTCACTTGGGGGTTGAATAAATCTGATAATGATGTGAGCACAGAAAAGACATTTGTGGTTATTTCATTATAAATGTTATGTTATATTTGTCTGACCTACACGTGCCTCTTTGATTTAATTTGTAAGCAGGATGACTGAATGATCAAAATCAATGTCAAACTGGCCAAAACAATCAGTTTCAGTGGGGGTTGAATAATTTTGAATACAACTGTATATATTTCTCTACCTAGAGCAAGAAGCAGGTAACCCAGTCCTAAACAATTGTACTGCACAGACAGTATTTGACAGGGGACAGGTAGAGTGTGCTGGTGAAATGGGCAGAGATTCACCTTTATATTTCTCTACCTAGAGCAAGAAGCAGGTAACCCAGCCCTAAACAATTGTACTGCACAGACAGTATATGACAGGGGACAGGTAGAGTGTTCTGGTGAAATGGGCAGAGATTCACCTATATATTTCTCTAACTATAGCAAGAAGCAGGTAACCCAGCCCTAAACAATTGTACTGCACAGACAGTATATGACAGGGGACAGGTAGAGTGTGCTGGTGAAATGGGCAGAGATTCACCTATATATTTCTCTACCTAGAGCAAGAAGCAGGTAACCCAGCCCTAAACAATTGTACTGCACAGACAGTATTTGACAGGGGACAGGTAGAGTGTGCTAGTGAAATGGGCAGAGATTCACCTATATATTTCTCTACCTAGAGCAGTGTTTCTCAATTCCAGTCCTCAGGCCCCCCCAACAGGTCAGGTTTTCAGGATTTCCATTATTTTGCACAGGTGATTTGATCAGTTTCACTGCCTTAGTAATCACCACAGCCTTTTCATCTGAGGGAAATCCTGAAAACCTGATCTGTTGGGGGGCCTGAGGACTGGAATTGAGAAACACTGACCTAGAGCAAGAAGCAGGTAACCCAGCCCTAAACAATTGTACTGCACAGACAGTATATGACAGGGGACAGGTAGAGTGTTCTGGTGAAATGGGCAGAGATTCACCTATATATATCTCTACCTATACCAAGAAGCAGGTAACCCAGCCCTAAACAATTGTACTGCACAGACAGTATATGACAGGGGACAGGTAGAGTGTGCTGGTGAAATGGGCAGAGATTCACCTATATATTTCTTTACCTAGAGCAAGAAGCAGGTAACCCAGCCCTAAACAATGTACTATATGAAGCAGATGTCACAGAAATCAAGAGTGCTGGTTTTCGATTTCTGAAGCAGCATACACCTCACTGACACTGTCCCTCAAAATCCGGAGCCTGTCCCTACCATAGCTACACCAGACTGACGAGCGGCCCATAAACCATAAGATGATAATGATGTCAAAGAAATAAATAGTGCTTGGTTAGATTTCTGAAGCAGGATCAAACCTCACTGACACTGTCCCTAAGAATCATTCAGCAGCCTCTCCCTGTCATAACTAGAGCGGAGTTCAATGAATAAAGAATGCTTGTTTAGATGTATGAAGCAGGATCAAACCTCACTGACACTGTCCCTATGAATTATTCAGCAGCCTCTCCCTGTCATAACTAGAGCGGAGTTCTATGAATAAAGAATGCTTGTTTAGATGTATGAAGCAGGATCAAACCTCACTGACACTGTCCTTAAGCAGCAGAATCAGCAGCCTTTCCCTATCATAACAAAAGCAGAGTGACGATCTGTGCTGTGTGCCTCTATCTAATATAAAGGCTGGTCACATGCTGGGTCACATGCTGCACTGGCCAATCACAGCCATGCCATAAGTAGGCATGACTGTGATCAGTTTCCAGTCACAGTAGTAAAACGAATGGCGATTGGCTGCCGTGCAGCGTGCCAAAACATACCCAAACTCCGAACCCGAACCCAGACTTTTTCCAATTATTCGGGTTCGGGAGCAAAAAAAACCCAAAGTCCGTACCGAACCCGAACTTTACAGTTCGGGTTCGCTCAACCCTAGCAGGGAGGACTATGCCGGTACTGCAATCCCAGATGTGCAATCCCTTCAGAAATGAGGAGGGGGTACGGGTGGAACAGAAGCGCCATGAGACAAGCAGTCTTGGGTCTTGACTAGTTTCGCGATTTATTAATTTGCTTCGTCAGTGTCAGGTCACCTGTGGCCCGGTGACAAGTGCACCCTGTAGGGGTCAGGGATGCACCACAGGGAAGTGAACCCTATAGCCGACTACTGCTGGCAGGGAGGAAGCGTAACCCAAGATCACCCAGGGCGCGGAGTCTAAGACCCAGTTTTGTATTCACCAGAGCCCTTGATGGTAGGGATGGTCTTGGCCGCAACTGGGTCCAGGTCGCGTTCCCGGGATTCCTTAAGTCACACTCCGCAGGGAGAAGGGGGAAGCAGCCAGCAGGACAAACAGTGGTGATGGACAGGCCGAGGTCAGGGCAACAGGCAGACAAGGATAACCGTGGAACATGCAAATAGTCAGGAGCACAGGCAGACAAGGAAGTCGGGGACAAGCCAAAACGGTACACGGAAAGATGATCGTAGCACTCTGCAAACAGGAACTAGCAATACACTGCAGACAGGAACTAGGCATAGGAACACTGTTGAACAGCACTGCAGACCTGTAGAGCAAAGGTTAATATAGGCTTCCTGGGATGGACTAGGGTGGAGCCATACAGGAAGAGGAAGTGATAAAAAGGGAAACCAGAACAGGATCTGCCTCTAATGAACACATGGAGATCAGGTAGGCAGACAGACTTGATGCATATTCATGACAGTACCCTCCCTCTTACGAGGCCTCCCCCTTCCCCGCCTGGGTCCGGGTTTAGAGGGAAACTTCAGATGAAAATTCTTCAATAGACGAGGTGCAAAGACCTCTGATGCAGGAACCCAAGACCTCTCCTCAGGACCAAAGCCTTTCCAATGAACAAGGTACTGAAGAGCGCCTCTACAGAGTCGGGAATCCAGAACTTGACTGACCTCATATTCCTGATTCTCCTCAGAGACTGGTGCCATGGTGGGGAGAGGACGAGAGAACCTATTAAGGACTAAAGGCTTCAGAAGGGAAACATGGAAGGAGTTAGAGATTTTGAGGTTTTTGGGAATCTGAAGTTTGAAACAAACTGGATTCAGCTTAGCCATTATGGTGTATGGACCAATGAATCTTGGAGCAAACTTCAGAGAAGGAACTCGGAGCTTGATGTTTCTGGTGGAGAGCCAGACTTTGTCCCCTGGTTGAAGAGAAGGCGGTTTACGCCTGCGGCGGTCAGCAAAGCCTTTGAATTTGTCGGCAGCTGCCCGGAGGGAATCATGGACGTCACTCCAGATGGAATTGAAGGACTCTTGAACTGAAGCCAAAGCTGGGATATCCAGAGAACAGGTCATGGGAAGTGGAAGTTGAGGATGTCTTCCATAAACTGAGAAAAAGGGTGTTCTCTGCGAACTGGTATTTACATGATTGTTATGGGAAAATTCCACCAATGGAAGTAGAGAGGACCAATCGTCATGATGAGCGGAGACTAAGGTACGAAGAAAAACCTCTAACTCCTGATTAACCCTCTCCGTCTGCCCATTGGATTGAGGATGGTAAGAAGAGGAAAAATCCAAAGCAATATTGAGGGATTTGCAAAAGGCTCTCCAAAAACGAGACGTAAATTGAACACCCCTGTCTGAAACAATATGAGAAGGAACCCCATGAAGACGGAAAATCTCTCGAACAAAAATGGGGACCAAGGCAGGAGCAGAAGGAAGACCAGGAAGGGGAACAAAATGTGCCATTTTGGAGAACCGATCGACTACCACCCAAATGACCGTATTACCGTCAGACAGTGGAAGATCGGTGATAAAATCCATGGCAATGTGAGCCCAGGGCTCCTTGGGAATGGGCAAGGGCATGAGGAGACCAGCAGGAGCTTGTGTGGAGGATTTGAACTGAGCACAGACATGACAAGCCTTGACATAGTCTTTAACCTCTGAGCGGAGATTTGGCCACCAATAGTGACGACTAATGAGTAGGAAGGACCGGAGGAAACCAGCATGGCCCGCCACCTTGGAATCATGTCCCCAACGAAGGTTCTTGGCTCTTAGCTCAGTGGGGACAAAGGTCTTACCAGGAGTAATTTTTGAGTCCAGGGTGGTAGAATGGGCAACAATGCATGAAGTTGGAATGATCGGCTCAGGTTCAAGAGTGAGATCTTCGTCCAAGGTGTCAAAGGATCTAGAAAGCGCATCAGCCCGACCGTTGCAGGAACCAGGTTTGTATGTAATCGTGAAACTGAAACGGGAAAAGAAGAGACTCCACCTGGCCTGTCTGGGATTCAGACGTTTAGCATTCTGTAAGTACTGTAGATTCTTGTGATCGGTGAAGATCGTTATGGAGTGAGGAGAACCCTCCAAAAGATGACGCCACTCTTCTAGCGCCAATTTAATTGCGAGAAGTTCCCGGTCACCGATGGCATAATTTCTCTCTGCCTGAGAGAATTTTTTGGAAAAGAACGCACATGGTTGACGTCTCTTCTCAAAAAGTTGAAGAAGCACCGCTCCCACTCCCACTGAAGAAGCGTCCACTTCAATAAAGAATGCCTCCTCAGGGTTTGGTCTCCTCAAAAGAGGTCCAGAGACAAAGGCCTGTTTCAGATCGTGAAACGCAGAGATAGCTTCGGAAGGCCAGTCTTTGGCCTTAGCACCCTTCTTGGTCAAAGCGATAATAGGCGCGGCAATGGAAGAATAATTCCTGATGAACTGCCTATAATAATTTGTGAAACCAAGAAAGCGCTGTGTGGCCTTGAGGCTAGCAGGAAGAGGCCAATTGGTAATGGCTAAGACCTTCCCAGGATCCATACGAAGGCCCAAGCTTGAAACAAAGCATCCTAGAAACAGGACCTCAGAACATTCAAAGGAGCATTTCTCCAGTTTGGCATAGAGATTATTCTCTCTGAGGCGCTGGAGTACAGTGCGGACATGGTTTCTGTGGACACACAGATTTTCCGAAAAGATTAGAATGTCATCCAGATAGATGACAACAAACTGGTACAGCAGGTCCCTGAAGATTTCGTTGACAAAGTTTTGAAACACGGCTGGGGCATTACATAACCCGAAAGGCATGACCAGATACTCATAATGGCCGTCTCGAGTGTTAAACGCAGTCTTCCACTCATCACCTTCTCGTATTCGAATGAGGTTGTACGCCCCTCTGAGATCCAACTTAGTGAAAATGGAGGCATCCCTCAACCTATCGAACAACTCAGATATCAAGGGTAAGGGGTAACGATTCTTAATAGTAACAGCGTTTAACCCTCGATAATCAATACAGGGTCTCAAGGTGCCATCCTTCTTGGCAACAAAAAAGAACCCTGCTCCTGCAGGCGATGACGATTTCCGAATGAAACCTCTGTCAAGGTTTTCTGCGACATACTCAGACATGGCCTGGGTCTCTGGGATGGACAAAGGGTATGTGCGACCCCTGGGCAGAATTGCTCCAGGAACAAGGTCAATGGCACAGTCAAAAGATCTGTGGGAAGGAAGCACCTCAGCTGATTTCTTACAGAACACATCCCGGTAATCGCTGTAAGCAGTGGGAAGATCCGAAGATACTGATGTGGTAGCAACCGGAAGTTCCCCCTTAGGAGTCACCTTGGAAAGACATGACGAGAAACATGAAGGGCCCCAAGCCAGAATCTGCCCAGAAGCCCAGTCCACATGGGGGGAGTGGAGCTGTAGCCAAGGAAGGCCCAATACAATGGGAGTGGAGGCTTTAGGTAGGATGAGAAAGGATATCCACTCCTGGTGGAGAATCCCTATCGACATCCTAATAGGTAGTGTCTGGAAGCGAATAGGACCCCCTGGGAGAATAGTGCCATCAATTGCCGAGACTACCAGCGGCGTAGTGAGGGGTGAAAGGGTAAGCTTCATAGAAGAAGCAGTTCTCCAGTCCATAAAGTTGCCGGCAGCCCCGGAATCCAGATATGCAGAGATCGATAGGGGAGAAGTGCTTACATGAAGGGACACCGGAAGGAGCAGATGGGAAGGTGATGTTTCTGAGTCCAATACTCCACCTTCTAAATGTATTAGACCTGAGCGTTTCCCGGGCGAAGCGGGCAGGAGGCACGAAGATGGCCCTTGCCTCCACAATAGAGGCACAAGCCCAGAGTTCTGCGTCTAGCACGTTCTTCGGGTGTTAGTCTGGTCCCGCCCAGCTGCATAGGTTCCTCAGCAGGCAGAGGATGGTCCACGGGACGAAGTGAGGGAAGCACAGACTGAGTAAGACCTAGGGAGTGCTGGTGTCTTTTCTCAATGGACCTCTCCTGAAAACGAATATCGATCTGGTTGCACAGGGAGATGACATCATCCAGACCGACGGGGATGGTTCTTCCCGCTAATTCGTCCTTCACTCGGTCAGAGAGGCCATGTAAAAAGGTAGCGACCAGGGCCTCATTGTTCCAGCTCAATTCAGCTGAGAGTAAACGGAACTGAAGAGCATATTGACCCACTGAACGAGATTCTTGGCGGAGACGTAGCAGAGCACTGGCTGCTGAAGAGGCCCGAGCCGGCTCTTCAAAGATGTTCCGAAAGAGCTTTAGGAAGTTGAACAGGCTGGAAACTACCGGATCATTCCTCTCCCACATAGGGGCAGCCCAGGCTAAAGCTTCACCGGAAAGGAGGGAAATAATATAGGCTACCTTTGCCCGATCAGACAAGAAGTTTTGAGGCTGAAGTTCAAAATGGATGGTGCACTGGCTAAGAAACCCCCTGCAGGCCTTGGAGTCTCCAGAAAAACGGACTGGAGGTGGTAGCGTCAGCGAATGCGACTCTGCGACTGGTGCGACGCGCGCAGCCGCTGCCGCTGGTTGTACTTGGGGTTGTAGATTCGGGGCTCCCAACGAGGTCTGAAGCTGATCAAAGCGGGAAGCCAGATCCTGAAGGAAACGCATCACCTGAGCCTGATTAGCTTCATGCGTCTCGAGTCTGTGAACAACGCCCTGTAATGGGTCATCTGCAGGAAGCGGCACGTCGGCCGGGTTCATGGCTGTTTAGACTGTCAGGTCACCTGTGGCCCGGTGACAAGTGCACCCTGTAGGGGTCAGGGATGCACCACAGGGAAGTGAACCCTATAGCCGACTACTGCTGGCAGGGAGGAAGCGTAACCCAAGATCACCCAGGGCGCGGAGTCTAAGACCCAGTTTTGTATTCACCAGAGCCCTTGATGGTAGATGCACAGGCAGACAAGGAAGTCGGGGACAAGCCAAAACGGTACACGGAAAGATGATCGTAGCACTCTGTAAACAGGAACTAGCAATACACTGCAGACAGGAACTAGGCATAGGAACACTGTTGAACAGCACTGCAGACCTGTAGAGCAAAGGTTAATATAGGCTTCCTGGGATGGACTAGGGTGGAGCCATACAGGAAGAGGAAGTGATAAAAAGGGAAACCAGAACAGGATCTGCCTCTAATGAACACATGGAGATCAGGTAGGCAGACAGACTTGATGCATATTCATGACAGTCAGGAGACGATCTACAAAGTGAAATACAGAAGAAAAAATACATTAACAAAAACACACGTAAATATAGTTATGGCAAGTGGATATATGTCGGGTAGACCACCTCTGGAAACCATAATTGAATATAGTTGATAGGGAAATTGGGGATCATGTCGCCTACCTACGGGCACAGTGTCCGAGTTTCCCAGCAAGATCCAAAGCGACCAACAAAATTGCGAAAACACAATAGTATGTACATACTATTGTGTTTTACCCTGTCGATCATGTCCCCTACCTAAACCAACCTACCTAAGGGACCTGTCGTTTCCTTCCCTCACTTCAATCCCCGTTTCCATTGCCCCCCCCTCGGTGCCTGTCTATGTGTTCCTACACTAATGGCCGAGCCCTGTACACGCATGTTTCGGTGTGATGTTGGTGCTTACTGACGTCGACGTCACGTTACGACCGCCTCCTTTCACATTCACACCAGCCATATCTCCATATCCCTGACCCCATGGCCTCATCTATTGGGTGGCCGTCTTGACACGCCTTCCGCTGTGTCACGGCGATCCCGGACCACGGCCCTATGCGATAGGGTGTTGCTTCGACACGCCCCCTGTTGCATGATGACGATCTCGGACAAGCGTGCACACCTGCACCGGATCATTAATGGGCTATTTATACCCAGGAAATGTGCATCACCATGCACATACAAGTAAGTCGACCTGTGTGGACTGTGATAAGCTGTATATGGCTTTCTCCCCTTTTGCACTTGTTTTTCACTTATTGATTATGCTTTACTATACAGGTAGCAATGCTGCCCCTGAACCAGTGAACCGGTAACCTTGTTTCACTTAAGTTTCACGTGGTTGCTTACTACCTTAAACTCACTGGCAAAAGTTTTGTGTTCCTACTTCACGGGACTATTAGTCCTGGGACCCCCACTTTATTACTGTTATACGCCCTCTTGGGTAACCAGGTAATAGCACAACACCCAGTTTCACCATTACTATTCCCCCTTCTTTTGCACCTTCCATTCTGGGTCACCTTTCTGGTCAAGGTTGCACTTATCAGGCTACGTCGCTCCCTTTGCCCTTTCTGTTACCCACATGCTCATTTCCCATCATGCCTCCTTCTTCCCCCCCTTTTTTCTTTTCTTTCCCCCACCCCCTCACCCCCCCTCTTTCTCCCCCTCCTCCTTTCCTCCCTTTCTTCTCCCTCCTTTTTTTCCCCCTTTTTCCTCTTTTCATTATTGTTTCCCTCCCTCCTGGGTTCCCTTCTCTCCTTTTCACCTCTTTCCCCCCCCTTCAACCCCCCCTCCTTTTTTCACTTCCCCACTTTCCCTTCCCCATATTTTTTGTTTTGAGTACCCATCCTCTCCTTTTCCTTTTCGTATTATTTTTCCCTCCCCCCTCCCTTTTTGATCTGTTCCATCACTGCTCCACCGTTTTTCTCGCCCCTCCTTCTCCCTTTTTTCCCCCTCTTCCTCTTTATCTCCCTTCACCTCTTTCCCTTCCCCCCCTTTTCTTCTCTTTTTCACGCACAATCCCTTTCATACCTAAGGCACTTGCGTGTCTGTTCTTTATCCACACCCAGCTTTTTATATAGCGCAGTTAATTATTACCCCTGATATATGCCTTTATAATCAGGTCTATCCTAGGACTGTTTCCTTTGCGAACCCCTAAATTGTTGGTCACTTTGGATCTTGCTGGGAAACTCGGACGCTGTGCCCGTAGGTAGGCGACATGATCCCCAATTCCCCTATCAACTATGTTCAATTATGGTTTCCAGAGGTGGTCTACCCGACATATATCCACTGGCCATAACTATATTTACGTGTGTTTTTGTTAATGTATTTTTTCTTCTGTATTTCACTTTGTAGATCGTCTCCTGACGAAGCGATTAATAAATCACGAAACTAGTCGAGACCCGAGACTGCTTGTCTCATGGCGCTTCTGGTCCACCCATACCCCCTACTTATTTCTGAAGGGATTGCACATCTGGTGACCTAATCGCTGTATATGTACTGTATTTTAAATGTATTGTTTGTTTTTTAAATCTTCTTTTCTTATGTATATCATGTGAATAAATTTTCTAAAAACTACCCTTTTGTATCACTCTGGTTGAGTATAATCACTTTACCCAGTACCGGCATAGTCCTCCCTGCCCATTCATTGTCTGTCGGTGTTTCAGGGTCTTTGGGGATTACCTGAACCCTTCAATTAATCTACCATTTCACAGAGGGGGGGCGGGATCTGGGGGTCCCCTTTGTTAAAGGGGTCTTCCAGATTTCGATAAACCCCCGGGCAAGGGTTGTGGGGGTGAGGCCCTTGTCCCCATTAACATGGGGACATCCTCCCCATGTTGAGGGCATGTGGCCTGGTACGGTTCAGGAGAGGGGGGCCACACTCTGTCCCCCCCTCTTTTCTGCGGCCGGCCAGGTTAACGTGCTCGGAGAAGGGTCTGGTGTGGATTTTTAAGGGAACTCCACGCCATTTTTTTTAAATTTGGGGTGGAGTTCCCCTTAAAATCCATACCAGACCTGAAGGGCCTGGTATGGATATTTGGGGGGAACCCCCACGTCTTTTTTTTTTTACGGCGGGGTGTCCCTTAATATCCATACCAGACCTGAATGGCCTGGTAATTGAATTTGGGGGGACCCCACGCTTTTTTTTTTTTTTTTAATGAATCCTCTCAGAATTGCCGGGAGCCGACAATTCATTATTGCCGCAAGTGATTTTTAAATGACTTTTTTCCTTCAGAATGTGATTTTGAGCAGGGACAGTTCTAAGTACGGGAAACATGCGCTTTTTCACATGCTGACTTTACACTCCCCCTAGGTATGAAATTTAAAGGCATATTTCACTTTTATTGTTGCAATTTAAGCATTATTAAATTCACTGCTCCCGAAAAAACTGCTGTTTTAAAAAGAAAAAAAAAAGCATTGATACATGTCCCCTGGGGCAGGACTCAGGTCCCCAAACACTTTTTAGGACAAAAACTAGCATTTTAACCTTTAAAATTAACACTTTTGATTTCTCCCATAGACTTCTGAAGGGAGTTTGGCGGCGGCTTTACATATTAATTGCATTGCGCCCTGTGCTACGCTGGTTCATGCGCCTAATTAAGAATTAATCCGGCGCACTAATTAAGCCATGAACCAGCGCAGCGCACTGTTAATAGTAAATCAGCCCCATTGAGTCCTATCCTGATACAGCCTTTGTATACATCCAGCCTTTTTGACCCTCTGGGCGTAGGCTCATTTGGGTTCTAAATATCTGGTAAGCCTCTGCTTTATTGGTGGCGGGTTCATCACCATTGATTTGACATCTCTCACTGTGTTCACACATCAATCAAGTTTTCTTTCACCACATATATTTGGATTTTTTCCTCTTTTGGTTTTATTTATCAGTTATCTGATATTGGAACTATACGCTTGGTTTACTCACTAATCAATTTTTTTTTCACTTTTATTTGGACTTCTTCCTCCCCTTTTCTATATATCAGTCATTTGATTTTTATCATCATTATTTTAGCGCTACTATTTGTATGTTGTATTTGTTCTATTCCACTGCTCACTGTTTTTTGTAGCGGCTTATTTACTAGTTATCGCGGATTTATTTTGTTTTCTAGCTGAACAAAACCTGCATTGAATCTGATGCAGGCACGCTTTGGAGATTCGGACAGGCGCTGAAGTAAGCTGTCAGAATACAATAGCCAGCAGGGCAGATATGCCCATCTGTGCTGCTTGGTATTGATGGAGGAAACTATTTTTTTTCTATTGTTCAACTCACAGCCTGAATGAGAAAATCCAAGGGCTGGTTTAGACTTGCTGTCACGTACCTTACAGCGGAGCCCAGAGAGTGGGGGTGGCCCCTGTAGTGATATAAATGTCCAATAGTGGAGTCCGGTTAGATAATTGATATTTAGATGTTAGTATGATGACTATAAATTATATTGTTCCGCAGCAACACACAGGCTCTCCAGAGAACGCATTTTATTTACCTTCCAATAACGAACAAAGTCTAAAGTCCACAGACGATACAAAATCCAACAGAGCATATAATTCAAATATCTTCCTAGACCTGTGCCAAGACTGACTGAATGCCAGCTTGAATGTCTCAAAATACTGGTCTCACACTGGAGGGAGGGGTTCTTCCAGGTCTACCAAATGTTTCCCTGAATGAATACCCCCTCAAGTCTAATTACAATCAATAAATACTTCCTAGGTAGTCTTGCATAAGATTAACACATCAAAGGGTCTTCAGCTGTCCCTTTGATATGTGTTTGGCCACTAACCCCTTTGGTCACAAACTCCCTTTGATGTGTAATCTTGAATGTCTGTATGTAACACATATATATATATAATGCCATACATACAGTATAACACAATATTTTAAATACCTACACATATATATATTAATATTACAACAGCCTTTTGCACGGTCCTGGTCCCGACACCCCCTGGAGGTGGAGACAGGGAGTGCGGGGGCACGAGGGGATGCTGGTGCCTGTAGTCCAGGTAGGGTCTCTAGAAGCACAGGAGACTTCTTGAACACAAAAGCTGCAGCAGTAACGTCAGATCCGTTCAGGGGAAATCAGGCATGGGAAAACAAGTGCAGGCAGGAGTCGGCAGCAGGCTGGCGGAGAAGGTACCAAATCAGGAGACAAGATCAAGGTCAAAGTCCAGGCCGGGGTCAGTATAGCAGGCAGAGGCAGATAAGCAGGTCGGGAGGATCCGAGAAGGGTAGTCAAACAAGCCAGGTGTTTTCAGGAACAGTTAGGTTCACACTTTAAATAGGGCGCTGGGATTGGCGGGGCCGCGCGCATGCGGGTGGGCGCACTCTGAGTCCCATGCATTCCAGTCTATGCGTGCACGCATGTGCATTAGCGCTCTCAGGCTGGGAATTCCTTGCAGACACCCGGAACTGGGGATTTGTTGCACTGGTTCTCTGACACTTGCGTTTAGGGGGCAGTACAAATGCATGATTGAATAGTGTTCTTGGTCCTTGGTTCTTTCTAGCCAAATAGATTAAAAGCTTTGGGGAATAGGATCAATGTCAGATGGCTGTAACTTTCTTTTTACTTGTGCAGGCCAGGCACTCAGATGGGCACTCCATCAGCATCACCCATGCTAAATGACCTTGATTTAGACTGAAGACCACACTGAGTACAACCTAAAAACCACCACTGTTAGTCAGGGTGAGCAAAGTAGAGGAGCTTCCCAGGAACCTCTTAGGAAATCGAGGATATAAAAAGATTTGGGGGTCCTAGTAGACCACAGACTCGGCAATAACATGCAATGGCATGCAAGCAAGGCTAGCAGACAATTATCTTGCATTAAAACCTTCACAAAACTCTGGTTCAACCACATCTTGAGTATGCCGTATAGTTCTGGTCACCGATCCTCAGGAAGCATGTGCTGAAACTGGAGACTGGAACTGGAGAGACCTCAGTTATGAGGAACAACTACAATCATTAAGCTTAATCTCTCTGGAGAAAAGATTCTTAATGGGGACATGACTGATATGTAATGAGGACTGTGTTGGCAGATGCAGTCTATTTTCTCTACTGCAGGTGGCGCTCAACCACAGTGGCAATGCAGAGGGAGAGGAAGTCAAGAGTAACATGGTTGCACTATGGTTTCCTGGCAGGGCCGTCTTATTGAGCGGGCACCCCTTAGCACGATCTAGGTGGATGCGATGAACTACTGTCACGGAAGCATGAATCAGACGTACAACAACGGATAAATGAAATAGGAAGGCTTTATTAAAAACCAAACAGCAAGGGTTAAGTCCAAACGGATGATCAAACAGTCAGCAGAGTCCTTCACCGGAGCCAGGGTCGATAGCCAGGAATGAGAGTCAGCCAAGCCGGAGTCCGTAACAAGAGGGAGGTGGTAAGACGAAGCCGGGGATCAGGAGCCAGAAGGATCGTCCGTGGGAGCCGGGTCGGTAACCAAGAGCAGCAGCACTATCTCAGGAGCATGTGTATACAAGAGGACCAAGCAGGGAAATGAAGCAACAGCCCTCCTATATATGTGCAAGGCATCCAGCTCCTCCCAGTGGGAAGGAGGAGCCGCAGGGTGTGGTAAGTTATAAGAAGCCCAGGAACCAATATGGCCGCCAGCACATGTCAGATGAAAGAAGCCTGTGTCAGGGCCTTTCACGGTCACATTCCCCAGTTGGCTCTGGGTAGAATCGAACCTAGGACCTCTCCATTACAGGTCCAGCTCTTTGCCTCTGAGCCACTGCTCAGTGTTATTCTGCTTGCTGTCCGTTGGAGCCTGGTTCTGAATCTGTACTACTGTGGACCAATCAGTGGCCTGAGTGGCCTATTTAAGCCAGCCCCTTCCTCCTTGCAAATTGCTGGTTCGTTGTCAGCTTTACCTTGTTTGAAACACCTTGAAGAAACCTGAACCTTTACCTGTTTGACCCGGATCTGGACTTGACTACTCTTTTGCCTTCTCCTGCACTTGACCCCTGGATTGTTTATTGGACCTGCTGCCGTCTCCACTCCCTTTGACCATTGGCTTACTGACTTGGACTCTCTGCCTTCCGGAACCCCTGACCATTTGGCTTGCTTCTTGGATCTCCTGTTGTCCTGACCTGAACGGGCTCCCAGCCTTCTGGACTTTGTTTTTGCACCTGCATCTCTGCTATATCTACCACAGCTCCCCTGGTGTCTTCGCATCACATCTCCAGTGATTCTCGTCTTACCATATTCCGCTGCTGGTAGCCGGTGCCTCTTTGTGCCCCTCCTCGCTGTTACCACCTCCTGGGGGTGAGGTGCACAGAGTCGCAAAGGTAGCCGCCCTCGGCATCTCGGCCTCGGTGAGTACTTACCTTAATGGTCCTGACAGCCTCAAGGGCCCCTCCTCCGCGGGGCAAAAAACGGTTTCTGGGGGAAGCACGCGTGGAAGGCTCGGAGCAAGACAGGAGCATGGATATCTGCGGAGGGAACCCAGGAACGTTCCTCTGGACCATAACCACGCCAGTGGACCAAAAACTGCACCCGACCGTGGACCAAGCGTGAGTCCAGGATATCGCTCACCTCATACTCTTCATGATCGCCCACCTGGACCGGACGAGGCCGAGGAACCGAGGAGGTGAAGCGATTGCACACCAGTGGGAAACAGGGAAACGTGAAACACATTGGAGACCCGCATGCCAGGTGGAAGCGCAAGGGCATAGGCAACCGGGTTTACCCTGCGAAGCACTCGGAAGGGACCAACAAAGCGAGGAGCCAGCTTCAGAGTGGGCACTCGAAGGTTGAGGTTGCGAGTGGACAACCATACACGGTCTCCGACCTGGTAGGAAGGAGCAGGCACCCGTCTGCGATCAGCCTGGAGTTTCTGGCGCTGAGCAGAGACCTCAAGGGCCCTCTGGATCTGTACCCAAGAAGCACGTAGAGCGGAAAGGTGATCCTCCACAGCCGGAATATCTTGGGGAGAGAATGACTCCGGTAACACGGCAGGTTGGAACCCATAATTGGCCATGTAGGGAGACGTCCCAGAGGAAGAGTAAACCGCTGTGTTCCTGGCAAACTCAGCCCATGGCAGAAGGTCAACCCAATTGTCTTGATGATCTGAGACATAGCAACGAAGAAATTGCTCCAGGGCCTGATTGGACCGTTCTGCTGCCCCATTGGACTGAGGGTGGTAGGCCGAGGAGAAGGAGAGTTGAATCCCCAACTGGGAGCAAAAGCGCGCCAGAACCTGGACACAAACTGACTTCCCCGATCCGACATTATCACCTTGGGCAAACCGCGCAACCGGAAGACCTCCCTGGCGAAAACCGTGGCCAACTCTTGTGCAGAGGGTAATTTCTTGAGAGGAACACAGTGGCACATTTTGGAAAACCGATCCACAATCATGAGAATGACCGTATGGCCTCGGGATGCAGGAAGGTACACAATGAAGTCCATCCCAAGGTGTGACCATGGGCGCTCCCCAGTGGCAATGGGTTGCAGAAGGCCCAACGGAAGGTGCCGAGGGGACTTACTCTGGGCACAAACAGAGCATGCCGCTACATATGCGGCAATGTCAGAACGTAGAGAAGGCCACCAGAACAAACGTGAAACAGCCCAGGACAGCTGATTCTTTCCAGGGTGCCCCGCGGTCTTGGAGTTATGGTAGGTTCACAACAACCGAGTGCGCAACTCCTCAGGCACGAAACATCTGCCGTTGGGTCTCCCAGAGGGAGCACCAGATTGGGCCACCAAAATCTGCTCTCCAAGGGGAGAGGTCAGGCTGGTGCGAATGGCGGCCAGGATCTGATTAGGAGGTATGACCGAAGTCGGTATCGATTCCTCCCTGGACAGCTCGGAGTATTGAAGTGATAAGACATCTGCACTGACGTTCTTGGAACCGGGTAGATAGGAGACCACATAATTAAAATGTGACAGGAACAGCGCCCATCTGGCCTGACGGGGTGTCAATCTCTTGGCCTCAGAAAGGTTAGTCAGATTCTTGTGGTCCGTCAGGATGATAACCGGAACCACCGAACCCTCGAGCAAGTCCCTCCACTCTTTGAGAGCCTGCACGATGGCCAACAACTCTCTGTCACCAATCTGGTAGTTGCACTCCGTGGGAGACAGTTTCCGGGAGTAAAACCCACAGGGAAGCAGAGGACCCTCTGGTGTCTGACGCTGAGACAGAAGGGCGCCTACTCCCGTCTCAGACGCGTCGACCTCGAGAACAAAGGGCAACCCAGGGTTGGGATGAGACAGTATTGGAGCCGACACAAAGGCAGATTTTAGAGCCTCAAAAGCCCGGATGGCCTCGGCCGGCCCGACCTGGGAACAACTGCCCTTCCTGGTCAGATTCATGAGAGGCTTATAGTCGATACAAGGCCTCAACTCTCCGCCCTTCTTCTTCACAAAGAAAAATCCAGCCCCTGCCGGGGACGAGGATTTGCGAATGTGACCACGGGAAAGCGCCTCCTTCACGTACTCCTCCATGGCCTCATTCTCTGCAACCGACAGTGGATAGACCCTGCCACGAGGAGGAACGGCACCAGGTTGTAAATCTATGGCACAATCGTAAGGGCGATGTGGGGGTAGGAACCCAGCGTGCACCTTATCGAATACATCCCGGTACCCCTCGTATTCAGGAGGCAACACAGAGTCCGAGGAGGTACACAACAACTTGACAGGCCCATGGATGCAACTAGCCCCACACTGTGGTGACCACGAGAGGATCTCGGCCGATCTCCAATCGAAAGTCGGATTATGCTTCTGGAGCCAGGGGTACCCCAAGACCACCGAGTAGTGTGGAGACGAAATGACCCGAAGGCAGGCCGACTCCCTGTGAACGGCCCCAATGGCTATCCCCACTGGAAGGGTCTCATGAGTCACGTGCGACGGCTGGAGGGGTCTGCCGTCTATCGCCTCGAGAACCAGCGGGGAAACTCGAGCCTGCGGAGGAATGGAGTTGGCGGCAGCAAACATACTATCAATGAAAAATCCACCAGCACCAGAGTCCACCAACGCCTGGGTCGTCACCGAGCCCCCGACCCAGGAGAGAACAACGGTGATCAGTGGTTTATCAGCACGGGAAACCGGGGACTAAGAGACTCCACCCAAGATCTGCCCCCGACAGGATCTCAGGTGCGAGCGTTTCCCGGACGGTTTGGACATGCCAACCGAAAATGCCCACCGAGACCACAGTACATGCATCGGCCCTCGCGTCTCCGGAATGCCCTCTCCACCTCGGACAGGCGAGCAAACCCCAGCTGCATGGGTTCACCCCCAGGCAAGTCTACTCCAGGAGACGTGGGAGGAGAGGGAGGCACGGGTGGGACAGCAAACGTAGGCGCCAATCTGTTAGGAGGCCTCCGCAGGCTCTCCTTAAAGGAAGGTCTCTCCCTGAGTCTGGTGTCAATCAATATCAGGAAAGAAATAAGAGCCTCGAGCTCCACTGGTAGGTCCTTAGCCGCAACCTCATCCTTCAAAGCATCCGAGAGACCATGGGAGAAAGCAGCGACCAGAGCCTCATTATTACAGCCCACCTCTGCTGCCAGGGTACGAAACTCAATGGCGTATTCGGCTACCGATCGTGAACCCTGTCTGACGGACATAAGGAGCTTCGCAGCAGAGGCAGAGCGAGCCGGTACATCAAATACCTTCCACGGGAGACAGTTTCCGGGGAGTTAAATCCACAGGGAAGCAGAGGACCCTCTGGTGTCCGACGCTGATACAGAAGGGCGCCTACTCCCGTCTCAGACGCGTCGACCTCGAGAACAAAGGGCAACCCAGGGTTGGGATGAGACAGTATTGGAGCCGACACAAAGGCAGATTTTAGAGCCTCAAAAGCCCGGGTGGCCTCGGCCGGCCCGACCTGGGAACAACTGCCCTTCCTGGTCAGATCCGTGAGAGGCTTGGCCAGCATAGAGAAGTCCCTGATGAACTTCCGATAATAATTGGCGAAGCCCAAAAAGCGCTGCAGGGAACGAAGACCACTGGGCTGGGGCCACTGTAAGACAGCCGAAACCTTCTCAGGGTCCATGGAGAACCCCTCCGCGGAAATGATGTAACCTAAGAAGGTTACCTGGGACCGGTGAAATTCACATTTCTCAAGCTTACCGAAAAGCTTGTTCTCTGTTGCAACACTCGCTTGACATCCAGAATGTGGGCCTCCATGGATTCAGAATATACCAAGATGTCATCCAAATAGACCACCACACACTGCTGCAACAGGTCACGGAAAACATAGTTGATGAATTCCTGAAAGACTGCGGGCGCATTGCACAACCCAAAGGGCATAACCAGGGATTCATAATGACCGGTCCTGGTGTTGAACGCGGTCTTCCACTCATCACCAGCCTTGATCTTTACAAGGTTATATGCCGCCCTCAGGTCGAGTTTGGTAAAGACCATGGCCCCTTTCAGGCGATCAAACAACTCGGAAATCAAGGGTATCGGGTATGCGTTCTTGATCGTGATGCGATTAAGGCCCCTATAGTCGATGCAAGGCCTCAACTCTCCGCCCTTCTTCTTCACAAAGAAAAATCCAGCCCCTGCTGGGGACGAGGATTTGCGAATGTGACCACGGGAAAGCGCCTCCTTCACGTACTCCTCCATGGCCTTATTAAAAACCAAACAGCAAGGGTTAAGTCCAAACGGATGATCAAACAGTCAGCAGAGTCCTTCACCGGAGCCAGGGTCGATAGCCAGGAATGAGAGTCAGCCAAGCCGGAGTCCGTAACAAGAGGGAGGTGGTAAGACGAAGCCGGGGATCAGGAGCCAGAAGGATCGTCCGTGGGAGCCGGGTCGGTAACCAAGAGCAGCAGCACAATCTCAGGAGCATGTGTATACAAGAGGACCAAGCAGGGAAATGAAGCAACAGCCCTCCTATATATGTGCAAGGCATCCAGCTCCTCCTAGTGGGAAGGAAGAGCCGCAGGGTGTGGTAAGTTATAAGAAGCCCAGGAACCAATATGGCCGCCAGCACATGTCAGATGAAAGAAGCCTGCAGAGAGGTAAGACCCTGACAACTACTGGCAAGTTACTGGTAGCGTCCCTTTGAGGGTGTGCGGTGGCTGGTGGGGGGGGGGGTTAAAGCGGGTTGATTTTCCAGAGAATGGCAGAGAGGAGGAGGAAGGTCTGGCAGAGAGGAGGAGGGGGGTCTGGCAGAGAGGAGGGGGGTCTGGCAGAGAGGAGGGGGGTCTGGCAGAGAGAAGGGGGGCTCTGGCAGAGAGGAGGGGGGTCTGGCAGAGAGAAGGGGGGGTCTGGCAGACACAAGGGAGAGGCGGGCTGTGGGTGTATCTTACTCTCCCCCCACCCACCGCTCGCCCCCTCCCCTTTCTCCTCTCAGCCGAGCGAAGAACAGATAGCAGCTCTAATGTTCGCAGAGACACCGCCCACCTTCCTGTCCACTATCCTCATTGGCCACAGCAGAGGGCTAATCAGAAGACACTGGGGAAGCATCATGGGAAACATAGTCCCGGAAGATAGGCGCCGGGCACCACCAGCACCCCATGCTTTCAGTGGTGAGTGCTCCCGAGTCCCTCATCGTCGGATCGCCTCCCCCCCTTAATGTGCCGATCGATCAGCAAAGCAGCACTTTCCCCCTCCTCTCTGCCAGCCCCCCCTCCTCTCCGCCAGACCTCCCTCCTCTCTGCCAGACCCCCCTCCTCTCTGCCAGACCCCCTCCTCTCTGCCAGACCCCCCCTCCTCTCTGCCAGACCCCCCCCTCCTCTCTGCCAGACCCCCTCCTCTCTGTCAGACCTCCCTCTTCCTCTCTGCCAGACCCCCCCTCCTCTCTGCCAGACCCCCCCTCCTCTCTGCCAGACCCCCCTCTTCTCTGTCAGCTCCCCATGTGGCAAGTGACAATCCGCAACGTGTGGCAGGTGACGTGGCAAGTGACAATCCGCAACATGTCCGCAACATGTGGCAAGTGACAATCCGCAACGTGTGGCAGGTGACTCGGTAAGTGACAATCTGCATCTGGTGACAGGCGACGTGGCAAGTGACACGCTGAATCTGGTGACAAGGAACCAGTGGCAAGTGACACGCTAGATCTGGTGACGGGATGGGTGGCAAGTGACATGCTGAATCTGGTGGCAGGGGACAGTAGCAAGCAGGGGCGGACTGACAGCTCATGGGGCCCCCGGGCATAAGGAGATCATGGGGCCCCCTGTGTCTCTGCCCATGTGTCCCCGCCACGTTCAAGCTGCATCCACACAAATCCTACCTACATATTGCACTGCCCATATTGCATGCGTTCAAAGAATTTCTGGATGCTATGTTCCAAATGAATGTTTATTATAGGTATTAAAGAAAAAAAAATGTACATTAAAGTGCAACAATGGTACATTTTCGAAATTAAGGTTTTCATAAATTAGCACAATATTCCCGCATAGCTTTCCAATCGGCTCTTCATTGGTTAGATTGATAGCAGCGCAGCCATTGGCTCCCACTGCTGTCAATCAAATTAATGTCGTTGCACGCCAGGGGGTGGGGCTGAGTCATACACTTATCGGGTATGGCGGCCAAGTGTATCACACAGGAGTGCGCCCGCAAGGTAACCCACTCGGGAGAGAGCTTCCCAGAGGGGGTTAGCTCTTGCGGGGAGGAAACGTGAGAGCCTCCGTGGGACCCCAGAAGATGACGATCGGGGCCACTTTGTGCAAAACAAACTGCACAGTGGAGGTAAGTATAACATGTTTGTTATTAAAAAAAAAACTGAACCCATACAACCCCTTTAACTATGATATATGGCCCTAGAATTGCTCTCACACTGATGTTCTGGTGGATACTATACATGTATCCATTATTGTTTACATACATATGCTCATCCTACATAACCCTTTTTATATAGAGTGTGTGAAGGGATTATGGGTGTGTTTTACATTTTTTTTAAATAATTGTATTTACTTTAAATCATTTTCACTGACCACCAATGTAAGGAACATTCTTCCCACTGATCACCAATGTAAGGAGCATTCTTCCCACTGACCACCAATGTAAGGAACATTCTTCCCACTGATCACCAATGTAAGGAGAATTCTTGTCACTGACCACCAATGTAAGGGACATCCTTCCCACTGACCACCAATGTAAGGAGCATTCTTCCCACTGACCACCAATGTAAGGAGCATTCTTCCCACTGACCACCAATGTAAGGGACATTCTTCTCACTGATCACCAATGTAAGGAGCATTCTTCCCACTGATCACCAATGTAAGGGACTTCCTTCCCACTGACCACCAATGTAAGGAGCATTCTTCCCACTGATCACCAATGTAAGGAGCATTATTCCCACTGATCACCAATGTAAGGAGCATTCTTCCCACTGATCACCAATGTAAGGAACATTCTTCTCACTGACCACCAATGTAAGGAACATTCTTCTCACTGATCACCACTGTAAGGAGCATTCTTCTCACTGATCACCAATGTAAGGAACATTCTTCCCACTAATCACCAATGTAAGGGACATTCTTCCCACTGATCACCAATGTAAGGAACATTCTTCCCACTAATCACCAATGTAAGGGACATTTTTCCCACTGATCACCAATGTAAGGAATATTCTTCCCACTGATCACCAATGTAAGGAATATATATAGGGAATAACACTCACTTAGGCTGGATTCACACATATGGCATGTTTAGTGCTTTTTGTATTTTGCAGATTTGCACTACAGAACATGTTCCATAGGAAACCATGTTAAATGGACTGTTGTGCAAATCTGCAAAATGCAAAAAGCACAAAAAATGCCATAGATGTGAATCAGGACTTATGCCCCGTACACACCATCACTTTATGTGATGAAAAAAATGACGTTTTTAAAAACGTCACTTTAAATGACCATGTGTGGGGGAAAACGTTGTTTTATGTCTTGTAAAAAACGACAAAAAAAATTGAAGCATGCTTCAATTTTATGTGTCGTTTTTCAAAACGTCATTTTTTACTTCACAGAAATTGACCGTGTGTAGCAAAAAACGTTGTTTAAAACAACGTTTTTTTTACCCGCGCATGCCCAGAAGCTACTTATGAAGCAAGCTTCAATGGAAAAACGTGGTGAACGTAACCTCGCTATGCTAGAACATTGTGAGAAAAACGATGGTGTGTAGGCAACTTCGTCTTTGAAAATTGAAGTTTCAAAAACGTCATTTTTTACTTCACAGAAAATGTCGTTTTTTTTTCATCACATAAAGTGATGGTGTGTACGGGGCATTAGTCCAGGTTCACACTGACAGCGGGAATGAAATTGTGTGAGACAGTTCAGCTAAACTCGCACAATTTCATACCCGCATGTCAGTGTGAATTTGGCGGGTGATTTCAGAGACGTCTGTGCGGGTTGCTGCACAGACGTCTATGGAAATTGCACCAAGAAGTCGCCAAAAGTTGGGACATACTAAAACATTTAATGTGAAAATGGCTTAATGTAGCTTAACAAGCAAAAAAGTGCCTAAACCTCAATCAATTGCCCTGAAACTTTGCACAGCCCAAGACCTCGACCTTCCAACCATATCCTATACGTTTTGTGCGATTTGGTGTTCCACAAGGCAAACTAGGGACATTAAGCTTGTTTTTTGGGGAGCTTAATGTGGCTTAACGTACAAAAAAGACCTTAAATGTTAACCAATTTCCCCCAAACTTCACACAATAGAAGACTCTATCCATGCCAACATATTCTGAAAATTTCAGCTCAATTGGTTTATCACACCAAAAGTTATTCACATTAAGCTATATTTTACAATACTAAAACATTTAATGTGAAATTGGCTTAATGTAGCTTAATGAGCAATAAAGTGCCTTAACCTTAATCAATTGCCCTGAAACTTTGCACATTGTAAGATCTCAACATTCCAAACCTATCCTATGTGTTTTGTGTGATTTCGTGTTCCACAAGGCAAACTAGGGACAATAAACTTGTTTTTTTGAGAGCTTAACGTACAAAAAAGACCTTAAATGTTAACCAATTTTCCCCAAACATCAAATAATAGAAGGCTATATCTATGCCAACATATTTTGAAAATTTCAGCTCATTTGGTTAATCACACCAAAAGTTATTCACATTAAGCTATATTTTACAATGCTAAAACATTTAATGTAGAGAGCTTAACGTACCATAATGTGCCTTAACCTCAATAAATGTTCTTAAAACATTGCACAGCCTAAGTTCTCAACTTCCCAAATCTATCCAAGAAGTTTCAAGTGATTTGGTGTCCCAGAAAGCAAACTAGGGACATTAAGCTTGTTTTTTGGGGAGCTTAATGTGGCTTAACGTACAAAAAAGACCTTAAATGTTAACCAATTTCCCCAAAACTTCAGATCATAGAAGGCTCTAGCCATGCCAACATATTCTGAAAATTTCAGCTCATTTGGTTAATCACACCAAAAGTTATTCACATTAAGCTATATTTTACAATGCTAAAACATTTAATGTGAAATTGGCTTAATGTAGCTTAACGAGCAAAAAAGTGCCTAAACCTCAATCAATTGCCCTGAAACTTTTCACAGCTTAAGATCTCACCATGCCAAACCTATCCTATGCGTTTAGTGCGATTTGGTGTTCCACAAGGCAAACTAGCGGGACATAGCGGGACATTAAAGCGGAGTTCCACCCTCTTTTTTAAGTCCTGTGCATTGCCTGCTCCTATGCCACCTGAAACACATTTGGCACATTATTTTTTTTTTTGTTTTGATACTCACTGTGTTGTTGATGATTGAAAATCGCCCCCGCCGCGGCGGGAGGCTGAGCTACCCCCCCCCCCGCGCCGCCGCCGCTATACCTCCTGGGAGATCAATTCCAGCATTAGGATTCTCGTCCGTCGAATCGCGGGGCTCTACCGCGCATGCGCGAGTGCAAGCCGCACTTGAAAACCTCGAGCAGGCAGAGGGGGGCGGGGGAGGAGGCGGAGGGGGGGGGAGGCGGAGGGATGTTAATACCACAACGGCCCCGCCCACCCCCACGCCCAGAATGCACGCTTGTGCTGTATTATAGATTTGAGGGGGCGGGCAGAGGTGGAGAGTTGCTGGGAGGGACAGATGCAGCAGAGCTTGGCGAGGGGGGAGGGGGGGGCGTGCAATAGCAAGTCACCTGTGCAATGTCATGTACCCCATACAATAAGGTGACCAGATTTTTAAAATGAAATCAGGGGACATATTTTTTCTTTACCAGCCACTTCAGACCCGCGCTATTGACAAAAGACGTCAACAGCGCGGCTCTCAAGTGCCAAGTGGACGTCTTTGGACGTCTTTTTAAAAGCATTACCCGCGCGCGCCACTGGGTGGCGCGCAGCGGGTAAACACTGTCCCGACGCATCGCTGAAGAGCCGATGTGTGTACCTGGCGGCCACGATGTCCGCTGGGTACACGCGATCGGCGGTGACACAGCAGGTGACAGCAGGGACGTGGAGCTCTGTGTGTAAAATGGGATATTTATTATAGCGCAAAAAATAAAAACCACAGAGGTGATCAAATACCACCAAAATAAAGCTCTATTTGTGGGGAAAAAAGGACGTAAATTTTGTTTGGGAGCCACGTCGCACGACCGCACAAATGTCAGTTAAAGCGACGCAGTGCCGGAAGCTGAAATTTCGCCTGGGCATGAAGGGGATTTATGTGCCCAGTAAGCAAGTGGCTAGTAATGGCAACAATCAGCGACTCTCTGCCCGTCGGCGCCCACCTCACAGCCTGTCAAGTCTTACTCTCCGGGCCCCGGCTACTACTGGATGGGGTGCGGAGGAAGATCACTCCGCCAGGGAAGGCAAGGCAGGTGGCTGGCCAGAATTTGAGCCAAGGCAGAAGAACATGCAAGCGAAGCTGAATGGGAATGCACCCGAAACTGAAGAAATATTCCCTCCGCTCAGCACATGATCATCAGAAAGGGGCACAGATAATGGGAAAAATACACCCCCCTCCCCATGCTAGTAGGCACAGCGGAACGGGGTGTGTAATTCTAATTTTTTTATTTTAATTCTGCACTGATTGTCTTTGAAATTGCCCCTGCCCCCCTATTAAATCCAATCTGGGGACAAAACCAGGGACAGACTTGGTCCGGGGACCGTGTCCTCAATCAGGGGACTGTCCCCTGAAACTGGGGATGTCTGGTCACCCTACCATACAAATAATTGTTCTGCCAGCAAACGCAGCCACTGTACCAAACACTGTGCCCATCAAATGCATCCACTGTGCCAAACACTGTGCCCGTCAAGTGCATCCGCTGCGCCCGTCAAGTGCATCCACTGCGCCCGTCAAGTGCATCCGCTGCGCCCATCAAGCGCATCCGCTGCGCCCATCAAGCGCATCCGCTGTGCCCATCAAATGCATCCACTGTGCCAAACACTGTGCCCGTCAAACTCATCCACTGTGCCCGTCAAGCGCATCCGCTGTGCCCGTCAAGCGCATCCGCTGCGCCCATCAAGCGCATCCGCTGTGCCCATCAAGCGCATCTGCTGTGCCCGTCAAATGCATCCATGTAGCGGGGATCGATGCGGTGTGCTGCAGTGTGCAGGGACCGATGCGGGGTGCCGGAGGCCGATGCGGGGTGCCGGGGCCGATGCAGGGGCCGATGCGGTGTGCCGATGCAGTGTGCTGTGCCGGGGCCGGTGGGGGGTGTGTCGGGCCGATGCGGGGTGCTGTGCCGGGGCCGATGCGGGGTACAGGGGCTGATGCGGGTTGCTGTGCCGGGGGCCAATGCGGGGTGCCGGGGGCCAATGCGGGGTGCCGGGGCCAAAGCAGCACAGCACAGGAATGGTGGGAACCCCTCATAATGAGCACAGCAGGAGTACAGCCACAGGAAGTCAGTGCAGGGATGGTGGGAACCCCATATGAAGGGTTCCCACCATCCCTGTGCTGTGCTCATTATGAGGGGTTCCCACCATCCCTGTGCTGTGCTCATTATGAGGGGTTCCCACCATCCCTGTGCTGTGCTCATTATGAGGGGTTCCCACCATCCCTGTGCTGTGCTCATTATGAGGGTTTCCCACCATCCCTGTGCTGTGCTCATTATGAGGGGTTTCCACCATTCCTGTGCTGTGCTGACTTTCTGGGTTTGTACTTCTGCTGTGCTCATTATGAGGGGTTCTCACCATCCCTGTGCTGTGCTCATGAGGGGGTGGTTCCCATCATCCCTGTGCTGTGCTAAGTTCCTGGGTCTGTACTTCTGCTGTGCTCATTATGAGCATGTGCTGTGCTCATTATGAGGGGTTCCCACCATTCCTGTGCTGAGTTCCTGGGGCTGTACTTCTGCTGTGCTCATTATCGGGGGTTCCCACCATCCCTGTGCTGTGCTAAGTTCCTGGGTCTGTACTTCTGCTGTGCTCATTATGAGGGGTTCCCAACATTCCTGTGCTGAGTTCCTGGGGCTGTGCTCATTATCGGGGGTTCCCACCATCCCTGTGCTGTGCTAAAATCCTGGTTCTGTACTTCTGCTGTGCTCATTATGAGGGGTTCCCACCATCCCTGTGCTGTGCTCATTATGAGGGGTTCCCACCATTCCTGTGCTGAGTTCCTGGGGCTGTACTTCTGCTGTGCTCATTATCGGGGGTTCCCACCATCCCTGTGCTGTGCTGAGTTCCTGGATATGTACTTCTGCTGTGCTCATTATGAGGGGTTCCCACCATCCCTGTGCTGTGCTGAGTTCCTGGGTATGTACTTCTGCTGTGCTCATTATGAGGGGTTCCCACCATCCCTGTGCTGTGCTCATTATGAGGGGTTCCCACCATCCCTGTGCTGTGCTCATTATGAGGGGTTCCCACCATCCCTGTGGCTGTACTCCTGCTCTGCTCATTATGAGGGGTTTCCACCATCCCTACAGCCCTGGGAAGTCAGCACAGCACAGGGATGGTGACAACCCCTCATAATGAGCACAGCACAAGGATGGTGGGAACCCCTCATAATGAGCACAGCACAAGGATGGTGGGAACCCCTCATAATGAGCACAGCACAAGGATGGTGGGAACCCCTCATAATGAGCACAGCACAAGGATGGTGGGAACCCCTCATAATGAGCACAGCACAGGGATGGTGGGAACCCCTCATAATGAGCACAGCACAGGGATGGTGGGAACCCCTCATAATGAGCACAGCACAAGGATGGTGGGAACCCCTCATAATGAGCACAGCACAAGGATGGTGGGAACCCCTCATAATGAGCACAGCAGAAGTACAGACCCGGGAACTCAGCACAGCACAGGGATGATGGGAACCCCCCCCCCCCTCATGAGCACAGCACAGGGATGGTGAGAACCCCTCATAATGAGCACAGCAGATACTATTAGTCCTCTTTAAGCGTCCAGATTTTTAAATTCATTATAACGAATGTTGGTAATTGTTATGAAAAGTGAACGAATCTAACGAAAATTCGTATTTCGTACGAATCCAAATTGAGTTTCGGGCACAAAATACGAAATAACGGCTAATGCGAAACGGAACTAAACAAAATGGATTTATTGACAGTGCACATGTCTGGTATATGTATACACACCACATATATAACAAGATATATATATCATCTTGTCATGTAGATATATCTGCACAGGAACAAATTATTTCGTATATTTACTGGTTCCTGGAAGGAGGGGGGGAGGAGAGGTTTGCATAGATAAGGGGCGGTAACTTCCTCTGACACTCTCGTTGCTATTGAAACCTGATCTGAAACCATTACACCGCTTGTGTAGCACTGAGCATGTGCGAGTTTTGCAAGGCTGAAATCCAGGAAGTCATACAGTCTGGCTTCATGATGCCCACACTTAAGATGGCCCCAGTCAATTTCTGTTTTATAAAGTGTCTAAATGCTGTAACAACCTAACAAAACGGACCTTAGTTTACAGACTAACTGTAGTAGAATACATTAAGCTTGTGTATTACAGGGGTATTTATATTTAAAAAGTTTTATATTTAAAATTGTGGCCGGAACTCCGCTTTAAGCTTGTTTTTTTTAGAGCTTAATGTACAAAAAAGACCTTAAATGTTAACCAATGTCCCCAAAACTAAACACCATAGAAGGATCTACCCATGCCAACATATTCTGAAGATTTCAGCTCATTTGGTTAATCACACCAAAAGTTATTCACATTAAGCCAATTTTACATTTAATGTGAAATTGGCTTAATGTGGCTTAATGTAGCTTAACGAGCAAAAAAATGCCTAAACCACAATCAATTGCCCTAAAACTTTGTACAGCCTAAGGCCCCGTACACACGACCAAACATGTCTGCTGAAACTGGTCCGCGGACCAGTTTCAGCAGACATGTTTGGCCGTGTGTAGGCCCGAGCGGACCATTTTCGGGCGGATCGGACAGGTTTCCAGCGGACAACTGTTTCCTGGACTTGCTTTAAAACAGTCCGCTGGAAACCTGTCCGCCCGGACATGTACGTCGTCTGTACAGACCTACCGTACATGTCCGGCCACCCGCCATCCCTCGCATGCGTCGAATGACTTCGACGCATGCGTGGAAGCATTTAAAAGGCAAGCCCGCCCACGTCGCCGCGTCATTGTCGCGGCGACACCGCGTCATCGACGCGGCGACACCGCGGACACGCCCCGCGTATTGTTTACGCACGGACTTCTGTTCGATGGTGTGTACAGCCATCGAACAGAAGTCCCCGGGCAGACATGTCCGATGAAAACGGTCCGCGGACCGGTTTCATCGGACATGTCTGCTCGTGAGTACAAGGCCTAAGATTTCGACCTTCCAAACATATGCTATAAGTTTTGTGCGATTTGGTTTTCCACAAGGCAAACTAGGGACATTAAGCTTGTTTTTTGGGGAGCTTAATGTGGCTTAACGTACAAAAAAGACCTTAAATGTTAACCAATTTCCCCAAAACTTCACACCATAGAAGGATCTATCCATGCCAACATATTCTGAAAATTTCAGCTCACTTGGTTAATCACACCAAAAGTTATTCACATTAAGCCAATTTTACATTTAATGTGAAATTGGCTTAATGTAGCTTAACGAGCAAAAAAGTGCCTACATCTCAATCAATTGCCCTGAAATTTTGTACAGCCTAAGATCTCGACGACCTTCCAAACCTATCCTATAAGTTTTGTGCAATTTGGTTTTCCACAAAGCAAACTAGGGACATTAAGCTTGTTTTTTGGGGAGCTTAATGTGGCTTAACGTACAAAAAAGACCTTAAATGTTAACCAATTTCCCCAAAACGTCACACCATAGAAGGATCTATCCATGCCAACATATTCTGAAAATTTCAGCTCACTTGGTTAATCACACCAAAAGTTATTCACATTAAGCCAATTTTACATTTAATGTGAAATTGGCTTAATGTAGCTTAACCACTTCCCGACCTCCTCATGTACATATACGTCAGCAGAATGGCACGGACAGGCACATCCACGTACCTGTACGTCCTCTGCTAGACGTGGGTGGGGGGTCCGATCGGGACCCCCCCGGTACATGCGGAGGTCGGGTCCGCTCGGGGAGCGATCCGGGACGACGGCGCGGCTATTTGTTTTTAGCCGCGCTGTCGCGATCGCTCCCCGGAGCTGAAGAACGGGGAGAGCCATGTGTAAACACGGCTTCCCCGTGCTTCACTGTGTCGGCGCATCGATCGCGTCATTCCCTTTATAGGGAAGACACAATCGATGACGTCATTCCTACAGCCACACCCCCCTACACTAGTAAACACACACAAAGTAAACCCTAACTCCTACAGCGCCCCCTGTGGTTAACTCCCAAACTGCAACTGTCATTTTCACAATAAACAATGCAATTTAAATGCATTTTTTGCTGTGAAAATGACAATTGTCCCAAAAATGTGTCAAAATTGTCCGAAGTGTCCGCCATAATGTTGCAGTCACGAAAAAAATCGCTGATCGCCGCCATTAGTAGTAAAAAAAATAAAAAAAATAAAAATGCAAAAAAACTATCCCCTATTTTGTAAACGCTATAAATTTTGCGCAAACCAACCGATAAATGATTATTGCGATTTTTTTTACCAAAAATAGGTAGAAGAATACGTATCGGCCTAAACTGAGGAATTTTTTTTTTTTATATATATGTTTTTGGGGGATATTTATTACAGTAAAAAGTAAAAAATATTGAATTTTTTTCAAAATTGTCGCTCTATTTTTGTTTATAGCGCAAAAAATAAAAACCGCAGAGGTGATCAAATACCACCAAAAGAAAGCTCTATTTGTGGGGAAAAAAGGACGCCAATTTTGTTTGGGAGTCACGTCGCACGACCGCGCAATTGTCTGTTAAAGCGACGCAGTCCCGAACTGTAAAAACCCCTTGGGTCTTTAGGCAGCAATATGGTCCGGGGCTTAAGTGGTTAACGAGCAAAAAAGTGCCTAAATCTCAATCAATTGCCCTGAAATTTTGTACAGCCTAAGATCTCGACGACCTTCCAAACCTATCCTATAAGTTTTGTGCAATTTGGTGTTCCACAAAGCAAACTAGGGACATTAAGCTTGTTTTTTGGGGAGCTTAATGTGGCTTAACGTACAAAAAAGACCTTAAATGTTAACCAATTTCCCCAAAACTTCACACCATAGAAGGATCTATCCATGCCAACATATTCTTAACATTTCAGCTCACTTGGTTAATCACACCAAAAGTTATTCACATTAAGCCAATTTTACATTTAATGTGAAATTGGCTTAATGTAGCTTAACGAGCAAAAAAGTGCCTAAACCTCAATCAATTGCCCTGAAATGTTGTACAGCCTAAGATCTCGACCTTCCAAACCTATCCTATAAGTTTTGTGCAATTTGGTGTGCCACAAGGCAAACTAGGGACATTGGGGGTTATCCTCAAAAGAGATACTCCGACTTAACTGCTGTTCAGTCTGTGTGTAACTTTGGAAACGATCCTCAAAAGGCTTTTTCCAAAGTTAGACAGAAGATCCGGCATGTGAAATTGAATTACACTGCCGAATCTTAGGATGCAGTACCGCATCCGCCGCTGGGGGCATTTCGAGTCGAAATGCCGTTGCTAGTATGCAAATTAGCACTTAAGGCGATCCACAAAGCTTTCTAGCTTCCTTTTTGCGCCGTAAGTGTTATTTTGCAAGTGTAAAATTAGGGCTCGTTCTACAAAGTGTAAAGTTAGTCACACCTTGTAAAGGCCCATTCCAGCGACGGCATTTGGTATGCTTTCCCGAGGGAGAACTCCACGTCAATTTGTAAAAACAAAACCGGCATGGGTTCCCCCCCCAGGAGCATACCAGGCCCTTAGGTCTGGCATGGGTTGTAAGGAGACCCCCCCACGCCGAAAAATTGACGTAGGGGGTCCCCCTACAATCCATACCAGACCCGTATCCAAAGCACGCTACCCGGCCGGCCAGGAAGGGGGGGGGGACGAGCGAGCGCCCCCCCCCTCCTGAGCCGTGCCAGGCCGCGTGCCCTCAACATGGGGGGGTTGGGTGCTCTGGGGCAGGGGGGCGCACTGCGGGCCCCCCCACCCCAGAGCACCCTGTCCCCATGTTGATGAGGACAGGACCTCTTCCCGACAACCCTTGCCATTGGTTGTCGGGGTCTGCGGGCGGAGGCTTATCGGAATCTGGGAGTCCCCTTTAATAAGGGGGCCCCCAGATACCGGCCCCCCACCCTAAGTGAATGGATATGGGGTACATCGTACCCCTATCCATTCACCTGGAGGCAAAAAGTAAAAGTTAATAAACACACAACACAAGGCTTTTTAAAATATTTTATTATTCTGCTCCGGACGCCCCCCCTGTCCTCGTTATTAGCTCTTTTACCAGGGGGGGCTTCTTCTTCCACTCTCCGGGGGTCTTCCGCTCTCCGGGGGTCTTCTCCGCTCTCCGGGGGGGGTTTCTTCTTCCGCTCTCCGGGGGGGCTTCTCCGGACTCCGGGGGGCTTCTTCCATCTTCTCCCCTCTTCCGCTGTTGACTCGGCGAACCCACGTGCACCCACCACGTGGGTACCTGCCGGAGCATGATGGGACGGTGATGCCTATATAAATGGGATGCAAGGCGCGCTTCCATCATTACAGCGACAACAGGCGACGAGGCAACATCGGAAGAAAGGAAGAGAAGACCCTGACGCCACAGAAGACCGCGCTGGCTGCCTGTTTGAAATCGAGCTAACACACAAACATAGCAGGCAGCCAGCGCTGAAGAAGAAGGCACCGGAGAGCTGCAGAAGAACCGGGGTTCGCCGAGTCAACAGCGGAAGAGGGGAGAAGATGGAAGAAGCCCCCCGGAGTCCGGAGAAGCCCCCCCCGGAGAGCGGAAGAAGAAACCCCCCCCGGAGAGCGGAGAAGACCCCCGGAGAGCGGAAGACCCCGGAGAGTGGAAGAAGAAGCCCCCCCTGGTAAAAGAGCTAATAACGAAGACAGGGGGGGCGTCCGGAGCAGAATAATAAAATATTTTAAAAAGCCTTGTGTTGTGTGTTTATTAACTTTTACTTTTTGCCTCCAGGTGAATGGATAGGGGTACGATGTACCCCATATCCATTCACTTAGGGTGGGGGGCCGGTATCTGGGGGCCCCCTTATTAAAGGGGACTCCCAGATTCCGATAAGCCTCCGCCCGCAGACCCCGACAACCAATGGCAAGGGTTGTCGGGAAGAGGTCCTGTCCTCATCAACATGGGGACAGGGTGCTCTGGGGTGGGGGGGCCCGCAGTGCGCCCCCCTGCCCCAGAGCACCCAACCCCCCCATGTTGAGGGCACGCGGCCTGGCACGGCTCAGGAGGGGGGGGGGGCGCTCGCTCGTCCCCACTCCCTTCCTGGCCGGCCGGGTAGCGTGCTTTGGATACGGGTCTGGTATGGATTGTAGGGGGACCCCCTACGTCAATTTTTCGGCGTGGGGGGGTCTCCTTACAACCCATGCCAGACCTAAGGGCCTGGTATGCTCCTGGGGGGGGAACCCATGCCGGTTTTTTCTTTGAAAATTGGCATGGAGTTCTCCCTCAGGAATGCATGCCGCTGTCATTTTTTTTTTCCCCGACGCAACTTTAAGCCGTCGCGATCCTCAAAACTCGGCGTAACGTAACTTCGCGCATGCGCAGTACGGCCGGCGCGGGAGCGCGCCTCATTTAAATGGGACTCGCCGCATTTGAATAGGAACGCCTTGCGCCCGGCGGAATTTTAGTTACACAGCCTGAAATTTCTAGATAAGTGCTTTGTGGATCAGGCACTTAGGTAGAAACTTTAAGGCAGTGTAACTTAAATTGGATTTTTTAAGTTACGTCAGGTTTTTGTGGATCTGGCCCATTAAGCTTGTTTTTTGGGGAGCTTAATGTGGCTTAACGTACAAAAAAGACCTTAAATGTTAACCAATTTGCCCAAAACTTCACACCATAGAAGGATCTATCCATGTCAACATATTCTGAAAATTTCAGCTCACTTGGTTAATCACACCAAAAGTTATTCACATTAAGCCAATTTTACATTTAATGTGAAATTGGCTAAATGTAGCTTAATGTAGCTTAACGAGCAAAAAAGTGCCTAAATCTCAATCAATTGCCCTGAAATTTTGTACAGCCTAAGATTTCGACCTTCCAAACCTATCCTATAAGTTCTGTGCAATTTGGTGTTCCACAAAGCAAACTAGGGACATTAAGCTTGTTTTTTGGGGAGCTTAATGTGGCTTAACGTACAAAAAAGACCTTAAATGTTAACCAATTTCCCCAAAACTTCACACCATAGAAGGATCTATCCATGCCAACATATTCTGAACATTTCAGCTCACTTGGTTAATCACACCAAAAGTTATTCACATTAAGCCAATTTTACATTTAATGTGAAATTGGCTTAATGTAACTTAATGTAGCTTAATGAGCAAACAAGTGCCTAAACCTCAATCAATTGCCCTGAAATGTTGTACAGCCTAAGATCTCGACCTTCCAAACCTATCCTAAAGGTTTTGTGCAATTTGGTGTTCCACAAGGCAAACTAGGGACATTAAGCTTGTTTTCCTGACTGACTCCATGGCAGCCTACGTGTGGGTTAATCCCTCCTCCTCTCCAATGCTTTAGGACCCCATACCCATAAAAGTCAGCTCACCTATCAGTACTGTGTTCCTTTTTTGTCCTCCTCATGGACCTACATCACGTTTGTTCCTGCTGGCGTCCGTTTGGAATATTTCCCGAATTTTTGGCATATCATCCATGCAGTACAGCTCAGGGCTGAGCTACGAGTTGGCCTGTGCATTTCTTTGGCAGTATACAATCCATAGAGAAGAAGGGATCTGCCGCTCCAGCTGAGTGCACTAAGCAATCAGTGTCCTCTCAGAAGCCTGGGTGCAGGCAATGCATGGAAACAAAGCTTGAAAGGAAAAAGGTGAACAACCGCACTTCCAAAAATATATACCCCAGTGATGGAATGGAGGTTGCCACGGTATGCCTGAAGGTGGACGCATCAACGGCTGGCAAGGTCTGAACCTTTTTCACTTCCTCCATGGCAGTCGCCTCTGTGTCTATTTGTTTGTTTGTTTCCCTTTATTTTCCTGTACTCTCCGGTACCTCTGTGTCCCCTCACGGCACATGGAATGCATTTGCGTTCCAGGGTGCCACGGTACTTCCGGGTCACGGGCGCTGCCGCCGCTCTGCACATGTGCGGGGCCTCTGTGATAGTGAGGCCTGGCTCTCGTGTTCACGCAGTGGCAGGTGGTCTGGCGACCGCGCAGGCGCCGTTAGGCTGTCTTCACGGCACAGGCGCGAGGTGGAGGGGGCGGTGAAGTCACCAGGCCGGGGATTCGAAGGTCTGCCTCCTGTCAGTGCGGGAATTTTCCTCAGACAGTGAGCGGTGGCTTCCCCCAAGCTGAGTCTGCACCAGGATGCACTATATGTTAAAAAAAAAAAAAGTATATGTATATTTTTGATAATATAAAAACAAAAAATAATAATAAATAGATGTTTTTTCTTCTGGTTGGCTTCCCTGGTCTGGGTAGCATTTATGGATCATCCGCAGACTGTATGTATTTTTTGCTGACGTCCTGTCCAGAGGTTATGGACAGGTCACTGCCTTTTTGCAGCCAGCCCTTGCGCACTGGGTAGGTGCAGGCAAGGGGAGGGGGCTGAGGTTGCATTCTCAAGGGTTTTGAGATTGCGTTTGGTGTCCCCACCCCCAAATCTTTCTTTCGCAGCTCTTTCAAAAGATCGGACCAGCAATTTGTGGTCGAGGATGTCCGAGACCTTGCCAGACCACAACTTTCTCCATTTATTGTCTAGATCTAGACGAGATTCGCCGTCTAGACAGAAGAGGAAAAGTCACATTCCTCCTGCAACTGGAGGCGAAGTCGCATTCCTCCTGCAGCTGGAGAAGTCGCATTCCTCCTGCAGCTGGAGAAGTCGCATTCCTCCTGCAACTGGAGGCGAAGTCGCATTCCTCCTGCAGCTGGAGAAGTCGCATTCCTCCTGCAGCTGGAGAAGTCGCATTCCTCCTGCAGCTGGAGAAGTCGCATTCCTCCTGCAGCTGGAGAAGTCGCATTCCTCCTGCAACTGGAGGAGTCGCATTCCTCCTGCAACTGGAGGAGTCGCATTCCTCCTGCAACTGGAGAAGTCGCATTCCTCCTGCAACTGGAGACGTTGCATTCCTCCTGCAACTAGAGGAGACGTCGCATTCCTCCTGCAACTAGAGGAGAAGTCGCATTCCTCCTCCGACGAGAGGAGAAGTCGCATTCCTCCTCCGACGAGAGGAGAAGTCGCATTCCTCTTCCGACGAGAGGAGAAGTCGCATTCCTCCTCCTACGAGAGGAGAAGTCGCATTCCTCCTCCGATGAGAGAAGTCGCATTCCTCCTGCATCTAGGAGACGCAGCATTCCTCCTACATCTAGGAGACGCAGCATTCCTCCTGCAACTGGAAAGAGACGCAGCATTCCTCCTGCAACTGGAAAGAGACGTAGCATTCCTCCTGCAACTGGAAGGAGACGTGGCATTCCTCCTCCAACTAGAGGAGACGTGGCATTCCTCCTCCAACTAGAGGAGACGTGGCATTCCTCCTCCAACTAGAGGAGACGTGGCATTCCTCCTCCAACTAGAGGAGACGTTGCATTCCTCCTCCAACTAGAAGAGACGTTGCATTCCTCCTCCAACTAGAGGAGACATTGCTTATTCTTACGGAGTTAAAGGATATCATCGGAGTGGACTATGGTGGACATGAAAACTGCTTCATCAAATAAATTTTTTTTTTTCCAGAAGTGAAGTCTCTGGGAACACTCCCCCCATAGTTGCAGCATTAATACGGTTGGCTAAATGGGTTACCATTCTTTTAGAAGATCCTGCGTCCTTCAGGACGGGCTGGAGAGAAGAATAAGCCAAGACCCAAGAAAATCTATGGGATGGCTGTTGACCTGACCTGGCGCTAACAGCTATGGCTAAGGCTTTGGAAACCTGGACAGAGAACATATGTCTCCATACTCAAGCCTCGGTCACGGCTAGTGGGCCTTATACTTGCGTCTTCCCCAAGGTTAGGCGTCTGTTTGATCGGAAGAGTTTCTAGTATGGAAGGTTCTGAACGCTCGGGAGAAGCTCACCCTTAAAGGCCTGTCTTCGTTATTAGCTCTTTTACCAGGGGGGGCTTCTTCTTCCGGGTCTTCCGCTCTCCGGGGGTCTTCTCCGCTCTCCGGGGGGGTTCTTCTCCGCTCTCCGGGGGGGCTTCTCCGGACTCCGGGGGGCTTCTTCCATCTTCTCCCCTCTTCCGCTGTTGACTCGGCGAACCCACGTGCACCCACCACGTGGGTACCTGCCGGAGCATGATGGGACGGTGATGCCTATATAAATGGGATGCAAGGCGCGCTTCCATCATTACAGCGACAACAGGCGACGAGGCAACATCGGAAGAAAGGAAGAGAAGACCCTGACGCCACAGAAGACCGCGCTGGCTGCCTGTTTGAATCGAGCTAACACACAAACATAGCAGGCAGCCAGCGCTGAAGAAGAAGGCACCGGAGAGCTGCAGAAGAACCGGGGTTCGCCGAGTCAACAGCGGAAGAGGGGAGAAGATGGAAGAAGCCCCCCCGGAGTCCGGAGAAGCCCCCCCCGGAGAGCGGAAGAAGAAACCCCCCCCGGAGAGCGGAGAAGACCCCCGGAGAGCGGAAGACCCCCGGAGAGCGGAAGACGAAGCCCCCCCCTGGTAAAAGAGCTAATAACGAAGACAGGGGGGGCGTCCGGAGCAGAATAATAAAATATTTTAAAAAGCCTTGTGTTGTGTGTTTATTAACTTTTACTTTTTGCCTCCAGGTGAATGGATAGGGGTACGATGTACCCCATATCCATTCACTTAGGGTGGGGGGCCGGTATCTGGGGGCCCCCTTATTAAAGGGGACTCCCAGATTCCGATAAGCCTCCGCCCGCAGACCCCGACAACCAATGGCAAGGGTTGTCGGGAAGAGGTCCTGTCCTCATCAACATGGGGACAGGGTGCTCTGGGGTGGGGGGGCCCGCAGTGCGCCCCCCTGCCCCAGAGCACCCAACCCCCCCATGTTGAGGGCACGCGGCCTGGCACGGCTCAGGAGGGGGGGGGGGGCGCCCGCCCGGCCCCCCCCCCCTCCCGGCCGGCCGGGGAGCGTGCTTTGGATACGGGGCTGGTATGGATTGTAGGGGACCCCCTACGTCAATTTTTCGGCGTGGGGGGGTCTCCTTACAACCCATGCCAGACCTAAGGGCCTGGTATGCTCCTGGGGGGGGAACCCATGCCGGTTTTTTCTTTGAAAATTGGCATGGAGTTCTCCCTCAGGAATGCATGCCGCTGTCATTTTTTTTTCCCCGACGCAACTTTAAGCCGTCGCGATCCTCAAAACTCGGCGTAACGTAACTTCGCGCATGCGCAGTACGGCCGGCGCGGGGAGCGCGCCTCATTTAAATGGGACTCGCCGCATTTGAATAGGAACGCCTTGCGCCCGGCGGAATTTTAGTTACACAGCCTGAAATTTCTAGATAAGTGCTTTGTGGATCAGGCACTTAGGTAGAAACTTTAAGGCAGTGTAACTTAAATTGGATTTTTTAAGTTACGTCAGGTTTTTGTGGATCTGGCCCATTAAGCTTGTTTTTTGGGGAGCTTAATGTGGCTTAACGTACAAAAAAGACCTTAAATGTTAACCAATTTGCCCAAAACTTCACACCATAGAAGGATCTATCCATGCCAACATATTCTGAAAATTTCAGCTCACTTGGTTAATCACACCAAAAGTTATTCACATTAAGCCAATTTTACATTTAATGTGAAATTGGCTAAATGTAGCTTAATGTAGCTTAACGAGCAAAAAAGTGCCTAAATCTCAATCAATTGCCCTGAAATTTTGTACAGCCTAAGATTTCGACCTTCCAAACCTATCCTATAAGTTCTGTGCAATTTGGTGTTCCACAAAGCAAACTAGGGACATTAAGCTTGTTTTTTGGGGAGCTTAATGTGGCTTAACGTACAAAAAAGACCTTAAATGTTAACCAATTTCCCCAAAACTTCACACCATAGAAGGATCTATCCATGCCAACATATTCTGAACATTTCAGCTCACTTGGTTAATCACACCAAAAGTTATTCACATTAAGCCAATTTTACATTTAATGTGAAATTGGCTTAATGTAACTTAATGTAGCTTAATGAGCAAACAAGTGCCTAAACCTCAATCAATTGCCCTGAAATGTTGTACAGCCTAAGATCTCGACCTTCCAAACCTATCCTAAAGGTTTTGTGCAATTTGGTGTTCCACAAGGCAAACTAGGGACATTAAGCTTGTTTTCCTGACTGACTCCATGGCAGCCTACGTGTGGGTTAATCCCTCCTCCTCTCCAATGCTTTAGGACCCCATACCCATAAAAGTCAGCTCACCTATCAGTACTGTGTTCCTTTTTTGTCCTCCTCATGGACCTACATCACGTTTGTTCCTGCTGGCGTCCGTTTGGAATATTTCCCGAATTTTTGGCATATCATCCATGCAGTACAGCTCAGGGCTGAGCTACGAGTTGGCCTGTGCATTTCTTTGGCAGTATACAATCCATAGAGAAGAAGGGATCTGCCGCTCCAGCTGAGTGCACTAAGCAATCAGTGTCCTCTCAGAAGCCTGGGTGCAGGCAATGCATGGAAACAAAGCTTGAAAGGAAAAAGGTGAACAACCGCACTTCCAAAAATATATACCCCAGTGATGGAATGGAGGTTGCCACGGTATGCCTGAAGGTGGACGCATCAACGGCTGGCAAGGTCTGAACCTTTTTCACTTCCTCCATGGCAGTCGCCTCTGTGTCTATTTGTTTGTTTGTTTCCCTTTATTTTCCTGTACTCTCCGGTACCTCTGTGTCCCCTCACGGCACATGGAATGCATTTGCGTTCCAGGGTGCCACGGTACTTCCGGGTCACGGGCGCTGCCGCCGCTCTGCACATGTGCGGGGCCTCTGTGATAGTGAGGCCTGGCTCTCGTGTTCACGCAGTGGCAGGTGGTCTGGCGACCGCGCAGGCGCCGTTAGGCTGTCTTCACGGCACAGGCGCGAGGTGGAGGGGGCGGTGAAGTCACCAGGCCGGGGATTCGAAGGTCTGCCTCCTGTCAGTGCGGGAATTTTCCTCAGACAGTGAGCGGTGGCTTCCCCCAAGCTGAGTCTGCACCAGGATGCACTATATGTTAAAAAAAAAAAAAAAAAAAAAGTATATGTATATTTTTGATAATATAAAAACAAAAAATAATAATAAATAGATGTTTTTTCTTCTGGTTGGCTTCCCTGGTCTGGGTAGCATTTATGGATCATCCGCAGACTGTATGTATTTTTTGCTGACGTCCTGTCCAGAGGTTATGGACAGGTCACTGCCTTTTTGCAGCCAGCCCTTGCGCACTGGGTAGGTGCAGGCAAGGGGAGGGGGCTGAGGTTGCATTCTCAAGGGTTTGAGATTGCGTTTGGTGTCCCCACCCCCAAATCTTTCTTTCGCAGCTCTTTCAAAAGATCGGACCAGCAATTTGTGGTCGAGGATGTCCGAGACCTTGCCAGACCACAACTTTCTCCATTTATTGTCTAGATCTAGACGAGATTCGCCGTCTAGACAGAAGAGGAAAAGTCACATTCCTCCTGCAACTGGAGGCGAAGTCGCATTCCTCCTGCAGCTGGAGAAGTCGCATTCCTCCTGCAGCTGGAGAAGTCGCATTCCTCCTGCAGCTGGAGGCGAAGTCGCATTCCTCCTGCAGCTGGAGAAGTCGCATTCCTCCTGCAGCTGGAGAAGTCGCATTCCTCCTGCAGCTGGAGAAGTCGCATTCCTCCTGCAACTGGAGAAGTCGCATTCCTCCTGCAACTGGAGGAGTCGCATTCCTCCTGCAACTGGAGGAGTCGCATTCCTCCTGCAACTGGAGAAGTCGCATTCCTCCTGCAACTGGAGAAGTCGCATTCCTCCTGCAACTGGAGACGTTGCATTCCTCCTGCAACTAGAGGAGACGTCGCATTCCTCCTGCAACTAGAGGAGAAGTCGCATTCCTCCTCCGACGAGAGGAGAAGTCGCATTCCTCCTCCGACGAGAGGAGAAGTCGCATTCCTCCTCCGACGAGAGGAGAAGTCGCATTCCTCCTCCTACGAGAGGAGAAGTCGCATTCCTCCTCCGATGAGAGAAGTCGCATTCCTCCTGCATCTAGGAGACGCAGCATTCCTCCAACATCTAGGAGACGCAGCATTCCTCCTGCAACTGGAAAGAGACGCAGCATTCCTCCTGCAACTGGAAAGAGACGTAGCATTCCTCCTGCAACTGAAGGAGACGTGGCATTCCTCCTCCAACTAGAGAGGAGACGTGGCATTCCTCCTCCAACTAGAGGAGACGTGGCATTCCTCCTCCAACTAGAGGAGACGTTGCATTCCTCCTCCAACTAGAAGAGACGTTGCATTCCTCCTCCAACTAGAGGAGACATTGCTTATTCTTACGGAGTTAAAGGATATCATCGGAGTGGACTATGGTGGACATGAAAACTGCTTCATCAAATAAATTTTTTTTTTTTCCAGAAGTGAAGTCTCTGGGAACACTCCCCCCATAGTTGCAGCATTAATACGGTTGGCTAAATGGGTTACCATTTCTTTTTAGAAGATCCTGCGTCCTTCAGGACGGGCTGGAGAGAAGAATAAGCAAGACCCAAGAAAATCTATGGGATGGCTGTTGACCTGACCTGGCGCTAACAGCTATGGCTAAGGCTTTGGAAACCTGGGACAGAGAACATATGTCTCCATACTCAAGCCTCGGTCACGGCTAGTGGCCTTATACTTGCGTCTTCCCCAAGGTTAGGCGTCTGTTTGATCGGAAGAGTTTCTAGTATGGAAGGTTCTGAACGCTCGGGAGACGCTCACCCTTAAAGGCCTGGCTGGAACTTCTGGCACATCTGTGTGGACTTAAATCGTTGAAGTCGCAGGGAGAAGCGGGGTACATGTCCCAAGGGACGGAAATTCCCAGGGTGTATACCCCCCCCCTCTCTCGTAGCACAAGAGAAAAGGTTTATGGCGACCAGTGACAGTCTTAGCTTACCTAAACAAGTATATGTAGTATGAAGGGTCAAATGTACACTCCGTCTGGCTATTCTTAATCGACTTAAAATACTTACCTCCATGTTCTGGTGGCAAAGGAGTTTCTCAAATACCTCCGGTTGCAAGTTGGACGATAACATCTACATTTCATCTTCCTTCCTTTTTGGGCTGTCAACCCCCACCCAAGTCTTCTCTAGAATTCATCTGGCCATAGTGGCTCTCATCAGAACGTACGTCCTTTCACTACTTCAACCTCCTGTTGCTGTCCCAAGACAAAGGGTAGCTGCTGGTTCACAGGGAGAAGGTAGTCTCCATCTTGGCCAGCTGTGGATGGCTCCTAGATCAGTGAAAGAGCCACCTAGAACTAGTCCAGCGCCCCGCTGTACTTTGGAGCCCAGCTTTGTTTTTTCTATAGTGGAAGGCACCATCCCACTCCCAGTGGGGAAGATCTTGTTTTTTCCAGAGGAGAATTTAATTTCTCTTCATGGCTGAAGACCTCATGTATCAAAGATTATCGGCCCAATGGGCTCCACGATCCCTATGGTCAAGTGGGGTCCCTGCAGACGTACGCCCTTTCTTTCAAGCTAGGTTGTCGACAGCAAACGGAAACCAAGGGGCAACAGTCAACCTATTTCACGTATCGAGGATGAGGGGCAACCTCTTCTGGTGGCTTCAGTTCTAAACCGGCGTAATTGCCCCCATCTCATGGGTCATGGTCACGACTTATGCCAGCAGTTCCGGGTTGAGAGGCCCTCTGCAGAATGGATCCTGCTCCAAGACAAAATTGGCTATGCTTCTTCTCATCCCGGGCTAGATCGTTCTGGAGCCTCAGGCAGCCTTAGGGTGCCCTTCAGTCCTTCTCCCGTCTCCATAAGGGGAGTCAGTTTCATTAAGAATGGTCGACACCACAGCGATCTCCTATATGAAGAGTTTGAGGGAGCACTCGGGGGGAGGTCAAGCCCATTCTGTCTTGGGACCAGAAGAACCTGTCCAGCATTTCAGCGGCTTGCATCCCCGGAGCCCAGATTGTCCAAGCGGACTTCCTGACGTGTATTCGGTTTTTAAACACCAACAAGTGGTCTATTCATGTGCAGACATTCAAGTGGATCCTGTTCCTGGGAAGTCAATTCCGAAGTGGATCTATTCTCTTCACTGGCAACTTCAAGCTTAAGAGGGATTTCACTCAGGGCCGTACAGTTAAGGCCTCCGGTATGGATGTCCTGACAAATCGATTGGGTTCCAAGAGGGCATACGCCTTCTGACCACTCACATTCATCCTCACGTTCCTAAAAAGACCTCATGCGGGAAGCGATCTAAGTGATGGTAGTAGCTCCTTATTGGCGCGCACAAGCTTTGATTTTATTTTCCTCCTGAGCTAGCTCAGCTTTTGGGATCAGGTGCCTCATCCTCTCAGGCTGGATTATTTTTTCCTCGAGGGTCAGTTCTGCACCCCTGTCCCGGTTTGGGTGCGCTTTAAGTCTGTTTTTTTTTCATTCTCATGAGCTCTAAGGAAATGGGCATGAATTAGGTATTTAGGGAGGCTGAGCCTCTGTCAAGAATGATTGCGGCCTGAATCGTTCAGTCCATCCAACAAGCTTGTAGAGTCGAGGGCTTGGCTCCTCCGGAGCCAGTGAAGGCACTTTCCACCAGGACTATTGGTGGTTTAATGGGCAGCAGTCCAGCACATTGCTCCAGATGTTATCTGTGAACGGCCCTATGGCCCTCTAATTAAGACCTTATGTCACTTTTGTAGTGAGCCTGCTTCGCTATCTTCTGTGATTTTGTATTTTGTAAATCTGTTGGTTGACGGGTCAAATTGATTTTTTTCTGTTCATCATACCCCACCCGTGTGGTTTGGCTAGTTTATTCCCACAGGTAGCTGCCATAGAGTCAGTCAGGAAAAGGGAAAATTATTATCAATACTTACCGTAATTTTCCTTTCCTGATGGACTCCATGCAGACGGAAGTACCCACCCTAAAGGTTAATAAGGGGTCCAAGAGTCGGCTAGTTACGGAACACAGTACTGATAGGTGAGCTGACTTTTATGGGTATGGGGTCCTAAAGCATTGGAGAGGAGGAGGGATTAACCCACACGTAGGCTGCCATGGAGTCCATCAGGAAAGGAAAATTACGGTAAGTATTGATAATACATTTTCCCTTTTTTGGGGAGCTTAATGTGGCTTAACGTACAAAAAAGACCTTAAATGTTAACCAATTTCCCCAAAACTTCACACCATAGAAGGATCTATCCATGCCAACATATTCTGAACATTTCAGCTCACTTGGTTAATCACACCAAACGTTATTCACATTAAGCCAATTTTACATTTAATGTGAAATTGGCTTAATGTAGCTTAATGTAGCTTAACGAGCAAAAAGTGCCTAAACCTCAATCAATGCCACTGAAATGTTGAACAGCCTAAGGCCCCTTTCACATTGAGGAGTTTTTCAGGCGGTACAGCGCTAAAAATAGCGCTGCTATCGCGCCTGAAAAACTCCTTCACTGCAGACTCAATGTGAAAGCCCGAGGGCTTTCACACTGAGGCGATGCGCTTGGCGGGGAGACAAAAAAATCTCCTGTCAGCAGCATCTTTGGAGCGGTGAGAGGAGCGGCATGTATACCGCTCCTTCCACCGCTCCTTCCATTGAAAAACAATGGGAAACCGCGGCAATACCGCCCGCAATGCGCCTCTATAGAGGCGCATTGCGGGCGGTTATTAAACTCTTTATCGGCCGCTAGCGGGGGTTAATACCGCACCGCTAGCGGCTGATACCCGCGGCAATTCCGGCGGTATAGCGCCGCTATTTTTAGCGGCGTTATACCGCCCACCGCAGCTCCCGCCCCAGTCTGACAGGGGCCTTAGATCTCGACCTTCCAAACCTATCCTATAAGTTTTGTGCAATTTGGTGTTCCACAAGGCAAACTAGGGACATTAAGCTTGTTTTTTGGGGAGCTTAATGTGGCTTAAACGTACAAAAAGACCTTAAATGTTAACCAAATTTCCCCAAAACTTCAGCTCATTTGTTAATCACATCAAAAGTTATTCACATTAAGCTGTATTTTACAATGCTAAAACATTTAATGTGAAATTGGCTTAATGTAGCTTAAAAGCAAAAAAGTGCCTAAACCTCAATCAATTTCCCTGAAACTTTGCCACAGCTTAAGATCTCAACATTCCAAACCTATCTTATGCCGTTTAGTGCAATTTGGTGTTCCACAAGGCAAACTAGGGACATTAAGCTTGTTTTTTTGAGAGCTTAACGTACAAAAAAGACCTTAAATGTTAACCAATTTCCCCAAAACTTCACACCATAGAAGGATCTATCCATGCCAACAAATGTCAGCTCATTTGGTTAATCACACCAAAAGTTATTCACATTAAGCCAATTTTACATTTAATATGAAATTGACTTAATATAGCTTAATGTAGCTTAACGAGCAAAAAAGTGCCCTAAACCTCAATAAATTGCCCTGAAATGTTGTACAGCCTAAGATCTCGACCTTCCAAACCTATCCTATAAGTTTTGTGCAATTTGGTGTTCCACAAGGCAAACTAGGGACATTAAGCTTGTTTTTGTCGGAGCTTAACGTACGAAAAAGACCTTAAATGTTAACCCATTTCCCCCAAACTTCACACAATAGAGGTTTTATCCATGCCAACATATCGGACATTTCAGCTCATTTGGTTAATCACACCAAAAGTTTATTCACATTAAGCTATATTTTACAATGCTGAAACATTTAATGTGAAATTTGCTTAATGTAGCTTAATGGCAAAAAGTGCCTAAAACCTCAATCAATTGCCCTGAAACTTTGTACAGCCCAAGATCCCAACTTCCCCAAACTTATCCAATAAGTTTTGTGTGATTCGGTGTTCCACAAGGCAAATTAGCGACATTACGCCCTTTTTTTAAGGAGCTTAATTTAGTTTAACGTACAAAATAAAGACTTAAATTTAACCCAATTTCCCCCAAACTTCACACAATAGAAGACTCTATCCATGCCAACAAATTCTGAAAATTTCAGCTTATTTGGTTAATCACACCAACGTTATTCACATTAAGCTATATTTTGCCCTTCCCTGTCTCAGTGCCAACAATTCAGCAGCTGTCAAAATAAATAAAAAAAGAAGCAGGCTGACAAAGTTTATCAACAACACTTCACAGAAAGTTACATTGAGACCAGGCTTCACACTGCTGCGAATTCAAAATCGCGGCTGCGATTTTGCCGCGATTTCAGGCCGCAATTTATGTAAATCGCGGCCCGAAATCGCAAAAGTAGTACAGGAACTACTTTTTGAAATCGCAGATGCGGCGTCGCACTGATTAGGACAGTGCCATTGCCGACAATTGCCGACGATTTGCGATGCGATTTGACATGTCAAATCGCATCTCAAATCGTTCCAAATCGTACCCAGTGTGAACAGGGCTAAAACATTGTATCAATTGTAATGCTCTGTGTTCTGATCTATATAGGGATGAACTTTGATTTGCAGGTGAAGAGAGTTAAAGCAACCACAACCAATTAAACGTTCCTCTGTTGAACCCCTTATTAACCCTTTAGTTTTCTCTAATCAGCACTGATTAACTCTATATTCTATATATTTTTTTTCTTTTCTATTTTATTTATCTAATAGTTAAACTTATTTTTTTGGTTGTTGTTTGCTTTGCTTATTAATATTTTTTACAACTTTATACATATATTTACTGCTGAAAAAAATGCCTTTTGTTTAGTTTTATTACATTAAAATTGTCTAAGGATTGCAAAAAAAAAAAATATTGTTGCAGGACAATATTCACAGAAGAAAAGCCTTGTTTGACCTTAAATAAAAATTGTTTGTATTTTGGTGTTATCTTAAAGCGGAGTTACACATAAAAAATGGAATTTCCATTTTTCGGAATCCTCCCCCACTCGGTGTCACATTTGACACCTTTCAGGGGGAGGGGGAAGCTGATACCTGTCTAATACAGGTATTTTGCTCCCACTCCTGGGCATAGATAGCCGCAGTAGCCCGCGGATATCTACGCCATGTCCGGGCGCCTCCTCCGTCCCCCCGCTGTCTTCTGGGAGACACACCAGGTCCCAGAAGACAGCAGGGACCAGTGGAATCGTGCAGAGCGACTCGAGCTTGCGCAGTAAAGAGCCAGGCTGTGAAGCTGCAAGGCTTCACTTCCTGATTCCCTTACCAAAGATGGCGGCGCCTCCACCCGAGAGCCAAGTTGACAGATGGAGAAGAGAGAGGCGGCTCGGCTCGAGGTGCCCCATAGCAAGCTGCTTGCTGTGGGTTGCAGTTGGCAGGGAGGAGCGGCCAGGGCGCCAGGGAGGAACTGAGAATAGAAGGATCAGAACTGCTCTGTGAAAAAAACACCGTACAGAGGAGGTACAGTATCTCACAAAAGTAAGTACACCCCCTCACATTTTTGTAAATATTTTATCTTTTCATGTGACAACCACTGAAGAAATGTCCTTTAAGAGCCATAGCAGGCGTGTGCCCAATGCACGGTGAGGGACCCAATGCGCATGGCCAGCAGGCGCGTTCGCCACCGCAACCCAGCAATTGCAGGCATGAGAGCCAGGAGGGGATTTGTGTGTGTAAACACACAAATCTCTGTTTGACAGGGGAGGAGAGACAGATTGTCTATTCCTACTAAGGAGGAACAAAGATCTGGCTCCCCTTCATTGTCATTCCCATCCCCTCACAGTTAGAAACACACTAAGGACACAATTAACCCCTGATCGCCCCCCCCAGTGTTAACCCCTTCCCTGCCAGTGACATTTGCACAGTAATTAGAGCATTTTTATAGCACTGATCACTTTATAAATGTCAATGGTTCCAGAAAAGTGTTCAAAAGTGTCCAATCAGCTCACTGACATTACTAGTAAAAAATAAATAAATAATAAAAATTTCATAAAAATGCCATAAATCTATTCCCTATTTTGTAAACGCTATAACTTTTGCCCAAACCAAACAATATAAGCTTAATTGCTATTTTTTTGTTATCAAAAATATGTATAAGAATACATATTGGCCTAAACTGATGAAGAAATTGTTTATAAAACAATTTTGGGGATATTTATTTTAGCAAAAAGTAAATTCGCTCTTTTTTTGTTTATAGCGCAAAAAATTAAAACCGCAGTGATGAGCAAATACCACCAAAATAAAGATCTATTTGTGGGATAAAAGGACGTCAATTTTGTTTGGGATACAACGTCGCACGACCATGCAGTTGTCAGTTATATCAACGCAGTCTAGTATCGCAAAAAATGGCCTGGCCAATAGGAGGGCAAATCCTTCCGGGGCTGAAGTGGTTAATCAATAGCTTTGAAACTTTGCACAACCAAAGTTTAAGGGCCTTTTCACACGTACGTCCGTATGTCCGCATTTTCATCCGTCCGTTTGCGGATGAAAACGGGACATACATTGGTCCCTATGTGAATACAGGTGTTACGCTGACACCCGTAATTTGTCCGCCTCCGCAAAGATCCGCATTTGCAGATGGAAGAAACGCGGAGGAAACACAGGGCGATCCCTGCACAGTGTGCGGAGACCGCCCTGTCAGCTGCCAGCTCAGCAGGGATTTTACGGAGATCCCCGCTCATTACTGATCCGCTCCGTGTGAAAGGGCCCTTAATCTTTTCAACCCTATCCTGAAGGTTTTATGGATTTTGGTTTCCCACAAGGGAAATGATTGACATTTAGCTTAACCACTTCCATACCGGGGCTATTCTGGCACTACTCTCCTTTATGTAAAAATCATCATTTTTTTGCTAGAAGATTACACAGAACCCCCAAATATTATATATATATTTTTTTAGCAGACACCCTAGGGAATAAAGTGGCAGTCATTGCAACTTTTTGCCTCGCACGGTATTTGCGCAATAATTAAAAAATAATTAAAAAATAACAAAACAGTAAAAGTTAGCACAATTTCTTTTAGACCCCCCTACGATACAGACCCCCCCTACAAAACAGTCCCGCCTACAAAACAGACCTCCCCCCTACAAAACAACCCCCCCTACAGTGCAGACCCTCCCCCCTACAATACAGCCCCCCCTACAATACAGAGCCCCCCTACAATACAGCCTCCCCTACAGTGCAGACCCCCCTAAAACAGTGCAGACACCCCCCCTTCAGACCCGTAATGCACCTCGCTCGGCTCAGATGATCAGCGCGCCATGTGCTGCACACACAGCAATTGTAGACTACACGGAGGAGGGGGAGGAGGCGCGGCTTCACTCTGCTCGGCTGGGTGACTGCGAGACAGTCACAGCCGAGACTTATCAGAGCCGCAGCACGGCCATGAGAGAAGGGGATCTTTGCGGCCGGGTCCCGGGTCTGCCGATGGGATGGGTATCACTCGGGTGCGGCTCGCACCCCCCCCTGCAAAGCTAGGCGGCTTCAGCCTGCTGTGTGTTACCTAGGCTGCCTCCTTGTCACCACGCCATGCTGCCACGCCATGCTGCCTGTCACCACGCCATGCTTGTCTCTGCCAAGTCTTCAGTCACGGAGGGGGGCACCGGCCTGACACCCCCTGGTGTGGTACGCCCCCCCCGACTTAGTACGCCACTGCATTATGCTCTTTTTACACTAAGCCACATGTTTTAGGGTTGTAAAATGTGACTGACATTTGGTGTGATTAACCAAATGAGCTGAAATTTCAGAATATGTTGGCATGGATAGAGCCCAACGGCGGATCCAGGGGGGGGGGACCACAGGGAAATTGCCCCCCCCCCCCCCCCGAGACAATCATGTCACATTGGCTTTAAAACAAACATTTTTTTAAAAAAACTGCTTTGCGCTGCCTGCAGCTGCCGCTGCCGAGTCTGTCTCTCTCATCACCAGGGCCGGACTGGCCCAGTCCGGTAGGCTGCCTGTCCTGAGGCTGCTTTGAGCTGTAGCTGACTGCAGCACTCCCCCTCTCTCCTGCGTGTATGACACCGGGCATCTCTCGCTGTGTGTGAGAGCTGGGTCTGTGTTCGGCTGTGCTGAATTGCTAGACCTGCTTGTGTGATAGTAGATGGAACTATCACACAAGCCCGTCTAGGGGGGGACCTTGCTAGAGCACACTGCCCTGCCGAACACAGACCTACAGCTCCTGTTTGTTCCATGACACACTTCGGGAGAGGAGATACCTGCTGTGTGTGATCGAGGCAATGCCATGGTGAAATATAAGTGAAGTGAACTCCTGCGCTGTCTAGAGTGAGGGGACAAGTGAAAAGAGGGGGTACTGCTGCAAATAAAAAAGAGGTCTACCTCGATAGACAAAAAGTGATAATTGTAACAAGTGAAATATTTGCGCTGTAAAGTGTTATACAAATTAATGTGTGTGTGCATATAACCACATAGATATACAAGTACAAAAAATGGGTGGGGAAAGTCCAAAAAAGGGGGAGTGACACTAATATTCCAGTAAACAATATTGTTGAATAGTCATTAATCGAGGGCACAGTGCTGAAGAGGTCCAGGTACAACAAAATCCAACCATGTAGGGGTGCAGTTCATCAATACTTTATCCAATCAATAACGTTGTGAAGTGAAAAATGTTGAAAAACACAACAATAAAAATAAAATATAAAAATAGAAATAAAAATAAATATAAAAATAAGAATAAGGGTCAAAGTATTTCAGAAGAAGGAGGCCTTGTATCCAAAAAGGGTGAAAGATAGAGAGTGAGCCGTAACCAAGATCTCATATATGCACCTCTAGTGATCCCAGCAGCTCACCTCTAATCTGGCAAGCTGGATTAAATCAGCCTGATCCTGATGGGTGTGGTCCGTTGTTGAATATCACATACGGGTCTCCATAAAGTGTATTACATGAAAAAGTAAAAGGAGTAGAAACCAAATGGTGTGATAACGTCACAGAGAGGGATAGCAATGTCTTCTGATTTAAACCAGTGGAGATGCACTCACATGTGGGTGAAAAAACTGGGGCTCTTATCCACGAACGCCGAGCTCGTCAGTCCCTCCTTCCTCTCCCTTACTGATTCTCCAGGGTTAGGAGTCCCGTGTCCCCAATGGTTCACGAGTCGGCTCTTGTTATGTATGAGGATCTCGGTGGTGTATGTGGGGTAAGAGAGAAGGACAAGCCTGATCGTGTGATATCATCAACAATAAACAAAAAACCCCCCAGGAATGCCCAGGTAGTAATGCACTCACATGAACAATATAACATAAAAGACCCTGATGAAGTCACATGTTGACGATACGCGTCGGGATTGGAGGGCTTGACACACTCCAGCATCCGACCACTGGATATACGAGTTCGCCACTCGTCGGATTGATGCAGCAATTTTAAATGTGAGTTTTTAAGTGCTTTTAAAATAAACTTTTCACGTCTGACTGGGCTACGCTGTGGTTGTTTATTCCACTTCCCCCCATGTATGACTGCCACATCTGAGTGTCCGGACTGAGCCACAGATAGAGGGGAAGTGTTGGAGGCACAGATTTATTGCGAGTCCGCACTCGTGGAGGAAGGTCTTTTATGTTATATTGTTCATGTGAGTGCATTACTACCTGGGCATTCCTGGGGGGTTTTTTGTTTATTGTTGATGATATCACACGATCAGGCTTGTCCTTCTCTTTAATCATACACCACCGAGATCCTCATACATAACAAGAGCCGACTCGTGAACCATTGGGGACACGGGACTCCTAACCCTGGAGAATCAGTAAGGGAGAGGAAGGAGGGACTGACGAGCTCGGCGTTCGTGGATAAGAGCCCCAGTTTTTTCACCCACATGTGAGTGCATCTCCACTGGTTTAAATCAGAAGACATTGCTATCCCTCTCTGTGACGTTATCACACCATTTGGTTTCTACTCCTTTTACTTTTTCATGTAATACACTTTATGGAGACCCGTATGTGATATTCAACAACGGACCACACCCATCAGGATCAGGCTGATTTAATCCAGCTTGCCAGATTAGAGGTGAGCTGCTGGGATCACTAGAGGTGCATATATGAGATCTTGGTTACGGCTCACTCTCTATCTTTCACCCTTTTTGGATACAAGGCCTTCTTCTTCTGAAATACTTTGACCCTTATTCTTATTTTTATTTTTATTTTTATATTTATTTTTATTTCTATTTTTATATTTTATTTTTATTGTTGTGTTTTTCAACATTTTTCACTTCACAACGTTATTGATTGGATAATGTATTGATGAACTGCACCCCTACATGGTTGGATTTTGTTGTACCTGGACCTCTTCAGCACTGTGCCCTCGATTAATGACTATTCAACAATATTGTTTACTGGTATATTAGTGTCACTCCCCCTTTTTTGGACTTTCCCCACCCATTTTTTGTACTTGTATATCTATGTGGTTATATGCACACACACATTAATTTGTATAACACTTTACAGCGCAAATATTTCACTTGTTACAATGCCATGGTGAGTGCCATGCACAGTGGGGCTTCATTCATATACAAAAGTGGGGCTGCATTCATAGACAAAGTGGGGCTGCATTCATAGACAAAGTGGGGCTGCATTCATAGACAAAAGTGGGACTGCATTCATAGACAAAAGTGGGGCTGCATTCATATACAAAAGTGGGACTGAATTTTTTTTTTTTTTTCACATTTAAATTCTTTATTTTTCTTTTTGTTTAGGATCAGGATTATACAAAGTTAACATCACATTTAACCTGTACATAAATTAAACATAGGGTTACACATATATTATTATCCCCTCAAAACTTCTAATTGATGGCTAATCATCTCTAGGGTTACGAGGGAACCTTATTTATGCCCCCCTCTGATCCCTAATCCTCTTATATTCCCTACCCACTCCCTACCCCCTCCCGTTTTTTCAGCACTTCTAGAGCTCCCCCAAAGAAAAGAAAAAAAGGGGGGGGAAACCCCACCCGCTTCTAAATTCCCATCTCTTCCCATCCTGCATCGGGGCTCGCCCCCTTTTGTTTCATCCACAGAACCCTCTTACCCACTTCTGGTCGGCTGGGCTCCCCCCTCTTCTCCCTACTCCTCCATTAGCCTCTTCCCTTCTTCCGTATTTATAAACTGATTCCATTCCGTCCATGTCTCCTTATACCGATCCCTTTTATTCCTAGAAAAGAGGATCAAATCCTCTATGGCTCCGATCTCTCTGACTCTATTAAGCCATCTTGCAATAGAAGGTGGTCTACTATCTCTCCACTGAAGTGTTATTCCCATTTTAGCTGCATTTATCAGGTGTCGTAATACCGACTTTTTGTACTCCCCTAATGGGATTTGTGAGCTATGGAGTAAAAATAAAGCTGGATCGTCCGGGATCTGAAACATCGTAAATTTTTGAGATATTCTCCGTACTTCCCTCCAGTAACCTTGCACCTTTACACAGGCCCAAAAAATATGCAGCAAGGTACCCTGCTCCAAACCACATATCCAGCAGTACTCTGAATTTCATCTAGACAGTTTATGTAACTTTACTGGAGTATAATACCACTGGGACAATAATTTGTAGTTACATTCCTGTATCCGTGTCGAGATTGAGGAGTTTAATGCTAAATACACTACATGTCTCCGTTGGGTCTGTGTAAAGATTCTCCCTAGGTCTCTTTCCCATTTAATTCCTGGTAGCTCAACATCTTCCTGGGGGGAATTTAATATTTTGTACATTTTTGAACTCACTCGCTGTATTGGCTCCTCTTCGTCACAGTATTTTTCAAATTTTGTTAACTGTCGCCGAAATTCAGACGGTTGTCCCAAAGATCTTAAAAAATGTCTAATTTGTAACGCTTGCCAAAAACTTAACTCATAACTTCCCCCTATCTTCATCAACTCCTCAATTGATGGCCACCTGTCTGTTTGTAAAAAATGGGATACCTGTACCCTGCCTCTCTCTGTTAGTTTATTGAATATTGCTCCCACCGTCCCTGGTGTAAATCCTGGATTTCCTAGTGTAGGGAATATGGGAGAGAATTTTGAAGAAAATTTGGGGTTTTTACAGGTTTTTAGCTGCAATGGACAATGTTGGCCCAATTAATATACAAAGTGGGGCTGCATTAATATACAAAGTGGGGCTGCATTAATATACAAAGTGGGGCTGCATTAATATACAAAAGTGGGACTGCATTCATAGACAAAAGTGGGACTGCATTCATATACAAAAGTGGGACTGAATTTATATACAAAAGTGGGACTGAATTTATATACAAAAGCGGGGCTGCATTTATACACAAAAGTGGGGCTGCATTTATATACAAAAGTGGGGCTTCATTAATATACAAAAGTGGGGCTGCATTTATATACAAAAGTGGGACTGCATTTATATACAAAGTGGGACTGCATTAATATACAAAAGTGGGGCTGCATTCATATGTACAGTGAGGCTGCAATGATGGGCACTGATGAGGCTGCATTGATCTCTTGTACCATGACCATCCCTTGTACCACGTCTGCAGTCTCTGACCATCCGTTGTACCATGTCTGCAGTCTCTTTTTTTTTTTTTCTCAAAAAGGATGTTTATTGAAAAATATGTCAAAGAAAAAAACATGGTCACATACATCATGTCTGTTACATTACTCCATGCCTCTTTTTCCTGTTTTGTACATCCATATACAACAGCTCACAATAATAAAACAATAAGCAACATCCAAGATATAACAACAACAAAACAAACAAAAAAAAAAGAAAAGGGAAAAAAACTTATTTTCTGGAATGCCACGTTCTCCTCCCATTAGTCCATCACATTATGCATTTAGCACAATATAAGAGTAATAGCATGCTCTCACACTCCACGACCCACCCCAATATATCATCGGATCCAAACCCCTGGCCCTTTCCTTCTCCCCCTTTCACGGTGTGCTAACTATCCCGTCCCGCATCTTCACCTCTGGGATTTTATATGAGCAGCCTGTCCAGTACCAACTCAAGTGGGGCTAATCCCGGGGAATTCAACCAAGGGGCCCACAGCAACTCAAACCTCCCCCCCGTTTCCTACGCTGGTAGATATATTTCTCCGCCTGGAGAGTGGATCCCATCTGGGCTATCCATTCCCCCAGCCTTGGGGGCTCCGCATCCTTCCAGTGCCTAAGAATGAGTTTGCGGGCCTGGAAAAGGGCCCTGCCTACAGCTTTTTTAGGGTTATCCTCCAGTGGGAGGTCCTCTATAATACCCAAGATACATACTTTGGGGGTCTGTGGTACCTGAATCTTAAACACCTCATTAAGGGTTTTGAGAACCCCCGCCCAATACAAGTGTAGCTTGGGGCACTGCCACATCAGATGAATGAGGTCGCCATGGTCCCTGGCACATCTGGGACAGTTGTCATCGTCTACCAGCCCCATCCTGTGCAGTCTGGCAGGGGTAAAATGTACTCGTAGTACAATGTATAGTTGAGACAAGCGTTGTGCTACATTGAGTGAAGCTCCCTGTATGGCCAATAATGCATCCTCCCACTGTTCCTCCTCAAAAGCACCCACATCTCTCTCCCATGAGGTCACCACCCTGTCAGGGAGGCCCGGTAGAACTGCTGCCAGTAGCATGGCGTATGAATCTGAGATAAAGCCCCTAAAGTTAGTTACCCCTGTCATGAAGTGAAAGATCGGGGCAGGGGATAATATCCAAGGGTTACTCCCCGCCTGGGCCCTAATGGCATGTTTTAGCTGTAAGTACTGGAAAAGCATTGTCTGGGGAAAATCATACTTCTCCCGGAGTTCCGCAAAAGGAAGCAGACGACCCCCAGAGAAGATATGTACCAAATGTGTGACCCCATATCTCCTCCAATGCTCACTGCATGTCAGGGACATCAATTCCTCGTAGTAGCGGTTGTTCCAAATTGGGCTGTGACCTGTGAAACCCTCTATGTTCTGTAGTTGGCGGGTTTTATTCCAAATTTTCTGCATTAGTGCGTATGTGGGGAAAAGTTTGTTCGACTTGGCGCATTGTAACGACTCCAGGCCAGTCACCATGTTGTCTATGTCGGTCGTATAATTTACTATGTCTACCACCGGGTCCCCCCGACCCTTACTCATAGCTCTGGCTATGTGCTGTAGTTGAGCTGCCAGGTAGTATACCCAGGGATTTGGGAGAGCAAGCCCTCCCATCTCCTTCGGTTTCTGCAATTGTTCCAGTTTAATTTTGGGGGGCTTATTAAGCCAAAGAAATGCCCGGAATAAAGAATTAATAATTCTAAAAATCTTGAGGGGGACAACAATGGGGGTGTTGTGTAGAATGTACAATAGTTGGGGCATAAACACCATTTTCGTGAGGTTTACTCTGCCGACTAGGGACATTTTCAGTTTTGACCATATTTTAATTTTATCCCTGATTCTGCCTACTAAGGGAATGAGGTTTAAAGTGACATATTCAAGTGGATGGGGGGTAACCCATACACCCAAATATTTGAATTTAGTCGCCACTGGAATGTCCAGCAACGTACTATCCTGTGGGTTCGACGAGTCCAGAAGCATAATTGCGGACTTAGTCCAATTGATCAATAGACCCGAGAAGGACCCGAACGTCTGAACCACCGCCATTGCCTCCCGGAGAGAACCCGACGTATCACCTAATAACAGCATGGTGTCGTCCGCGTAGAGCATAATTTTTTCACGCGTCGATCCGTACTTGTATCCCGTAATCAGGGGGTTGGACCGCACCAGTGCCGCCATTGGTTCTATGGCAATCGCGAACAGCAAGGGTGAGAGGGGGCACCCCTGTCGGGTCCCCCTGTGAAGCGGGAAGGGAGAAGACACTCTGCCCTCCTCCCTAATGACCGCCAGGGGGGAGTCGTACAGGAGCCTCACCCAGGACTGGAACACAGGCCCAAACCCAAATTTGGACATTGTCGCCCACAGGTACTGCCATTCAATGCTGTCGAAGGCTTTGTGGGCATCTAGAGACAGCATTGCTCTATCCCCCACATTGTCCGCCGTTGACTGCATATTAACAAACAATCTCCTGAGATTAATAGCTGTAGACCTCTCCGGTATAAAACCCGATTGGTCTGTGTGTATAATCGACGAGATCACCTTATTCAGCCTTATTGCCAGTACTTTTGCTAGTATTTTTATGTCGCTTTGGAGAAGCGAAATTGGCCTATAGGATCCAGGATCCAATGGATCCTTTCCAGGCTTGAGTAGCAGAACTATGCTGGCCTGTCGCATGGAGTCCGGGAGCCTTCCTGCCTCCCTGGCCGCATTCAGAGTATGAAGCAGCTTCGGGAGCACAACACCCCCATACTGTTTGTACACCTCAATCGGTATGCCATCATCTCCTGGGGCCTTGGTGTTGGGAAAAGAATTAGCGGCCTCTGTCATCTCCTCAATGGTAATGGGAGTCTCAAGGGATTCCGCCTGGGACTCCGTTAAACACGGTAGCTCTATCCCCTGCAGATAGTCCCGAGTCTCCTCTTTAGTATGTGTTTGCTTTGATTCATATAAGCCAGCATAGAATCTAACCAGTTCCCTCATCACCAGGTCAGGGGTGTTCACCAGTCTTCCTCCCTCCGTCCTAAGAGCACCAATGGATGGGGACGTTTGTTGCGATTGAACTATCTTAGCTAAAAGTTTGCCTGTCTGCTCCCCCTCTTCATAGAAGGCCATTCTAGAAAAGAAGCGCTTCCTGTCAGCCCTAGAGGAGTCAAGTCTGGTCAGTGCATCCTGAGCTGCAATCCATGCCTCCAATGAGCCCTCCCCCGAATTGGCTATGTACTCTGCCTCTAATCGCTTTACCATCTGTGCTACCTGTTCCCACTGCTCAGTCGTGTTACGTTTGATGGTGGTCACCTCGGCAATGAAAATACCTCTCATGAACGCTTTAAAAGCGTCCCAAGCAGTGTCTGTTCCAGGATGGTCTGCATGTCTCTGCCAATAGGCCACAATATCCCTCTCAATTTTTTCATGTGAGGGGAAGAGATTTAGCCAGAAGGCATTAAGCTTCCACGGTGCTCTAGACAGGGTTGCAAGAGGTCTAACCCTCAAAGAGAGTAGGACAGGAGAATGGTCCGAGACACACCGGGGAAGGTATTGTATATACTCAACATACTGCGTCGCCGCAGCCGAGCACAGACAAAGATCTATCCTGGATAAAGACATATGCGTCTTGGAGAAGCAAGAAAATTGCTTCTCAAGGGGATTTTTCAGTCTCCAGGGGTCTACCCAACCCACCTCTTCCATAAACTTAGCCAAGGCTGATCTCGTCGTCCCCGTGAGACCCCCCGGGACAGGGTGTCTATCCATGTAGGGGTTCATGATCCCATTAAAATCCCCTACTATTACCAGTGGTATCCCTGGGTTGGATAGCTGAAAGGCCAGTAGGGTGCGCAATATTTGGGGACTGTACGGTGGAGGAATATATACTGCAGCCAGAATGAGAGTCAGTTGGTATACCCTACATAGCAAAAAGACATACCTCCCCTCCTGATCAATCCTTGAGTCCAAGCACTGAAAGTCCAGGGTTCTGTGTATCAATACACTCACACCCCTCGAATAGGAGGTATGAGTGGAGTGATACGTCCAGCCCGCCCACGCAAATCCCAGCCAGGATCTAGTATCAGGAGTCAAATGAGTCTCCTGCAAAACGCATATAGCCGGGAAATGTTTCCTGAGGGATGTGGACACCATAGTACGTTTAAGTGAATCTCCCAAACCCCTAACATTCCATGAAATTACAGCAATTCCCGTCATCATTTCTCAATTAAGATGGCATCACATGACATATTAAACCTCCACCCGTCAGAAAAAACAGCACCACTCCCCATCTCGTCCAGCGGTGGCACTGCATATAGCATCAGTAAGGACAAATAGGCATTATCCCGAGGGATCAAAAATAAAAATAAAGGTGCATAATAGGTAGGGAACAGAAGCAATAATATAAGGGCTGGCATCATAAAACAGTCACAGGTATCCCAATACGGAATGGCAGTCCGGGCCCCGCCAATCAGCACAGTGTCACGGCCGGGATTGTGGGTCTGAAGCAGCCCCCCCGAATGCGAGAGGGAACTAGCAGCGTTCATAGAAAATAGAGAAATGTCTGCAGTCTCTGACCATCTCTTGTACCATGTCTGCAGTCTCTGACCATCTCTTGTACCATGTCTGCAGTCTCTGACCATCTCTTGTACCATGTCTGCAGTCTCTGACCATCCCTTGTACCATGTCTACAGTCTCTGACCATCTCTTGTACCATGTCAACAGTCCTCTGACCATCTCTTGTGTACATGTCTGCAGTCTCTGACCATCTCTTGTACCATGTCCTGCAGTCTCTGACCATCTCCTGTATCATGTCTGCATTCTCTGACCATCTCTTGTACCACATCTGCAGTCTCTGACCATCTCTTGTACCATGTCTGCAGTCTCTGACCATCTCTTGTACCATGTCTGCAGTCTTTGACCATCTCTTTTACCATGTCTGCAGTCTCTGACCATCTCTTGTTCCATGTCTGCAGTCTCTGACCATCTCTTGTACCATGTCTGCAGTCTCTGACCATCCCTTGTACCACGTCTGCAGTCTCTGACCATCTCCTGTATCATGTCTGCATTCTCTGACCATCTCTTGTACCACATCTGCAGTCTCTGACCATCTCTTGTACCATGTCTGCAGTCCCTGACAATCGTCTACAAACTATGGGATAGATTTATGGCATTTATATCTAAATATTTTTTACTAGTAATGGCGGCGATCATTGATTTTTTAGCGGTACTGCAACATTGCAGCGGACACACCGGACACCTAATTGAGTTCTGTAATCAACACCTTATTTTCTGGCAGTGCCCCTCCCGAGACTAGACTCTGGATCCGCCCTTGATAGAGCCTTCTATTGTGTGAAGTTTGGAGGAAATTGGTTACCATTTAAGTACGTTAAGCTCCCCAAAAAACGCTAGTTGTTGCTAGTTGCTAGTGTTGCTCCAGAATATTCGTATTGCGAATATTCGTTACGAATATTGCATATTCGAGTATTCGTGAATAACTCGAATATCGCGGCCAAAATTCGCTATTACGAATATTCGTATTTTTTCAAATTTATTTTTAAAACAGATCACATCCTAGTGATCTCCATCGACGTCTAAAAGCATTGCTGGTATGATTAGAGACCCTGGGCCGAGTAGCTGAGGCGATCCTTTTATGTTGACGAATATTCGCTTTCGTGAATATTCGTATTGCGAATATTCGTGAATACTTTCTCCGCCCTTCTTTTGCATCAAAGCCAATCAGAGTTCTCCTACTACAGTTGTCAGAGGTTAGCAACCTTCATAGCAACCAATAGGAACCTGCCTGCACGACCAGTATATAAATCACTATTTCAGTGCAGATTCACAAGGTGGCTAGAGAAAGGTGGAGTGTTTCTGTGCGTTTTTCCAGTGTATTGCGATCTAGAGCTTAGAGCATTGTGCTTCCTACAGTGCTTTCAGTTCTGATGTTTCCTGCTTCTATAACCAACTAGTGTTGAGCGGAATAACGCCATATTCGATTTTGCGATATATCACGAATAATAGACAATATTCGTGAAATTATTCGCTAAAATCGAATATTCGTGATATTTATAAAAAAAAAAAAATTTGGCGAAATTTCGCTAATGCGAATGCGAAATTGATTGCGAGATTTTGACAACTCCTGATTGGCTCTGATGCAAAGAAGAAGGGCGGAGAAAGTATTCGCGAATATTTCGGAAATCGAATATTGGTGATATTTTTATCGAAATTTCGCTAATGCGAATGCGAAATTGATTGCGAGATTTTGACATCTGTGGTAGAGAACTCCCTGATTGGCTCTGATGCTAAGAAGGCGGAGAAAGTATTCGCGAATATTCGGAAATCGAATATTCGCGATTGCGAATATTCGGGCAACATAAAAGGATCGCCTCAGCATAGCTACTCGGCCCAGGGTCTCTAATCATACCAGCTATGCTTTTAGACGTCGATAGGATGTGATCTGTTTTAAAAATAAATTTGAAAAAATACGAATATTCGGAATAGCGAATTTTGGCCGCGAAATTCGAGTTATTCGCGAATATTCGTAACGAATATTCGAAATGCGAATATTCGTGAGCAACACTATAACCAACTGCTTTTTTCAAAGCAAAAGACCCAACAGCTTTTCTAAAAGCTCAGATTTGTGTTGTTTTGTCCAGGTTGGTGTAGCTTAGTGTTAGATAGATTTCTGTGTAGTTAGTGTAAGTGTACATTTCTTTAACCACTTAAGGACCGCCGCATGTACATATACGTCAGCAGAATGGCACAGGCAGGCACATCAACGTATATATACGTGCCCTGCTTGACGTGGGTCGGGGGTCCGATTGGACCCCCCCCGGTACATGCGGCGGTTCCGTCGGCTGCAGAAGCGATCTGGGATGAGGGGATGGCTGTCCGTTTTCAGCCATCCCCTTGCGATCGCTCTCAGCCAATGCCAGCGCTCCCCTGCACTCCTCCTTCCTGTGTTTGGTGTAAACAACAGGAAGGAGGAAGTGTGTGATCTCTCCTCGTGGTGGTCATAACGACCACCGCTGCGGAGAGAAGACATCACACAAGTAAGTTGCACCCCAACACTACTCTAACACCAGCACACATAGGCACATTTGACCCCCCCAAGTCACCGCCGATCGCCCCCCCCCCCAGTCTCCTGTAACAGTGTCACTGAATGCAGTGTCATTTTTTTTTTTCTGATTACTGCATTTAGTGTCAGTGTTACAGAAAAAAAGTGTTAGGGCAGTTAGTTTTAGCCCCCTTTAGGTCCAGGGTAGCCCCCTACCCCCCCTAATAAAGGTTTAACCCCTTGATCACCGCCCTAGTTAACCTTTCACCCCCTATTGCCAGTGTCATTAAGCGATCGATTTTCTGATCGCTGTATTAGTGTCACTGTTGCTGCTAGGCAGTTGGTTTTTTTTTGAGGTTCGCCGCCAGGTTCTATAGCGTTGGGTACCCCCATAAATAAAGTTTTTAACCCCTGATTGCCCCCTAGTTAACCCTTTCACCCCCTATTGCCAGTGTCACTAAGCGATCGATTTTCTGATCGCTGTATTAGTGTCACTGTTGCCGCTAGGCAGTTAGTTTTTTTTGAGGTTCGCCGCCAGGTTCTATAGCGTTAGGAACCCCCATAAATAAAGTTTTTAACCCCTGATTGCCCCTAGTTAACCCTTTCACCCCCTATTGCCAGTGTCACTAAGCGATCGATTTTGTGATCGCTGTATTAGTGTCACTGTTGCCGCTAGGCAGTTAGTTTTTTTTGAGGTTCGCCGCCAGGTTCTATAGCGTTAGGTACCCCCATAAATAAAGTTTTTAACCCCTGATTGGCCCCTAGTTAACCTTTCACCAGTGATCACCCGTATAAGTGTTTACGGTTTGACGCGGTTGGTTAGTTTGCTGTTTATAGCATCAGGGCACCCGCTGTATATAACCCAATAAAGGTTTAACCCCCTGATCACCCGGCGGTTGATATAAATTAAATTTTAGCGTCAGTCAGGGGTCTGCGTCGCCCCAGGTAGCGTTAGGGTTAGTGCCAGTACCGCTTACACCCACTCGCAAAGCATACACCCCCCTTAGTGGTATAGTAGTCTGAACGGATCGATACCTGATCTGATCAGATCTATACTAGCGTACCCAGCAGTTTAGGGTACCCTAAAAACGCATTGTTAGCGAATCAGCCCAGATACCTGCTAGCACCTGCGTTTTCCCCCTCTGCCCAGCCCAACCCACCCAAGTGCAGTATCGATCGATCACTGTCACTTCAAAAACACAAGACACATAACTGCAGCGTTCGCAGAGACAGGCCTGATCCCTGCGATCGCTAACAGTTTTTTTCGAAGCGTTTTCTACATTTTCCTTTCTATAGTCAGGTGCTTTTTTTACCTGTGAATCATCACCAGTGTACGACTAAATTTAGAGTCCAAAATGACAAAGCGAATGTACACTGGTGAAGAGGCCGTCAGGATTCTGTGCATGTCAGATAGTGTAGAAGAGGAGGTCACGCATCTGACAGAATCTGGCTCAGAATATGAACCCGTTTACGACAGCGGCTCCATGTCAGATAGTTCGGACGACGGAGTTGTGGTCCCTGCTAAGGCCAGGCGTACCCGATCCCGTTCTGATGTTGTTGAGCAGCAAGAACCGCAGGACCCTTGTATGGAGCAGAGAGCCAGTACTAGCGCCGCTATTCCTTCTGGTGGATTGGCAAGCACCAGCGGCCTAGTACACCCTGGTCGTTCATCCAGCACTGCAGTAAGACGTGGCGACGTGGCGAGTCCCATAAGTGCAGTTCAAGCTGGCGAGGTAGCAAGCACAAGTAGTGTCCCGCTGCCACCAAGAAGAAGACAGAGACAGGCCCGTCGTGCCCATAGTGCCCTTCCTGCTGAATTCGCCTATCCTGATTGGGTCCCCACCACTTCTGCAGAACCCATACTTCCCCCATTCACTGGCCAACCCGGTATTCAGGTGGATACAGCAAATTTTATGCCACTTGATTTCTATTCGCTGTTTTTCACGGAAGATCTCTATGGATCTATTGTGGACCAGACTAATTTATATGCTGGTACCTACATCGCCGCTAATCCCCAGTCTCGCCTTGCCAAAGAATGGAAACCTCTTGAGGTTTCTGAATTTAAGACATTTCTGGGCCTTACCCTCAACATGGGCATACACCCATTTCCGTCATTGCGGATGTATTGGTCCACACATCCCATTGACCATATGCCCGTGTTCTCTGCTCACATGGCCAGGAAACGATATGAGGCGATCCTGCGGTTTCTGCATTTCAGTGACAATGCACTTTGTCGTCCACGTGGAGACCCTGAATTTGACCGGCTCTACAAAATTCGGCCCCTCGTAAACCATTTCAACGAACATTTTGCAGCATTGTTTAATCCCCAGCAGGTTGTATGCGTTGATGAGTCCCTCATTAAATTTGCTGGCCGCTTGTCTTTCAAAAAGTACCTTCCCAGCAAGCGTGCCAGATACGGGGTCAAGCTCTATAAGCTCTGTGACAGGGCCACAGGCTACACATGGAGCTTTAGGGTTTACGAGGGCAAAGATAGTGAGGTAGAGCCGGAAGGATGCCCAGATTACATGGGGAGCGCTGGCAAGATCGTTTGGGACTTGGTGTCACCCTTATTCGGAAAGGGGTACCACTTGTATGTGGACAATTTTTACAGCAGCGTGCCACTTTTTAGCCACTTGTTTGATCATCAGATTGGAGCATGTGGCACCGTGCGACCTAATCGCCGGGGCTTTCCCCAGAGGCTTGTAGATGCCCGTCTTAGCCTGGGGGCGAGAGCCTGCTTCAGATGTAAAAATTTGCTCGCTGTAAAGTGGCGGGACAATAGGAATGTTTTCGTTCTTACCACCCTTCACGCAGACACGACAGTACAAATTTGTACGGCGACTGGTGTTGTGGAGAAACCCCTCTGTGTCCACGAATATAACCAAAACATGGGAGGGGTGGACCTCAACGACCAGTTGATGGTGCCGTATCATATTGCCCGCAAGACGAGACGCTGGTACAAAAAAGTGTCTCTACATTTATTCCAATTGGCTCTACTGAATGCTCATGTCGTATACAGAGCTTCAGGACAGGATGGATCCTTCCTTCAATTCCAGAAGGATATCATCACAGAACTCCTGTATCCAGGTACTGTACCTCACCATCCCCTACCAAATGCAGTAAGCCGACTGCATGAGAGGCATTTTTTGTATGCCCTCGAGAGTACCCCTACCCAACGAACCCCCCAAAGAAGATGTTGTGTCTGTCCCAAGCGCGGATTTAGGCGTGACACCCGTTATTTTTGTCCCAAATGTCCTGCCGATCCTGGTCTTTGTATTGGGGAATGTTTTGAACGCTTCCACACACTAGTGAAGTATTAGCGTAGGGCAAAACATTACACAGGCTAGGCTCACTTACAGAGGGTCTCCCAAGATGCCATCGCATTTTGAGAGACCCAAACCTGGAACCGAAAAGTTGAACAGTTACAAAAAAAAGTGTTAAAAAAAAAAAAAAAGGAAAAAAAAAAAAAATAGTTGTCGTTTTATTGTTCTCTCCCTCTCTATTCTCTCTCTATTGTTCTTCTCTTTTTTACTGTATTCTATTCTGCAAAGTTTTATTGTTGTTGTGTTTTTTCATGCTTGCTTTTCAGGTATGTAATTTACTTTACTGTTTTCAGGTACGCCATTCAGCTGTTGCGTGGACTTATTTATCTTGACAGCAACAGCGTTTGCTCCCACAATATATAAAGCCGCGACTCCAGTGCTGTAGGAGGTGATTTCACCACCACAGTTAAAAAAAAGAGCATATATGCTGAAGCATGGGGGCAGCAGGGGCGGAGGAGCGATTTTGCTCCTAATGCCGCGTACATACGGTTGACATTCCTACGGAGGCTTTCCCGTGGAAAAGTCTGACCATGTGTACACGGCATAGAAAAGTCCGACCGTGTGTATGCGGCATAGAAAAGTCCGACCGTACGCGGCATAACTTTTTTGCGGGAGGATGCCCCCATGCTTCGGCATATATATATTTTAGGCACAGGTTGCGTTAAAAAAAGTTTTATTTTTTACTATGTTTTTTTTATAGGTATTTGCTTTGCAGGTATGGTATGATCTTACTGTTATACTGGAATGTTACTGTGTTTTAATGTTAACCATCATTTGCTTAGCAGGTACGCCATTCAGTTGCAGTGCGGATTTATTTAGCATGACAGCAACAGCGTTTGCTCCCACGATATATATAAAGCCGCGACTCCAATGCTGTAGGAGGTGATTTCACCACCACAGTTCAAAAAAGAGCATATATGCCGAAGCATGGGGGCATTAGGGGCGGAGGAGCGATTTTGCTCCTAATGCCGCGTACATACGGTTGACATTCCTACGGAGGCTTTCCCGTGGAAAAGTCTGACCATGTGTACGCGGCATAGAAAAGTCCGACCGTGTGTACGCGGCATAGAAAAGTCCGACCGTACGCGGCATAACTTTTTTGCGGGAGGATGCCCCCATGCTTCGGCATATATAAATGGTGCATGTATGCCCATCATTAGAAGTGGGTGGATGAAGGGAGGTATTCTAATGGTGGGCATACCCACCGATCAATCTTTTTTTCGTTCAGCCAACAGGCTGCATGAAAAAAAAAGATTACAATACATGTCCAACAAGAACCATCAACGTACTGGTATGTTGCTGGACTTTGAATGGTTATACCAGAATGATGCCTGCGGGTTTAGGCATCATCTTGGTATCATTCTTTTCAGCCAGCGGTCGGCTTTCATGTAAAAGCAGTCCTAGCGGCTAATTAGCCTCTAGACTGCTTTTACATTCAGTGGGAGGGAATGTGCCCCCCCCCCCGGATATAAACGGCGCCATTGAGAATATGGGAAAACATTTTATCACACTGATCTTGGTGTGGTCAGATGCTTTGAGGGCAGAGGAAAGATCAAGGGTCTAATAGACCCCATTTAAAAAAAAAAGAGTACCTGTCACTAACTATTGCTATCATAAGGGATATTTACATTCCCTGAGATAACAATAAAAATGGTAAAAAAAAAAAAATGGAAGGAAAAGTTAACAAATAAAATAAAAAAAGCAAAATAAATATATATAAAAAAAAAAAAAAAAAAAACATCCCTGTCCCCCCCCCTGCTCTTGCGCAAAGGCGAACGCAAGCGTCGGTCTGGAGTCATATGTAAACAGCAATTGCACCATGCATGTGAGGTATCATCGCGAAGGGCAGATCGAGGGCAGTAATTTTAGCAGACCTCCCCTGTAAATCTAATGTGGTAACCTGTAAAGGCTTTTAAAGGCTTTTAAAAATGTATGTAGTTTTTCGCCACTGCGCGTTTGTGCGCAATTTTAAAGTATGTCGTGTTTGGTATACATGTACTCGGCCTAAGATCATAATTTTTATTTCATCAATAATTTGGGCAATATAGTGTGTTTTAGTGCTTTAAAATAAAAAAAAGTGTATTTTTTCCCCAAAAAATGCGTTTGAAAAAACGCTGCGCAAATACTTTGTGGAAAAAAAAATTGCAACACCCACCATTTTAATCTGTAGGGCCTTTGCTTTAAAAAAATATATAATGTTTGGGGGTTCAACTTAACTTTCTTGCAAAAAAATAATATGTTTTTATGTAAACAAACAGTGTCAGAAAGGGCTTTTTCTTCAAGTGGTTAGAAGAGTGGGTGATGTGTGACATAAGCTTCTAATTGTTGTGCATAAAATGCCAGGACAATTCAAAACCCCCCCAAATGACCCCATTTTGGAAAGTAGACACCCGAAGCTATTTGCTGAGAGGCATCTCAAGTCCATGGAATATTTTAGATTTTGACCCAAGTTGCGGGAAATATAAATATATATATATATATATATATATATATATATATATATATATATATATATATATATATATATATATATATATATATATATATATATATATATAATTTTTTTTTTTGCGCAAAGTTGTCACTAAATGATATATTGCTCAAACATGCCATGGGAATATGTGGAATTACACCCCAAAATACATTCTGCTGCTTCTCCTGAGTACGGGGATACCACATGTGTGAGACTTTTTGGGAGCCTAGCCGCGTACGGGACCCCAAAAACCAATCAACGCCTTCAGGCTTTCTAAGGGTGTAAATTTTTGATTTCACTCCTCACTACCTATCACAGTTTCGAAGGCCATAAAATGCTAAAATAGCACAAAAAAAAACCAAATGACCCCATTTTGGAAAGAAGACACCCCAATGAAACTGCTGAGAGGCATGTTGAGTCCATTGATTTTTTTTTTTTGTCCAAAGTGATTGAATAATGACAAAAAAAACAAAAAATGTTTACAAAAAGTTGTCACTAAATGATATATTGCTCACACATGCCATGGTTATATGTGGGATTGCACCCTAAAATACATTCTGCTGCTTCTCCTGAGTACGGGGATACCACATGTTTGGGACTTTTTGGGAGTCTAGCCGCGTACGGGACCCCGAAAACCAAGCACCGCCTTCAGCATTTCTAAGGGCGCAAATTTTTGATTTCACTCCTCACTACCTATGACAGTTTCGAAGGCCATAAAATGCCAAAATAGCACAAAACCCCCCCCAAATGACCCCATTTTGGAAAGTAGACACCCCAAGCTATTTGCTGAGAGGCATGTTGATTCCATGGAATATTTAATTTTTTTGCCCCAAGTGATTGAATCATGACCAAAAAAAATAAAAATAAAAAAATGTACAAAATATTGTCACTAAATGATATATTTCTCACACATGCCATGGTTATATGTGGAATTGCACCCCAAAATACATTCTGCTGCTTCTCCTGAGTACGGGGATACCACATGTGTGGGACTTTTTTGAAGCCTAGCCGCGTATGAGACCCCGAAAACCAAGCACCGCCTTCAAGATTTCTAAGGACATACATTTTTGATTTCACTCACACAAATCTTGAAGGCAGTGCTTGGTTTTCGGGGCCCCGTACGCGGCTAGGCTCCCAAAAAGTCCCACACATGTGGTATCCCCGTACTCAGGAGAAGCAGCAGAATGTATTTTGGGGTGCAATTCCACATATAACCGTGGCATGTGTGAGAAATATATCATTTATTGACAACGTTTTGTAATTTGTTTTTTTTTGGTCATTATTCAGTGACTTGGGGCAAAAAAATTAAATATTCCATGGACTCAACATCCCTCTCAGCAAATAGCTTGGGGTGTCTACTTTCCAAAATGGGGTCATTTGGGGGGGGTTTTGTGCTGTTTTGTTTTTTTATGGCCTTCGAAACTGTGATAGGTAGTGAGGAGTGAAAACAAAAATATATGCCCTTAGAAATCTTGAAAGGGGTGCTTGGTTTTCGGGGTCCCGTACGCGGCTAGGCTCCCAAAAAGTCCCACACATGTGGTATCCCTGTACTCAGGAGAAGCAGCAGAATGTATTTTGGGGTGTAATTCCACATATGCCCATGGCATATGTGAGAAATATATCATTTAGTGACAACGTTTTGTAAAATATATATATATTTTTTTGGTCATTATTCAATCACTTGGGGCCATAAAATTAAATATTCCATGGACTCAACATGCCTCTCAGCAAATAGCCTGGGGTGTCTTCTTTCCAAAATGGGGTCATTTGGGTGGGTTGTGTGACATCTTGGCATTTTATGGCCTTCAAAACTGTGATAGGTAGTGATAGGTAGTGAGGAGTGAAATCAAAAATGTATGCCCTTAGAAATCTTGAAGGCGGTGCTTTGTTTTCGGGGCCCCGTATGCGGCTAGGCTCACAAAAAGTCCCACATATGTGGTATCCCCGTACTCAGGAGAAGCAGCAGAATGTATTTTGGGGTGCAATTCCACATATTACTATGGTATGTGTGAGCAATATATCATTTAGTGACAACTTTGTGCAAAAAAAAATCAGTTTGTCATATTCCCGCAACTTGTGTCAAAATATAAAATATTCCATGGACTCGACATGCCTCTCAGCAAATAGCTTATGGTGTCTACTTTCCAAAATGGGGTCATTTGTTTTTGTTTTTTGCTATTTTGGCATTTTATGGCCTTCGAAACCTTGATAGGTAGTGAGGAGTGAAATCAAAAATTTGTGCCCTTAGAAATGCTGAAGGCGGTGCTTGGTTTTGGGGCCCCGTATGCGGCTAGGCTCCCAAAAAGTCCCACACATGTGGTATCCCCGTACTCAGGAGAAGCAGCAGAATGTATTTTGTGGTGCAATCCCACATATAACCATGGCATGTGTGAGCAATATATCATTTAGTGACAACTTTTTGTAAACATTTTTTGTTTTTTTCGTCATTATTCAATCACTTGGGACAAAAAAAAAAAAAATTCAATGGACTCAACATGCCTCTCAGCAGTTTCCTTGGGGTGTCTACTTTCCAAAATGGGGTCATTTGGGGGGGGTTTAGTACTGCCCTGCCATTTTAGCACCTCAAGAAATGAGATAGGCAGTCATAAAATAAAAGCTGTGTAAATTCCAGAAAATGTAGTTTGTAGACGCTATAACTTTTGCGAAAACCAATAAATATACGCTTATTGCGATTTTTTTTTTACTAAAGACATGTGGCTGAATACATTTTGGCCTAAATGTTTGACTAAAATTTAGTTTATTCGATATTTTTTACTTTTTGTTATAAGAAAAATCATTTTTTTTCAAAATTTACGGTCTTTTTGCGTTTATATCGCAAAAAATAAAAATCGCAGAGGCGATCAAATACCATCAAAAGAAAGCTATATTTGTGGGAAGAAAAGGACGCAAGTTTCGTTTCGGTACAACATTGCATGACCGCGCAATTACCAGTTAAAGCAGCACATTGCCAAATTGTAAAAACACCTTGGGTCTTTAGACAGCGTATTGGTCCGGGGCTTAAGTGGTTAAGGTAGCTTAGTTTAGTGTGTGTTTAGTCTCTGTGTTTTGTGTATATAAAAAAAAAAAAAATTAGCTTTAGTTTAGTCATATAAGTTTGTGTAAGTAGAGTTAGTGTTTAGTGCATATTAGTTTAGTATTTGTAGTCCTCGTCCTTGTCTGCATCCTTCAGTCTAAAAAAAAAAAAGTTTTAGCTGTAGTATTTTAGTTCCTGTTTAGTAGCTGTCCGTGTCGTAGTCTACGTCTTTGTCCGTGTAAAAAAAAAAAAGTTTTATGTGTAGTAGTTTTATTTTAGTTTAGTAGCTGTCTACGTCTTTGTCTGCGTTCCTGTCTTGCTAAAAAAACAAAAAACACTCCTTTCTCACATCCCCCCCCCCAATAAAGTTTACCCCCCCCCCCAACATCAGCAAGTATGAGCAGCATACGTGGCCGTGGCAGCAGGGGTAGGGGAGTTACTCCCAGTGCTGGGTCGCTGCCAGCACGGGGTACCTCTCGCGCCCCTACTAGTGGTAGTGGATCAGGTGGAAGGGGAGTCCGCCTCATCCGCAAGTTTTTTCCCTCGGGCAGCCGCCCGATATTGGCTTCTCAGGCTCCAGTAGTGTTGGAGTATATGGGGCACAGCAGTGCCACTGAGTCGTCAGTCCCGACTCCCAGTAGCACCACCAGTACACCGGTGCCTTTAGGACCCGCCCCCAGCCCCCAAGAGTCCAGCCTCTTACTGTTTGACAGCGACAGTGAGAGGGATATCTTGGGGGAGGCCCTGCATCAGGCAGACATCCAGTTCTGTCCTGATGGTCAGGACCTTTTGGAAGGGATGATGGAGGAGGAGGATGGGGTACCTGCTGTCAGTATCCCAGAGACATCCCTTCCAAGTGGTGCTGGTGTTTTTGGGCAGGAAACACCCGCACCTAGTCAGACCCAGGCGTCGGTGAGGGGACAGCGGAGCCAGGCTAGCGGCTCCATGTCAGCTGTTTCCCTCAGACCACCACATTTCAGCCCTGGGTCTGACATATCTGGGGGCGAAGAGGAGGGTGATCCAACATGGGTGCCACCTGCCTTGTCGGTTCACAGCAGCAGTGACGACGAGGAAGGTAGGCACCCTGGGAAAACGGTGTGCCAGGTCACCAGGGAGACCACTGGTGATGGCAGCAGGAGGTGTCAGCAGCAGCAGCAGCAGCAGCAGCAGGCAGCTCCACCTGTGCGCACCGAGTCCCAGCAGGTGCAAGTCAGCGTCACCCCATCCGACAGGAGGGCGGCGCTGAAGTCACCTGTCTGGGCCTACTTAACCCTGGTAGCAGGAAACCAGAACATAGCCATCTGCAATATCTGTCGTGCCAGGGTGAAGAGAGGGAAGTGCTTGGCTCGGGTGGGTACCACAGCTCTGAACCAGCATCTGCGAATCAACCACTGGCGGGAGTATGACCAGATGAAGAGTGGTGGTGGTAGCAGCGCCACCACCACAAGTGTGCAGGGTACAGCAGCCCCTGCCACAGCTTCATCTGTTCCCAGCAGGTCATGCCCCCCGCTCCCTCTAGTAGAGGTACTGGTACCGGCAGCCAGACCTCTACTTCCACAGCACCCTCCTCTTCTGTGTCCTGCACTGCCGTCCGGCGCCAGGCGTCGCTTTCCGACTCCTTCAAACGCACCACTCCCTTCCCCCCTGGAGACCGACGTGTGCGTTCCCTCAATGGGCTCCTGGCAAGGGTTATTGCCCAACATCTGCTTCCCTTCAACATTGTTGACTGCAACCCCTTCAAGCAGATGTTGGAGCAGGCCCAACCCCAATGGCGTGTCCCCAGCCGCCATTTCTTTGCCAGGACTGGTGTCCCTGCCCTACACCAGCACATTGTGCAGAATGTAACCCTGTCGCTGGATCACGCTGTCAGCGACAGGGTGCATCTCACAATGGATGGCTGGACCAGCAGGCATGGGCAGGGCCGGTACATCAGCTTCACGGCCCATTGGGTTTCCCTCCGAGGCGCCGGGAAGGGATCGGCGGCATCAGATTTTGTGGTGCCGCCCCGGGGTGTCCAGGGGAGAACTGCTGGTCTCCCTCAAGCCACTGTCTCCGCAGCTGCTGAGCCTCGCAGCAAGTGCCCCCATAGCTACTCAAGTGTGGGGCACGTGCGCTGTCAGGCCGTGCTCCAGCTTGTTAGTTTAGGGGACTGGAGACACACTGGACAAGAAGTGCTGACCGCACTTCAGGCTCAGGTCCAGAAGTGGCTGACACCCCGAAGGCTCCAGGCAGGTATGGTTGTCTGTGACAACGGCAGCAACCTACTCTCCGCCCTCCAGGCTGGCAGTCTGACCCACGTGCCCTGTCTGGCACATGTCCTCAACCTCGTGGTGCAGAAGTTCCTGCGCACCTATCCCGGGTTGAGTGACATTGTGCTAAGGGTACGTAGGATTGCCAGCCACTTCAGGCGCTCCCCAACCGCTACCGCGTCCCTGTCCACATTGCAGCGGGACAACAGCCTGCCCCTTTCACAGGCTGATTGTGGACAGTGTGACGCAGTGGAACTCCACCCTCCACATGCTGGAGAGGTTGTGGGAGCAGCGAAGGGCGGTGAAGGAATACCTGCTGGAGCAAGGCACTGCTGGGCCATCACAAACACTCCCGTACATCACCAGTGCGGAGTGGGGGCAGATACACCAGGTCTGCCATGTGTTGGCCCCTTTCGAGCAGGCTACCAAGATGGTCAGCAGGGAGCATGTCGGCCTCAATGACGTGCTCCCTATAGTGTTCCTGCTGGACAGGGCACTAGATCGCCTGCTCGAAGCTGGGGAGAGTGCCTTGGTGGAGCAGGAGGAGGCAACACTGCTCCACCAAGACCAGGCCCAGGACGAGGAGGAGGAGGATGATGATGAGGAGGAGGTTACTGGTGGCATCCTGGAGTCAGGGCCTGGTCAGGAGGGAGAGCCGGTGTTGGGGGCACCGATAGTCCGGTGGTTGGGCATCTCTGAGCGCGAGCAGCAGCGCCTCCAGCATGAAGAGTCATACGTCATGGACCCGGGCAGCCATGAGGAGTCACAGCGGGCTGTGCTCTTCCCCATGGCTGCCCACATGCTGAGATGCCTCAGGAGGGACCCCCGGGTTAAGACTATCAAGGAGAGGGATGAATTTTGGATGGCCACCCTTTTAGATCCAAGATGCAAGGGGAAACTGGAGCAGTTCCTCCCAGCCAGCCGGAGGCAGCACCGGATGGAGGAACTGCAGGCACGCATAGTCAGCCAGTTGGAGCAGGTAACTCCCCGGCCTCCAGTTGTCCCCCCTCATCTCACCCAGCAGGTGGCTGCACCCAGCAGCAGCAGCAGCCGAGCAGGGGACCTAATGGGTGAGATGAGGATGTTCTTCCAATCTGAGCGACCCAGTACCAGCAGCAGCAGTCACCACCAGCGGCTGGCCCGCATGGTGGCAGACTACATGGGGTCCGTCTGTGCTTCTGACAGTATGAGCACCGACGACCCCATGGAGTACTGGGTTGCCAGATTGGACACCTGCCGCGAGCTCGCTCAGTATGCGCTGGAGTTATTGTCTTGCCCCCCTCCAGCGTACTATCTGAGCAGACATTCAGCGCGGCAGGTGGGCAGTGGGGTGTCACGGACAAGAGGAACCCGTCCTGGTCCACAGACTCCGTGGACAGACTCAAATTCATCAAGATGAATGAGTCCTGGATCGGCGGTGACTTTATGGCACCCGCCATCGGTTCAGGGCGCTGAAGGGTCCCTTGTCATTCATTCCCTCTCCTTGGCTCTCCCTCCACTCTTGCCTGAGTGATTTGACACTATATTGTCTACTATTACTACTACTGCTCATGACACCTATGTCACGAGTTATTTGCCACTATATACTACTATACCACTGCTGCTGCTGCTGTTCATGCACCTCTTGCCCGAGTGATTTGACACTATATTGTCTACTATTACTACTACTGCTGCTGCTCACGACACCTATGTCACGAGTTATTTGCCACTATATACTACTATTACCCACTACCTGCTGCTGTCAAGTCTTGCCCAAGGTGTTTAGATGCTATCTAGTACTATTACCACTACTGCTTGTAAATGTTGCCTGTGTGATAATTACATTATATTTAAATACTACTGCTGCTGCCTTCATGCTGAGTAATGCTTCATGACCTTATCTGCACATCGGATCCACCAACAGCCTCCGCTACAAGCTACCAGACCCGGATCGTAACAGCAAGTGTGACTAAAACACTGAACTTTATGGTTAAACCCTGGTTTGCGGCCTTTATACTGCAACCATTAGCCTGTCTGCAAGAGCAAATCAGCACTCTCTCTCTCCTTTCTCGCTCTCTCTCTATATCTATATATATATATATATATATTGTAGCTTTTGTTATAGTAATTTTCAACAGTTTTAGTTTGTGTTAGTAGTGTCCTGTGTCCGTGTATTTTAGTTTGTCTTAGGTTTGTGTTAAATAAAATAATAGTATAAAATGTTTTGGTTATTATGAAGTTAGATGTGTTGATGTTGATGTTGATGTGTTTAGATGTGAAGTTAGATGTGTTGAAAAACCTAACAATCTCAATAAGAAAGGAAACATTTTAAAAGAATAACCTTTTTTATAACAAGAAAAAAAATTTACATATATTTTGCATGAGCTTGTCAAGCTCAGCCATCGCGTCCAAATTCTTCCTCTGCGTAGCTCCAGCTGTTGGTTTTGGAGGTCTAATATCCGCATTTTCCGGCGATTTGAGCGGATTTTGTCATTGGTCCTCTGGATGAGACTGTGGGTTTTTCTTCCATCTTTTTGAAAACTGTTAGGATATAAGAAAAAAAATTAGATTAAATGCTTCTTATTGTTGAAATGTTATTAATCATTGTGCACATTTTACCCTCCTGCCTGGGGCTCACAGGAACCCGTCTCATCCTCCTGCTCCTCTTCTCCATCACCCGATTCACCAGGAGTTTGGGGGGGGGGACCCGATTCACCAGGAGTTTGGGGGGGGTTGCAGCTCCTCCTCTTGCTCCTCAACAGGAGCTGGGGTGGTAAACACTGGGAGGGCCCTGGTTGCTCCTCATCCCTCTCCTCCTGTTGCATCCTCCTCCTGCTCCTCCTCTTCATCCTCCTCCTCTGCGCCTGTCTCCTGTGCGCTTGGGGCGCACAGATGGTAGAGGAGCACCTATAATAACACAATGTTCAATAGAAGTGAATGAAAGAATATGCAAGAAAAGGGCACAGGGTCACTTAAGGCACTGATGACACCCACCTTTTTTTTTTTTCTTTTTTCTTATTGGAGGTTGTAATTAATTATTAATGTATCGATACAATTGTCTAGAATGGTATAAGGAAATGTTCTTCAGGATCCCCTAATCGGAAAAATATTATATAAATGAAGGTATAATGATAGATTGGAGAGGGGGGGAAAGTAGCATTTGAAGTATTGAGGGGGGAGATTACCAACCCAATACTCACATCGAATGTAAACCAAGGGAAGAAGACATAAGGGCCCCACCCACAAAGTGGGTATGGGATAAAAAGAGGGGGAATAAAAAGAAATGGCCCGGGGGAGGATTAGGGAGAATGGGGGGTAAAGGGGTGTTTACCCAGTAGGCCAGGCCCGATATAGTGGGTTACGAATCTTGCAAGAATGCAGGAAGGGTGAGAGGTCGGCGGGGGGGGGGTGTACCCCTCTGCGTACAACTCTTCCGATTAGGGGGTAACCCAAAGGAGAGATATTGGGTTTAGGGAAGGGAGGGAGGGGGTTGAGGGTATTTTTTTGTCTTTGTTCCTTATGGGGAAATTTGGTTTCCTTCTTCCTTTTTTTTTTTTTTCCTTTCTTTTCTCTTTTTTTTTTTTTATTTTTTTTTTTGTGTTTTCTGTGGTTTGTCTATTTTCTCCACCTCCTCTCCCCTCTCTTGGACAGGCAGGGAAGCGTTTTTCCCTTTTTTTTTTTTTTTCTCATATAAATAAGGGATGGCAGGCCCATTAAAGGTAATAAACATATAACGTTAGAGGCCCCTAAACTCACCCCCAGAAGAGAGGGCGTTTGTGGCAGGAGTTAAGTCATTATGCTATAGATGTGGCCTTTCTTCAGGAAACTCATTTTCTGAAAGGGGCTACCCCAATATGCCCCTACAACATATTAACCAGTGGTTCCATGCGCCGTCTCCGATTCAAAGGGCAAGGGGAGTGTCCATAGCATTTAAAAAGACATGCCCAGTTATCGTGATATCTTCACAAATAGACCCCGAAGGGTAGGTACCTTTTCTTAAAAGCGAAATTGAACGGCTACTGCTATACATTTGCCTCAAAACACAGGCACGGCTAACTTCCTGATAAAACCTTGAAATCACTAGAGAAGTATAGAGAAGGATTTCTGATTTTAGGGGGTGACATTAATTAGTATTAAATCCAAGTATAGACACATCAACAGGCAAAACACCCATATATTCAAGGCTCTAAAACACATAAAACAGCTTTTACGGACTGCCCACCTGGTAGATGGATGCGAGCAACGCATGAGGGGATAAAAGACTATAGCTTTTATTCAAAAATACACATATGTACTCTCGTCTTGATCTTTTGTTTCGTGGACCAGTTCTACCTAGAAAGGATCAGATCTTGTACGATAGAATCAATAACAATTTTCAGATCATGCACCTATCATTATGACCTTACATCCAGTATCATTGGGCCACTTGGAACGAACTTGGCGGTTAAATGAGACACTGTTAGACGACAGCCGCGTTGTGGAAGATTTAACCATTAAAATCAAAACATATTTTGAAAGGAACGTGTCTGGGGAAACTTCTGAACAGGCCTATTTGGGAGGCCCATATATCAGTGATCAGGGGGGATTGATAGCATGGGGGGCAAGGAAAAAAAAAGAAAAACAAAAAGAAATAACAGATTGCTGGAAGAAAATAAATTAGATAGAGATAAAACATAATCCTCCATGGACCCAGCAGACACTAGAGGTTGGAAGAGGCACGAAGTAAACTGACAGTGTCTAGATCAGAAAACCAGAAATAAATATAGATACTACGCACACCGTTTCTATGAACAGGGAAATAAATGTGGTCGCCTTTTAGCTAGACAACTTAAACAACAAGATTCCAGACATGTTCATAATTTAACTATACAAAATAAAAAAATTGTAGAAAACACAGGCAATTGCGGCAGAATTCCATAAATTCCTATGAGAATTTATATAATATTCAACAGGAATCGGCAAGCACCACTAATGAATTCCGAGTGGGGGAGATTAGGGAATATATGCGGACTCAGAGTTCCTTCACTGCCATCTGAAGCTACGGAGATGATAAAACAGGCCGATTACAGTAGAAGAAGTGCATGGAGTAATAGCAAATTTGACAATAGGAAAAAGCCCAGGGCCAGATGGCTTTACGAATTTATATTATAAAAAAAATTCTGAAAACCTGGGTGCCCCAATATGTGATTACTTCAATTCGATTAACATTCTGAATCCACTTCCTCCAGAAGCACTATTGGCACACATTACAGTCCTCCCAAAACCAGGAAAAGATCCCCAACATTGTGCTAATTATAGACCAATTTCTCTGTTAAATTCTGATACGAAGTTATTATCAAAAATTGTGGCACTTAGACTACAGGATCATTTAGTGAAACTAGTTCACCCTGATCAAACAGGCTTTATGAAGGGCCGTGAAGCTAGAGACAACACCATAAGAGCATTAAATGTCCTCCATTGGATGCAACACGGTCCGGAACAAAGCCCCAGAATAATATTATCTATGGATGCCGAAAAAGCTTTCGACAGGTTAGCTGGATGTTTATGACTGAGGTTCTGAGGTGGATGAAAGTGGGAGAGCGTGTGATGGGTTGGGTGTTGGCGTTGTACGCGTCCCCGAGAGCAAGAGTAAAGGTGAATGGCACTTTGTCAGACTATTTCCAAATATACAATGGTACGAGACAAGGGTGTCCCTTGTCTCCCTTATTATTTGCAATGATATTGGAACCCTTTCTCTGCAAAATAAGAACAAATAACGGAATACAGGTAACGTGTATTGGGCCGGATGAACATAAGGTCTCGGCATATGCCGATGACCTGTTGTTCTATCTATCCACACCACAGACTTCATTACCTGCCTTGATGGAAGAATTATCTAGGTTTGGGGCCCTATCCCAATTTTAAAATTTAATTTTGAGAAGTCTATATATTTCCTAGCCATGTAAGTATGGCGAACACTCTACAATGAAGCATATCGCTTCATATGGAATAAAAAATCACTAGTGTACTTAGGGACACATATAACGCCTGACCCTAAACTTTTATCGACCTGAATTATGTACCTTAATGGAAGGGGTAAGAGAGGATCTTCAGAAAATGGAAGGGGCAGTTTTTAACTTGGTTTGGAAGGGTGAACGCAATAAAAATGAACATACTACTAAAATAATTTATGTCTTACATACAGTGCCAATTCACCTCCACAGAGTTTTTTTTTAAGGGCATACGGAAGGCTTTTGTATCCTTTGTATGGAATGATAAACGCCCCAGATTAGCCTATGAAATTTTGTGTAGAGAAAAGTCAGAGGGCGGAGTGGGGCTGCCAGATGTAATATCATATTATAGGGCAATGGTACTAGTACGTATACTAAATTGGAATCACGATCACTCAACTAAAATATGGGTAAAATTAGAGCAAACAATGGCAGGAAGGAACCTAGCAGGAGCTCCTTGGATACCGAAGACAGAAAGAGGGCTCTCAAAATGGATGTCACCATTAACTAATAATACAATAAGGATATGGGATAAAATAAATCAATCAGAAGATTATGCCCCTGGGATATCCCCCTTGGCTCCCCTAGAGGGATTCCCGTGGTTCCCCCCAGGCGAGGAAGTAGGATCAATGAAGGCCTGGGGAGGGATACCACATGCGGCAAATTTGCCCCATGTGGAACCCTGACCCCCCCTTACCTGAATTGAGACGGAGCTTGGGAACAGCCGCAATGGTAGAGTGGAGGTATCATCAATTAGGGTGCTTCTTTCCAAAATGGAAAACCCAGGATAAAGGCCTCTTAATTCGCTTACTATATATTGAAACCAGATGTGTAAAGATTGGGAGGCCAAACACTTACCCGTCTCAAATGTATAGATTATCCTAGGACACGGAGAAAAACAACACCTTACTATATAAAGACTGGAAGGAGAGCTTAAATCACAGGTTTACCACGCAACAAATTAACCACTTGCCGACCCGCGCCACGTCGAAATACGTCCACAAGGTGGCTCTCCTGGGCGAGATCATGTAGTATGACGTCCGGCGCGTGAACGGCAAGGGGGCGCGCGCGCGCCCCCCCCGCCGTTCCCGATGATCAGATTCTGATGCAGAACTGATCAATCCACCAGGTCCAGGCCAATAAAATCTGGCCTGGACCTGGTGAATCGCTCTAACCAATGGTTGTCTTCCCCTGGCAATGTTTTGTAAGCATTGGCAGGGGAAGTACCTGCTCTCTCCCTCGTGTCGGTCTTTCCGTTCCAGACCGAGAGGGAGAGAGCATCTAACTGTGAGTTGCACAACACTACACTGACACCAGGTCATGTAGGCACACAATTCACCCCCCGATCACCCCCCAATTAACCCATTCACTGCTGTCACTGTGTCACCCAGTTACAGCAATCAGATTTTTTTTTGATCGCTGTACTAGTGTCATTAGTGACAAAAATAAGTGTTAGGGTAATCAGTCTTCGGCCCTAAAAAGTCTAGGGACCCCCCCTAACCCCCCCCCAATAAAGGTTTAACCCCTTCATTACCCCCTGTCCACCAGTGATCACAGTATAAGTGTCACGGGTGACGCAGTTTAGCTAGTTAATTTTTTATAGCATCAAGGCACCCGCCATATTTTTTGCAATAAAGTTTTAACCCCCTTGATCGCCCGGCGGGTGATCAAAGTTTGGTTTTAGCGCCAGATAGGGTCTGCGTCGCCCCAGGCAGCGGCCAATAGCGCTAACACCCCACGCACGCACCCATACGCCTCCCTTTAGTGGTATAGTATCTGATCGGATCGATACTTAGCGTCCCCTGCAGTTTAGGTTCCCCAAAAACGCATGGTTAGCGGGATCAGCCCAGATACTTGCTAGCACCCTGCGTTTAGCCCCTTCGCCCAGTCCAGCCACCAAAGTGCAGTATCGATCGATCGTTCACTCACTCCACAAAACACAAAAACACATAACAGCAGCGTTCGCAGAGTCAGGCCTGATCTCTGCGATCGCTAACAGTTTTTTTGGTAGCGCTTGACTCGGTCACTAACAGGTCAGGTGCTTTTTTGCCTGTGAATCTCACCACTGTACCCCTAAATTTAGAGCCCCAAAATGGCAAATCGATGGTACAGTGATGAAGAGGCCTACTTGTTTATGAGCCTGACAGATAGTGATGAGGAGGTCACGCATCTGTCAAATTCCTTGCTCAGATACCGATCAGTAGACGACAGTGGCTCCCTGACAGATAGCTCTGATGACGGAGTTGTGGTCCCCTGCTAGGGTCAGGCCGTACCAGACCCCGATCTTCTGCTGTCGCTGAGGTGCAAGAACCGCAGGGCTCTCGTATGGAGGAGAGAAGTACTAGCGCCGCTATTCCTTCTGGTGAACTGGCAAGCACCTGCGGGCCTAGTACATCCTGGTCATCATATCCAGCACTGCAGTAAACACTTGGTGACGTGGCGAGTCCCATAAGTGCAGTCAACTGCTGGAGAGGTGCGCAACGACGAGTAGTGTCCCGCTGCCCACCAAGAAGAAGACGACAAAGACAGGCCCGTCCCCCATAGTGCCCTTCCTGCTGCATTCCGCCAATCCTGATTGCGTGAGTACCACCACTTCTGCAGCACCCGTACTTCCCCCTTCACTGGCCAACCCGAATTCAGGTGAATACAGTTGATTTACGTCACTGGATTTTTATTCCGCTGTTTTTCACCGAAGATCTCTATAGATCTATGTGGGACCAAAGCAATTTGTACGCTGGTCAATTCATCGCCGCTAATCCCCAGCTGTCCCTTGCCAGAGATTGGAAGCCAATTACGATTTCCGAATTTAAGATCTTTCTGGGCCTTTCCCTCATCATGGGCATTACTAAAAAGAGTGAGCTGCGGATGTATTGGTCCACGCACCCAGTTCACCATATGCCCATTTTCTCTGCCTCCATGACCAGGACACGATACGAGCAGATCTTGCGGTTCATGCATTTTAGTGACAATGAACTCTGTCGTCCTCGGGGAGACCCTGGATTCGATCGGCTCTACAAAATTCCCCTCGTAAACCACTTCAACGAACGGTTTGCAGCCTTGTATAATCCCCATCAAGTTGTCTGCGTTGATGAGTCCCTGGTTAAGTTTTCTGGCCGCTTGTCATTCAAACAATTCCTTCCCAGCAAGCGTGCCAGATACGGGGTCAAGTTGTATAAGCTCTGTGACAGGGCAACAGGCTATACATCTAGCTTTATGGTTTACGAGGGAAAAGACAGTCACGTAGAGCCGGAGAATTGCCCTGATTACATAGGGGACGCCTGGTAAGATAGTGTGGGAATTGGTGTCACCCTTATTCGGAAACGGGTACCACTTGTACGTGGACCGAATTATTACACAAGCGTGCCACTTTTTAGTCACCTTTTTGATTATGAATTGGCGCATGTGGCACCGTGCGACCTAATCGCCGGGCATCCCCCAACGGCTTGTAGAATCCCGTCTTAGTCGGGGGGAGAGAGCTGCTTACAGTGTAATAATTTGTTAGCAGTGAAGTGGAGGGATTCACGGAATGTTTTCGTTCTGTCCACGCTTCACGCAGACACGGCAGTCCAAATTCCTACGGCGACTGGTGTTGTGGAGAAACCCCTCTGTATCCATGAGTACAACCTTAACATGGGAGGGGTGGACCTCAATGACCAGTTGTTGGCGCCGTACCTAATTGCCCGGAGTTCCAAACGCTGGTACAAAAAAGTGTCAGTTTATTTGTTTCAATTGGCTTTGCTGAACGCTCATGTGCTATACAGAGCTTCAGGATGGACTGGATCCTTCCTAAAATTCCAGGAAGAGATCGTCAAAGCCCTTCTGTTTCCAGATGGTGCTGTGCCCCACCTTCCCAACGCAAATCCAGTGAGCCGGCTGTATGAGAGGCATTTTCCTTTTGTCCTCCCTGGTACCCCCTACCCAAAGAACCCGCCAAAAAAGATGTCGTGTCTGCAGCAAACTCGGATTTAGGCGTGACACCCGCTTTTATTGTCCCGACTGTTCTGACCAACCTGGTCTCTGCATTGGTGTATGTTTCAAACGCTACCACACACTAATTGAGTTTAGCGGTAGGGTACAGCACCACACAGTCCTAGGCACACCAACACAGGTCTCGGAATATGTGATGGCCATCACATTTTGAGAGACCATAATCTGCAACGTTCAGTTACAGTTTTCTTACAGTTTTTATAAAAGTGAAAAAAAGGGGGAAAAAAAAATAAAAAAACTCACACAAAAACACAAAAAAAATATAAAATAAAAAATCCAAAAATAGTTGTGGTTGTATCTTTTCTCCTCTCTTTATTGTTCTCTTATGTTCACTCTCTACTGTCCACTCACTATTGTTCTATATCTATTCTCTCTATTTTTACAATGTTTTATTGTATTTGCTTTGCAGGTATGGTATGTTATACTGTAATGTTTGTTTTATTGTTAACCATCATTTGCTTAGCAGGTACGCCATTCAGTTGCATCGCGGATTTATTTAGCAGCAACAGCAACAGCGTTTGCTCCCACGATTTATAAAGCTGTGACTCCAACGCTGTAGGAGGTGATTTCACCACCACAGTTAAAAAAAAAGCATATATGCCGAAGCATGGGGGCATTAGGGGCGGAGGAGCGATTTTGCTCCTAATGCCGCGTACATACGGTCGAAATTCCGACGGAGGCTTGCCCGTGGAAAAGTTCGACCGTGTGTACGCGGCATAACTTTTTATGCGGGAGGATGCCCCCATGCTTCGGCATGTATATTTTTTAGGCACAGGTTGCGTTAAAAAATGTTTTATTTTTTACTGTTTTTATTTTTTTGGTATTTGCTTTGCAGGTATGGTATGGAAAGATCTTAATGTTAAAATGTAATGTTACTTTGTTATAATGTTAACCATCATTTGCTTAGCAGGTACGCCATTCAGTTGCAGCACGGATTTATTTAGCGTGACAGCAACAGCGTTTGCTCCCACGATACATAAAGCCGCGACTCCAACACTGTGGGAGGTGATTTCACCACCACAGTTAAAAAAAGAGCATATATGCCGAAGCATGGGGGCATTAGGGGCGGAGGAGCGATTTTGCTCCTAATGCCGCGTACATACGGTCGAAATTCCGTCGGAAGCTTGCCCGTGGAAAAGTCCGACCATGTGTATGCGCCATAACTTTTTATGCGGCGTACATACGTGTGTGAGCGGCATAACTTTTGTGGGAGGATGCCCCCATGCTTCGGCATATATAAATGGTGCATGTATGCCCATCATTAGAAGTGGGTGGATGAAGGGAGGTATTCTAATGGTGGGCATACCCACCAATCAATCTCTTTTTTTCGTTCAGCCAACAGGCTGCATGAAAAAAAAAAAGATTACAATACATGTCCAACAAGAACCATCAACGTATGGTATGTTGCTGGACTTTGAATGGTTATACCAGAATGATGCCTGCGGGTTTAGGTATCATCTTGGTATCATTCTTTTCAGCCAGCAGTTGGCTTTCATGTAAAAGCAATCCTAGTGGCTAATTAGCCTCTAAACTGCTTTTACAAGCAGTGGGAGGGAATGTCCCCTCCCCGGATATAAACCGTGCCATTGGGAAAGTGGAAAAACATTTTATCACACCGATCTTGGTGTGGTCAGATGCTTTAAGGGCAGAGGAGAGATATAGGGTCTAATAGACCCCAATTTTTTCAAAAAAGAGTACCTGTCACTAACTATTGCTATCATAGGGGATATTTACATGCCCTAAGATAACAATAAAAATTATAAAAATTATAAAAAAAAGTAAGAAACAGTTTAAAATAAAATTAAAAAAGCAAATGAAATAATAATAATAATAAAAAAAAAAGCACCCCTGTCCCCCCCTGCTCTCGTGCAAAAGCAAACATAAGTGTCAGTCTGGCGTCATTTGTAAACAGCAATTGTACCATGCATGTGAGGTATCACCGCGAAGGTCAGATCGAGGGCAGTAATTTTAGCAGTAGACCTCCTCTGTAAATCTAATGTGGTAACCCGTAGAGGCTTTTAAAGGCTTTTAAAAATGTATGTAGTTTGTCGCCACTGCGCATTTGTGCGCAATTTTAAAGCATGTCGTGTTTGGTATCTATGTACTCGGCCTAAGATCATCTTTTTTATTTCATCAAACATTTGGGCAATATAGTGTGTTTTAGTGCATTAAAATAAAAAAATATGTATTTTTGCCCAAAAAAATGCATTTGAAAAATCGCTGCGCAAATACTGCGTGGTAAAAAAAAATGCAACACCCACCATTTTAATCTGTAGGGCCTTTGCTTTAAAATAATATATAATGTTTGGGGGTTCAACTTAACTTTCTTGCAAAAAAATAATATGTTTTTATGTAAACAAACAGTGTCAGAAAGGGCTTTTTCTTCAAGTGGTTAGAAGAGTGGGTGATGTGTGACATAAGCTTCTAAATGTTGTTCATAAAATGCCAGGACAGTTCAAAACCCCCCCAAATGACCCCATTTTGGAAAGTAGACATCCCAAGCTATTTGCTGAGAGGCATCTCGAGTCCATGGAATATTTTAGATTTTGACACAAGTTGTAGGAAAGAGAATTATTATTATTTTATTTTATTTTTTTTGCACAAAGTTGTCACTAAATGATATATTGCTCAAACATGCCATGGGCATATGTGGAATTACACCCCAAAATACATTCTGCTGCTTCTCCTGAGTACGGGGATACCACATGTGTGAGACTTTTTGGGAGCCTAGCCGCGTACGGGACCCCAAAAACCAATCACCACCTTCAGGCTTTCTAAGGGTGTAAATTTTTGATTTCACTCCTCCCTACCTATCACAGTTTCGGAGGCCATGGAATGCCCAGATGGCACAAAACCCCCCCCCAAATGACCCCATTTTGGAAAGTAGACACCCCAAGCTATTTGCTGAGAGGTATGTTGAGTATTTTGCAGATCTTGCTTTTTGTCACAAAGATTTGAAAATTGAAAAAAGAAAAAAATATATATATATCTTTCTTCATTTTCAAAAATAAATGAGAGCTGTAAAATACTCACCATGCCTCTCAGCAAATAGCTTGGGGTGTCTACTTTCCAAAATGGGGTCATTTGGGGGGGTTGTGTGCCATCTGGGAATTCCATGGCCTCCGAAACTGTGATAGGCAGCGAGGAGTGAAATCAAAAATTTGCGCCCTTAGAAATCCTGAAGGCGGTGCTTGGTTTTCGGGGCCCCGTACGCGGCTAGGCTCCCGAAAAGTCCCACACATGTGGTATCCCCGTACTCAGGAGAAGCAGCAGAATGTATTTTGGGTGCAATTCCACATATAACCATGGCATGTGTGAGCAATATATCATTTAGTAACAACTTTGTGCAAAAAAAAAAAAAGTTTGTCATATTCCAGCAACTGGTGGCAAGATATAAAATATTCCATGAACTCAAAATGCCTCTCAGAAAATAGCTTGGGGTGTCTACTTTCCAAAATGGGGTCATTTGGGGGAGTTGTGTGCCATCATGGCATTTTATGACCTTCAATACTGTGATATGTAGTGATCGGTAGTGAGGAGCGAAATCAAAAATGTATGCCCTTAGAAATCCTGAAGGCCGTGCTTGGTTTTCGGGGTCCCGTACGCGGCTAGACTCCCAAAAAGTCCCACACATGTGGTATCCCTGTACTCAGGAGAAGCAGCAGAATGTATTTTGGGGTGTAATTCCACATATGCCCATGGCATATGTGAGAAATATATCATTTAGTGACAACGTTTTGTAAAATATATATTATTTTTTTTGGTCATTATTCAATCACTTGGGGCCATAAAATTAAATATTCCATGGACTCAACATGCCTCTCAGCAAATAGCCTGGGGTGTCTTCTTTCCAAAATGGGGTCATTTGGGGGGGTTGTGTGACATCTTGGCATTTTATGGCCTTCAAAACTGTGATAGGTAGTGATAGGTAGTGAGGAGTGAAATCAAAAATGTATGCCCTTAGAAATCTTGTGGTATCCCCGTACTCAGGAGAAGCTGCAGAATGTATTTTGGGGTGCAATTCCACATATAACCGTGGCATGTGTGAGAAATATATCATTTAGTGACAACTTTTTGTAATTTTTTTTTTTTTTTTTGTCATTATTCAATCACTTGGTACAAAAAAAAAAATTCAATGGACTCAACATGCCTTTCAGCAGGTTCCTTGGGGTGTCTATATATATAAATATATCATTTATTGACAACGTTTTGTAATTTGTTTTTTTTGGTCATTATTCAGTGACTTGGGGCAAAAAAATTAAATATTCCATGGACTCAACATCCCTCTCAGCAAATAGCTTGGGGTGTCTACTTTCCAAAATGGGGTCATTTGGGGGGGTTTGTGCTATTTGGGCATTTTATGGCCTTCAAAACTGTGATAGGTAGTGAGGAGTGAAATAAAAAATTTGCGTCCCTTAGAAATCCTGAAGGCGATGCTTGGTTTTCGGGGCCCCGTACGTGGCTGGGCTCCCAAAAAGTCTCACACATGTGGTATCCCCGTACTCAGGAGAAGCAGCAGAATGTATTTTGGGGTGCAATTCCACATATAACTATGGCATGTGTGAGCAATATATCATTTAGTGACAACTTTTTGTAATTTTTTTTTTTTTTTGTCATTATTTAATCACTTGGTACAAAAAAAAAATATTCAATGGACTCAACATGCCTTTCAGCAGGTTCCTTGGGGTGTCTACTTTCCAAAATGGGGTCATTTGGGGGGGTTTTGTACTGCCCTGCTATTTTAGCACCTCAAGAATTGAGATAGGCAGTCATAAAATAAAAGCTGTGTAAATTCCAGAAAATGTACCCTAGTTTGTAGACGCTATAACTTTTGCGCAAACCAATAAATATACGCTTATTGGCATTTTTTTTACTAAAGACATGTGGCTGAATACATTTTGGCCAAAATGTATGACTAAAATTGAGTTTGTTCGATTTTTCTTATAACAAAAAGTAGAAAATATCATTTTTTCTCAAAATTTTCGCTCTTTTTCCGTTTATACCGCAAACATTAAAAATCGCAGAGGCAATCAAATACCATCAAAAGAAAGCTCTATTTGTGGGAAAAAAAAGGACGCAAATTTTGTTTGGGTACAACATTGTATGGCCGCGCAATTACCAGTTAAAGCAGCGCAGTGGAAAATTGTAAAAACACCTCTGGTCTTAAGGCTGACAAATGGGAAAGTGGTTAAAAAACTTATTGATTCCACACACTATACATCTGTAAGCTCACAGATTCAGGAGATGTCTTATAAATTTCTATCTAGGTGGTATAGAACCCCAGTAAGATTGGCACAGATGTATAGGCTTGCGGACAATAGGTGTTGGAGGGGATGTGGACAAGAGGGTACCCTACTCCACCTGTGGTGGTCATGCCCAAAGATCAGAGGATTTTGGCAAGAGATTGCCCCTTGGGTTGGAAGGCTATCTCCCGAGGAAATAGAACTGACACCTTTAAACTTCCTATTCCACGGGTCAGCAAGGTCCATGGGATCATATAAGGAGAGTATTACGCCTCAATTATTAAATGCGGCAAAATTATTAATACCTAGATTATGGAAACAGGATAAAAGGCCAACTATTCTTTTTTTTTTTATAAATTCTTTATTTTCTTAACTGCATTAGTGTTATACAGCAACACACATGTGTACATTAACAATTCCCATCTACCTATACAATAGAATCACCTTTCAGCATTTATCAGACAATGCCTTCTCACCTCCGCTTCATTACATTATTTTAACGTAGAATATTTTCTGTCCATCCTACTCTTTTATTTTCCTCATATTCTAGTACACTTATGTTAATATTTCTTAACACCAATGCAATATATTTTCCTTACCTAGGGTAATACCCCAGTACCCTCCGCCCCATGTCTACATAAACAAATTATCCAACCAAAATATAACAAACTCAAAAAGAAGAGAAAAAAACAAAAAACACATTTTGAACACTGGGCTCCCCCCTACCCACCCGGTCCCCAACATATCCGCCTACGCGCTTTGTTCCCTATATTTAATATATGGTGTCCATACTTCGCGATATTTTTCTTCTTGCTCTCTCAATATCATCGTTAAACTTTCCATTTGCTGGATCTCCGCTATTCTCCCAATCCATTGTAATTTAGTTGGCGCTATCGCACTTTTCCAAAGGGCCGGGATACATGCTTTTGCTGCCGTAATCAAGTGCCTTACCAAAGAATTTTTATATTTTACATTAGACAGAGGGATATATCGTGAAGCAAAAAAGCTGATGGATTTTCTCCCAGAGATACATCTGTGATTTCTAGAACCGTTTCTGACACCATTGTTCAAAATTCTTTTAATCTGGGACATTCCCAAAAAATATGAAATAAAGTGCCCTCTGCATTCTGACAGTGCCAGCATTGCTTGGATACTTGCGGATATATCTTATTCAATACCACCGGAGTTCTGTACCACCTAGTCAAAATTTTATACCCTCCTTCCTGATACTTAGTTGCCATAGATGCTTTATGTGCAAATAGCAGTATCTTCTTTTTCTGTGTCTCCGTGAAGATAATGCCCAGATCTCTTTCCCAAGCTTGCAAAAAGGCCAATTCTGGAGGGGCTTCTAAGTCTATCAGCAAAGCATACATAACTGAAAGTGAGTGTCTAAATGGCTCTCCTTTTAAGCATATCTGCTCAAACCCAGAAGGTATACATATCCCTTCAATGCGTTGCCTAAGTGACTGTAAAAAAGCATTGAGCTGTATTCTCCTAAACGGATCAAGGGCCTCCGAAAATGCTCTTTCTATCTCTTCCCTAGTCATTACCCGGTTTTCTCTAGAAAAATGCGTTAGCCTACTAATTCCCTGCCGCCTTAATTCTCTAAAGTTCTGATCTATCAACCCCGGCTCAAAACTTGGATTCCCCAGGATTGGGATCATGGGACTTGGATGTATCGATATCTTTTTTTTCTTAAATATTTTTTTTGTCGTCTGGATAGTAGCCCCAATCGTGGGGTGTCTCTTCACCTCCTGTGGAATCTCAGCTTCTGGGAGCCACACTATACCTTCTAAAGGTATAACAGTTGTAGTTTGTTCCAACTGTATCCATGGCTTTACCTCTTTTACTGTGCACCAGTCCACTACCCGTGTTAAGTGCGATGCTTCATAATAGCTCACCGGATCTGGGAGGCCTACCCCTCCTCGTTCTTTAGGTAGAGTCAAAATAGCTCTACGTACCCTCGGGGGTTTTCCTGCCCAAATAAATCTTACAAATCTTGCCCTTAGATCTTTCAAAAAGCCAGCCGATAACTTAACGGGTAGGGTCTGGAACAAATACAGTATTCTCGGCATTATGTTCATTTTAATGATATTTATTTTCCCAAACCAAGTAAAAATTTCTTTCTCCCACCTCTGGAAGTCCACTTTGATTTGCCTAATCAGTGGTGCATAATTGAGTTCAAATATGCGGTTAAGATTATTTGGTATTTTAGTCCCCAAATAACTTAGATGTGATTCAGTCCATTTAAAACTAAAATTGTCTGCCAGTTGTTGCTTTAACATTCCATTCATTTCCACTCCCATTGCTTCGGACTTACTGTAATTTACTTTAAAATTGGACATCTCCCCATACCTCCGTAACTCCGACAACAATGGCGGCAGAGATATCACTGGTAAAGTTATAAAGAACAGTAAGTCGTCGGCATAGGCTGCCACCTTATGTTCCCTCTCTTTTGTTCTAATTCCCCTAATATCTGTATTGGCCCGTATTGTTCTTAAAAAGGGTTCAACTGTGAGAATAAATATGATGGGTGAGAGTGGACATCCCTGACGCGTTCCATTACCTATCGGAAAGGATTCAGACATAACGTCGTTCACCTTTACTCTAGCTCTTGGGCATGAATATAAACTTGTAATCCAATTTAACATTCCTTTTTTTAATCCTATATGTTGTAAAACTGCTCTCAGGAATGTCCACTGTACCCGATCAAATGCTTTCTCCGCATCCGCAGATACGATCACTAACGGTTTCTGCTGGGAGTGTGATAGTTGAATGGCACTAAGGACCCTTTGTGTATTTTCCCTCCCCTCTCTACCCGGGGTAAATCCCACCTGAGGTCCGGGATAAATCCCAATAACCTATTTGCAAGTATCTTCGTTAAAATCTTAAGATCAACATTCAACAATGAAATGGGGCGTAACTGGCACACTGAGTTGGGTCTTTACCTGCTTTCGGAATTAAAGTTACATGAGCCATCAATGTCTCTCCTCTCATCTCCTGTCCTTCTCGTATAGAATTAAAGGCGGCAAGGAACTTCGGTGCCAGCCTTTCTGAAAAAGTTTTATAGTATAACAGCGTATAGCCATCTGGACCTGGTGATCTTCCTGGTTTTAATACTTTCAACGCTTCTAAGAATTCTTCTAATTTAATTGGACCGTCCATATTTTCTGCCTCCTCTTCTGACAGCCCCGGCATCCCTGATGTTACTATATAATCATTTACCTGTTGTTCCCTGCTTAGAGCCGGATGTTGGCTTTTTATGTTGTAAAGTTTCAGATAGTACTCCCTAAACGTCTTTGCGATTTCCTGTGACGATTTAACTAGGGTATCACCCTGCGTTTTTATATGCTCAATATGATTCCTCGCCCTTGTCTCTCGCAGCGCATTAGCCAACATTCTACCCGGTTTATTTCCAAATTCATAATATGCCCGCTTACATCTAGTTAATTTTGCCCTCGCTCTCTCCGTTAGTAAAACATTTAGTTCCTCCCGTAATCTCGTAAGTTTATCCTCATTCCCTATAGTTTGGAGTTTCTTATGCGACCGCTCAACTCTTTTGATCTCCTCAATCAGCGCATCTAACTCTGCCCCAAAAATTCATTTCCTACGTGCGCCGAGTGAGATAAGGATTCCCCTTATATAACACTTGTGCGCTTCCCATACGCACAAAGGACTTATTTCTTCTGATGTGTTAACTTCAAAGTAAGATTCGATTTCCTTTGCTATTTGATTTTCATACTTTGGATCCTTCAGGAGCATCTCATTTATTCTCCAATGCCATTCACGGGGAATTAGCTCTCCCAGTTCCAAGATACAGTTGGTGGGCGAATGATCTGATATCGTAAATGAACCTATAGAGACCCCCACTACGCACGACAGGGCATTCTGTGATACAAAAACATAGTCGATTCTGGTATACGTCTTATGTCTCGCTGAGAAAAAAGTATAATCTCTGTCGTGCGCATGGAGGACCCTCCATGTGTCCATCAACTGCAGATCCTGTAATAGTCCCTTTACTTTTCGTATTTTTCTAAATGATAAATGAGATACTCCTTTAGAAACATCCAGAGCCGGATCCAATACCAAATTCAAATCTCCACCCATTATCACCATCCCCTCCTTATTCTGATAGACCATATTCAAATAAGTTTCCAGTGCACTAACTTGATTTTCATTTGGCAAATACAAGTTTACCAGTGTGACCTTTTGATCGCAATAATAGTCCTATCACAATAAGGAGGCGCCCCGTCTCATCTTTCACTGTCTTACACTCTTTCCATGGCACTTGATTGGACACCAAAATAGATACCCCATTTGTTTTTGTAGACTGGGATGCGCTATGATATACCGTAGGGAATTTACGATTTCCCAATTTCGGGATTTTATCATTTTTAAAATGTGTCTCCTGTAAAAATATTATTTGGGATTTTAATCTGCTTAATTCCGCTAGGAGTTTTGAGCGTTTCTCTGGGTTATTTAGCCCCTTTACATTATATGAGGTAACATTTAACTTAGTCATCTTACTATTTTACTTCTGGCTAGTCCTGTTGGGGACTAGTTGTCAACCGGAGAGCCCAATATACAAAACAAAACAAAACAGCAGAAAAAAAAAAATTAAAATTAAATGGAGACAAACCGCACACTCCGGTTCTGGCAATAATTCCAACCCCACGGATATTGTATTTTCTAAATAGTCACAGGTCTTGTGCCACCGCAAATTGACCTGCAACCTGCAGTATCTCAAAAAAAAAAAAAAATATTTTCCACACACAAAAATGTAAACATCTCTGACTTCCCCCCCACTTGGAGGAGAGACGTTAAGATTGGGAGAAGTGAATAAGCACAGCCATGATCTGAGCCTGTCTATACCCCCCGTGCACCCCACAATTAATCCTGTATTTCTTATATATATCACATCACCTTTCAATACCCATCTCTCAACATTCCTATATCACATATTGCTTATCCAGTAGTATACCCTTTCTTCATACCTTTCCTATGTTCCCCCCTTTCCCCCCCCCCATCCCTTTACCCCCCCTCCACCCTCGCTTCCTCGTTCATTTTATAGTAGATCTATTATCTATCTACTGCGATAGGTGAGGGAGACAAAAAAAAAGGATGTGGGAAAAAGAACTCTATGCTTCTTCCACCTTCGCTCCGGGGGCCTATCTTCCCTCCCTCCCTAAAAAAAAAAAAAAAAAAAAGGGGCAACCCCCCTCCCCCCTCATGTGACTTCCCAAAATGTTATATTAGTTAGTGCTCAATTAATTAGTGATTAAATATATAATTTAATCAATATTATCTGTGATTATTAAATAGGTAAATATCTATTCTCCCCGTGCATTATTTAGTGTCCATTACTTACAAAACATGTTGCATCTGAGGTGTCATTCCCCTGATGACTTCCCCCCGCTCACAAAAAAAAAAGAAAGAAAAAATAAGTGTTATACCTCTATTCTGTGATTCTTGTGAATTCTTGTGAATCCCCTAATCACCCCCCCCCCCCCCCCTTTTTACCCCCCCCCCCCCCCCCCCCCCCCCTTCCCACCTCAATTTTCGAAAATTTTAGAAAGACCAAACATACCAACAAAAAAAAAACACCACCATAATGTTGATAAGCCCCCTTCTATCTTAACCTACCCTCCCCCTCCTTCTCCTTTCCACACTTTATATATAGGTGCTCAGGGAGTCACTTTATATATAGGTGCTCATAGATATAAATTTTCCCCAAAAAAAAAAAAAAAGGGGAGAGAGATGTCCAGTATATCACCGGATTCTACCCTGTCTTCCAGCCTACACATGACCATTTTATTTATACATACATATTATGCCTAGGCCTCTCTTCTCCCCCATATCCCAGCCCAAAAAGAAAAAAAAAGAAAAAGGGGAGGTACTCCAAAAGTAGGTCCTACAACTGTCTCTTGATGCTCCTATTTATTCTAACTGGCATATTCGGTCATTGTTGGTAGTTCTATCCAGTTGGGGACCTCTATCGGGTCGGATTCCAGAAAATTAAAAAGATCTGGTAGTTGAGACGGTTCTTTCAAAATAAAGGTATGTCCCCCCTTTTTAACGATTACCGCGAATGGGTATCCCCATTTGTATGTAGCTCCCCTCGATAGCATGTGTTCCAGCAACGGTTTCAGCATACGTCGCCGGATTTTAGTTTGCCTGCTGAGATCTGGATATAATTGTATCTCCCCCCCCCCAAATACTTCACTAATCCCTCTTTCCATGCAGCCCTGAGAATGTCTTCTTTTACTTTAAAAAAATGGACCCTGCACAGAATGTCTCTGGGATTACTCTGCCCCGGGAGACGCGTAGCCGGCACCCTATGTACCCTATCTAATTCGATGGAAGTATCTGGGGGGTTTTTTAGTAATTGATTGAAAATGTCCGTAACTGCTCCTCTAAGCGCTAGACCTTCCGTTTCCTCTGTAATCCCCTTAATCCGGATATTATTTCTCCTAGATTTATTTTCAAACTATTCAGATTGCAACTGTAGGGCAATAATATGCTGTTGCTGTTTATTCAATCTTTTCTCTGCGATTTCAAGCCGCTTTTCCATTAAATTTTGCGTTTGCTCCATAGACGCTGTTTTTACTTCCACCGCGTCTACTTTGTTGTGTACAGCTGTAATCTCCTCTCTCAAAGGTCCCGTTATACTGAGAATTAACTGCTGAATATCCTCCTTAGTGGGGAGAGCTTGGATGAGATATTTAAGCTGGGTGATCTCCTGCTCTATCCCCTTCTCTGTTGTTTGCAGTCTAGATATATTGTGGGAGCTAACAGATAAATCTTCAGAGATTCCTAAGGGCATTATGGGGTCCCTTTCCGCCGCCTCCTTAACCGATCCAGTGTCTATTTGTTGTGCTACCACCGCCGGGATGTTTGCCTGCTGTATACCCTGTAATACCGCCTCTGGGAATGGTTCCTGTGTCACAGCCATATTTATACCCGTATCTGCCACCTGTTTCATATCTCTTTTTACCGTCAGGTACCTGGTAATGTATGAGTGAGTTGGTGTGGGTGGCACTCCTGTGTTCTTCCCCCGCCTCGACATATATCTGAGGTTTTGCGGATACCGTCCCCGCTTCCACAAATATGTGGGGGCGCCCAGCTGTGTATTCACTCTACACTCTGCGAGTCTACTGATCCCAGGGGCATATGTTTCTGTTTTATATCCAGTACGCAATAATACAATGCTACACAGTCTTATTGACCACTGCCTATTAAACAAGTTTACAGTGATAACTCAGAGACAAACGCTGGTTTACTTTTTGCAGCAAAGATTAAGGGCGTCCACAGGTTATGCTGCTCACTGACCTTGCAGTCTTCTGCCCAGCTGACGAATCCGTTCCAGCATCTGGTCCAGCATATGCTATTCCTAACAGTCCCGCAGCTCCAGGCTCCCAGCCGTGTTCCACGCTGCCATCAGCTGGTCTGCTTCACTTGTTGCACCGCACTATGAAGCCGTCCACGCCGGACACAGGTATCGCGTATCTTGCGAGCCTCTATTCCCGATCTCCGGTGTCGTTGTTCCGCTCTCCGCTCTCCTGTTGGCCCCTCAGCTGCGGGCTCCTGATCGAATTCAGCGCCGCCACCAGCTGGTCTGTACCACGTGTCGTTCTATGCTGAGAAGCCGCCGGTGATCAACCCAAATCTCGCGTGTCTTGCGGACTTCTGTTCCCGGAAAGGTAAGAGCTTGCAGCACTGCCGTGTTTCGGAACTAGCAGGGTCCCAGCGCACTTGTACCTACAGGATTTCACGTCCTTCTAGCCAGTCTCCTACGGGGGTGTCCGGTGCTAGATCTTGGCTCCGATCTCCTTGGCTCTCACACCGCCATGCTTAGACCACTCCCCCTACAAACGGAAGTCCAAAGAGAGCTTGTCTATTCACAGCACCAAAGGCCAACTATTCTTGAATGGAAGAGAGAAGTGAATTTAATTATGGAGGCAGAAAGATGGATTTCAAGGATTAAAGATAGAAAGGAAAAGTTTAGAGTAATATGGTCAGAATGGGAAAAATGCTCGCTAGAGATTGAATAATTTTAAGGAGCTGTAGGAAAACGTAAGTGGATAGCCTGGGGGGGGGGGGGGGGGTGGAGAATAACTTGTTTGTCTTTCTTTTTTTTTTTTTTTTCTCCTTTCATATTTATTTATTTACTTACTTATTTATTTTTAGCTCTCCTAACCCCCACCTGTACAGGTTTAAGAGAGGGTGGGCACAGAGGGTGGGATTGGGATATACTACATAATAAGGGGTCCCCTTTTTTTTTTTTTTTTTGTTTGTTATTATATACATTTACTTATTTTCTTTCGGGGTTGGTGTGTGGAATAGGGAAGGGAGAAAGGGTGAGATAAAAAAGCGGGGGGGGGGGGGGGGGTTAAGTCATTAGTGGCTTTATGGCCTGACAGAGGCCTCAGATTTCAAACAATTGGTAAAAGTGTTTCTAGGGGAGGGGGTAACAAGGAATAAGGAGCGATAAGCTATAGAATGGCTTTTTAGAAGCCTCATATCTAAGGGATCACTATTTTTATTTATTTATTTATTTATTTTATTTTCTGTTTGGTGTTTGGAGGGGGGGGGGGAGAGAGCCACAGGGAATAAGTGAGGGTGGGGGGGGGGGGAATAATTTTTCTCCCCTTTTTATTTTATTTATTTATTTTCTTTTTCTCTTTTTTTTTCTCTCTCTTTATTTTCCCCGGGGGGGGGGAGGGGGTATGGGATACAGATAAGGATGTTTATTGTACAAGGGTGTGATATAATGTACTATATTGTTAAATAGAAATGTTGAAAAACTAATAAAAATTTTGATAATAAAAAAAAAAATAACACAATGTTCATATATGTAAAAATGATTTCTAATAAGGTATGCAAATTCTGTGTACTCTGCTGTATTGTATATGAATACAAATGTATTTATATAGACAGTTAACCAATGGGATAATGTTATATTAAAGGGTCTTGCTGGCACTACAGGGGACTGAGTGTGAGCTGGGCTGCCACCATGGTAAAATGAGCTGTTTGTGTTTCCTTTGTATTATTCTGACGATCTCATGTTAAAAAAAGGGCCTGATGGAGTACACGGGATTACTATGATAACCCCACGCCTAGCACAGGAATTTAGTGGTAATTGAGTTATAAAATACCACCCCTTCCCCTTTAACCCACCACACCACCACTTTAATTCCATGGTTTAACTTTATGGAATAATGTCTTTTTTCAACAGTACTATGAATACCTTGGGTGGTGATATATGTTACCACAACATGGCGTCTGGGTTAACAACATCTGCCCTAAGGTTAATTACATATGACCTTACATAACTGTCACCAATAACTTACCTGGATGAAATTCATCTCCGATCTGTCTGACCCGGGCCATGTGTATACTTTAACTCCCAGCATGCCTGGACAGTCAATGGCTGTCCGGTAATACTGGGGAGTTGTTTTGCAACAGCTGTAGGCTCCGTTTAGGAAACAGTGCCGTACCAGACGTTTTTCTTTTTTATTGGGGAGGGGGGCTATGTAGGGGTATGTGTATATGTTGTGTTTTTTCATTTTTATTTAGTGTGGTGTAGTGTTTTTAGGGTACAGTCAGAGGGGCGTGGGGTTCACAGTAGTTTCCCGCTGAGGGTTTGAGCTGCAGCGCCAAATTTGCTTCAACTAGAAGCACACTGTAAGCCCCAGCCCATGTGAATGTACCCTGTACATTCACATTGGGGGAGAGGGGGGGGGGGTTATTGCAGCCAGTTGCATACAGGGAGTTGTAGTTTTGCAACAGCTGGAGACACACTGTTTGGGAAATACTAATATCTGATCTCATATCCTAACTTTTAAACTAGTCTAAAATGCAGTTAAAGATAATGAAATAACAGTGGTGAAATTACTTACACTAATCAGCAGTTTTTCCTCACTGGATGAAAAGTTACTCCCCACCATCTTCGCTTCGCTGGGCAGCACAAAATAGCGATCCGAAAATCGACTGGCAAAGATCCAGGAAATGATCTCCCCTTTTGCGTGTTCTTCGCGCGCATGCGCGGACGAGAATTTCGCAATCAATTTCGCATTCGCATTAGCGAAATTTCGCCAAAATTTTTTTTGGGATAAAATATCACGAATATTCGATTTTAACGAATATTTCACGAATATTCGCCTATATATTCGTGAAATATCGCGAAATCGAATATGGCGTATTCCGCTCAACACTACTAGTTGCCTTGTGGAACACCAAATCGCTTGAAACTTATAGGATATGTTTGAAAAGTTGAGATCTTAGGCTGTGCAAAGTTTCTGATTTTGATTGAGGTTAAGGTACTCTTTTGCTCGTTAAGCCACATTTAGCTACATTAAGGCAATTTCACATTAAATGTTTTAGCATTGTAAAATATAGCTTAATGTAAATAACTTTTGGTGTGATTAACCAAATGAGCTGAAATTTTCAGAATATGTCGGTATGGATATAGTCTTCTACTGTGTGAAGTTTGGGGGAAAATGGTTAACATTTAAGTTCTTTTTCGTACGTTAAGCCACATTAAGCTCCCAAAAAAACAAGCTTAAAGGGGTTGTAAAGACAAAAATATTTTCCTCTTAAATTAAAGTCTGACAGTAGCTGATAAAATAAAAAGTAATGTTTTGCATTATAACTAGTTTGATACCTGTTGAAATCGAGCTGTTTTATTCACCTCCAGCACTCCTGAATCATTATTCTCACTGACTTCCTGGTTTGCGGTGCACATTCATTCTTGTTGCATCACGGCCTAATGGGAACTACAGTTCCCATTAGGCTTAGCCTCCATGCCTGTGAGGTATAAGAGAGCATCTTCACGCAGGGCTGTAGTCATAGGGAGGGGGTGAGCACATTCTGCTTTCCACCATGCAAAACGGCTCAGATGCTGGTGGAAAGCAAGAAGAGGAGAGACAGGAAATGGCATTTTCAAACCTGGATTACTGTATTTTGGAGGTCAAAAGGAAAAACGAGGTAAGTGATATTTAAATGCTCTAGCTTACAGCAATCAATTGATCTAATAAAAAACGAACCTTTAGTGTTCCTTTAATGTCCCTAGTTTGCCTTGTGGGACACCAAATCAACTTCTTGTATAGGTTTGGAAGGTCGAGTTCCAGGGCAATTGATTGAGGTTTAGGCACTTTTTTGCTCGTTAAGCTACATTAAGCAAATTTCACGTTAAATGTTTTAGCATTGTAAAATATAGCTTAATGTGAATAACTTTTGGTGTGATTAACCAAATGAGCTGAATTTTTCTGAATATGTTGGCATGTATAGAGCCTTCTATTGTGTGAAGTTTGGGGGAAATTGGTTAACATTTAAGGTCTTTTCTGTACGTTAAGCTCCCCAAAAAAACAAGCTTAATGTCCCTAGTTTGCCTTGTGGAACACCAAATCACATGAAACACATTGGATAGGTTTGGAAGTTCGAGATCTTGGGATGTGCAAAGTTTCAGGGCAATTGATTGAGGTTTAGGTACTTTTTTGCTCGTTAAGCTCCCAAAAAAACAAGCTTAATGTCCCTAGTTTGCCTTGTGGAACACCAAATCGCACGAAACGCATAGGATAGGTTTGGGATGTTGAGATCTTAAGTTGTGCAAAGTTTCAGGGCAATTGATTGAGGTTTAGGCACTTTATTGCTCGTTAAGCTACATTAAGCCGATTTCACATTAAATGTTTTAGCATTGTAAAATATAGCTTAATGTGAATAACTTTTGGTGTGATTAACCAAATTAGCTGAAATTTTTAGAATATATTTTCATGGATAGAGCCTTCTATTGTGTGAAGTTTGGGGGAAATTGGTTAACATTTAAGGTCTTTTCTGTACGTTAAGCTCCCAAAAAAACAAGCTTAATGTCCCTAGTTTGCCTTGTGGAACACCAAATCGCACGAAACACATAGGATATGTTTGGTACGTTGAGATCTTTAGTTGTGCAAAGTTTCAGGGCAATTGATTGAGGTTTAGGCACTTTATTGCTCGTTAAGCTACATTAAGCCGATTTCACATTAAATGTTTTAGCATTGTAAAATATAGCTTAATGTGAATAACTTTTGGTGTGATTAATCAAATAAGCTGGTTTTCAGAATATGTTGGCATGGATAGAGTCTTCTATTGTGTGAAGTTTGGTGGAAATTGGTTAACATTTAAGGTCTTTTTCGTACGTTAAGCCATAGGTTGGATAGGTTTGGGTAGTTAAGATCCTAGGATGTGCAAAGTTTCAAGACAATTGATTGAGGTTAAGGTACATTATGGTACGTTAAGCTCTGTTTTAGCATTGTAAAATATAGCTTATTGTGAATAAATTTTGGTGTGATAACCCAAATGAGCTGAAATTTTTAGAATATGTTGACATGGATATGATCTTCTGTTGTGTGAAGTTTGGGGGAGATTAGTTAACATTTAAGGTCTTTTTTGTACGTTAAGCTACATTAAGCTCTTAAAAAAACAAGCTTAATGTCCCTAGTTTGCCTCGTGGAACACCAAATAGCACGAAACTTATAGGATAGGTTTGGAATGTTGAGATCTTAGGCTGTGCAAAGTTTCAGGGCAATTGATTGAGGTTTAGGCACTTTATTACTCATTAAGCTACATTAAGCCATTTTCACATTAAATGTTTTAGTATATCCCCCAAAAGTTACACAGAAACTACTTTCGGGTAGTGCCATTGCCAAGCGATTTGACATGTAAAATCACATGGTATATTGCTTCAATGTAAATCAGGTCTAAGTGCTATTCCCTATATATAACACTGATATCTATACACTGAGTGGCATTCAGTGTACCAGATATCAGTGTGCAGGGCCCGGGCCGGCTCAGTCCGCCCCTGGAGGCGCCTGTAGCAGTGGCAGCTTATCATACACAATAAAAAAAAACGAGTCTGTACCCCCGAGAAAGCAGTGCCTTGAACCATTAAATCCTGCTAGCTAGGATGATGTGGCTGTTGTATGAGAGGCTCGGGAGGGATGAGCTGGCCGGGATGGATGGCTCATCATGTGCACTAGTGAATAGCACCTGACCTGACCTGCTACCTGGTAAATAAGCACAGACACAGCACAGGGAAAGAGGTAAAGTAACAATCAGCATGGCTCTTATAACACAGATGAGGCACAGACAGTGCTTTCATTATGACACTGACCTTCTGCACATAAGGCAGGTCAGTGTGGAGGTCAAAAGGAAAAACGAGGTAAGTGATATTTAAATGCTCTAGCTTACAGCAATCAATTGATCTAATAAAAAACGAACCTTTAGTGTTCCTTTAATGTCCCTAGTTTGCCTTGTGGGACACCAAATCAACTTCTTGTATAGGTTTGGAAGGTCGAGTTCCAGGGCAATTGATTGAGGTTCAGGCACTTTTTTGCTCGTTAAGCTACATTAAGCAAATTTCACGTTAAATGTTTTAGCATTGTAAAATATAGCTTAATGTGAATAACTTTTGGTGTGATTAACCAAATGAGCTGAATTTTTCTGAATATGTTGGCATGTATAGAGCCTTCTATTGTGTGAAGTTTGGGGGAAATTGGTTAACATTTAAGGTCTTTTCTGTACGTTAAGCTCCCCAAAAAAACAAGCTTAATGTCCCTAGTTTGCCTTGTGGAACACCAAATCACATGAAACACATTGGATAGGTTTGGAAGTTCGAGATCTTGGGATGTGCAAAGTTTCAGGGCAATTGATTGAGGTTTAGGTACTTTTTTGCTCGTTAAGCTCCCAAAAAAACAAGCTTAATGTCCCTAGTTTGCCTTGTGGAACACCAAATCGCACGAAACGCATAGGATAGGTTTGGGATGTTGAGATCTTAAGTTGTGCAAAGTTTCAGGGCAATTGATTGAGGTTTAGGCACTTTATTGCTCGTTAAGCTACATTAAGCCGATTTCACATTAAATGTTTTAGCATTGTAAAATATAGCTTAATGTGAATAACTTTTGGTGTGATTAACCAAATTAGCTGAAATTTTTAGAATATATTTTCATGGATAGAGCCTTCTATTGTGTGAAGTTTGGGGGAAATTGGTTAACATTTAAGGTCTTTTCTGTACGTTAAGCTCCCAAAAAAACAAGCTTAATGTCCCTAGTTTGCCTTGTGGAACACCAAATCGCACGAAACACATAGGATATGTTTGGTACGTTGAGATCTTTAGTTGTGCAAAGTTTCAGGGCAATTGATTGAGGTTTAGGCACTTTATTGCTCGTTAAGCTACATTAAGCCGATTTCACATTAAATGTTTTAGCATTGTAAAATATAGCTTAATGTGAATAACTTTTGGTGTGATTAATCAAATAAGCTGGTTTTCAGAATATGTTGGCATGGATAGAGTCTTCTATTGTGTGAAGTTTGGTGGAAATTGGTTAACATTTAAGGTCTTTTTCGTACGTTAAGCCATAGGTTGGATAGGTTTGGGTAGTTAAGATCCTAGGATGTGCAAAGTTTCAAGACAATTGATTGAGGTTAAGGTACATTATGGTACGTTAAGCTCTGTTTTAGCATTGTAAAATATAGCTTATTGTGAATAAATTTTGGTGTGATAACCCAAATGAGCTGAAATTTTTAGAATATGTTGACATGGATATGATCTTCTGTTGTGTGAAGTTTGGGGGAGATTAGTTAACATTTAAGGTCTTTTTTGTACGTTAAGCTACATTAAGCTCTTAAAAAAACAAGCTTAATGTCCCTAGTTTGCCTCGTGGAACACCAAATAGCACGAAACTTATAGGATAGGTTTGGAATGTTGAGATCTTAGGCTGTGCAAAGTTTCAGGGCAATTGATTGAGGTTTAGGCACTTTATTACTCATTAAGCTACATTAAGCCATTTTCACATTAAATGTTTTAGTATATCCCCCAAAAGTTACACAGAAACTACTTTCGGGTAGTGCCATTGCCAAGCGATTTGACATGTAAAATCACATGGTATATTGCTTCAATGTAAATCAGGTCTAAGTGCTATTCCCTATATATAACACTGATATCTATACACTGAGTGGCATTCAGTGTACCAGATATCAGTGTGCAGGGCCCGGGCCGGCTCAGTCCGCCCCTGGAGGCGCCTGTAGCAGTGGCAGCTTATCATACACAATAAAAAAAAACGAGTCTGTACCCCCGAGAAAGCAGTGCCTTGAACCATTAAATCCTGCTAGCTAGGATGATGTGGCTGTTGTATGAGAGGCTCGGGAGGGATGAGCTGGCCGGGATGGATGGCTCATCATGTGCACTAGTGAATAGCACCTGACCTGACCTGCTACCTGGTAAATAAGCACAGACACAGCACAGGGAAAGAGGTAAAGTAACAATCAGCATGGCTCTTATAACACAGATGAGGCACAGACAGTGCTTTCATTATGACACTGACCTTCTGCACATAAGGCAGGTCAGTGTGGATGCCATGCCTGTGTCTGTGCAATTCACTCTGCCTCTGAGTCCAGCAGCTCCTTCACAGACAGTCCTCAGCGGCAGTGACTTACGGCCCCGCCCCCTCAGCTGAATTCCACAGGGGGGAGAGGTGGCCAGAGCGCCTGTTACTGTAAATCCCTGCACGGCTCACTGCTCTGATGAGCCATCCATCTCCAGCTCATACCTCACGAGCCTCTCATACAACAGCGCAACCACATCAAACTAGCTAGAGGGATCCAAGGCACTGCTTTCTCTGGGGTTTTTTTTATTGTGTAGAAGCTGACGCTGCTGCGGGCACCTCCATGGGCGGACTGAGCCAGCCCGGGCTCTCCCACCACGGGGCCCTCGGGCAGTGCCCGACTGACCGAATGGTCAGTCCGCCCCTGGTAGCAAGTGACAAGCTGAATTTGATGACAGGTGACGGTGGCAAGTGACATGCTGAATCTGGAGGCAGGTGATGGTGGCAGGTGACATGCTGAATCTGGTGGCAGGGGACAGTAGCAAGTGACATGCTGAATCTGGTGGCAGGGGACAGTAGCAAGTGACACGCTGTAAAGTTGAAATATTGTACTTTCATTCTTGAGCAGGCCCGGACTGGCCATAGGGCCCTGGGTTCCGACATGCAGGGCTGGCCGCGGATGCCTCGCATACTGTGGTGTAGCGTGCGTGGGAGGTGCGGGGGGGCCGTGCCACTGGGTACAACATTTAGGGGGGTGCCCGCCAGTATATGTCAGTGGCTTCCCCCTCCTAAATGTGCTTTCCTGTGTCCCCTTGCTGTGTCGCCATGTTAAGTCTCAGGCGTCCTGTGATTGGGCGTAAGGGGTCATGTGCGGCGGCGGGGCTGGCCTATCCACGATCGCGGTAGATCCTGGAGTCCCACCTCTGCCCATGTTCAGTCTCCTGCACCCTGTGATTGGGCGAAGGCGGGACTTCTTGAGCAACTGCGATCATTAATAGGCCAGCCCCGCCGCCGCACATGACCCCATGTAAGCCCAATCACAGGGTGCCGGTCCGGAATCTGAACATGGAGAAGCGCGGGGCCGCTGTCTTCTCCTCCTCCTCTCCTCTCCTCCAAAGAATAGAAGGAAAGACTCCCTCGTGATGCAGCGATCCAGTTGAATTCTGGCAGTCCATGTGACTCAGAGGCGTAGCTTGAAGTTTGTGGGCCCGATGCAAAAGTTGACCTTGGCCCCCCCACTACTACCCTCCGCTTCCACCGTGCGCGCAGATACACTCACCGCACGGAAAGATACTCAGTTGATTAAGAGTTTTGAGTTCCTCCTTACATCAGAGGACAGGGATCACCGCTGGAGAATCAGAGGACAGGAATCACCCCTGGCAGTTCACTTGGCAGAGTTTGGCAGTGTTGGCTGGTGTTGGGGGAAGGTCACCTCCTGGAGGTGTGTGTCTTTTCCCCAGTTGTCACGGAAGTGAGGTAAGTGGACATCCCTGGGTGGGGGGCACAGAGAATCCCAGCTGGTGACTAGGAGATACTGAGCGGCATCTTACCTCACCAGTGACCAGGGCCGTTTGAAGGTTTTCGGGGGCCCCAAGCAAATTGGACATGGAGGCCCCCCAACCCTCCCCGCACACAAAGCCTGTCAGATTTACATGCAACATTGATGGTGGGGTTCAGGCAGAGGCAGCGGTGGGGGTGTGTGTGGGGGGGGGGGTTAGACACAGGCAGGGGTGGTGGGGGGAGTTTAGACACAGGCAGGGGTGGTAGGGGGTTATACAGAGGCAGGGGTGGTAGGGGGTTTAGACTCAGGCAGGGGTGGTATGGGGGTTAGACAAAGGCAGTGGCGGTAGGGAGGGGTAAGACACAGCCAGGGGTGGTAGGGGTGTTAGACAGAGGCAGGTGTGCTAGGGGGGTTAGACAGAGGCAGGGGTGGTAAGGAGGGGGTTAGACACAGGCAGGGGTGGTAGGGAGGGGGGTTAGACACAAGCAGGGGTGGTGGGGGGGAGTTTAGACACAGGCAGAGGTGATATGGGGGTTATACAAAGGCAGGGGTGGTAGGGGGTTTAGACTCAGGCAGGGGTGGTATGGGGGTTAGACACAGGCAGGGGCGGTAGGGAGGGGGTAAGACACAGCCAGGGGTGGTAGGGGTGTTAGACAGAGGCAGGTGTGCTAGGGGGGTTAGACAGAGGCAGGGGTGGTAAGGAGGGGGGCTAGACACAAGCAGGGATGGTGGGGGGGAGTTTAGACACAGGCAGGGGTGGTAGGGGGTTATACAGAGGCAGGGGTGGTAGGGGGTTTAGACTCAGGCAGGGGTGGTATGGGGGTTAGACACAGGCAGGGGCGGTAGGGAGGGGGTAAGACACAGGCATGGGTGGTAAGGGTGTTAGACAGAGGCAGGTGTGCTAGGGGGGTTAGACAGAGGCAGGGGTGGTAAGGAGGGGTTAGACACAGGCAGGGGTGGTAGGGATGGGGGTTAGACACAAGCAGGGGTGGTGGGGGTGAGTTTAGACACAGGCAGGGGTGGTATGGGGGTTTAGACACAGCCAGGGGTGGTAGGTAGGTTTAGACTAGACTCAGGCAGGGGTGGTAGGGAGGGGGTTAGACACAGCCAGGGGTGGTAGGTAGGTTTAGACACAGGCAGGGGTGGTAGGGAGGGGGTATGGGAGTTGGACACAGGCAGGGATGGTATGGGACTTAGACAGAGGCAGGTGGAGATGGGATTAGGGCGCTGGCACTTACTTTCTCTCAGTGTCAGCAGTGATCCCTCTTTCATCATGGGGTCTCCACTCAGCAGAAAGCTCCTCCCCCTTCACGCTGTTGGCCGTCAGCCTGAAAACTGACTTTCACTTGTCAGCAGCAAAGGGGGGAGCCGCGGAGAGGATGGGAGGGGGCGGCCAGCTGTGATCTGCTATTACAGGTAAAATCTGCGGCGCCAGGGCATCCCCACAGTGAGGAGAGGGGGCGGAGCGGGGCGGGCGTGTGGAGCGGAGCGATCATGCGGGACCAGTGTTTTCTGGGCATCAATGTGCCGCCCCTCAGAACCTGCCGCCTGGGACCAATGGTCCCATTGGGTCCCGTCCCATGGACAGACTGCAGCACTTATAGCAAGCGGCTGCTGGGGGCCCCTGTCCAGTTCGGGGCCCCCAGCAGTTGCTTGCATTGCCTGTCCTGTTCCGACGGGCCTGCCAGTGACAGCGGTCCCATTGTGACTACAGGACGGCACTCTCCACTTAAAGTGGATGTAAACTCACTGGGCCATATTCTGGCTAAATGTAGGCGGGCGGCGCGTAAGCCATTTACACTCCGCCGCCCCAACCTACAGGAGCAAGTGCTGTATTCCCCAAACACTTGCTCCGTAGTTTGGGGCGGCGGAGTGTAAATGGCCCGGCGTAGCCACGCATATCTCCAAGGGGGCGGCTTCTATTTAAATTAAGCGCGCCCCCGATTCTAACGAACTGCGCATGCGCCGGGCTTAAAATAGCCCAGTGCGCATGCTCCAGTTCTCGGCGTAAAACGTCAATGACGCCGACGTGTGCGTCATTGACGTAAAGTCGTATTCAAGAACGACTTAGGGAAACGACGTAGCCGACGGAAAAACACGATGCGGACCCGACGCCATACTTAACATGGCCTACGTGGGACTTGCGTAAACTTACCCCTCATATAGCAGGGGTAAGTTTACGCTTACGCAAACGACGTTAGCGACGGTTACGCGACGCAAATTCGTTCGGGAATCGGCGTATCAGGCTCATTAGCATTAACAAATGAGACCTGAACGTAAACGCCATCTAGCGGCGGGCAGAGTAATTACATTTAAGATCCGACAGTGTAAGTGACTTACACATGGCGGATCTTAAGTGTATCTATGCGAAAATGATTCTAGGAATCAGTCGCATAGATACACGGGCCAAAAAAGAGAGATACGATGGAGTATCCTGAGATACTCCATCGTATCCTTACTCAGAATATGGCCCACTGTCATCAAATTTAAATGATTTATACCGTTGTAATCTATAATGCTATACATGCCTCCTGCATGTATCTATATATTTTAAATGTCACCCCCTCACCTGTCAGAAGCCCCGCAAAATTGCAGAATCTGTGGGCGTTTTATTTCCCCGGCGCTCGGTGGGCGGAGTCGTTACGTCACAGGACTCCTCCGCCCACCACTACACTCCCACGGCCAGCCAGCGTTGCAAGGATGAAAAAAAGCTGTCCCGCGGCAGCACAACCCCGCCCCCCCCCCCTCAACAAGTTTGATTGCAGGGTTTTAAAAAAACGGGGTCCCGCGGCAGCACCAACCTGGATTAGAGGGTTTAAAAAAACAGAGTCCCGCGGCAGCACCCCCCCCCGCTAAACCACTTGGATTATAGGGGTCCCTGATGGAAGATATGCCCTCCACCCTCCCCTCTGCCTCGCAGCTGATGGCTTCCCTCTCCCGTGGGCTGCGAGGGGGGGGTGGTGATAATCTGTCAGGATGGAGAGCAGCCCCTTTCTGAATGGGACACAGAGAGCGTTCGTTACCGATCGCTCTGTGTCCTGTGAAAACTGAGCAGAGTAACCTGTGTGTTACTATGCTCAGTTTATGAATGGAGGGGAGACGCTGTCTTCCCTCCATTCATTTTCTGTGCAGAGTAAAGGACTGGGGAATGAATGTCCTCTGTCTCAAATGGGAGTTGCCAGGGGTCTCTGTTTAGACCCCTGACATGTCACCAACGCCCCCCACAGGACCGATAAAAAAAAAATGTAAAAAAAAGATAAAAAAATGAAATTGAAATAAAAAAAAACCTGACACAACCACCCCCCAATACTGACACGGTCCAGAGCCCCAAGACCACTGTCACCGACCACTACCATCCACTGACACCGACCACTACCCCACTGACATCGTCCACTGACACCGACCACTACCCCACTGACACAACCACTACCCCACTGACATTGTCCACTACCCCACTGACATCGTCCACTGACACCGACCACTACCCCACTGACATCGTCCACTGACACCGACCACTACCCCACTGACATCGTCCACTGACACCGATCACTACCCCACTGACATCATCCACTGACACCGACTACTACCCCACCGACCACTACCCCACTGACACCGACAACTACCCCACTGACATCGTCCACTGACACCGACCACTACCTCACTGACACCGTCCACTGACACCGACCACTACCCCACTGACACCGTCCACTGACACCGACCACTACCCCACTGACATTGTCCACTGACACCGACCACTACCCCACTGACATTGTCCACTGACACCGACCACTACCCCACTGACACCAACCACTACCCCACTGACATCGTCCACTTACACCGACCACTACCTCACTGCCCCACTGACACTGACATCGTCCACTGACACCGACCACAACCCCACTGACATCGTCCACTGACACGACCACTACCCCACTGACATCATCCACTGACACCGACCACTACCCCACTGACCACTGCCCACCCCCTTTCCCAAAGCACTGTGAAAAAATATATTTAAAAAATAAAACCCCACCCTCTCATCAATTGTACAAAAATACATTGTAAAAAAAATAATTAAAAAATGTAATTGTAAAAATTAATAAAAAAAAAAAATCCACTGGTCCCAAAAAACCTTTTGGAAAAAAAAATATGAAATTGTAAAATAAAAAAATTATCTGACACTGTCCACTATCCACTATCCTGACACCATCCTGCACGTACTACCCACCACTGTACACTCCACATTCCTGTGATTCGCACCACATTGCTGTTCAGATCACATGCGATGTCTGTGTGATGCGATTTCAGCCATACATTCGGACCAAACACGCACAGAACCCTTTTTTTGGTCCATACCAGAATCGCATGGGTGTTCACACCTATGCGATCTGATTCATGTCCAAACTGTCAGTTCGCAGTGCGATATGCGAGCTGAAATGGGGGTGACATTACTATTGTATGACACTCCCCAGCAGTTTGCATATGGCAGTGTGAACTGCCGTGCGAGTCGGGTGCGATGTGGGAACCCACAGTGGATTTGCAGGGTTCCCGAATCGCACCAGTGTGAACCAAGCCTTAAAGCATACAGCCTACAAATGTCACCTGACTGCTCCCACCAAGGCTCGGTTCACACTGGTGCTATTCGGGAACCCTGCGAATCCACTGCGGGTTCCCACATCGCACCCGACTCGCACGGCAGTTCACACTGCCATATGCAAACTGCTTGGGAGTGCCATACAATGATAATGACACCCCCATTACAGCTCGCATTTCGCACTGCGAACTGACAGTTTGGACATGAATTGGATCGCATAGGTGTGAACACCTATGTGATTCTGGTGTGGACCAAAAAAAGGGTCCTGTGCGTGTTTGGTCCAAATGAGATGCAATTTCAGCCATACAGTTTGTATGGCTGAAATCACATCGCACAGACATCGCATGTGATCTGAACAGCAGTGCGGTGCGAATCACTTGCGATCTCGCACAGTGCACTAATGTGAACCAGCCCTAAGTACATTCAGCCTTACTGGGTGTAAGTATAAAAAGTGAGAAATCCACCCCTCCCCCACATAACACATCCTGGTAATATAGGAATTTTGCATATGTGCTCAGGTGACCTCAGACACACACACTGCAATATAACAATAATAAGAAAATCACTCAAGCTCTGACTACATTTATCTCCCCTAATAACTTGTCTATGTATATTCTGATGGCTGTTCACTGGAGCATTTCATCATGACATTGAACTGTGTCTCACCTCATATTTTGAAAACATTGGCCCATGTTCTCGTAGATTGGTGCATATTTAATCTGGCGTAGCGGATCTCCGATGCGCACCGTCGGCTTAACTTGGCGAGAGCCGGACCATATTCCCGGACCACATGCGTCCTACGCTGAGCTCGCGTAACTTAAATGTGTCGGCGTAAGTAGGCGCAAGTGACGGTAGGAGGGATGTGGGCGTGAAGCATTATAATGATCCGTGACCCCATGCAAATGATGTCAAGACCGAACGGCGCATGCGCCGGACGTGCCCCGCCCTCTGCGCATGCGCACAATGACAATAGGCGTAAATCCCTGCTGAGTTGGGCCGGCCCAGTGTATAAAAGCCTCAGCACATCCGCCCAGCTAGTGCAAAGTGACTCCCTTGGATTTCCTGTTTTTTGGAGTTTACACTTTGCTGCTATGCCAGGCCCAAGGAAAGACGGAAGAAAAAAAAACTTCAGCCATGATGAGAGGGCAGTTGTTGTCTCAGCAATGGAGCGTTTTGATGCCAGGCTCCATGGTGCTGATAGTGGCAGCACGAGCAAAATTAAAAAGGAGGAGATTTTAAAAAGAGTGGCGGCACAGGTCAATGCCCTTGGCCATGAGGTGAGGACCCCCAAGGACATAATAAAGAAAATGAATGACCTGCGGGGTGTGGTCCGAAATAAAATGGCCACCATTGCTAAACATGCCAGGGGCACTGGAGGTGGGCCACCCTGTCCGATCCGGCTTACAGAGGAGGAGGAAGTGATAGCCCGCTGCCTGCAGAGGGAGCAGGTGGAGGGCCTGGAGGGCCATGACTCCAGTGAGCCGCCCATGAGGACAGGTAAGTGTGTTTTATCCTCTATCTGGTGTGTAGCATGTTTGGGGGGGGGGACATGTGACAAGTGTGTGGGTCCACCAACATGTGAATTTTTTGTGTCATAAACAGGTGTGCAGGAGGGAGCTGGGCCGTCTACTGTTGGCAGTGTCCGTCCAACACCATCCCCCCAGCAGCCTGCTTCAGTGGCTGACCCCCTGGGAAGCCAACAGGCTTTGTTGGTGGGGATTGGGCAGTCCTCCGCGCAGGAGGTGGTTGAGGAGGAGATTGCCCATGAGGAGGTGGTGGGCAATGAAGAGGAGGTGGTCCAGAGCAAGTAGGAGGTGTTTTTATTTTTAGAGGAGTCGCATGAGGTGCCCATACCATCACAACAACACCGCATCTCCAGCCCCTCAGGGTCTTCCAACACCCTCTCCAGCCCCTCCCGTCCATCCCCCTCATCACCAGCCCCTCACGGCCCTCCCCCTATTCAAGGGCCCCAGCCACTCCTGTCCCCAGGAAGGCGACCCACAAAACAAGGGGTGTGGCAGGAGTCCTGCAGGAAAAGCTGGCCAGGCTGCAGGACCAGCAGAGCCGCCATATGGGGGACATTGTGGAGGAATTGAGGCGGCTGAATAACAGCCTGTCCTCCTCTGGAGCAGTGCCAGATGCTCTACAGGATGTGGCAGGAAACTCTGCAGCCACAATTACCAGCCTGGGTGAGCTGCATAACACCACAGCCGAACTTGTGGGGGAGGTCAGGTGCCTGCAGAAGGCTGTTTAGGCCCAGACTGCTTCCCAGGAGGCCCTGCTCACCCGCATAGCAGTGGCTCTAGAGGGCAGACAGCCAGCCAGGGAGGCACCTGGGGATGCTCCTCCACCTGGGGATGCTCCTCTACCCCCAAATGAGGCTCCCCCAGGCAAGTGAGGGCCAGGAACCTGGGCACCAGGCGCAGTCCGCGCCGGGGCCAGTGATATTTTATTTTCAGATTTGTGCTCTGATTAAGAGTTTATTTTATTATTTATGCTCTGATTAAGAGCTTTCTTATTATTTATGCTCTGATTAAGAGTTTATTTTATTATTTATGCTCTGATTAAGAGTTTATTTTATTATTTATGCTCTGATTAAGAGTTTTTTTTTTTGGGTGCTGCACAAAGTAGTGCATAGTACAGTGTGAATGGTGTGTGAATGTGGGGGGGTGACACTCCTGCCAGTAAGGGGTGTCACCCTCGGTCGCTGGGGATAAGTTCTCCCCAGGTCCGTGTGAAAGGTGTATGAATGGACAGCAACATCATTGGGGCCTTGACGCGGCGTTGCTGCTCCTTAGTACCGTGCAGTGTACTTTGGTCTAATCCAATGGGATGTGCATGTGGGGTGTGTGTGCTAGGGATCACAATGGTGTGCATGCGTGCATTCTCATTGTGCAATGATTAATGTGTATTTTTAACGTTCAAAGATTCGTTCCACTAGACATCTCCTGATTGCTGATCCCTCAGAAGACGGGGTACCCTCGGTTAAGGGGGTAATGTCTGGTTGTGGGGTCAGGTCATCACGTAGATCAATCTCCAGGCCCTTTCTCACTGCAAAGTTGTGCAGCACGCAACATGCAGCGATGATCTGGCACACGAAGTTTGGGGAATACAGCAGGGTACCCCCAGTCTTATCCAGGCATCGGAAACGGGACTTCAGGAGGCCAAAGGTGCGCTCCACCACTGCACGGGTGCGTATGTGTGCAGCATTGTAGTTTTCCTCTCCTGGGGTTTGTGGGTTCCGGAATGGTGTCATTAGATGAGGTCCCAGTGCATGTGCCGAGTCACCTGGAAGGGAAAAGACAGGAGGATGTTAGTCATGCATGTGCCCCTCGTGATGTCTGCATCATGGGGGGGGACAGTCATACCTGACACCCATGTCACTCACCAACCAGCCAGCTGTCCCCATACATGTTCTCTTCAAATTGTCTTGGGATGTCGCTTTGACGGTAGATGAAGCTGTCATGGCTGGATCCTGGGTGTTTGGCACGGACGTGCCATATGAGGCCATGGGCATCCACGATCACCTGGACATTGATGGAATGCCAGTGCTTCCTATTCATATAAATGTGCTGTGTCTCATGGGGGGGCTGTATTGCCACATGGGTGCAATCAATGGCCCCGATGGTGCGTGGGAATCCAGCAAGCTCACGCATTTCCTTCAGCCGCTGGCCCTCCTGGGTGGGTCTGATGATGTGGTGGGACATGCGTCTCAGGATTGCGGGGACAACCTGGTGCACACATCTGCTCATGCTGGTTTGTGATATCCCAACCACGTCTCCACTTGTTCTTTGAAAAGAACCAGTGGCCAGGAAATGCAATGTTGCCAGGACCTTCACCAGTGGCTGCACTGCATGTGAGCGTTGTGTTGGGCTGGTGATGTCATCCTGCAGGGCTCTGGTAATTTCCAGGACGGCATCAGGGCTGAATCTGAAACGCCGATACACCTCCACATCAGCCATGCCAAAGAGGCTAATGCGCTGTGGGTATACCCTCTCACGTGCCCTCCTACGTGCCCTCCTCCTTCTACGCGCCTCTTCCTCTTCCTCTGCCTCTGCATACACTAGTAGTGCTAAGACCTCGCCTGCCCCTGGCATGTTGGCATACGAATGTGTTGTCCTATAAGTGTGGTTGCTCAGCTCGTCCGGGATGGTGCTGTTGTATTTGCTTGCAAGCTGACTTACTCAGGTCTGGAGCAAAGTTAACCGAGCTTTATGAGGAGTAACTTTCAGCCGGACATTCGTCTTACGCGCACAGCGCGTAGCCTACGCCGATCGCGCGTAGGTTCGGGAATCTGCTTATGTACATCATTTGCATATTTGAATACTAATTCTATGGCCGCGTAGGATGCCTTCAGCGGAAATATGCGCCTACGCCGCGTAAACTTAAACGAGTTAGGACGGACGGGAGCAGCCTTGTTTCTGGCGGATCTGGTTCTGTGACTGCAGCGCATAGATAGGACGGCGCATTTTTACACTTACGCCACGCATCTCCATATACGCCGGCGGAACTTCTTTAAGAATATGGGCCATTTAGTCAAAACACAGGACAGACGGCAAATTCTAGGAGAGCTAGAAGGGAGAGGAGAGGGGAGGGGGAGGGTGATGTGAATTGTGCACTGTTTACAGAAACTGTGCATGTCTGCAGGCTAGTGCACGAGATATGTAAATAACCTGTCACTCAAAGCATGGGGGCGGAATGGACTTTGTTTTTTATCTGGAAGTCCGTTTTATTTCCCTGAACAATAAAAAGAGGATTGCTCAGCGCTGGATTAACTCTGTGGCAAGACTGGGCACAGATGTTAGGAAATCTTATTCTCTACATTGTGACATAAAAAAAAATCGCTGAATTCGATTACCATTCCATGTTGCTAACACACAGCACAGACATTTCCCATGCTGGGCTGTTCTCACCGTGTGCACCTCTCCATCCAGGAAATGGTTTACAACTTCTCCCCAGAAAATGAGAACAGAGGGGTGTGGACTATGGAAGGCAAAATGGAAGCTCAGTACTGGAGCATGGCTGTGGGAACCTAGGGCAGTTCGGAGCTTGAACTTGTGGCGGACATGATGATAATATCACAGGGGAGTTGCACAGGCCCCCTGGAGCTAGGGGCTGAGTTGCGATTGTGACCCCTTAAACCCCTTAAGACGCTTTCCCCGACTTGTTCATTCCCTGACTTAGTTGGGGTAGGCGGTACACTTTGGTGGGGGTGGGTCAGCCACGCCCTGCGACCTTTGACCTCTGGGAACCCGCCTTCTGACCTTTGATCTTTGGGGGAGGTTAGGCAGTTAGGAATGCCCATGCTGGCATTCATTTTTGATCAGGCAGGGTCTATTTAAACCCTGGCTCCTGAGTTTGGTCACCCATCTGTCAGGGACAGTAATTGCAGCAGGGGAAGGTTCCAGATGAGTAGGGAATGTTTTTAGATTTGCCACTTCTCCTGGAATCCTCCCCACTTGGGCACTGACAGCCAGACCACATTCCGTCCCTCAAGAAAGAATTTCAGTTCGGCTGAGACCTGCTACCAAAAGACGTAAGTGGCTGACTAAACTGGATAGAGCTAAACTGGGAAAGGAGAGTGAAAATCGGGGGGTTCCAGTGAACAACAACAAAAAAGAAAAGGGAGGGGGGTTTGAGCATAGTATTGCATGTAGAGAATAAACCCTATGGCCCGGATTCACAGACAGCAGGCGCACATTACGCCGCCGTATCGTAACCCCTGTACGCCACGCCAACGCAGCGCGGAGTGGCAAGCACCACATTCAGCAAGCTCTTGCTCCCAACGCTGCGTCGGCGTGGCGTAGGTTTTGAAGGCGCAGGCCAGCGTAGGTGGAAGTGGGTGTGACCCCATGCAAATGATGGTCCGAGCATGGTGCAGTGTTTTACGCCTGGCGTATCATGAACGGCGCATGCGCCGTGACGTGGACGTATGCACAGCACCCCTATGCGCATGCTCACAACAACGCCGGCGCAACTGCCTAAGATACACCGGCCCACTGGTGTACGCCAAGAACATAGGTACGTCCAGCCATACGCCCGTCCAGTGCAAAAGTACGCCCGCTTGTTCCCTGGTGCAGACGTACTTTTGTGATCTGTGCCAAGATGTCCGATACTGAGACTGACAGGGAGAGGAGGAAGAAAATGTTTTCTGCTGATGAGAGGGCGATCCTGACCTCTGCCATCTCCAAATACGATTCCTTCCTCCATGGCGCACAGAGCAGGAGTACCAGCAAGGCCAGGAAGGTAGAGATCCTGCAGAAGGTGACCCTTGAGCTCAATACCCTTGGGCATGAAACCAGGACCTGGAAGGAGGTCCAAAAAAAGATAAACGATATGCGTCGGCGGGTCAGGGAGAAGCTGGCCAAGGTGAGAAGGCACCTCAAGGGCACGGGAGGCGGACCAGCTACTTCTGTCAAGCTGACAGCTGAGGAGGAGGTGATTGCCAGCTGCCTGGAGCAGTTGGAGGGCCTGGAGGGTTTTGACTCCAGCGAACAGTACTTGACGAGAGGTAAGTGTGTTTCATTCCCCATTCGGTGTGTAGAATGTGAGGGGGTGCAAGGGAACATGTGACAAGTGTGTGGGTCCACCAACATGTGAATGCTTTGTGTCATCCACAGATGCGCTGGAGGGAGCTGGGCCATCCTCTGCTGCTGGATGACCCACGCCATCCAGGGAACATTCTCTTCCTGAGTCTGACCCCCTGGCAAGCCATGTAACATCTGGTTTTGGGGTCGTTGAGGAGGAGCATGTGGACATCCATCAGGAGGAGTGTGTTTATCTTGAAGAGGATTCCATCTTGGCCGGTCCCTCCGAGACGGTGGCCCCCCCTGACCCCTTCAAGGGCTACCCCGTCCAGGGGAACCCCCTTAAGGGCTACCCCATCCAGGGGAACCCCCTCAAGGGCTACCCCATCCAGGGGAACCCCCTCAAGGGCTACCCCGTCCAGACAGACACAACCGGCTACTTCTCCTAGGAAGGCTCTGGGCAAGACTAGGGGTGTAGCCGGATCCCTCCAAGAAGGGCTTGAGAGGGAACAGGCCCGCCAGACGCGCCACATGGCAGATATTGCCTGCGACCTGCACCGAGTGGCTGACAACCTGGCCTCCTTTGTTGGGTCCTCAGCAAAGACCAAGGCTGAGTGCACAGTGGCTGTGCAGGGCACCGCAGCCGCTATGCAGCAGTGCCTCACCCAACAGGCTGCACATACCCTGGCCATATCGTACTGCCTGCAGGACGTGAATGTGAACTGCACAGTCATGGCCACAAGCCTCTGCGACCAAACCCAGACCCTCGATGCCATGCATCACCACATGGTAGCAGGGGGTCCCTCAACATCTGTGGACCAGGGATCTGGGGACGTGCAGGCCACCCAGGACCAGCACACCATGGCTATTGTGGAGCTGCAGGCCACAGCAACAGGGATCCTGGCGGAGGTGAAGAGCCTGGGGGAGATTGTGCAGGCCAACACTGCCCCAATCCAGACGGAGGGTCGCCAGAACAGGCGCCTACAGCGCCAGACCAACGCCCGGCAGATGCAGATGCAGGCAGAGACCAATAGCGTGCTAACACGCATTGCCATTGCCTTGGAGGGGATGCAGGCAACATCTGCCATCAGCTCCAGGAGCGACAGCCCAGGGGATGAACCTCCTCGTGATGCCCCACCCCCCCACCTAAGTCATCGCCACAACAATTGAGGAGCCGAACCCTTGGCACGAGGCCTGGCCCACGAGAGGGCAAATGACTCTCCTCTGGACGAGTGAAGCTTAGAGTATGAGCTTTATTTTTGTTTTGTGTGACGTGCACAGATGTATGTGCCGTCGTCCTGTAAGGGCATGCCATGTCGGACAATGGCATGATACCTTTTTTTTTTTTTAGTCACTGCACACGGTCAGGAGTGCAGAAGTGGTCACTGGACACCAGTTTGCAGGGGCAGTGTTTGCCCGGTGATGTTACAGTGTGACTGGTTTGTGAGTGTGTGTGACATTCCTGCCAGCAAGCGTGTCACCTTGGATCGTCAGGGAGAGGTTAACCCCACGACCTTGTGAATGTGGTATGAATGGACAGCAACATCATTGGGGCCTTGGCGTGGCGTTGCTGCTCCCAAGTCCCACGCAGTGGACTTGGGCTAAACCAATGTGAGGTGGATGTGGTGTGTGTGAGCTAGGGACCACAGTGGTATGCATGCGTGCATTCTCCTTGTGCCATGATGAATGTGTGTGTTTAACGTGCAAAGATGCATTCCACGAGGCAACTCCTGACTGCTGTTCCTTCAGCAGACGGGGTAGCCTCGGGCAGGGGGGGACTGTGTGGCTCGGGGGTCAGGTCATCACATATGTCAATCTCCAGGCCCTTTCTCATGGCATAGTTGTGCAGCACGCAACATGCACCGATGATCTGGCACACAAAGTTTGGGGAATACAACAGGGCCCCCCCGGACTTATCCAGGTATCGGAAACAGGACTTCAGGATGCCAAATGTGCGCTCCACCACTGCACGGGTGCGTATGTGTGCAGTATTGTATCTTCTCTGGCCTCTGGTTTGGGGATTACGGTATGGAGTCATGAGATGGGGCCCAAGTGCATATGTTGAGTCACCTGGAAGGGAAAAGACAGGAGGATGTTAGTCGTGCATGTGCCCCTCGTGATGTCTGCGTCATGGGGTGAATCATGCTCAGAATCAAGTCGACGCATGCTTGGAAGCATTGAACTTTGTTTTATTCAGCACGTCGTGTGTTTGACGTCACCGCGTTCTGACCTGATCGGATTTTGGACTGACAGTGTGTACACATATCCGGCCGTACGGCCACTTCAGAGGTGAACCGATGAAAACGGTCCGTCGGGCCATTCTCATCGGTTTTGTCCGGGGCCTGAGTGTTCCCGGTCGGGCTGCCTTCTGCCAGGCTTGTTGTGAACTGTTATATTTTGACTACAATACAAGTTCTTTCAAAAGAGTTACTGCCGCTTGCAACCTCCCACAACTGTATCATTGGGAGAAATCTATTTAATCTAAGGTCCCTAAAGAAGACATGCGGCCACACAATGATGTTGGATGAGAAACCGGTCAATCTCAAACTCCGTTAGGGGCTCTTTACTGTTAGAGTGGTAAGAATGTGGAACTCCCTATCACAGTTGGTGGTGCCAGCTAGGAGTGTAGCTAAATTTAAAAAACTTCTAGATGTGTCTCATAGCAAACACAATGTACGGTGATATGCAAAATGGTAATGACATACACACACACACTCAGGTTGAACTGGGTGGACTAGTGTCTTTATTGAACCTTGCCAACTATGTAACCATGTAAGATACTTATGTAGCACCCTCCTAGATAGGTGCTAGGATTAGGTAAATCTAGTTTGGGGTATTCAGTTGAGCTGCATTTGTTTGTTAGACAAATTACTTTTTGGCTCACTGTAATCAGTTTGGCTGTGTTGATTGTTCTGTCCTGTTCTGTGTTTTAGTGGCTGCAGGATTGATTCCTCTGGCTGGTCCAGAAATGTTCTGGAAGTTTGTGGGCAGGAAGAGTCTAATCAGCAACTGAATATTAACACAGCCCTGGTTAATCCCTGGGGGGAGATGACCAAATGGTGACTAGTAGCTAGATTTATAAAGAGTTAGGCCGACGTATCAGTAGATACGCCGACCTAACTCGGAATCTGCGCCGTCCTAAGTTTAAGTGTATTCTCAAACAGAGATACACTTAAACCTATCTAAGATACGACGGCTTGCACCGTCGTATCTTAGGGTGCAATATTTAGGCTGGCCGCTAGGTGGCGCTTCCATTGAGTTTGGCGTAGAATATGTAAATCACTAGATACGCCTATTCACGGACGTACGCTTGCCCATCGCAGTAAAGATACGCCATTTACGTAAGGCATTTTCAGGCGTAAAGTTATTCCATCAAATAGCTGGACTAGTAATGTTAAGTGAATATATATTCCCGGTTCTGGGATGTGGCGTGGGACTATGCGAATGCAATAAGGAATATGTATAGTAATTACAAAGAGTTTGCTGAGATACCGCAGGGATCACTCATAATAGACAAAAACCCTCTATCGGAAACCAACAGCAGGCAATAGCCTGCTTCATGCCTCGAGGTCCCACCCTAAGGCCCCATACTCACGAGCAAACATGTCTGCTGAAACTGGCCCGCAGGCCAGTTTCAGCAGACATGTTTGGTCGTGTGTGGGCGCGAGCGGGCCGAATTCCAGCAAACATTTGCCCGCCGGGCCTTTTCCCAGCAGACAAATATTCCTGGACTTGTTTTAAAACAGTCCGCTGGAATTCTGCCCGCTCGGACATGTACGGTCGTCAGTACAGACCTACCGTACATGTCCAGGCGCCCGCCGTCCCTCGCATGCGTCGAATGACTTCGACGCATGCGTGGAAGCATTTTAAAGGCGGGCCGCCCACGTCGCCGCGTCATTGTCGCGGCGACACCGCGTCATCGACGCGGCGACACCGCGGACACGCCCCGCGTATTGTTTACGCGCGGACTTCTGTACGATGGTGTGTACAACCATCGTACAGAAGCCCTCTGGCAGACATGTATGGTGGAAACGGTCCGACGGACCGCTTTCACCATACATGTTTGGTCGTGAGTACCCGGCCTAAGACTTTGATTGCCAGCATACTGTATAGCCATAGCATCAAGCGTAACTGTTCCGAACAAAGCGATTTTGTTTTAGAAGCAAGACAACTCTATGCCCGCCTACGGGCCCGCGGGTACTCTAAAAGCTGCCTACGTAAGGCCTACAATAGGGCAAACTGCCAGGACCGCAATACGCTTCTTTATGCACCAAAAGAAAAAAAGATATCAAACACCACCCGGGTAATCACTAGATACAGCAGACAGCACTCTAAAATAAGGAAAATATATAATCAATACTGGCACCTTTTGACATCAGATAGCAAAATCAATAAGTTTGTGAACAACTATCCCGAAATTACATTCAAGCGGTCCAGATCAATAAGAGACGATGATGTATCCAGTCACTACTCTACTCAATCGATTCCCAAACCCACATTAACAGGTACTTATCCATGTATGAAATGAAATCACTGTCGCCATATCATCAAAGGCAGTAATATACTTCTGCCCAATGGCGACATTTGTACACCTAAATTTCGAGCTACATGCCAAACCATAGGCATTATATACATAATGAAGTGTAATTGCGGGGCCTTTTACATCGGCAAAACAAAACGCAACTTCTTTTGCCGTATACGTGACCACGTATCGGCAGTCAACAAAAAACTACTTGAAACACCAAAATCAGTAGGCACATGGGGTTACTCCATGGGCACGATGTGGACATGATGGGCTTTTTTGCCATCGGCCACATCGCACCTAACGAGAGAGGCGGTGAGATTGACAAACGGCTTCTCCAACTAGAAGCACGTTGGATATACACACTAAGAGCCACTGTATACCCAGGCCTTAAAGTGGAGTTCCACCCATAAATATAACATTACATCAGTAGTTTTAAAAAAATATCATTAGTCCTTTACAATTTTTTTTTTTTTTTTAGATGCCTTCAAAGTGTTGTTGCTAGGCAGAATAGTTAATCTTCCCACTTCCTGCACCTAGGTGCTTAATGCTTCCTAACCTACACCGCACAGACTCCTGGGAATGTAGTGGGTGTAACTTTCCAGGAGTCTGTGCACTCCCCAGTCTCAAAGAATCATGTGACTTGGACAGCACATGTGCTGAAACCTGATCTGACACTGCTTGTGCAGCACTGAGCATGTGCGAGATTTGCAAGGCTGAAATCCAGGAAGTCATACAGTCTGGCTTCATGATGCCCACACTTAAGATGGCCCCAGTGAATTTCTATTTTATAAAGTGTCTAAATGCTGTAACAACCTAACAAAACGGACCTTAGTTTACAGACTAACTTTACTAGAATACATTAAGCTTGTGTAATACAGGGGTATTTATATTTAAAAAGTGAAATTGTGGCCGGAACTCCGCTTTAATGATAGCATGAGCTACAAATCATTCTTGTAAACACATTGTGGTTTCGGCTATGTTCCATATATGCATGTGTATTTTTACGGTTTCCCTTGCTCATTCCCCCATCTCCCATGAGGGGACTTACATCCAATATTCCTCCCATGTGAGCAATTGAGCAGACATTGTCACATTCTGCTCGCTCCACCCTGTTTCCGCAATTCATCTACCAGACGTGGATCCAACATACTCTTCCACCACTTGCCCTCACCATCTGGTAGATGGCGTTTCCAACAAACTCCTCCATCCCCAACATCAGATGGAGTACAGCTAGATCACAATCATATACCTGTATGACATGAGTACGTTCCCAGTACTAGTCTACGTGGGCATTACGATTCCACAGTAGATGTTTTTTTCAAAATAACAATTTTCACGTTAGTGAATATATTAATCTTTAAATATTCTTCAATGATGATCTAATTTTTGTATGTGCTCCAAGGGACAGCTACCCCAAAAGGTGCATGATGTCTGCACCTAGGTTGCTGCCCCAGGTGTATAAATAGGATCTCTACATGACATTTTGTAGACTATATTGTGTATTGCTGCATATGTAAAAGTTGTTTCTGTCCGTCTATCTGTATACTGCCACCCTGTGGTGGATATGTTTATGCCCAGTGACTTTATGTGCTTCAGTGTATTGTCTTCGCACACACACTCCCGGGGACTGCCCCCTCTGTGATCCAGCTGTATACATGTACGCTGGCCATGCACCATCCGATACCCGTGGGTCACGCTCGTTGGGCGCCCAGGGGTGATCACCAGATCAGCATCTGTTCTGAACCACGGCGGAGGCCATGGTGCTGTGATCATCCGCCTCTACAGTGCATCACTGTGTGGGGGTTAAGTCACACTGCTTGAGACGCATTGCCGTTCTCTCATCCCGCCCAGGGGGCGGGTCCACCATGTCATCCCCCAGGGGCGGTCCCCCCCACACGCTCTGACAGGAGGGGAATCCTCGGCCTCTCCTGACGCACTATGCCCGTCCACCTCAGTGCTCTGACGTCTCGTACGTCAGAGTGCCTGGGGCGCATATAAGCAGCACACACACCAGACATAATCCGCCCAGGCTCCAGCAGGCAGACCGTGCCTTAACCCAGCCACCACATCCAGGTAAACCTCAAAGATTTTTCAACCTTTATTTGGAGCTTGCACTGCCCTCCCTTCATTCATGGAGGACAGGGGCACAGTGCATAGCTCTAATATTGTCCCCTCTTTGTACTAGGGAACTGTCTTTTTTGGACTCCCCCACTTTTTGTATACTGGTTGGTGGTGTGCTGTGCGGCCGTCTCTTCCCTGCATCCCCGTGGGTATTCCTTTATTCCTTCTTTCTTTTTTGGAGGTTTTAAAAGGTACATATTTTTATATTTTGTATCTTTTTTTCTTTCTTTACTACTTTTGTTTTATAGTTTGAAATAAATTTTCATTTGTAATCATCCCAGATTGCCTAACATATTGGACGCAGCTGGTTTTAATTAGCCCACTTCCTGTGAGCCATTCTTTTTGACATCCGCTATATGATATTCATCCCACGGAAATCTGTGATGTAAGTCCACACTGCTCATAATCGTCATGATATATATATATATATATATATATATATATATATATATATATATATATATATATATATATATATATATATATATATATAACTTTTTAATAGAATGTTATAATTTGATGCAATATGTTGCATCCAACTATAAGCCCTACAAGCTAAAACATAATATGAGCTTTTGCCTAACATATATATGTACACTTAAATATTTATTTATTTAATATAATTATTATTATTTATTTTTTTCTTTATTATCATTCTTATGGCTTTACTCCTATTAACCATCTCTAATGCTGTTTGTGCATGCATATACAGCAGGTGAATATTTCCACGTCACCTGCAAACAATTTTTTCTACCCCTTCCTTTTTCATACACTCCTTTAACTCTCTATCCTCACACAGATATCAGATTATATTCCTTTCTGATATTATTATTCTGATGTTGCTTGCTTTTATGTGCGCCCCTCTAGTGAGACCCATGGATCATCCATGACCTATAGGTCACGGATGATCCATATCGTATACCGACTTTCCATCTAGCAACCATTGGTGGACACGCCTGGGAATCTTGTGTGCGATCACTACTGAGGTACAGACACCTGTCCGGGGAATTTGTCTATTCACATAGTGTTGCCAGTTTTAGACGAGTATTATTTTTAATAAATTTTTGTGCTCATATTCTTAACCTACCTGTTTTTCATATGAAATATGTTGATTCTTATAGTTACAGCAAACCGTGGCTATGTTCACATAATTAGTGTGATTTTTCTATATTATGTAAAAATATGAAATATACCATACTTACATGTTTTTCATTTATAGATAATATAGTATGCATTCTTGTCCCTGAAGAAGCCCGATGGGCAAAACATGTTGGACCCCCTGCATACATCACTTTGTCACCCCTCAAATTGGTGAAATATATCATCTTATGTGATCATGTTTTTTATTCCATATATTTTTGTATATGTTCAATGTTTAATTAAATTATATTTTTTATCTAAACAAATTTTGTCTATTATGAGTGATCCCTGCGGTATCTCAGCAAACTCTTTGTAATTACTATACATATTCCTTATCGCATTCGCATAGTCCCATGCCACATCCCAGGACCGGGAATATATATTCATTTATCTACCCGGGGCGGTAATGCTTTTTGGAATTATTTTCCCCAGTATACTGTGCAAAAGCTCCATATGTACTCCATATATATTTTTCTCTAGTAATGTTAAGTATGGCCGCCGTTCCCGTGTCAAAATTTGAAAATTTTACATTGTTTGCGTAAGTCGTCCGTGAATAGGGCTGGACGTAATTTACGCCCATGTCGAAACCAATACGTCCTTGCGGCGTACTTTGCCTCAATGCACACTGGGATATGTACACGGACGGCGCATGCGCCGTTCGTAAAAAACGTCAATCACGTCAGGTCACCCCCCATTAACATAAAACACGCCCCCTCAGCCTAATTTGAATTAGGCGCGCTTACGCCGGCCACATTTATGCTACGCCGCCGTAAGTTAGGAGGCAAGTACTTTGTGAATACAGTACTTGCCTATCTAACTTTGACATGACAAAATTGGCTTTATGCAGAGCATACCGCCATTTTGCCCTGTGCTAAAAGGCACATACTCAGTCTTAATGAAATAATCCATCTTAAAGCTAAATAAGTTCACTCACCATCCATTCTCTGCCCATCCATACAAGTCAAGAGACCTCACGCCAGCTTGTTCTCAAGTCACTGTCCCAGTCATCACTGGTTTGCCGACGCCCTCACAGGCAGTTTTATTAAAGACCCAGTAGGAAGTGATGTTACAACATGTGACCGCCTCCAAAGGAAGTGAGCTCACAGGGTGTCCGCTCCACCCAGCAGATGCCCATATACGGAAACCCTTCCAACAGGGATTCAATACAATAATATAACAATAACAAAATAATACAAAAACACCACAATACAATACAATGAATAGAAATGCATACAATGAATACAATGCCGGCTAAAGTCTTATGGGCGTGTCCGGGCAGGAACGATCACAAGCTCTTATATTAATCGCTGATAGAATCCTTAATCTGCGCCATTCCATAGAATAATGCATATCCAGATTATACCCTTATTAAAGGTAGAATGGAGGCTATCTACAGGCCCAAGCCTACGAATCCCAAGCCATGCTGATCAGACAAGACCCAGATAAGAGCGCACATCTGTCCATAACCACTTGTGTGCTTGCGGAGTGAGCGCATCCCCTCCTCAACGATCGTCGGTGCTAAATGCACAGAGGGCCCCTCGCCGGCGGGCATAAGCCCACGCCGCAAACATCACACTCCAACCTCAAGACATTTTCTACTACCAGGCGAGATTCAACCAGCCTCAGACTGCCCCAGTCAGTTCTATTTAGAGCGGGTTGTGGCAGTACTAAGACTGGGTGCCATTATGACAATACATCTTCAAATTTCCACCACAACTTAAGGCGGCGTAGCGTAACTACGATACGCTACGCCGCCTTAAAGCGGGAGTTCACCCGAATTTTTTTTAACATTAGATTGATGCTCATTTTGTCAAGGGAAATCGGGTATTTTTTAAAAAATCTAAGCAGTACTTACCGTTTTAGAGAGCGATCTTCTCCGCCGCTTCCGGGTATGGTCTTCGGGACTGGGCGTTCCTATTTGAATGACAGGCTTCCGACAGGCTTCCGACGGTCGCATACATCGCGTCACGAGTAGCCGAAAGAAGTCGAACGTCGAGGCTCTATACGGCACCTGCGCACCAACGTTCGCCTACTTTCGGAAAATCGTGATGCGATGTATGCGACCGTCGGAAGCCTGTCAATCAAATAGAAACGCCCAGTCCCGCAGCCCATACCCGGAGGCGGCGAAGAAGATCGCTCTCTAAAACAGTAAGTACTGCTTAGATTTTAAATAAACTACCCGATTCCCCTTGACAAAATGAGCATCAATCTAATGTTAAAAATTAACTTTTCGGGTGAACCTCCACTTTAAAGTTGCGGCGCTGTACATGAATCCAGCTATAGGAGTCTAAATTAATACAATAATACAGAAAGCTGCCTGGTCTTTTTCTTGAGAAGGAGATCACAACCTAGGCCATTCTGCCATTTGCCTGTGTGGTGTCGAGGCCTCTTGTGAACAACCTGGAGGCCTGCTTGCTGAAAGCTGACTAAGGGATTGTCGTTTTTGAGGATCTAGTCTGGTACCACAGGGTCAAAGTGTCGCAAGGATTTTGGAAGGAGGCAACCAATTTTCCAAGGACATTAGTGAGTACAGACTGCTGAGAGAGATCCTGGAGACTGCCATTCTTCTTGTGCTAGAGTCAACGGCCAGATCCACAAAGAAGTTATGCTGGCATAAGCCCACGCCGCAAACATCTTAGATGCAAAAACGAAACTGAAACTAGTTTAGTCTTTGCATGTTATTTTATGCCTCTGTGCTGGACAGTGCCATAGAGAGTCATGGCTAGGAAAACTAAACTAAAATCTTCCATGACTTTTTTCATAAGGAGCCAGACAACCAGGAAGTGTCCAGAACAGAGTAGAATTACAGCAACATCAGAGCAAAAACGAGCAATGAGGACATGAAACAGGACTGCAGTAAGATAAAGGAGCTATTTAGCTAAAAAAAAAAAAATTCCTTTAGTGACCCTTTAAGTATGGACGTCGGGCCACCGTCAAATTTTTTTACGTTTTACGTCGTTTGCGTAAGTCTTTCACGAATAGGGCTGTGCGTAAGTTACGTTCACGTCTAAAGCATTGACGATTTGCGGCGTAATTTGGAGCCTGCGCACTGGGATTCTTTCACGGACGGCGCATGCGCCATGTCTATGTACTATCCTCCTCCGGTTCCTCCCCTTCTGCTGGGCTCTACGGATCTCCTGCAATGTGCAGAGAACGGCGGCTGAGCAGCTCCCTGATCCACTCTCCAGGACGGACGCAGAATGGTCTCTGTATCGGAGGATCCTGACAGAGCTGGTGCCTGCCGATCATCGGGGAGCCTGTCTGTAGCTAAGGTACAGCATGACGAATGGTGCTGCCTGACCCAGACACATCCTGTGACGTCACCTTCCTGACCGAGGGCGCCCTGAAAATCACAGCTGCCAGCAACCCCACACACACAGCCCTGATATGTATATGATACCACCTACTGACCACCAGTCATCATCATTATCATCCCCCTGTTACTGCCATTCCACCACCCCCACCCCCTCTGTCATCTTCATCCCACCACCTATACCCCTCTGCCAGCTTCTAACCTCCCATTATCTTCATCCCACCTGTACCCCTCTGCCAGCTTCCACCCCCTCTTTCATCTTCATCCCACCACCTATACCCCTCTGCCAGCTTCTAACCCCCATCATCTTCATCCCACCTGTACCCCTCTGCCAGCTTCCACCCCCTCGGTCATCTTCATCCCACCACCTATACCCCTCTGCCAGCTTCCAACCCCTCCTGTCATCTTCATCCCACCTGTACCCCTTTCTGCCAGCTAACCCCCCCATCATCTTCATCCCACCTGTACCCCTCTGTCAGCTTTAAACACCCCTGTCATCTTCATCCCACCTGTACCCCTCTGCCAGCTTCCACCCCCTCTTGTCATCTTCATCCCACCTGTACCCCTCTGCCAGCTTCCTACCACCTCCCCGGTCATCTTCATCCCACTTTTACACCTCTGCCAGTTCCAATCCCCCCTGTCATCTTCATCCCACCTGTATCCCTGTAACCCAAATCAAGTGAGGCAAGTGCCAAACACTAACCTACTGTTCTCCCTATATACCCGTATATACTGACAGTATTAGCTGAAAGATGGGTTTCAAATGTTTTGACAGGGGCGCAGATTTAGTGCTTGCCATAGGCACAATTTTCACCAGATACGCCTCTGCAGTTGCCCGCCCAATCGTAGAGTGTGTCTGTGGGCTGCCGCTGCGGGCTGCATCTGAAGGAGTCAGGACGAGTCCCCCCGGTCCCCGCAGCAGCGCTGACCTGTGCAGTGAGTCACTCTGTCAGTCTCAGTGTGTGACACTGACAGACAATCTTTCCGCCTGTCTCGTCCTTGGCTACGCGGCGGCGGCGGCGCCTACGTGAGGGGACCAGTGGGAGGAGTCGAGTGAGAGCAGGGGGCAGGGCCAGCAGACACAGAAACTGGAAGGTTACAGGTGAAGAAGCCCTGTGGAAGGTAGGAGGGCATTTATTAAATACCTATTTATGTGTGACTGTGTGTGCTGCTTATTATACTGCTTGCCGCATTTATACGGAGACCCTCTGTAGGGTGAACACATGGGAAAAAGAAGACAGAGAAGGAGAGATAGAGCACACTGCACTGCTGGGATTTGTAGTCCTCTGTAACTGCTGGTATTCTGCATTGCGTTTTATATAATGTATTGCTGGGATTTGCTGTTCCTCTATAGCTGCTGGTATTCTCCATTGCACTGTATAATGTATTATTGCTGGGATTTGTAGTTCCTATATAACTGGTCAGTGGTAATCTGCATTGCGCAGTATAATCATTATGCAGCGCAATGGAGAATACCACCAGCTATAGAGGACTACAAATCCCAGCAATAGTACATTATACAGCGCAATGCAGAATAACGCCATCTATAGAGGAAGATATATATACATATATAATGTATGGTGTGTGTGTGCGCTAGGGATGAGCCGAACATACCCGCGTTCGGTTCGCACCAGAACGTTCGAACAGACCGATCGTTCATGCGAACATTTAGAACCCCATTGAAGTCTATAGGACTCGAACGTTCGAATTCAAAAGTGCTCATTTTAAAGTCCAATATTCAAGTTCTTGTTGGAAAACGTCTTTGAGAACCCGGGTCTTGTCCCAGGGAACATGTATTAATGGAAAAAAAAGTTTTAAAAACTGTAGTTTTTTCTTAAGCAGCGATTTTAATGATGCTTAAAGTGAAAAAAAAAATCCTTTAAATATGGTACCTGCTGGGTGTCTATAGTAGTGGCACGTGTTTAGAAATGTCCCTGCACAACATGAGATTACTCTCAGAAAAAAGTAATTTAATACTGCTTGCGGCTTTAATTTAATGTTTGGTCCCTGCAATATGGATAAAAATCATTGAAAAAAAATAGCATGAGTTTCCCCGCCACCACTCCCCCCAGGTCATTACAAGACCCAGTGCCGATCCTGACCTCCCTGGGGCCCTAAGCAAAATGACATGGCACATTAAAATGACAATCGGGGGGGCGCTGACGACAGTGACATGTCACATCAAACCCACAAACTCATCCACTGATCATAAAGTCCAATAATCAAGTTTCGTATCGTCGTACTGCATGATCGTTTTCACGACGTTTTCTACCGACTGCGAATGACGTTCTCACTTACACAATATCCCTTAATACACTATTAAATAGCCCGCGTGCAGTAACAGCTAATGCGTTTATGGGCAATTAAATAGCACACATCCACTAGTACATAGTACACTGTGTACTATGTTTAGGTGTAAACTAAACGCTATGCAGGCAATACAACACGTTAGAGCACTGCATCTCGCACAATCTACTGCCTAACAATAGGAATAGCTGATCTAGCTAAGCTATACAGTGTATAAATATATGTACAACGCTAGGATGTATATATATGCTCTACACACTGTAAATTTAACTAAACTGCCTAGCCTTCCTGCTCTATCTATCTATCTATCTGGTAGAAAAGACACTGTGGGCCGGATTCAGATAGGTTAGCGTAACCTATCTGATTTACGATCCTCCGGCGCAAGTTTTTGAGGCAAGTGCTTAATTCAGAAAGCACTTACCTCAAAACTTGCGGCGGCGTATCGTAAATCCCCCAGCGGAATTCAAATTCCATGGCTAGGGGGCGTCTACAATTTAAATCAGGCGCGTCCCCGCGCCGATCGAACAGCGCATGCGCCGTCTGCGAATTTTCCCAGCGTGCATTGCTCCAAATGACGTCGCTAGGACATCATAGGTTTCTGCGTGAGCGTAACTTGCGTCCAGCTCTTTTCTGAATCGACTTACGCAAACGACGTAAAAATTCAAAACTCGGCGGGGGAACGACGGCCATACTTAACATAGGATACCCCTCACATAGCAGGGGTAACTATATGCCGGAAAAAGCTGAACGCAAGCGACGTAAAAAAAAAGCGACGGGTGGGCGTTCGTTTCTGAATTCGACGGAAATCCTAATTTGCATATTCGTCGCGTGTAAAAAATGAAACGCCACCTAGCGGTCGGCCTGGAATTGCAGCCTAAGATCCGACGTTGTAAGTCACTTACACCTGTCGGATCTTAGGGAGATCTATGCGGAACCTGATTCTATGAATCAGCCGCATAGATCCGACCCAATACAAAAAAACACAAGAAAACTGCGCTGCAACACAATGTTCTCAAGGCAGCAGCTATCGTGCGAAGTATACATGTCACCGGGTGATTGAAAGATCCATTATTTCAGCAATAGCCACTTTCCATGGAATTATTGTTTTTGAATATTACATCAGTAGCTTCTGCCTATGTGCATAAGGACTTTCTTTTGGACTTTCTGCTAATCTCCGTTCTAAGGAGAGGTTTTATCATTTTTATTAGCTTGGCGCAGATTTTTGTTTGCATAGATCCGACCGACGGAACTCAGAGATACGACGGCGTATCAGGAGATACGCCGTCGTATCTCTATCTGAATCCGGGCCTGTGTCTCTATCTATCTCTCTCTTTCTAACTGTCTGACTGTTCTTTTCTTTAACAAAGCCTTTATATAGTGTGGGGCGTGTACTAAACCCCCTGAGCCATAATTGGCCAAAGCCACTCTGGCTTTGGCCAATTGTGGTTCTTCGTTTTTTGCGCCTTGTGATTGGCCAAGCATGCAGGGTCATGGTGCATGCTTGGCCAATCATCAGCGCGCAACGCCGCAGTGAATTATGGGCCGACGCGCGTCACTCGAATTTGGCGCGAACGACCCGTTTTGTTCGAAATTCGTTGAACGTACGAACAGACGAACACAAAGCTCATCCCTAGTGTGCGCGTGTGCGTGCCGGGGGGGGGGGGGGGTAGGGGTCGGCAAAATGCACCTTCGCCTGAGTTGGCAAAAATCCTTGCACCGGCCCTGCTTAGTGGCTTCTAAGGGGTAAGTGCTACATCTATATCTTTCTATCTGCGTTGCAACCCAATGCACTAAAAAACAGACAAACCTTTTTTTAATTAAATGCAGCACTTACCAATGCACAGCTGATTCCCATGCATCCCATGTGATGTACTGCAATGCAAACAAAATGACTGCCACCACAATGTACCACATATCATGCCTATTATGGTATGGCATAGGAGTGAGGCTGATATGAATATATAAAATGAATATAAAGGTGAACACTACCAGATTTTGCTGCCAATTAGCTCATAGCCTTCAGTTACTTTCCATTTACTCTCTAGTAGCGCAAAATATATTGTTAACATGTATTAAGCTGATGTGCACCTACTAAGGAACTCATACTAAGATTTTAAATGAATCTAGCGAATAAAACCAGACCAAAAATCTAAATAATAACCATTTTCAACTGTAGTGGCGAACAAATTTGCGGGATGGAATTTTTTTCTTGAAAGCACGAAATTTTCTCTTGTGGCTTTTGTCTGCGGGGAAAATTGTACATATTGTATTGCACATGTTCCAGATCCCTGGTCTGAGATTCCATTTAAATAGCGAGTCCGGATTAAATTTTTTAAGGGCTTTCGGATTAAATTAGTTGACAAGTTCAAATGCTCTAATGACCAATTTTTCCGAATTTTTTAGGTAAAGATCTTTAACTCTTACCTAAAAGAGGGAAAACAGACAGACACATGAATTAAAAGCAATCACTTACAGAGTGTAAAGAAGGTGATCCTCAGTGGATGCATTGTTGGCACTTCAAAAGAGAAATAAGTTCTGTCACGGCCCGCAAACTATCACCCATATATATATATATATATATATATATATATATATATATATATATAATATATATATATATATATATATAATTATCACTGTACAGACAATCCAGATGGTGGCTCCATCCTGTCTTCTTATCTCACTCATGCAGAAGGAATTTATATTACATATAATAAGATACAGGACATGGCTGGGATGCTGTGCACCAAACTACCCAAAATGTGCAAGGCTGCTCTACTGTATATCAGAAAATAAAACAGAAATTTAATTCAAAATTATATACACATATTTGGGTAAGTCTATGGGTGCAAATAACAATGAATAGTACTTACACAGAAAAGTAGAAGCAAATATTACTATTACTAAGCAATTACTAGCTTTATCCATTTGTCAATTTTTATATGTTTATACAGTAAATCACTTTTACGTAGAGCATATAGTCAGGCTCTTCGGCAATCATGAAATTCCTTGCTGTACAAGGTTAAGACCAGTAACCCCAATCAGACAGTGAGATTTATCACTTGGTACTCTTGCCAACATTTTTAATTACGGAATGTCCTAGCGAAACATTGGTCACTATTATGTGATGATCCGATACTCAATAAATATGTTAATAACAAACCCGACATTACGTTTAGGAGGTCAAGATCTCTACGAGATAAATTAACCTGAAGTCATTATTCTAATACCTCAAATGCATGTGCTTCACCTAACGGCATTGCCCAATGTGGCAAATGCTCCTTTTGTTCTTGGATCAATGTCGGTACCAGTTTTACATTACCCAACAGAGAACTTTTTGTCCCAAATTTCCATGCCAACTGTGATACTCAGGGGTAGTTTAACTTATGACCTGCAAATGCAAAGCATTTTATGTAGGCAAGACCATTAGACATTTTCGCTGCCGCATTAAAGATCATGTTTACTATTCAGCCGGGGGAAAGATGATCACATCTCTCAGTAGACATTTGGACCTGTATCATAAATTTGACACTTCATCGATATCATTTATTGCCCTCGCTGTGATCCCTAGGGATCCACGAGGTGGCGACTGGGACAAACAAGTTCTCCGTAGGGAAACGCTCTGGATTGAGCGCCTTAATGTCCTGTGTGCCCCGGGCCTTAACGAGGCCCAGTCATACAGGCCATTTCTATAACTGTTATGGCCTATGATCCTTTATGTCTTAGATGTTCTAATTTGGGAAATGACGTTTGAATTAAAAAAATCTTTTTGTTTCGTTTTGTTCTACTACAATGCTTTCATATTCTGGTCTGCAAAAAATCGGCATATCTATTGGACTGTTTGTCCTGTTGTCCCTTATGCCGCGTACACACGATCGGTGGTTATTTATCCATCGGTTAAACATTTTTAAACTTGTTTTAAAATTAACGATGGATACCTAACCGATAGAAAAAAAACGATCGTTTGTAGCCACGTCCATCTGTTAAAAATTAATCGGCATGCTCAGACTAAATTAGGGCACGGGAGCGCTCATTCTGGTAAAACTAGCGTTCGTTATGGAGATGACACATTCTACATTTTGAAAATTAGTGCCTCGTTTATTGCAGCGCATTTTTTTTTCGTTCTATTGCTAGAATAAAGACGTTGGCCCGGATTCAGAGAGATCGGCGCATCTTTAGATATGTGTAAATTAATACAGCGCTGGTCTCTAAGATCTAATATTAATGATGTGATATCTATTAATATAAAAACGTGAATTAGCTGCCGCAGCAAAAATATGTCAGATAAACATAAAATAAATTAAAAATGGACGTAAGCTGCGCTGCTTGGGGAATAAATATGTCTATAACTGTGTGGACATATTTGAATGTCAGCAATTGAATGACATAACATAAAATCACATATAAGCAAAACAAAACTAATGTGCTCTATGTGCAGTTGATAAAAAGAAAAAAGAAGCAAGTGCACATCAAAGTGAATGATAGTCCATAAAGCCGTGATGAACAGCTGCAACTCCTATGGAGATCATAAGTTATTCACAGATGCACCCATATTGTGTTCAAAAGCAATCCGGGAAAATAGTGTCAGACAGCAGGATGCAGGCACCTCCACCTCTAGTAAATAATCTGCTTACCGACTAAACAGATCAAAATCGCATGTGGCTCTATGCCAAGCTCTTTTCCACTGCTCCACTGATATATTCCTCCACACAGGATACGTACTTGGTGATAGTTAGCCAGGTCACACCGCATATATTCGAACCCGGGAGTAAAACAAGAATACCAACATAGAGCAGTATTGCTATATAAAAACGATTTATTAACATAAAACGAAATTGCACTCACATATCCAATGTTTGTAAAGTAGCGTTTGTGTAAAGTATAAGCCGGCCGGCTCGAATGTTCCGCCCGTCCTTCCGGATGGTCGTGGGTAAACAGTGATGACGTCAGCACGCCGCTCCTCCCTACGCCCTTTCGTCAAAGAGATGACTTCTTCCAGGGGCACGAGCGGCGCGCTGACTCGCCACTAATTATGCAGTTTTGGCGTCCATAGGACCGCCCAGACCTGGCATCCGGGGATCGTGGACGCAGATCAACCATTTTTGAAATGGGATCAATGCCCTCATTTTATCTTAACTATAAAAGTTCACTGCTGGAGTTGTTGATTTATACAATTATTTGACAGAACCGGCAACAACACTAGCATATGGGCAAAAAGTAAAATAAATAAAAGGAAAGGAAATGGAAATGGCTAAAATGAGGAACTGACATACACTTGTGTCTGATTCAAGCGCCAGTCAGGACTACAAAACCCCTCCATCCTAGGTACACATTGGGACTTAAGTTAGTCAGTATTATGGCCCAAACCAGGGCCAAAAAAATCATCATAATATCCGCCACTACTCAGATAGAGGGAGGTATGATTACGATGATGACAGTGAATCTGATGTGAGGAATCGTTTTTTTTCCCCTAAGGGACAGGGAAGGTCCACATAATTCTGGCTATGCAGATTACGAGAGGGCTAATCAGGTGCAAGAACTTTACAGGCTAGGTCCCTCGAGAGATTTCCCCTTAGATCAACTCACGCGATTGAAAATTGGGGTTTTCCCAGGGCCAATCAAGTGGTGAAAAGGTCTGTAGAAAACAAAGAGGGTGCAGAGGGGGGAGGCGAACAAGACCCAAAGAAACCAAGGATGTAGGTGATGTGGGCATTTACAACCTTTAGTTCCCATATTTTGACACAATCAGAACTGTCTTTGTTGGATAGAGGACTTAAGTTTGCGCCCCCAAAAAATGTAAACAAATTTTCAACGTAGTGAAAAAATATGCAGCGCTAATAAAACACTTATAAAGGTATAAAAGTGAAAAACATGCGTCAATGTGATAAGATCACAGTAGCCTGTGAATGAGTTTCCATTTGAAATGAAAAACCAAACACAAAAACAAAAAGTCCATCAATAGGGGGTGTATGGCCACATCCTCATCATAGGAAAGACTTTCTGCACGGTAAAAACAGGAGTAGATGGAATACTCTTACCCGATAGCGTGGATCTGCTTGTCAGCGACAACAGATCATAAACGCATGGAAGGACTCCCCTCGAATCTGCTCGGCTGGACGATGGCCCGATAGTACAGGATATCCCGATGGATGGCTGTAAGTCTGGACTGGAACCTCACCGTGGGTGTACTTGCTCCAACTCAGATTCGTAGACAGGAACAGAAGGTCAGCTTGTTTAAAGCGACAAACGATGATGTAAACAGTGGTGTCCACTGATAGAAGGTGCGCACAAACATGGAGTATGAAAAACTTTGTATCCAAGCACTTAGCAGACTGGATAGGCTCAGCAGACTGGATCAGGTTAGCAGACTGAATAGGCTCAGCAGACTGAATAGGCTCAGCAGACTGGATCAGCTTAGCAGACTGGATAGGCTCAGCAGACAGGATCAGCTTAGCAGACTGGATAGGCTCAGCAGACTGGATAGGCTCAGCAGACTGGATCAGCTTAGCAGACTGGATAGGATCAGCAGACTGGATCAGCTTAGCAGACTGGATTTGAACTAGGAACAGACTGGAACCATTCAGCTTGACTGGAACTAGGAACAGACTGGAACCATTATCTAATAACTGTTTCATGGGGATATTTTAGAGGTTGGTGAAGAGAGATGTAACCAGTCTCAACTTAATATTTAATATGAGCCATTGTAAAGCATCCAGTACCTCAACCTAATGACATTTGTTGCTTGATTTATGGATCAGTTCTAGTAGTTGGAACCTATCCAAGTGGGGGTATATGTTGTTATATTAATATAATGTCGTATTATTGTGTTATAAGTCCAAAATTGATCAGGCCAGATTTCAAACCTGTAATTCAAAGAGACTGGACGAAGTCTATTTTGTACATCAAACCTGTAATTACATGTTACACATCAAAAGACACTTGTCCATTGTCAAATATGCAAAAAGACAGGATGGAGTCGATTTTACACATCAAACCATTACTCAGGTCACATATAATCTAATTACTTATTAGAGGTAGCTTATTGGTATGCAAGGATGTATACTAGTTTGCTCCCTAATACTAATTAGTTACTCTTGCTGGGAGTGACAATTACCTGGCACTCTAGAAGACAGGAAGTAGATTCTGTCTTTCAGATCAAAGACGACCAATCAAATTGTTCAGCTATTCAGTGAATAGGAAATATAATCTGGGTGGTCTGGTCTTCACTGAGAAATATGGCACATGTCTAGGAATTATATACTCTGTTGGATTTTTGTATCGTCTGTGGAATTTGTACTTTATTCTGTATTGGAAGTCAGTTAATTAAAATTGCGTTCTCTGGAGAACCTGTGTTGCTGCGGAACAACAAATTTATAGTCATCATACTAACATCTAAGATATTAATTATCTAACCGGACTACTGGACACTATACATCTATATCACTACATTTATTGGACATTTATGAGATCACTACAACTTCCAGGATATTTTTGCTATTTTGGAATTAATGTACCAATTTTTTCTGGAAGCTATATTTATGGTTTCTCCACTAGTTAATGCAATGCTTTTTGTTTTTGTTTGAATGTCTATATAAGATCTGTGATATGCAAAGGATTTTTTAAAACGATTCTAATACATTTTTATATTTTTCTATAAAATATGGTCCGTTACTGTGCCTACAAAGTCCTAAAAATAGCCCTTCTATTTTCAAAGTGCGTGCATGTTAACCCAATTTCGAGTGCGTGTAAGTGTGGTGTTTTTTTGTGGGAGGGGGCAGGCTTACCTCGCATAGCACACCCACTGGGAGCCGGGCTGAGATCACCAAACTCAATTCACATGTAGCCGAGACCCGAACCCCTAGCTGCAGAGGTGAATGGCTTGTCAGCGCAGTGCCAATCGCGTTGAGCCACCGCAGCTCCTATCGGATCCCATCATCTGCTGCGCCTTCTACGCAGACTCACTCCCTTTATCCCAAAAAAAGACATAGCTGTCGTGGTGGGAACAATTATCAACTCCAGACTTGACTATGCAAATGCCCTCTATCTTGGACTCCCAAAATACCAAATCACTCGTCTGCAAGTCGTTCAAAATACGGCCGCTCGATTTGTGACTGGGAAAAAAACATGGGAATCAATCTCACCTTCGTGTTAGCTCAGTTACTAGCAGTGGCCAGCCCGGCTCTTCTGTGACATCGTCTTCTCTTCTTCTGCCTTCTTTCGATGTTGACACGACGCCTCTTCTCGCTGCAATGACGGGTGCGCGGTTTGCATCCGATTTATATAGGCCTCTCTTATGATGTCACAGTCCCATCATGCTCCGATACCTACCCACGTGGGTAGGTACCGGAGCATGATGGAACTGTGACATTATAAGAGATCATAAGAGAGGCCTATCATAAGAGAGATCATAAGAGAGCGGGAGAAGAACCAGAGAGCAGAGAAGATAGAAGAAGACTCCCGGAGAGCGGAGAAGACCCCTGAGAGCGGAAAAGAAACAGACGGTGGTGAAGAAGAAGCCCCCCCCTGCTAAAAGAGCTAAAGAAGACAGGGGTGCCCCCGGAGCAGACTAATAAATTATTTTAGAAACCCTGTATTGTGTGTTTATTTACTTTTACACTTTGCCTCCAGGTGAATGGGTAGGGATACGATGTACCTCATATTCATTCACTTAGGGTGGGGGGCCGGTATCTGGGGGCCCCTTTATTTGAGGGGGCTCCCAGATTCTGATGAGCCCCCCCGCCCGCAGACCCCGACAACCAACGGCCAGGGTTGTCGGGAAGAGGCCCTGTCCTTATCAACATGGGGACAGGGTGCTCTGGGGTGGGGGGGGCCCCGCAGTGCGCCCCCCTGCCCCAGAGCACCCAAACCCCCCATGTTGAGGGCATGCGGCCTGGTATGGCTCAGGAGGGGGGGCGCTCGCTCGTCCCCACTAATTTCCTGGCCGGCCAGGTAGCGTGCTTTGGATACGGGTCTGGTATGGATTGTGGGGGGACCCCCCACGTCGGTTTTTCGGCGTAGGGGGGGTCTCCTTACAACCCATACCAGACCTAAGGGCCTGGTATGCTCCTGGGGGGGTACCCATGTCGGTTTTTTTATTTAAAATTTGGCGTGGAGTTCTCCCTCTCAGGATGCATACCAAACGCCGCAGCTAGAATTGGCGGGAATCCATGTCGGATCTCCCGTTGCTTCTATGACGGCTTTGTCTCCATCGCGGCAAGCCAGCTCGGCGCTGGCTCCTGCAATGGGGCTCGTAGGTGGTCAATCTCGCCGAGAAAGGGAGAGAGATTGACACAATATCGCAGTCACCTACTGTATTTGTGATCGGTTTTCCAAGAAGGAGGAGAACCAAGATAAATCACATTCCGCAACTCCAGCTACTTCAACTAGCCGTTTCAGCAATAATTTGTGGTCTACTGTATCAAAAGCTGCACTTAGGTCCAGCAGTACTAGAAGACAAGATTCTCCTCTGCGGCCTCTAGAGCGTCATCCCATATTTTGAGCAGTGCTGTTTCTGTCCCGTGACCCGGACGGAAACCGGACTGGAATGGGTCAAGTAATTTATGGGTGTCTAAGTGATGTTGTAGCTGTTGTACAACTTGTAGCTGTTGTACAACTTCTTTCTCCATTACCTTGGAGAAGACATTCAGGCCTGTTATGGGGCGACGGTGGTTAGGGTCTTTGGGGTCGAGGGTGTTTTTTTTAGAATTAGTTTGATTATACCTTGTTTCAGCAAGGGTGTCACCACGCCCTCCTTGAATGGTTTATGAGCTGCATGATAGCTGGAGCCAAAATATCGGCACATTCTTTCAGCAGTTTAGTGGGGATGATATCATTGGGCGCTGTGCGAAATCGCAGAGTCCTGATGATATTTTTAGTGGCATCGATGGAAATGGGTTTTAGAGTGAAGTTAGGTGATTGTGGCGGAATTATGTGGGTATTAGGTTTGTGATTTAGGGGGGGGGTAGATGGAGGTTGTATTTTGCTGAATACTTTCACGGATTCTTTCAATTTTGTTGATGAAATAATCCGATAATTCGTTGAAAAATTCTTGTGAATCAGAATTAGGGGCTTCTAGACAGACTGGGTTCATGGTCTTGGTAACTAGATTGAAGAGTTCACGAGGGCGGTTTAGGGCATTGGTGATAATATTGGAATTTTTTATTTTTTTTTGGCAATAAAGATTTCTTTATGGTATTTTTTGGTTAATATCTTATAATTGGTGTGGTTTTTCTGAAGAGCTTCTTTTCCAGGCTGCTTCTGCTCCGCTCTTGCTTTAGCAACGACAGCTGGTTGTTAAACCAGCTGGAGTTGTTTTTCCGGATGCACGTTGTGCGTTTTGGCGCTACTAAGTCGGCTGACTGTAGCATCAAGAGTTTCTGTGGCTGTTTGATGTAGTTGGATTGTTTTTATTTTGTTCCCTAATGTAGTTTTGAAGAGTTCCGAGTGGAGCTTCTTCTGAGATCTAATCCAGTGTGTTGTCATCGGTTTTACCGTTTATGTTGATTGTGAATTTAATGGCATGGTGATCAGTCCATGGTTGCGGTTCATTTTCCAGAATATTGATTTCCAGATCTTGTCTGAATAATGAGATCGAGCGTGTGACCTGAAGCATGTGTGGGCCCCTGTACTAGTTGCTGCAGACCTAATCCTTCCAAGTGGTCAATGACGACGTCGGCGACGGGGTCCAGTGAGGAGTTGGCCCAGAGGTTAAAATCCCTGAGCAGCAGGAGATGTTTGGTGTTTAGGGTATAGGTGGAGATGAACTCTGTCAATGACATGAGCAGGTGCGTTTTTGGACCTGGTGGTCTATAGCACAGGAGTATGTGAACAGTGTCCTGGGGATTTGTTTGCAGTTGCAGAGTGAGGGTTTCCATAAATGGAAGTGAGTACTGAAGGCCTGGTTTAGTGATCGAGAGGTGAGTCTTGTGGATCACTGCCAGGCCTCCTCCTCTTTGCCCCACTCTGTTTTCTGTTAGAATGCGATAATTCTCTGGCACCAATTCTCCCAGAATGGTGTTACAGTCAGCTGTGAGCCAGCTTTCTGTGATGAAGAGGCAGTCTAAATCGTTTTGTAGAATGAAATCATGGATTTCTTGTCTGTGTTTTACTGCCGACCTTGTATTGACCAAAGCGCATGATATGTGCTTAGGTTGGGGTAAATGCATGTAATTTTTGACTGTCAATCGTCGATTTATGCTTAACAGTTGCTCATTCCTTAGAGCTTTTTTGGTGATGGCTGGTAATATTGAGGCGAATGGCTTTAGACCACAAATGATTTCTGCAGAGTATCTCAGATTAGACATAATCGCAGAAAAACGCTGGGGAAAGTGATAATTGATCGGGGAGGTATTCAATGATGATGGGAAGGGCGATTTCCAAATCGCAAAACACTCGGCAAATCTTCCTCCCCGTTTGATCCAGAGGAAGGCGAAAAAACCCTGGCCGTGCTATGCCAATCTGCCTTGACCGGGGAAAAAAAAATCCTTCCTGATCCCACAAGGGCGATTGCGGGAGCCCTGGATCAAACACTAAATGGTGGCGGACCCTGGAATTGGAGCTGTTGGACCTGAGGATGTGGGGGTGGGAGCCAAATCCCAGCTTTAGGGTTGGGGAAGGGGAGTGGGGCTATGACCCAGCAATATCGCAGTTGCTGGGGTGTAGCAAGATGGCCGCCGACCGGGACTAGGCCCGAGCAGGGGGCTGTGCAGCTGGGTGAGGCCTGGTTGTAGGGAGGAGGGGGCTCTGGGGCACCAAGGGGCGATGGTAGAGATCCTCCAGGGGCAGGGGTGGTTTAGTGAAGTTTAAGGGGGTTTGTGAGGAGCAAGCGTGGCGCACCGCTAGGCCGTGGCTGAAGCCGCGGACTTTCCTAAATGCGGTCGCCGCGAGCTTGCCGTGGAATTGTTCAGGCCGAGGTGGGATTGAGGAATGGAGGCAGCGGGGATGCCCCAATTGCGGCTGGGAGTGTGGGGGATGAAAGATCTATCCGTCATCCCCTTTGTTGGGCCGCAGCCGCGACTTATCCTGAAAAGGACGGTCGCGAATTAGCCCAAGGGGAGGTGGATAGGCCTGAACAAAAAAAGGCCTTACCTTGATGATGTTGGGGAGGAAAGAGGGAGGCCAAAGGTGGAGGAAGAGTAGTTGTCCTGGATCCTGGCTGAGGAGACCCTTGCCTGTCTGGCCCTAGGAGTGAGAGTTAGGAGTCGGCACTGGGGGTGCAGAGTCCTGCTGGATGTCCGGCTGGATGTAGGAGGCTGGAATATCGCTGGCTGGACTACCTAACCTTCCTCTGGCAGCAGGTGCTTCAAACCTCACTGCAAGCAGAACAGAGGGCAAATGACAATTGATTCCTCCTTGTGATCCTATGAGTGAGAGCAGACTCGTGCAGTAGTGGGTGTTCCTTCCTGCTACTTCCTGTGTGGAGGTCATGAACACTAGGGCTGCTCAGAACCTCTGGAATAAAATCGAACAGCGCATTCAAAGTCTGTGGTACCCCAACTCTAGCCAGTTTATCTTTCAGAGGATCCGAAAGTCCCATGCGGAACTGGTGACGAAGGGTAGCGTTGTTCCAGTCCGTATCTGCGCTCCACCGCCTAAACTCAGAGACATAGTCCTCTGCTGCCCTGCGTCCCTGGTGAAGGGTACGTAAAGCAGCTTCTGTAGTTGCTGAAAGCTAGGGGTCTTCGTAAAGCTGTGTCATGGTATCGAAGAAGGGGGTAAGGTTGGTCAAGGATTCATCCTTTCCTTCTAGGAGGCGGTGGGCCCAGGTTTGGGGTTCTCCGGTAAGTAAGTAGATCACGAAGCCCACCATGGTGACTTCCAAAGAAAAGGTTCGTGGCTGAAGGGTGAAATATAGCTCGCAGGAATTGTGAAAGGCCCTGAAACTACTTCGATTTACAGAGAAATTTTCAGGTGTAGAGACCCTAGGTTTCGGAGGAAGCATCACCACTGTTGGTGTTGATCCTGCCCCAGCAGAAGAGGTGGATGCGTGGGGAGATCCCTGGGTTCCAGTGGGGTTGGACAGAACCAGCACCCCTTCTTCTAGCCGGGTGTAGCCATGCTGAAGATTCTTAACTGCTTCAGTTAAACCAGCCAGGTGCTGACACAGTTCTTCCATAGGGCAGGGTCCCTGCTCGGGCTCAGACATGGCTGTCTGCTACTCTCACATACCTGATGGTTGGGAGCCTGAATTGCAGAGGACGGCCTCCCTTACGGCTCCCACTCGTGGCCCCCTGATAGGGTAACAGTAGGCACAGGAGTAAGAAGTGGCATGGGTGCCTGGCAGGATCAACAAGAAGAGGAAGTGGATCAGTCCAGCAGAAGCTTCCTTGCAGGAACTGGGATACCGGAACTGGATCAGCTTAGCAGACTAGATCAGCTTAGCAGACTGAATAGGCTCAGCAGACTAGATCAGCTTAACAGACTGGATAGGCTCAACAGACTGGATCAGCTTAGCAGACTGGATAGGCTCAGCAGACTGGATCAGGTTAGCAGACTGAATAGGCTCAGCAGACTGAATAGGCTCAGCAGACTGGATCAGCTTAGCAGACTGGATAGGCTCAGCAGACAGGATCAGCTTAGCAGACTGGATAGGCTCAGCAGACTGGATAGGCTCAGCAGACTGGATCAGCTTAGCAGACTGGATAGGATCAGCAGACTGGATCAGCTTAGCAGACTGGATTTGAACTAGGAACAGACTGGAACCATTCAGCTTGACTGGAACTAGGAACAGACTGGAACCATTCAGCTGGACTGGAACTAGGAACAGACTGGAACCATTCAGCAGACTGGAGCAGACTGGATGGTCAGACAGGCTGGGTCGGTTATCGGGCGGACGGCGAGGTACAGAGGTGCAGGCAGAAGGGTAGTTAGAACAGGCCAAGGATCAGGTGCAGGCGGATGGCTGGAATAGTCACAGGTAAGCCGGGGTCTTTCACAGGTTAAGTCTCAGATCAGGTTTCAGATACACAACGCTATAGAGCAGACAGCAGGGATGGTGTGTGAGAGGCCGGCTTAAATAACCCGCCTGGCTCCAACAGAGGTGTGCGCGCACACGCATGTGCGGTTGCAGCCGCGATCAGGAACCGCAAAGTCTGAGTCGCCTGTTTCTGGCAGGATCCTCATGCCATTTTTTCTCAGTGTAGGGACAGGTTGCTGTTTCCAGCAGGGACAGACTAGTGACACAAATCGTTACCTAACAGGTCCACAAAAGTCCTTTCAAGCACCTATGTGCCTAGGTGCGGGTCTGGTATGAAGTACATACCAGACCCGGAAAAGATTTGCCCTATACTAAACCTTTATAGTCCATAACATATTTACTTCAGACAAATATATATTTTTGCCTTCAAACATCGCAATGGACTCTCAGGGCCAGATTCACAAAGAATTGCCCTGGCGCAGCGTATCAGAGATACGCTACGCCGCCGTATCTTACCTGGCGGAATTTCGAATCCAGGAAGATTTTGCGCCGTAAGTTACGGCGGCATAGTGTATTTCTCGGCGCGTATTTCAAATTGGGCGGGTAGGGGGCGTGATTCATTTAAATGAAGCGCGTCCCGGCGCCGTGCTTTGTGCGAAATGACGTCGCACCGACGTCATTTTTTGAACGTAGATGTGAGTTACGTCCTTTCCTATTCACGGACGACTTACGCAAAAAAAAATTCAAAATTCGATGCAGGAACGACGGCCATACTTTAACATGGCAAGTCTATCTATACACCACGAAATAGCAGCTTTAACTATACGCCGCAAAAAGCCGACTAGCGACGACGTAAGAGAATGCGACGGCCTCGCGTACCTTCGTGGATCGACGGAAAAAGCTAATTAGCATACCCAACGTGGAAAACGGCGCGAACTCCACCCAGCGGGCGCCGAAAGTATTGCACCTACGATCCAAAGGTGTACGAAGCCGTACGCCTGTCGGATCGAAGCCAGAAGCCGTCGTATCTTGGTTTGAGGATTACAACTAAAGATACGAAGCGGCAAATTTGAAAGTACGCCGATGTATCAGTAGATACGCCGGCGTACTCTTACCGTGAATCTGGCCCTCAGAGTCATTTAAAACCCATCAGTATAAAGTCACATGGCTTCTGTTTCCAACGCTAGCACTCACACAGAAGGCAATTTTAATACCGTGTGTCAGGCCGAGTAACCTGATCTCTAGCAGCCAAGGTCATATTTCCTTAGTGCTCTCTACAGGAAAACACATCTGTCCCCCCCCCCTATGTCCAGATTGGACAAGATCTATAGATACACCATATACCATACAATCGAATTGTACCGTTTTTCATTTTTAACCCTTTTTAAAAAAAAATTTAACATATTTAGTTTTTACATCTGCCAAAAATCATGTATATTACATTATAATATGACATTTCCCAACTACAGCAGCGACAAAAGATCGTTTAGAGGACAAATCTCACGTAATCCACTGATCAGTCCTTGCGCATGAACCGACCAGCGTTTTCTTCCGAGAAAGTTACTCATAATTTATATTTTATCAGAAATGTCACAACTTTTAACACTTGTTTGTTTTTAATTTAATTTTTACAATTTTTTTATAATAATTTTTTTTATAAAGTTTTTAGATTGAACATAACTTTCATATTTTAATATTTTTCCTGGGGAATCTTATAATAAACCAAACCCAAGTTTATAATTTGTTGTAAACATTGCTCAAACCTCAACTTATTAATTCTTACGACCAGATCTGTAGGATTTCCTGTTAAATATTAAATACCATGTTGTTTACCATTAACTGAATTGTATACAATTCTTCACACAATCTCAATCAACAATTTTTCTATTAAACCTTTGTTCTAGTCCCACGTTTATGCTTTGACATGTCATAATACATTTTCAGTTGTTGGGGATAACATATTCATAAACATTTACAGGCAGAATTAAACTTAATTATCTCATTAAAGAACTTCTTTACACTCTGACATTAATTAACTAATTGCCCTATGTAATATCTCAAAGTGATCATAGGACTCAAAACCTGTAGTTATTTTAAACTTATCCGGGACCCCCCTTTGGGATCTATATATTCCAACCCACAAACCCCAGTGATCACAATCACATGTATTTGAAAAAATATATATACAGTAGTTTCATTCAGATGTGGGTGGCACAGTCCATCATATCTCATCTCCAGAGAATGCTTTCGAAGGAACCTCTTAATCATCACCCAGGGGATATCGGTAATTATTAGTACCTACATCAGAAATGCGGATATTGGTTAACTATTTTCCAAGAGCGGTCACATAATTTCTGAAAGTATCAGACTCTAATTGTAACTGTCATAGCTTATAACAACCTAATCTAGAGACTGTCTCAAACAAGGGGATAATGAATGCTCCCCCCTTGGGGCCACTTTCCCACTAACCCTGAGGGTGGCATGGCATGGTATGTGGAATAAAACCATTTAAATGTGATATCTAAAACGTTCCAATGTGATACCCAGAATCTCCTCATCCTTCATTTGTGACTGTGGACACAAGGACTGTAGCAATGAACGCAAGGATTTACTCACTCTCTACCACCTCAGCTACCCCATGGAATCAAGGCATTGGGGTCAGGGCATCCGGGACAGCAAATGAGCGGATTCTACCTCCATGAGTTCAGAACAATCATGTTCATCCAGAACAGGTATTCTCATCCTTTCGCCTTTTGTCCAACGAAATGGCATAATAGCCCCCCCTTAGGACAAAAACGAAGGAGAGAATGAGGGTGTGTGCCACAGAGCACAGAATCCAGTATGGGCAGCGGGCAGGAGGTGACACCATCTGCGTTCAAGACGGGGCAAGGCCTTGAGCATTCGGGCGGGGCCCATGCTTCCAGTAGGGAACAGCTTTTGGGCGGGGCCCATGTCTCCACCAGCCGGGGCATTGTGGGCAGAACATGAGGGAAATGAAGGGGCAATAACCATAGTAACAGGCCCTGGGTATCACATTACAACAATCAAACTGGCAAAAGCCCTCTATGTATCAGGTCATGCAATGCATACCATCGTCAGGGTAAGTAATAATATATATATATATATATATATATATATATATATATATATATATATATATATATATATATTTAAGCTCAGCGGAAAGGAAACAAGCTACAAAGTTAAGTTAGTAAAAAAACAGGGCGGTCTGTCTTTAAAAACCTTTCGCCTAATTTCTTGTCTCTTCCCTCAGCAGGAGAGGGGGGGGGGAGATGAGAAAGAAAGAGAGGGAATTAATTACTTTCCAGCACAGAAAGAGTTAACTAAGGAAGGGGGAGGGGGTGAAGCCAGGGTGGTCAGGGCGGGAGTCCGGATCTCCCACGATCCTCACACACCCAGTTTTATCCCCCATTACAGGGAGGGGCAGGATTTCATCTTTGTGATCAGAAAGTCATCTTAGGACTATTAAAATAATAATAATAATAATAATAATAATAATAATAATAAGCCCCAATTTACACATAGATTCGGATATACAAATAGCCTGGGCTGTCCCAAACCTTAAATTACCGTGAATTACTAAGATTTTAAACAGATGGATTCTAACAAAAATAACCGTTGCAATATCCCAATTCAACTTTTTTTTTAAAAACCTGTCTTCTAGGGATTTTTAATACCCCAAAAAAACCTCACTTAGCTCCACTTAGTTAAGTGCCCTTAACTCCCTTAGTTAAGCGAACCCCAAAAACCTCCTAGCTCCCATAGCCAAGACAACCCCCAAAAGTCAACCCCCCCAAAAAAAAAGTTAAATGAACCCCAAAAACCTATTCTTTCAGACCAGACATATTGACATGTGCATACTGCCAACCTCACTTAACCCAACACCAGCAAATCATGGATGTTTTAGGAAGGAATCCAGTGACAGCATGCACACATAAACATCTTTACCCCAAGACCGGCTCAGGACCCCTGAAGGAAAGATACTGTCCACCCACCGCCTACAGACATAGACCCGAAACAGCCACATTCAAACTAACAGAAAACATACAACTTCAAACAGAAAAACACAGATATCAAACCGAAAACATAAACGTCGGACCGGCAGAAAGGGACGATGGGTCAAACACTTTTGCTCAAGAACTTTCCCATCTTTGATTGGGTGAGGCACAGCACAACCGAGAGAATGAAGTGCGCCTGCACAGAAGCAGATTGCTGCAAAAAGCGCATCCATGGAGGTGATCAGCCTCCATCCGCACAGACGCACCCCACTGGCATCTCGGGGTTCTGTATCTCGCCAATAGAGCAAAATACACGTTGGGCGGCCAAAATTATTTGGACTAATTATTTTCCTGACACAATTTCTCAGGGAGGAACCCATTCTACCGCCTGATTCAAATTAATGAGAGCATGCAATCCAGACAAAAAGATTTCACATGCTCACCTTCCAACGTTCAACAGCCAAGAGAGAGCCTGAGCTATGGCCCCCACAGCGTTATTAAAAACATAGAATCACAAAACATGCATTGATTGGTTCACATTATACAGACACACCCACTCTACCCACCTCCCCTGTGTGGCTTGCCCTTGGCATGAAGCTTCTAATTGGTCAGTCCCTATAAGGGATGGTTTCTTCTCACAAGTCCATTCCAGGGAAGCTGCACACACATCCTCTTTATAAGTCCATGTGACATAAAAGTTCATTGTCAGCTCAGCAAGTTTCCTCCACAAGCTTCACACAGGGGGGAAGGGGTGGTTTTCCTCTTACAACTGAGCAAGGAACGAGAAGGGGGTTTTGGAATAAAAGCCATCTAGGATCGCAATAGTGGGGGAAGGGCTGAACACATTTGTAACATGAGGGAAAAATGGAGAGGAAATGGCTTCTGAACAAACAGCTCTCCTTTGTATCTCCACTTCAAATGGTAACTTTAAAAACCATCATATAGTATTCCTGATATAAGCTCTTTTAAGGAAAACAAACACGTATTGATCATACCCATACATACATACATATGCATAATGTGTATAAAAACAAATAAACAGTATAAGGAATATAGAAAGAGAAACATTTCAGTGATTCTAATAAAATAATAAAAAATATGGTCTTAACATAAAATAGGCATATTATTATAATATATCACAGGTGTGCTACTTGCTCTGCAGTAGGTGTGTAATATATTCATAAACTTTTTGTCAGTGTAGGGACAGTTTGCTGTTTCGAGCAGGGACAGACTATAGTGACACAAATCGTTACCTAACAGGTCCACAAAAGTCCTTTCAAGCACTGGTATAGGTGTACGACTTGCTCTGCAGTACATAGGTGTGTAATACATTCATATACTTTTTGTCAGTGTAGGGACAGTTTGCTGTTTCGAGCAGGGACAGACTATAGTGACACAAATCGTTACCTAACAGGTCCACAAAAGTCCTTTCAAGCACTGGTATAGGTGTACTACTTGCTCTGCAGTATATAGGTGAAATATACACTTATAATATACTTTCGAACATAGAAAGCATATTATAGTGGATTTGTATTGTGCAGCATTGTGACTGGCGGTTTATTTGGTTACTGCTGAATTTTTGCCTCTTTCGCTGCCTTACCTCTGCTACACACATTAATAAAATTTTCTGAAAAAAATATTTTTACAACTTGTTCGATAAACCAGTGGCCCCCCAAAATGACAGATTTTGTTATATACCTTCTTCCACATATACTGTGCTTCTCTAGAGACTTTTGTCACATGGTCATTTAAAAAATGACAGGCAGAGTAAGAGGCAGGCGCTTCCGCAGGGGTGGTAGGGGTAGGGCAGGAGCACCAGGCAGGAGCCAAAGTGGGAAGTGGCACAATGTTCGTTTAATTACGTCAAAGGACACACCAGACTTGGTTGAGTGGCTCGCCACCAACACCACCACCATATACCCTCCGCTTGAGTCACAGGAATTATTTTCGGATCCATCAGAAGACATTTCGGATGCGGAGCCATTCTTGCCATTGGATCAGGAAGAGGAGGTAGCAACAACCGGCACTCAGCAGTCTGACGACAGTACACAGATCAGCCCAAGGAGGTTGGTGCCCGCTGTTGCTGCCTACTCCGAGATCTCTATTGTTAGTGATGGGGAAGGTGACGTCGAAGATGACGTGTCTACAGATGTCACGTGGGTGCCAACAAGAGAGGAAGAGGAGGGGAGTTCAGAGGGAGAGATGGACCAGTAGATAGGGAGGAGAAGCAGGCCGAACTTACATTGCACAGGAGGGACAAACCAGACTCCTAATGTATCAGGAGCGAGCCATCAACCATGTACGGTCACATCTGGCGTGCCCAGGACGCTGGCCCATGGCTCCACAGTGTGGGCTTTTTTTAACGTGTCCGCTGCAGACAATAGTGTTGCCATCTGCAGCCTTTGCAGTCAACACATAAGTGGCGGTAAGCCCAACACTCACCTAGGGACGACCGCCCTAAGAAGGCACCTGGCCTCCCATCACCGAGCCCAGTGGGAGCAACACCATCAGAACCCACAAAGCCACACTCCAGGCTCTCACCATGCAGCCTCTTCTCCTTCTCCTTCCCCTTCCCCTCTATGCTCACAATTGTCCTCCACTCCACCTTCCATCATGCCTTCCTCACGTTTTTCTGCAAAAAGGCAGGCTTCCGTGGCCCAAATGTTCCATCGTAAAAAAACGATGATGCCGGATAACCCTCTTGCCCAACGGTTGACCGATGGCTTGTCGGAACTGATAGCCCTCCAACTACTGCCATATAAACTGGTGGACTCGGAGGCCTTTCGAAAATTTGTGGCCATTGGTACACCACAATGGAAGGTCACAGGAAGGAATTTTTTTTCACAGAAGGGCATCCCAGAGCTAAATGGCCATGTTCAGCGGCAAGTGAATGTATCTCTGGCACACAGTGCCGGTGCCAAGATACATCTGACCACAGACACGTGGTCTAGCAAACACGGGCTGGGAAGGTATATAACTTTCACTGCCCACTGGGTGAACCTTCTGACGGCCGTCAAGCATGTAACCCGTGGCACCCATGTAGATTTGGTTTTACCGCCACAGATTGCATGCAGGCATGCCTCTTCTTCTCCTCCTCCTCCTACTCCATCCTCCCTCTCCTCCTTGGCTGACTCCTCATTTTCCAATGCTAGCGTCTCTTCCGCTGCGCCGCCCAAGATCCCCAGAACCTATTCGACATGCCAGGTGAGACATTGCCATGCTGTGCTGTGTCTGTTGTGCCTGGAAGACAAGAGCCACACTGGTCCTGCACTCCTTTCAGCTTTGCGTTCACAGGCAGATCAGTGGCTAACACCGCTCAATTTGACAGTTGGTAAAGTGGTGTGCAAAAACGGTGCCAAACTGCTGAGCGTGCTGAAACATGCATGGCACGCGTTCTGAACTTGGTCGTGCAGCGATTCATTGCCAAACACCCTGGGCTCCAGGAAGAGGAGGCTCTCCAATTAGGCAAATTAGGCTGTGACTTAGGCCTCGCCCCCACAGGGGCCTCGCGGCCGCCTAATTTGCCTGTATCGCAACCTCGATGATTCGCCGGGACCATGCCTGCAATATGTTCCATTCTCGAGCCGAAGTCCCGGCGAATCAGAGTGCCACAATGCCCGCTGCTTGTGCGGTTTGTCTCCGTTCCCGCACGCCGCAAGCTCCGTTTCACTCCACTTGTGCATTGCAGCCGACATCTCTCCTTTTCCCAGCTGCCGCCTGCCTGGCATACACACAGCGTGCAGCGCCGTGCACTGTGGGGTGGAGCGAACTGAAACCGCCTCTCCTCCTCCTGTGCTGTGATGTTTTCCTGTGCACGGAGGTCAGAGGAGGAGGAGGGAAGGAGGCACATGACCTGTACCGAGAGCACGCTGGTCTGAGGTCACACACACCACATCCATATCACATTGAATTAGCCCAAGTCCACCATGCAGGACTTGGGAGCAGCAAGGCCACGCCAAAGCCCCAATTATGTCGCTGTCCATTCATACCACATTCACACGGTCGTGGGGATAACTTCTCCCCGATGACCCAGGAATGTCACCCCCACATTCACACATCAGTCACACTGTAGCCTGCACTCCTCACCGTGTGCAGGAGCTACAAAAAAAAATTCAAACTCATAACCTGAGTAAAACAAAAAAAAATCATCACCTGAGTAGACAAAGAAACAAAAAAACTAATCACGTGAGCATAAACAAAAAAAAAATCACTCATTTGCCCTGATGTGGGCTCCGCCTGATACCTAGGCTCCTGGTCCTCAGTTGCCTGGGGGGAGCCTCAGGTGGGGGGGTGGGGCATCTGGTGGAGGAACATCCCCGGTCTCTTCATGCCTGGCTGCCTGCCCTCCAATGCCAGGGCTATGCGGTGGAGAAAATAATTGGTCTCCGCCTGCATCCGCAGCTGGCGGGTGGTGGTGCTGCGCTGGTGGCGCCTTGTCTGCCTCCCTTCCACTTGTACATCAGCTGCCAGGCTCCTCCCCTCCACCTGCATGGCAGCAGTATTTGCCTGGACTGCCTCAGCCAGGCTCCTGACCTCAGTCACAAGGCCTGATGTGGTGGCCTGCAGCTCCCCCAGACAGGTCACAATACCTGTGCAGTTTCCACTGACATCCTGCAGGCTGTCAGTGATGCCGCTTGTCTGTGCAGCCTGCTGGGTGAGGGCCTGCTGGGCAGCGAAGGTGCACGCAGCCTGGGTCTGGGCCGAGGAGGCCAGGCTCTCTGCCACACGGTGCAGGTCAGCCACTAAGGCACCCATATGGCGGGTCTGCTGGGCCCTCGCCAGATTCTCCTCCAATGCCTCCGGATCACCCCTGGATTTGCGGGTAGCCTTCCTTGGGGAAGGAGAGGCTTGGGGTCGGGTGTATGGGGAGGCCCTTGAGGGGATATCCCTGATGGGGGGAGGCCCTTAAGGGGCTATCCCTGATGGGGGGGGAGGCCCTTAAGGGGCTATCCCTGATGGGGGAGGAGGCCCTTGAGGGGATATCCCTGATGGGGGAGGAGGTTTGGGAGAGTCCTGGTATGGGGGTCTCATCCACAAGGTAGAAACCTTCCTCCATCGTAACCTGCTCCTCCTCTACTTCCTCTAGAGGTGAGGTGGGGGCACTCTCCTCCAGGGATGGCGTGGATCGCCCAGCAGCTGACGACGGCCCAGCTCCCTCCAGCACATCTGTGGATGACAGAAAACATTCACATGTTGGTGTATCCACATACTTGTCACATTTTCTCTTCCACCCAGGGCCGGCCTTTGCGTTGTGCGAGCTGTGCGACCGCACAGAGCGCCATGGGCAACAGGGGGCGCCATGCGGCCATCACAGATCGCAGCAGAGATCCCCGCCACCAGCACAGCGCTGGTCGCGAGTGAGAAAATCAGCAAGGGGATCGGAGCTCACTGAGAGCTCCAGACAGAGAGAGAGAGAGAGAGATGAGCTGGGCGTGTCACAGCCAGCTCTAACATTTCTCCCCTCCCCTTGCTGCCCATACAACCAGTTAAGAGGAGCTGCTTCTACTCCTCCCCCTCCTCTCGTCCTTCGCTCCTGTGTCTGCCCCGCTCACTCTTCCCGACAGACACTGTTCTGCTGCCTAAGGAATGTGGGCGGGAAGATTCAAGCCCAGCAAACAGAAGGGAAAGATGGAGGAGTCTGATATCCATCCAGTCCCTCCTGCCAAGTGAGTACTGTACACTCTCTTCACCTTTCTTTCTCTCTCCCAATTATCTATCTATCTATCTATCTATCTATCTATCTATCTGTCTGTCTGTCTATCTATCTATCTATCTATCTATCTATCTATCTATCTATCTATCTATCTATCTGTCTATCTATCTATCTATCTATCTATATATCTATCTATCTATCTTCCTTTGTTTATATCTATCTATCTATCTATCTATCTTCCTTTGTTTATATCTATCTATCTATCTATATTTCTATCCATCTTTATCTATTTATTTATCTATCTATCTATCTATCTATATCTATTTATCTATCTATCTATTTATCTATCAATCTATCTATCTATCCATCTTTATCTATTTATCTATATCTATCTATCTATCTATCTATCTATCTATCTCTATCTCTCTCTATCTATCCATCTTTACCTATTTTTCTATCTATCTATATTTATCTATCAATCCATCTATCTTTATCTATCTATCCATCCATCCACCTATTTTTCTATTTATCTATATTTATCTATCAATCTATCTATCTATCTATCTATCTATCTATCTATCTATCTATCTATCTACCTACCTATCTATCTATCTATCTATCTATCTATCTATCTATCTATCTATCTATTTATCTATCTATCAATCCATCTATCTTTATCTATCTATCTTCATCTATCTATCTATCTATCTTTACCTATTTTTCTATCTATCTATATTTATCTATCTATCTATTTATCTATCAATCCATCTATCTTTATGTATCTATCCATCTATTTATCTTCCTTTGTTTCTATCAATCTATCTTTATCTATCTATCTATCTATCTATCTATCTATCTATCTATCTATCTATCTTTATCTATCTATCCATCTTTCTTTCTTCCTTTGTTTCTATCTATCTATCTATCTATCTATCTATCTATCTATCTATCTATCTATCTATATATATATATCTGCCTTTGTTTCTATACATCTTTCTTTGTTTCTATATATCTTCCTTTGTTTCTATCTATCTATCTATCTGTCTATCTATCTATCTTCCTTTGTTTATATCTATCTATCTACCCTTGTTTATATCTGTCTATCTATCTATCTCTCTATCTATATTTCTATCCATCTTTATCTATTTATTTATCTATCTATCTTCATCTATCTATATCTATTTATCTATATATCTATTTATCTATCAATCCATCCATCTATCTATCTATCTATCTATCTATCTATCTCTATCCATCCATCTTTACCTATTTTTTTTATCTATCTATATTTATCTATCAATTCATCTATCTTTATCTATCTATCCATCCATCCATCCATACACCCATCTTTACCAAATTTTTCTATTTATCTATATTTATCTATCAATCCATCTATCTTTATGTATCTATCCATCTATTTATCTTCCTTTGTTTGTTTCTATCTATCTATCTTTATCTATCTATCTATCTATCTATCTATCTATCTATCTATCTATCTATCTATCTATCCATCTTTCTTTCTTCCTTTGTTTCTATCTATCTATCTATTTATCTATCTATTTCTGTCTCCTCTTTCTTCCCTTTTCTCTCTTTCTTTCTTTCTTTCTTTCTTCCTTCCCTTTTCTCTCTCTTTCTTTCTTCCATTTTTTCTTTCTTTCTTTCTTTCTTTCTTTCTTTCTTTCTTTCTTTCTTTCTTTCTTTCTTTCTTTCTTTCTTTCTTCCCTTTTCTCTCTTTCTTTCTTTCTTCCCTTTTCTCTCTTTCTTTCTTTCTTCCCTTTTCTCTCTCTTTCTTTCTTCCCTTTTCTCTCTCTTTCTTTCTTCCATTTTCTTTCTTTCTTTCTTTCTTCCCTTTTCTTTCTTTCTTTCTTTCTTCCCTTTTCTTTCTTTCTTTCTTTCTTCCCTTTTCTTTCTTTCTTTCTTTCTTTCTTCCCTTTTCTTTCTTTATTTCTTTCTTCCCTTTTCTTTCTTTCTTTCTCCCTCTCCATCTCCCTCTTTCTTTCTTTCTTTCTTTCTTTCTTTCTATCTTTCTTTCTCTCTTTCTTTCTCCCTCTTTCTTTCTCCCTCTTTCTTTCTCCCTCTCCATCTCCCTCTTTCTCCCTCTCTCTTTATTTCTCCCTCTCTCTTTCTTTCTCCCTCTTTCTTTCTTTCTCCCTCTTTCTTTCTTTCTTTCTCCCTCTCTCTTTCTTTCTCCCTCTCTCTTTCTTTCTCCCTCTCTCTTTCTTTCTCCCTCTTTCTTTCTTCCCTTCTTTCTTTCTTTCTTCCCCTCTCTTTCTTTCTTTCTTTCTTTCCTTCCTTCCTTCCTTTCTCTCTCCCCTGACCACGCCAGTTCTCTTTTACCCAATCCCCATCTCCTACCCACTCACCCCCTTTTTCAACCCTCCTCCTACTCCCCTACCCCATGGTTCCCAGCCCCTCACTCTCATTTTTTCAGGGGCTAAGAAAGAACCCCAAGGCAGAGCATCTTACTATTGCTACTGCTTGTGTGGGTGGGATATGTGCTGCACCAATCCCTGCTGACCCTCATCTCCTATTCATCCCATGTGATTGGTGCAGTACACATCCAACCCACACAAGCAGCAGCAGTAATAAGATGTTCCACCTCAGGGTCCTTCCTTAAGCCTTGCGGCACTCCGCAAGAGAGCAAAAAACTCTGGAGGGGAAAGTCATTCCAGTGTAGATCTAGCCTCTCTTTCCGTCGGAGGCTCCAGCATTCAGAGCGGAGGAGGGTTTACCTTCTTCCTCCTCCGCACCTAGTGGATTTGGGCTGGCCGGCTCCACCCACCTCCTCCTGTCCCCCGATCTTCTAATCTCATCTTCTTCTCCAGCCAGCAGAGTGGTGTTGAGAAGGCCCGGGAAGACAGACAGTCAAGTGTTGGTGAACTCGTGTGCCAGTGAGTCAGTGCCAACTGACGTGAAGTTAGATAGGTAGGTCACAAATGATTTGACAATTGTATTTGAATTTACACCTTTGTGACAGTGAGATTCTGGTAGAAACATCAAATGTAAAAATGATGCATAAACGAATGTATATTTTGGGCCGGTTCACATATATGCGATGTCCGACATTGGGACCAAAGTCACACAGGACCCTTTTTTTGGTCCGCAGCAGAATCGGATTTGCATGGGTGTTCAAACCTATGGATCCGATTCTGTTTTTTCCCCTCTTTGTGTATGTTTAGGTGACCAGGGGGCGAGGAGTGAAGATGGGGGGGCGCCACAGGACTAGCTCGCACAGGGCGCCTGAACACCTAAGGCCGGCCCTGCTTCCACCCCCTCACATGCTACACACCGGAGAGAACATAAAACACACTTACCTGTCCTCAAGGGCTGATCAACTGAATCAAAGCCCTCCAGGCCCTCAACCTGCTCCCTCTCCAGGCATCGGGCAATGACCAACTCATCAGGAGTCAGCGTGATCTTTGCGGCTGGTCCACCTCCTGTGCCCCTGACATGCTTCCTGATCGTGGCCAGCTTCTCTTTGACCAGACGCCACAGATCATTTATTTTTTTCCTTATGTCCCTGGGGGTCCTAGCCGCCACGCCAAGGGCATTCACCTGTGTAGTAATCTCCATCAGGATTTCATCTTTCTGGACCTTGCTGGTCGTGCGACTCTGTGCCCCATGGAGGCACGCGCCATATTTGGAGAGGGCATCAATATATAGCCTTCTCCTCAGGGCTGAAATTTTTCTTTCTGCGATCCTTAGGAGTCACTGGTGCAGACATGCTCAAGATACAAAAGTACTAGCACAAAATAAAATGCTTGTGTACTTTTGCACTTGACAGGCGCATGTCTGGGCGTATTTATGCACTGGGCGTAGGCGGTGGACCGTCGTATCTTAGGGGTTACGCCGGGCGTAGTTGTGAGCATGCGCAGATGGGTGCAGTTAATTTGTCCACATCACAGCGCATGCGCCATTTAAGATACGCCCAACGTAAACCACTGCGACGCGGTCGGACCATCATTTGCATGGGGTGACGCCCGCTTACACTTACGCTGGCTTACGCCTTCGAAAATACGTTACCCTGGCGCATCTTGGTGAATAATAAATATGCGCCAATGTATCTGAATCGTGGCCACGGACTCTGACCATCTCTTGTATCATGTCTGCAGTCTCTGACTCTGACCATCTCCTGTATCATGTCTGCAGTCTCTGACTATGACCATCTCCTGTAGTATGTCAGCACAGTCTCTGATTATCTCTTGTATCATGTCTGCAGTTTCTGGCCATCTCTTGTACTATGTCTACAGTCTCTGACTATCTCCTATATCATGTCTGCAGTCTCTGATCATCTCCTGTATCATGTCTGTAGTCTCATCATCTCCTGTATCATATCTGCAGTCTCTGATCATCTCCTGTAGTATGTAAGCACACTCTCTGACCATCTCCTGTATCATGTCTGCAGTCTCTGACCATCTCCTGTATCATGTCTATAGTCTCTGATCATCTCCTGTATCATGTCTGTAGTCTCTGATCATCTCCTGTAGGGATGAGCCAAACACCCCTGTGTTCGGTTCGCACCAGAACCTTCAAACGGACCTAACGTTCGCGCGAACGTATCGAACCCCATTGACGTCTATGGGACTCGAACGTTCGAATTCAAAAGTGCCTATTTTAAAGCCCAATATACAAGTTATTGTCGGAAAACGAGTTTGGGGACCCGTTCTTGCCCCAGGGAACATGTATCAATGGAAAAAAAGTTTTTAAAAACTGTCGTTTTTTCTGGAGCAGCGATTTTAATGATGCTTAAAATGAAAAAAAAAATTAAAAATTAAAAATTCCTTTAAATATCGTACCTGCTGGGTGTCTATAGTAGTGGCACGTGTTTAGAACTGTCCCTGCACAAAATAAGATTACTATAATAAAAAAGTGATTTAAGACTGCTTGCGGCTTTAATGTAATGTTTGGTCCCTGCAATATCGATGAAAATCAGTGAGAAAAATAGCATGGGTTTCCCCCCCCCCCCCCCCAGGTCATTAAAAAGCCCCTTTGGCCCTATATACTTTGAACAGAAGTATACAGGCGGTGCAAACAAGACAGGGACTGTAGGTTTGTTGTTAAGTAGAATCTATTGTAATTTTTAACTGGTACTTCTTAAAGTTAGCTCAACCATAAAATCTTTTTTAAGCTTTTCTGAAAACATAGAGAAGGGTTATCATATCACCCCTGTAACATTGGTTTTGCTGTCTGTGTGCATATTTTCAGAAGATTGCACCTCACTTTCTGTCCCAATGACAATTTGTTTTTTTTATTTGTTTTTTTTTGTGAAACAAGGATTGTGATAAAGCATCAGTGGACAGGAGACACCTCTTACAGAAGAAATTTCCCTTCCTAGGGGGGTAGATTTCCTCTCACTTCCTGTTGTCTCCTTCCGTTTGCAATTAGGATGTCGTTTGTAATTTGGATGTTTGAAAGTAGGGCCTGCCGTAAATAAATACTCTGCTGAAATTTGGGACCTAGGTGTTGGTGTTGCCACAACACTGTAAGCCCTCACAGTTAGTCTTGGTGGGCGTTGGAACGACCTGCTGTGAAATATTAGACCAAGAATTGTAATTACACGCCCCTGTTAAACAGGGGCAGAAAAATTGGGCCTTAGGCACAAGACTGCAACCCCTCATAGATACTGTAATTGGAGCACAGCAAAGCGCCTCATGCAAAGTATTGCATCAAAAATTGTTCTTACACGCCCCTGTTAAACAGGGGCAGAAAAACTGGGCCTTAGGCACTGGTGGCGGTGCCACAACACTGCAACCCCTCACAGATAATGTAATTGGAGCGCAGCAAAGAGCCACATGCAAAGTATTGCATCCAAAATTGTTAATATACGCCCCTGTTAAACAGGGGCAGAAAAATTGGCCTTAGGCACTGTAACGGTGCCCAGAACCAACAATGTTCTTACTAGCTATCAGCAAGATCATTGAGGAGGAAAAGGATATTCAGTCAGCAGCATAACAGGACAGTCACTCAGCATCAGCATAGGCAGTCTCCAAGGGATCTGACATTTCCAAAAAATTATTCAGTTACATCAACATCAGGTGCTTGGTAGCTGGTGTTGATCCAAGCCTGATTCATTTTTATGAAGGTCAGTCGATCGACGGAGTCGGTGGAGAGGCGTACCCTGTGATCGGTCACAAAGCCTCCAGCAGCACTGAATGTGCGTTCTGAAAGAACGCTGGATGCAGGACTAGACAGTAGCTCAATTGCGTACTGTAAAAAGTTCCCAGTAAGCCAGAGGATTTTCGGTGGGGAAGGTGTCCAAGTCTGATCTTGCCCCTAGGTACTCCCGCACCATGTAAACCAGACGCTGGCGATGGTTGCTGGAACCGGTCATACCTTGGGGCTGCGGTCTAAAAAATTGTCTGAACGCATCGTTTAGATGGCCACCTTTTCCACCGCTCCTTCTTTGACTCACCGAAGCCTCAGCAACACGTTGTCCAGGACCAGGATTTAGTAATCCCCCAGGTTCTGGGAACACGTTGCACAGACCTTTCTGCAAGGCCTTCCGAAGATGTTTCATCTTCTGCTCCCTCTGCGACGGCAAGATAAGCTCCGCAACCTTACTCTTGTAACGTGGATCAAGGAGAGTTGACAGCCAGTAATGATCCCTCTCCTTGATACCACAAATACGAGGATCCTTACGCAGGCTTTGCAGGATCAGGGAGGCCATGCAGCGTAGGTTTGCTGAGGCATTCAGGGCACAGTCCTCTGGGTCACTGAGGACGACAGGATCTGCAGCCACCTCATCCCAGCCACGTAAAAGTCCATGGGTTCCTTGGGACTGTAAATGATCCCTTGAAGACTGCTGCTGCTGATGCTGAGTGATAGGCTCCACCTCCATGCTGATGATACAATCCTCCTCCTCCTTGTCCCCTTCCTGTGTGCTAGGCGGGCAAGCAGGACCACCTCTAAAGGGGGCCTTGAGAGGTAAGGAAGTCCTCCTCTTCCTCCCTCTGTTCTGCCTCAAGGGCCCTGTCCATTATTCCACGTAGCGTGTGCTCCAACATGTGAATAAGAGGGACAGTCTCACTGATGCATGCACTGTCACTGCTCACCATCCTTGTGGCCCCCTCAAATGGTGACAGGACAGTGCATGCATCCCTGATCAAGGCTCACTGGCGTGGGGAAAAAAACCAAGCTCCCCTGACCCAGTTCTGCTGCCATATTGGCACAGGTACTCTGGCCCTCTGCTGCGTGTGCAGCCGCTGCAGCATGGCCAATGTAGAGTTCCATCCGGTGGGCATGTCACAGATTAGGCGGTTCTTGGGCAGGTTGTATTCCCTTTGGAGGTCTGTCAGCCGAGCACTGGCATTATATGACCTTCGGAAATGCACACAGACTTTCCTGGCCTGCTTCAGGACATCCTGTAAGCCAAAACAGGGCACATGGGTCAGTTGTCCCTGTCACAGGGCAGAGAGGAGGTTGGTGCCATTGTCGCTAACCACCATTCCTGGCTTAAGCTGGCGTGGCGTCAACTAGACATGTGCACAGCAAAACATTTTGTTTATTTCTGTTTCGTTTCTGTTCGTTTATCGTGATTCGTAACGAGTCGTAATTTCGTAAGACGTTAGTTATCGTATTCGTACTCTTTAGTATTTTCGTAACACTCTTTTTTCCGTTTCCGTTCTTTTCTGTTAGTTTATTTTTCGTTGAATCGAGATTAGTATTTTCGTTATATTTTGTATTCTGCCGCGTTCGTATTTTTAAAATGATTTTATTCGTTCCTTCGTTTTTACGTTGGTTTAATTTTCATTGTTTTGCTATTCGCATTTTTTTTTTTTAACAGAAAGAGGTTTCTATTAACAAAACAGCATTACAAGATATGCATTATTCGACAATCAGATTTGCATAGAAACGATGACAGTCAGAAACAAGCGATTTCAGCAATTGCAGATCATAAAACAAAGGAAAATCAAAAAGGAAAAGGGAAAATAATACAAGTAAAGTAAGCAACGAGGTGCGAGTTCATAGCCCTCCCTCCCCAGCCCACCCCAACCGTAAGCCACCAGGCGCAGACCCAACCGGAGTCCTCCTCAGAGTACACGTGGGCAAAAGACCGTCGCCCCTGCGCCAAATCCCCAGATAACCAACCAAAACGTGTAAGGACCTCAGCGGCCGATTGAAGTGCGGGTATATGTTGGCCATTCTCTGAGGGGTGAAGTAGGCCCTATGTAGGAACTTGAGCTGGAGGAACCTGTCTTTAGCTGCTATCATGGAAGGGATGTATGTGGAGACACATTCCTCCTCCCCCAAAGCTGGAATGTCCCCCTCCGTTTATCCATTACCCGGGTGAGTTTAACATCATGGCCCACCGTCAGGTACATGTACAGAGTGGAAAGGGGCTTCCCCATTGCGCTCGACGTCAACAGTCGCTCAATTGAGTCAGGTTCCAGGGTCAGTGCGTCCGGGAATTGGGCCCTCATCGCATGCCTCATCTGAAAGTATTTAAACTCGAGGGAATTAGGGAGGGAATACTGTCGTCTCAGGTCTTGAAAGGGCTTGATCCTACCATCTGCTATAACATGTTTAAGGGTGGTGATCCCGTGTCTGGGCCACTGTGAGGGTTCAGGCAGATCGCAGAGATGAGGCAGGGTGGGGTTACCCCACAGTGGGGTGTGTGGAGAGATACAGTTCGGTTTAGCGTAAATAGCTCTGGCCACCCGCCACACCCTAACAGTCGTCTTCATGGATGCCGTCAGAGGATGGGGAGCGCCGGGACCCCTGTACACCAGATTAGACAACGCAGCATATGACCCCAGTATGGCAGCGTCTAGTCTCACCGCCGGGTTTTGTCTGGGCTGGGAGAACCACCAGCGCACCGTAACTAGGACAGCCGCCCAGTAATACAACAAAAAATTTGGGAGGGCCAGCCCACCCCCCGATAAGGGAAGATATAGTATCTGTCTCTCAACCCTGGGTGGCCTCCCGGCCCAAATGAAAGAAGTCAGTACCCCCTCCAGTTGTCGAAAGAAGGTTCTGGGAATGTGGGAAGGGGTATTGCGAAAGAAATATAAGAACTTAGGGAGGAACACCATTTTGAGCAGGTTCACCCTGCCAACTGGGGTCAGTGGGAGGGTGCGCCAGGCCGTGCATTTGTCAGTAAGATGAGAAAGAAGGGGCTGTACGTTCCCCTCTATATATTCCTGTGTGGTGTTACTAATCCGAATGCCTAGATACGTGAAGTCGCTTACCCACTGGAGGGGGGTTCCAGTATATACTCTTGGAAGCGAGGGGTTCAGTGGGAAGAGAACGGACTCACCCCAATTTATGCGGATTCCTGAGAACCGGCCGAATTCCTCAAATAGGTGAAATGCTCTCTGTAGCGACTGAGAGGCATCTGCCAGGTAAAGTAGAGTGTCGTCCGCATAAAGGGACACCTTCTCCTCTATATCCCCCACCGCTATGCCCTTGACCCCGGCCTCAGCCCTCAGGGCAATGGCAAGGGGCTCGACCGCCAGGGCGAAAAGTCCCGGCGATAGCGGACATCCCTGGCGAGTGCCCCGACCCAAGGGGAAAGTGTCCGAGAGGAGGCCATTCGTGCGGACCCTAGCTCTGGGATCAGCGTAAAGCATCCCCAACCATGTCAGAAAATTTGTCCCGAAGCCAAACCGCGCAAGGACACCCCACAGGAACTCCCACTCCACCGAGTCGAAGGCTTTTTCGGCGTCCAAGGACGCCACTACCCCCGCCGCTGGTCTGGATGTACTAAAGCAGTTATGACTGTGTTTAGTCTCCTGGCCAAGACTTTGGCCAGGAGTTTCGCATCAAAGTTTATCAGTGAGATGGGGCGATATGAGTAGCACACGGTCGGGTCCTTACCCGGTTTAGGGATCACCACCACAACTGCCTCACTCAGGGAATGCGGGAGCTCCGGCACCCTCTGCGCCTCTGTTAACATACCGAGCAGTTTGTCCGTCAAGTACTGTTTGTAAAATTCAAGCTATTCAAGAGTTTGTCAGCAGTTATGGGGGCATCGAGCAGTTTGCGGTATTTAGTAGTCAGAACTGGGATGTCAATGGGATCTAGATAGGAGGCCAGGTCATCACTAGAGTACCCAGCCCTGGAGCTGTAGAGGCTTTTGTAGAAGGAGACGAAGCAGTCGTTTATTTCGTCAGGGGCATACAGTAGGTCTCCCCCCGGTCCCCGTATGCAGGGCACACACATCCCCCTGGATTGTTCCCGTGACAGCCAGGCTAGTAACTTCCCGGATCTCTCCCCCTGCTCGAATATACGCTGCGATTGGGCGAGTAAACGTTTCTGGGTGAGAGCGGTGTGAATTCGCACCACCTCCCCCGTCAGGGACTGAAGAGCGTCATAGTCACAAGGATCCCTGGAACGGACATATTGCGCTTCCTGCAGAGCTGCCCTCCCCTCTGCTCCCACCAAGTCAGCCCTCCTCTCCCTCCGGACCCTAGCTATTATTGATTGATACCGACCCCGCATGAAAGCTTTAAAGGCATCCCAGACCGACAACGGTCCGGCCGAGCCGGGGTTGACCGCCCAGTATTCCTGCAGCGCTTCCCTAAAGTGACCATCCACCGCCTCGTCCGACACCCAGAACCTGGACAGCCTCCACAAAACTGTGCCCGGGGCCGAAGAGAGCTCCAGCGTCAGGAGAAGCGGCGCATGATCCGAGATGCCCCTAGGGAGAATCCTAATGTCCTGAACCTTAGTCAATGCCAGGCCCCCCAGGTACGCCAGGTCTATTCTAGAGAAGGACCTATGCGATGCAGAGTGACAGGTGTAAGCCCTGGAGTGAGGATTCCTCCAGCACCACATGTCCATCAAGCCATACTGTTCCGCCCACTCCACCAGACCAGAGTGGAAGGATCCACTCTTGGACATCCTGTCCATGCTCTGGTCTGGGACCATGTTAAAGTCTCCCATTATGACCAAGTTATCGCTAGCAAAATCAGCTATTTTCGAGGTGACTCGGTGTAGGAGAGAGATCGATGCAGGAGGGGGCAGATATACCCCTGCTATAACCAACCTCATGGACCTAATCTGTGCATGAATTATGACATACCTGCCATCCGAGTCAAGTGTCAAGTTCAGCAGCCTAAAGGGGAAGGACTTGTGCACCAGGATGCTAACTCCCCTGGCAAAGTTGGAATAGGTGGAGTGATAGTGATGCCCTATCCAGGGTTTTTTCAGGGCCAGCGTTCTACTGCCCACCAGGTGGGTCTCCTGGAGGATACAAATATGTGGGCTATGAGCCCTAATGAATTGAAATACCAGCGACCGTTTCGTTGGAGAATTTAGACCCCTAGTGTTCCATGACAATATATTAAGAGCTGACATACCTGCAGCTGGGGGGAGTTATCTCAGGATGAAAAGGGCGCCCACCCCCTGAGACAGCTCTCCTGACCCGGAAGGGACAGCCAAAACATACACCTGACACTGACTTAAGTAATGCATATTCAGAACCTACTTGCAAGACACTTTTATGAAGAAAACAAAAATAAAACACAAACCATAAACCATCCCCAACATGGGAACCCTCCCCACCCCCCACCCAACCCAACCCCTTAAAACTGAGGCAGGTTTCCATCCCAAAGCAAAAAAACAGCTCGCCGGCTGCAAAGGGGGGTCCTGTGCAAGAGCCGCTCCCAACCCCCCACAAGTTCAGCGGGGTCAAGGAGTGAGTTGCGCTATGTCCTCCTAGCTGTAGCATCCGCCGGGATATATCTCAGACTGTCGGGAACAAAAAATAAAAATACAATTCAAAAAAGCATATGTAAATGAAGGGTCCCTCCAGTAAGAAAGGGGAATAAGTAAACCATCAACTTGTAAGGATTGCAGGTCTGTCTGTCAAATCCTTGGGTGACAGGAAGCCGCAGCTGCAGAAGTCTCCTGGTTCGTCTAACCAGGGGCACCATCTTTGTGTCACACACGTGGGGAGTCCCTGGGCACCCCGTAAAGGCAGCCACAGCATCAACGGGCACAACAGTTGCAACAGACGCTGTGGGTGTGCATCAAAACAGAGGAATAGTGTAGCGCTCGCCAGAGCGAGTCTAAGGACGGGGCTCAGAGCATAATAATGGTCGTCAGTGGGTACTCACGGCTAGAGCTCTTGGTTGATGATCACGAGGCAGGGATTCCAGCCAGGCAGAGGCGTCTCTCGGGGAAGTGAAGAAGCAGGTTGTCTCCCCATCCTGGACTCTCAGGCGGGCTGGAAAGAGAACGCTGTAGCGGATGTTGCGAGCCCTCAACGCCGCCTTCACATGATCAAACGATTTCCTCAATTTCTGCGTTTCTATAGAGTAGTCAGGGAAAATCATCAATTTGTTGTTCTGGAACCTCAAATCCCCCACCGCCCTAGATGCACGGAGGACCTCATCTCTGTCCCGAAAGTTGAGGAGTTTGAGGATGTGCGGGAGGAGCTCCCGGAGGGCCAGGCCTGGGTGGAATCCTGTGAGCCCGTTCCACCGCATAGTGAGGGGACAGGCGTGCATCAGGCAAAAGGTTGCGTAGCATGTCCTCTACAAAGCACGTCGGGTTATTGCCCTCTGCGCCCTCCGTCAGGCCGACTATGCGCAGGTTGTTGCGTCTATTTCTGTTCTCTGCATCCTCAGCTCTATAGAGGTTGCTCTATAGAGGTTGCAAACACATCAACCTTGCATCGATTGGCTGAAGAAAGAGGTCAACTTTACATCTTCCTTTTGTGCCCAAAACTGCTGCGCACCCACGGTAGCCATCTGTTCAACTGTGGTAACCTCACCTGAACTTCCACCTCACGTCCCCTCTGTTTACCATGAATTTAAAGACGTTTTTGATAAACAGCAGGCTGACTCTCTCCCTCCCCATCGGCCTTATGATTGCCCGATTGATCTCTTACCTGGCTCTTTCGGCCGCATCTTCCCGTTATCTGAAACCGAGCTTGCGGCTCTTAAGGAATACATCGACGAAAACTTACAAAATAACTTTATCCGAACTTCTTCTTCTCCAGCGGGGGCAGGTATCTTTTTCGTTCAAAAGAAAGACGGCTCGTTACGACCCTGTATCGACTACAGAGAACTTAACCGGATCACCATCAAAAATAGGTACCCGTTGCCTCTCATACCAGAGCTTTTTCAGAGATTTCGAGATGCCCAGGTGTTTTCCAAATTGGATCTGAGGGGTGCCTACAATCTTGTTAGAATCCGAGTCGGGGATGAATGGAAGACCGCCTTCAGGTCACGGTTCGGTCATTTTGAATATCTCGTCATGCCATTCGGGCTCTGCAATGCCCCGGCCACCTTTCAACATCTGGTCAATGATATCTTTCGTGAGTATTTGGACGATTTTTTAGTTGTATACCTGGACGACATCCTCATTTTTTCCCCTTCTCTTGAGCTTCATAGGCACCACGTCAAGAAAGTTCTTACTATCCTCAGGAAACACAAATTATTTTTGAAAGCCGAAAAATGCGAATTTGAAAGAACGACGATACAGTTTCTAGGTTTTGTCATCTCCACCGGCGGGGTCGCCATGGATCCCCAGAAGATCAAAGCCATCTTAGACTGGCCGACACCAGTGGATAAGAAGGCAGTGCAGCGGTTTATTGGCTTCGCCAATTTCTACCGGCGATTTATCGTCGGGTTTTCTGCCATCGTGATTCCTATCACCAAACTTACCCACCAAGGCAGCCATTTTCACTGGTCGCAGGAGGCTCAGGAAGCTTTTGAGAAACTAAAAAAGATTTTTTCTTCAGCACCTGTCTTACGGCACCCTGATCCAAAGTTGCCCTTTACTTTGGAAGTGGATGCCTCTGAGACAGCCCTAGGAGCCATTCTTTCACAAAGGCAAGGGTTAAAGTCCCTACTCCATCCCGTGGCCTTTGCCTCCAGGAAACTAACAACTCCAGAGAAGAATTATGACGTAGGGGACAGAGAACTCCTCGCTATCAAATTTGCCCTCGAGGAGTGGAGGTACTTGTTAGAAGGAGCAATTCACCCGATTATAATTTTTACGGACCATAAAAATCTCGAGTACTTGCGCTCCGCAAAACGTTTGAGACCTAGACAAGCTCGATGGGCTCTTTTTTTTTTACGATTTAATTTCCATATTACTTATAGGCCTGGTTCGAAAAATGGAAAGGCGGACGCACTTTCCAGGATGTTCCCAGAGACTCCTTGCACAGCGGAACCAAGTACCATCCTGCCTTCCCGGAATTTTCTCTTGGTTTCTGAAACTGATCTGTTAAATTCCATCAAAATTGCATCCAGACAAATCTCGGACCCAGTATCATCGTCACTAAAGGAGCGCGATGGCTTATTTTGGCTTCAAGACAGGATCTACGTTCCCACCGAGATCAGGCAATCGGAGGGCTTCACGACAATCCTGGTAGTCGTGGATCGCCTGTCTAAAATGTCACATTTTCTACCCATGGTTGGAACCCCTTCTGCTGCCGAAACAGCGAAAATTTTCTTCAAAGAAATCGTTGGGCTTCACGGGGTCCCCAAAACCATTGTCTCAGACAGAGGGGTCCAATTTACCTCTAAATTTTGGAGAGAGCTTTTCAGATCCCTGGAAGTCAAAACATGTTTGTCATCGACCTACCACCCGCAAAGCAACGGAAAGGACGAACAAAACTCTTGAACAATACCTCAGATGTTTTTGTTCTGCCTCCCAAGATGATTGGTCATCTCTATTGCCCACCGCGGAGTTTGCCTATAATTCTGTTCACACTACCACCAACCAAACACCCTTTTGGGCTAATTGCGGTTTTCACCCGGCCTTCCTGCCAGACCCTCTCCCGGAGATACCTGTCCCAGCTGCCCAGGAACGTATAACCACCTTACAGTCTAACTTTCGGAAACTCAGGGATGTAATGCAGCAAGCCCAAGAGGATTATAAGAAATTCTATGATAAGGGAAGGAAGGACTGTCCCTCTTTTGAAATTGGGGAAGAGGTCTGGCTCTCCGCGGCTAATTTGAAGTTGCCAGTTCCTGCCCGGAAGCTAGGTCCGAGATTCATTGGCCCGTTTAGAATCAAACGCAAGATCAACGAAGTAGCTTTTGAACTTTCATTACCCAACTCTTATAGAATCCACCCGGTTTTTCATGCCTCCCTCCTAAAACCTACCATCCCTGACCCTTTTCAGGGAAGGGCAGCTCTTCCTGCACCACCAGTGGAGATTGATGGAGAAGAGGAGTTTGAGGTCGAGGCCATTTTGAGCTGTAGAAAAAAGGGGAGACAACTCCAATACCTGATCAAATGGAGGGGCTACCCTCCAGAAGACAACTCATGGGAACCTTCAAGAAATGTGCATGCCCCTCGGCTAATTCGTGTTTTTCACCAGGAGCATCCGGAGTTGATGGTCAATTTAGGCGTCCGGAGTCCGCCCCTTGGGGGGGGGGGGCACTGTCAGGGCCAAAGCGCTGTACTTCCTCCTTTAACACACCAGCGTAGTAGATTGGCTTCCCGGCGGGTAACTGGGCACTTTAGGCGTGTGCCCTATTTAAACCAGCTCCTGTCAGTAGACAGGTTGCTGGTTTATCGTCAGCTACTTCCTGAACCTGTGTCTCTGGAAACCATTTCCTGTTGGAATTCCGTTCGACTCACCTCTCACCTGGAACCTGACCTCGGATTGCTTCACCACTCTATTGAACTCTTCTGACCCCGACCTCGGCTTGTGACCTGGACTCTGTTGTTGTTTCTCCTGCCCCTGAACCTCTTGGCTTGTGACCCGGATCTGCTGTCTTCTCTGCTCCCCGAACCTTGGCTTGCACCCCGGACTTTCCAGTTTGTTTCTTGGACTCTTTCAGTACCGGTTATCCGGCTTCAGTATCGTTTGTTCCTGTTTCCGTCTGCAGTCACCCAGAAGCACCTGTCATCTACAACCGTCACCAGTCAACGCTTCTCCACTGGCACCGGTACCGCCTCGTGCTTCCGCCACCTGTTCCAAAACTCAGTGGGCGGGCGCGCTTGGTCGTAAAGGTGAACCACCCTCGGCAGTTCGGTCTCGGTGAGTACTTGATTCCTGATACGCAACCTCCAGGGCTTTGACCTTAGTTTGAAGCGAGCGCAGTGCCGCACTGTGTTCCGCGACTATATCCTCTGCGTTACTGACTCTCTGTTCAGTCTCTGCCACCCTGGACCTGAGTTTGTCCATGTCCTGTCTGATAAGGCCAACATCCATTTGTACTGCCTCTATTTTAGCCGTGAGTGTGGATTGACACATGGCTATAGCCGCCATAACTTCCGCCAGCCACGGGGGCCTCTCTCCTTCAGCCTCCATTGGGCCCGTCTGTGACGCCCTGTGCTGGCCGCGAGTGGCCCGAGGGGTAGCCAGGGGGTCTGGCGTCAGCTGAGGGGACTCTGGGAGAGGAGGGAATTTGTATGTCTTCCCCTTACCACCTGCTGATCCTGACCGGCCTCGTCTCATTCAAATGTCTCTGCGTCCACAAATGAAGCCTCCGGACGCCCCCCGGCTCCCTATTCCAGGGACACCCAGGTGTCAGTCAGCCATGGAGGGAGAAAGGCAAAGTTCAGCAGGCCGCACATACGGCAGTAGTACCCCCCAGGTGTGGAGACAGCAGGGCCGCAGCTCTCAGCGAGGGGGAACCGGATCAGGGGGAGGCAGAAGCATCTATCAGTCCTTCTGGGGGGCTCCCCAGCAAACACTCCACCTCCGGGTCCGCCTGTGTGCTGGGCGGGATCGTGGCCACCGGGGGACCTCAAAGTAAAATCCAGGCCGCGGCCTCGTTCAGGCCTAGTTTAAGGCCCTTGCGGTGGAGCAGGAGCGGGCAGGAAGCACATCCGCGGCGGTCCCCTGGAACGGATCAGCAGCCGAGGGTGTCAGGTCTCCCCCGCCCGCTCGCTGGGCGGGATCGTGGCTACCGCGGGTCCGCGAGCGGAAATCGAGGCTGCGGCTTCGGTGCGTCCTAGTGCGGATTCCGCGAGGAAGGAGCGGGAGGTGAGTGCACCAGCGGTGGTCCTCGGGTGCCGGGTCAGTGGTGAAGTACGTCAGGGCCCCCTCACCAGAGCAGGATGGACTCGCTGGACGTCCGGAGCAGGCCGGAGCCGTGCGTCACGAGGGAGGGCCGGGCCCGGCCCGGGAGAAGATAGTACGGATCCTTCCACAGCAGATCCAAAAAGGAAGGATCCTCCAACCGGTTCCCCAGGTCCACACCAACGTAGGGTATCACCGGTAGGCAGCAGAGCAGTATCCCGGTGCCGATGGCTCGGATACAAGAGCGGATGCCGGCGGAGCTCAGAGGTTAGCTTCTGCTCACTTCGCCATCTTGGACACGCCCCCCTTGCTATTCGTATTTACATTATATTTTCCATCATGCCGCGTTTGTATTTTCGTAAGAAATATATCTTTGTTGCTTTATGATCATTCGTATTTTCGTGTCTAATTTCCTTTGATTGTAAAAACGTACTTTTGTAGATTTTATTGCATTCGTAATTCTGTTAGAATACATTTTACGTTTATTCGACACACTACTCGTCGTAATTTTGTAATTCGTACTTTACTGTGATTGACTTGACTGTCTTAGTTAGCACACACACCCTGTCTAGAATGAAGTCTGACGTAGAAGAAAACTAAAATATGTCAGATATTACAAATACAAATCTAGAAATTAGATGCACTGCAGTCTAACACAGAAAAAGACTGTCAGGGTACTAGCTCCATCTCTGACAGATTCCCGCACATGCCCAGTAGAATGACATTTCGGCGCATGCCTGTGCGTGGTTTGCGCGCACGCATGTGCGGTACGGCAGCGCGCCGTGTGCGTGGAAGCGCGCACGTGCACGTATGCGGCAACCCTGGGGCCAATCAGAGGCCGGACATTCCTATTTAAACCAGCAGCCTTCCCTGAACAGGTTGCTGGTTTGTCTTCAGCTCCTATGTGTTTACCTGTTGCCATACCTGCCTGTTTTGACCCGGAATTCCTGACGACTCTCCTCTCACCTGGAACCTCTGACCCTTTGGCTAACGTTACCTGGATTGCTGTTGTCTCCTGCCCCTTGACCTTGGCTTGCTCTCATGGACTCCCTCTGAACTCTCCTGCCCTTGACCCTCGGCTTGTGACTCGGATTTGCCCTCATCTCCTGTGGACCCTACCAGACTCACCTACCAGTTCCTGCCTGACCAACGCTTGTTTCCAGTCTTCTGCACCTGCCCTGCTTCTGTCAGCTGCACCAAGTCTTCCTGCCAGCTCCCGGCGCCGGTGCCTCCTTGTGCCGTCCCTCCTCTGTCCCAACTCCAGGGAGTGGTCTGCACAGGGTCGCAAAGGTGAGCCGCCCTCAGCATCTCGGTCTCGGTGAGTACAGGTTCTGACAGTACAAACCAGCCAGATGTCTGAGACCGACAGGGCGCGCTCACCCTTTGAGACGCTGTGCCAACAGGTCTCCGCCTTAACAGAGGCAGTCCAGAAGCTTCAGGAAGGCTACCTCTAGATTGATGGCCGCCTCCAACAACTGGCCGGTTCCCCAGGTCCATCCACTGCGGCCCTAGCCTCTTCACCCGGACCTTCTGCTGCCCAAGCTCCTGCAAGCCCTGCCATGATGGGGAGTAATCCCGAACCCCGGGTCTCCATGCCCGAGCGATTCTCAGGCGACCGCCGGAAATATCGGGCTTTCAAGAATGCCTGTTCCCTTTACCTGGCCTTGCAACCTAGAACTTTTGCGACCGAAGCTGTTAAGGTTGGATTCGTAATCTCTCTCCTTTCTGAGGAGCCTCAAGCATGGGCACACTCCTTAATGGAACAACGCAGTCCAATACTTGACTCTATGGACACCTTCTTCACCCACATGGGGAAATTATACGACGACCCCCTACGTGCAGCCACCGCAGAGGGTACTCTGCACAGCTTAAATCAAGGGAGACGGCCGGTGGAAGACTACACTGCCGAATTTAGAAAGTGGTCTGCTGACACAGGCTGGAATGAGTTGGCCCTCAGGTACCAATACCGCCAGGGCCTCTCTGAGAACCTAAAGGATGAGCTTGCAAGGTCGGCCCCCCCTGCCTCTCTGGAGGATTTAATCCAAACCGCCACTCAGCTGGATAGGCGCCTTCGAGAACGTCGTTCGGAGAGGTTCCAGTCCAACCGGCCTAACTGGGTTCCACCAAGATATGCTCCAGTACCTCCGCCTCACCCAGCTCCACCAAACACCTCATTACCCGACCCAGAGCCGATGCAGCTTGGTATAGTACGGGCCCCTCTGACTCCAGAAGAAAGACTCCGGAGGCGTCAATCTAACCTCTGTCTGTACTGCGGAGCCGCCGGACACTTTTTGCGCACTTGCCCAGTAAGGCCTTGTAAGTCGAAACCTCCATCTGCTATCAATTTCCCTGTTACCAGTTTGCCTCAGACTTATGTTATCCTCTTTCTTTCCCTACAGCTCCCGGAAGGGGCAACACGTCTGCCGGCGATAATTGATTCCGGGGCCTGCAGCTGCTTCTTGGACTCATCCTTGGCCCAAAAGCTGCGTATCCCCTGCCGTACCAAGGATTTTCAGCTGCAAGTTCATCTGGCTGATGGCTCTCTTCCCCGTTCCGGATTGATTACCCAGGAAACCCTTCCTCTTTGTGCCATCTCAGATTCTGGGCACCGGGAGTTCCTCTGTTTGGACTTGATCCCGTCCCCCATGTTCCCTATCATTCTGGGTCTCCCTTGGCTACAAGTTCATCTGCCCTGCATTGATTGGCTCAAGAAAGAAGTCAGCTTCCCTTCCACCTACTGTTCCCAGCACTGTCTCGCACCCGCTCCAGTCGCCTGCTCCACGCTAGCTACTCCACCTGAAGACCTACAGCATGTTCCTCCAGCCTACCTAGACTTCAAGGATGTCTTTGACAAAAAACAAGCCGATTGTCTCCCACCACATCGGTCATATGACTGCCCCATTGACCTCTTGCCCGGATCTGAAATTCCCTTTGGGCGCATATTCCCCTTGTCAGAGACTGAGTTGAAGACCCTCAAGGTCTATATTGAAGAAAATTTAAGTAAGAAGTTCATCCGTCCCTCCTCCTCGCCAGCGGGGGCGGGGATCTTCTTTGTCGAGAAAAAAGATGGATCGCTTAGACCCTGCATTGATTATAGGGAGTTAAACAAAATTACCATCAAGAACCGGTACCCGCTGCCTCTAATCCCCGAGCTCTTTCAAAGGTTCCGATCAGCTCAGGTTTTTTCTAAATTGGACCTCCGGGGCGCCTACAATTTGGTCCGAATAAGGGCAGGAGATGAGTGGAAGACTGCGTTCAGGTCCAGATTCGGGCACTTCGAGTATATGGTCATGCCCTTTGGGCTCTGTAATGCGCCCGCCACCTTCCAGCATCTAGTCAATGACATTTTTCGACAATTTTTAGATGACTTCCTCGTAGTCTACTTGGACGATATTCTCATCTTTTCAGCCACAAAAGAATTACATCGGCAACATGTCAGGCAGGTTCTCACCATCTTGAGACAACACCGGCTTTATCTCAAATCAGAAAAATGCGAGTTCGAAAAGACATCAGTGCAATTTTTAGGATTTATCATTTCTGTGCATGGGGTAGCCATGGATCCCCAGAAAATTAGTGCTATTCAGGAGTGGGCACCTCCAACAGACAAAAAGGGCGTTCAGCGCTTCATTGGCTTCGCCAATTTTTATAGACGATTCATCATCGGTTTTTCATCAATTGTTTCTCCCATCACCAAGTTGACCCGCCAGGGGCACCGCTTCCAGTGGCCACAAGAGGCTCAGGAGGCCTTTATCAAACTCAAAACGGCCTTTACCTCGGCACCTGTACTTTGTCATCCAGATTCTACGTTACCTTTTGTTCTAGAAGTGGACGCCTCGGAATCTGCTACAGGCGCTATTCTTTCCCAGAGACAGGGACCGAAGTCGCTTCTTCACCCAGTAGCCTACGCCTCTCGGAAACTAAGTCCTCCTGAGCGCAATTACGACGTAGGCGATAGAGAACTACTGGCCATAAAATTTGCACTGGAGGAGTGGAGGTACCTGCTGGAGGGGGCAGCGCATCCCATTATCATTTTCACTGACCACAGGAACCTGGAATACTTACGGTCTGCAAAACGCCTTAGGCCCAGACAAGCCCGTTGGGCTCTTTTTTTTGCTCGCTTCAATTTCCATATTACCTATCGTCCTGGCGCAAAAAATGGAAAAGCTGATGCCCTCTCCAGGATGTTTCCAGAGACGCCCGATACTTCCGAGCCCAGCACGATCCTGTCACCTCAAAATTTTTTGCTTCTCCCTCAAACAGATTTGTTGACTGCTCTAAAGACCGCATGCCAACGGTGCCCTGATCATGAGGTTTCCTCCTTGGAGAAAAAGGATGACCTGCTGTGGTCTCGTGGGAAGATTTTTGTTCCAACAGAGGCAAGACAGTTAATCCTCAGCACCTTCCATGATCGTAAATTGGCTGGCCATTTTGGTACCCGTAAAACTTCCGAACTGATCTCTCGCTCCTTCTGGTGGCCTAAATGGAGGTCCGACTGCAAGGATTATGTCTCTTCCTGCATTCGCTGCCAGCGGAGTAAGGGGCCAAACACGAAGACCTGGGGGCTGCTGAAACCCCTTCCTATCCCAGAACGGCCCTGGATTGACATCTCCATGGACTTTATTGTCGATTTGCCTCCTTCAGCCGGGTTTACCACGATCCTAGTCGTGGTGGACCGTCTGTCCAAGATGGCGCATTTTTTGCCCATGGTGGGTACGCCCTCCGCGGCAGACACAGCCAAAATCTTTTTTAAAGAGATTATCAAGCTCCATGGAGTGCCCAAAAGCATAGTATCTGACAGAGGTACTCAATTCACATCCAAATTTTGGAAGGAACTTTGCAGAGCTTTGGAAGTGAAGATCTGTCTGTCCTCGGCCTATCACCCTCAAAGTAATGGCCAGACAGAGCGCACTAATCAAACGCTAGAACAGTATCTACGATGCTTTTGCTCAGTCTCCCAAGACGATTGGTCCTCCTTGTTATCTACAGCCGAGTTCGCTTACAATAATTCTATACATTCTTCCACAAACCAAACCCCGTTCTGGGCTAACTTCGGTTTCCACCCTTCCTTTTTGCCGGACTCCATTCCGGAAACATCTGTGCCAGCGGTCCAGGAACGTGTGACCTGCATCCAGCAAAACTTTCAGAAGTTACAGGAAAGCATGCAGCAAGCTCAGCAGGACTATAAGAGGTTCCATGACAAGGGGAGGAAGGATTGCCCTGTCTTCAAAGTGGGTGAGAAGGTCCAAGGTTCATCGGGCCATTTGAGATCAGGCGAGAAATCAACCCAGTAGCTTTTGAGTTGGCTTTACCCAGGTCCTACAAGATCCACCCTGTGTTTCACGCCTCTCTGCTTAAGCCCGTTGTGTCTGACCCCTTCAACGGTAGAGAAGAACTGCCACCTCCACCAGTGGAGATTGAGGGTGAAAAAGAATTTGAGGTGGAGGCTATCTTGAGCTGCAGGAAAAGAGGAAGGCAGTTGCAATACCTTATAAAGTGGAAGGGATATCCCCCTGAAGATAACTCTTGGGAGCCTTCCCGGAATCTCCATGCCCCTCGCCTGATTCGGGCCTTTCACCTGGAACACCCGGAGTTAATGACCAGTTTGGGCGTCCGGAGTCCGCCCCTTGGGGGGGGGCACTGTCAGGGTACTAGCTCCATCTCTGACAGATTCCCGCACATGCCCAGTAGAATGACATTTCGGCGCATGCCTGTGCGTGGTTTGCGCGCACGCATGCGCGGTACGGCAGCGCGCCATGTGCGTGGAAGCGCGCACGTGCACGTATGCGGCAACCCTGGGGCCAATCAGAGGCCGGACATTCCTATTTAAACCAGCAGCCTTCCCTGAACAGGTTGCTGGTTTGTCTTCAGCTCCTATGTGTTTACCTGTTGCCATACCTGCCTGTTTTGACCCGGAATTCCTGACGACTCTCCTCTCACCTGGAACCTCTGACCCTTTGGCTAACGTTACCTGGATTGCTGTTGTCTCCTGCCCCTTGACCTTGGCTTGCTCTCATGGACTCCCTCTGAACTCTCCTGCCCTTGACCCTCGGCTTGTGACTCGGATTTGCCCTCATCTCCTGTGGACCCTACCAGACTCACCTACCAGTTCCTGCCTGACCAACGCTTGTTTCCAGTCTTCTGCACCTGCCCTGCTTCTGTCAGCTGCACCAAGTCTTCCTGCCAGCTCCCGGCGCCGGTGCCTCCTTGTGCCGTCCCTCCTCTGTCCCAACTCCAGGGAGTGGTCTGCACAGGGTCGCAAAGGTGAGCCGCCCTCAGCATCTCGGTCTCGGTGAGTACAGGTTCTGACAAAGACACAAGGAGCCAGGAGGTAATGAGAAAGAAGCTCATTGGGGAAGGAACAAACCTCTTCAGAGGAAAGGGACTGCGCTCAGTGGCTATTGGTCAATGTCCAGAAATATTTCAGTACTAACGAAAGCTAATTTACATTATTTCGTATTTTCGTTGTTTTCATTTCCGTTTTCCGAAGATTCGCAATTTATTTTTCGTCAGTTTTGATTTTCGTTTTTTATTATTTGTTCGGCATTTCAGTTGGTTTTTTTCGGTCTTTGAATATTAGTAAGTTTGCATTTTCGTTCATTTTGTTTTTCGTAATTTTTTTATTTTTTTGGGTTCGGTATTTTCATTGTTTCTATGTTTTCGTTTCTTTCTTCTTTCGTATCTTTGTTGTTTTACATATTTGTTATTTTGAAAATATCGTTATTCGTTATTAATTGCGCTAAATTGCGTATGTTAACGAATCAACTAAAATAACGAAAATTGACGGAAAACGTATTCGTAACTAAAAAAATTGCACATGTCTAGCGTCAACCACCTCTGAGCCTGCCCCTGCAGAGCTGACCAAACCTCTGCCCCAGTGTGGCTCCTGTCTCCCAAGCACACCAGCTCTAGCACTGCATGGCATCTCTTTGCCTGCATTCCTGCGTAGCCCCTACGGAGCACAGCTGGTTCCGAGGACACATCAGCACAGGAAGAGGCCACAGAGGAAGAAGAGGAGGGGGTGGAGGAGAGAGGTGTGTCACAACCGGTAGGAGTGTTTTGGAGGCGTGGTGGCGGAACAACCTCCAACACTACTGTACCTTGCCCTACATCCTTCCCAGCTGCCAGCAGAGTCACCCAATGCGCCGTGAAAGAGAGGTAACGTCCCTGTCCATGCCTGCTGGACCATGAGTCAGCGGTGATATGCACCTTACCACTGACAGCCCTGTCCAGCGAGGCATGGACATTGCCTTCCACATGGCGGTAGAGAGCCGGAATCGCCTTCCGTGAAAAAAAGTGGCGTTTGGGAACTTGCCACTGAGGTACCGCACATTCCACAAACTCACGGAAGGGGCAGAATCTACTAACTGAAAAGGCAGCAGTTGAAGTGCTAGCAATTTCGCTAAGCTAGCATTCAACTGCTGGGCATGTGGATGGCTGGGAGAGTACTTCTTTCGGCACTGCAGTAGCTGGGGCAGGGAAATTTGGCTGGTACAATCTGAACTCGGTGTACCGATAGTAGATTGCCTGCATGTACTACTAGGTTGTGACACACCTAATTCTACACCTTCAGTCCTATCAGTGCAGGCTTCAGAGAGGACTGAGGGTATAGTGGGGTTGGAGATCCCAGCTGATGAGGGGCAAGGGGAAGTCCACTTTGTTCTTTGGTGTGGGTCTTTCAGGTATGCTTGCCAACGAACTGCATGGCAGGTCAACATATGTCTGGTCAAGCATGTGGTGCCCAAGCGGGTGATGTTTTGGCCATGCGAGATACGCTTAAGACATATGTTGCAAATAGCAACGGTGCGATCTGATGCACATGTCTCAAAAAAGCCCACACCAAAGAACTTTTGCAGTAACGTTGAGACACAGCAGCGCCCTGCACAGGCGTAGCTCTGCGATGTAATGCAGTTGGTGTGCTGCCCTTAAGCTGGCCCCTGGAGGGCATCCTGCCTCTTTGGAGATGTGCCTGTGCCTCTTCCTCCTCCTCTCTCCTATCAGGCACCCACGTAGAGTCATTGACCTCATCATCCCCTCCCTCCTCATCACTGTCGAAAACCTGGCAGTATGCTGCAGCTGGGGGAACATTACTGCCTTCCTCTATCTGTGTTCCATCATCGGAGCCTTCAAAACACTGCGCATCTTCATGCAGCATGTACCCAACACTGTGTTGAAACAGTTGGGGGACTCCTCAGGAGGACATGGTGGGACTAGGGAAGGAGTAAGTGATGCCATTGAGCAGAGGGAAGAGAACGCCTTGGCAGCTAATTTGCCAAAGTACCCTGAGCCTGGGTGAGAGAAGATGAGGACGAGGGTGAGGATGGCTTGGTCATCCACTCTACCAATTTGTCTGCATGTTGAGGCTCAACACGGCCAGCTCCCGAAAAGAAGGACGAGTGTGTGCACCGGTCACGTGCTGAAGAGGATGCACCGTGTCCACCACCAGCACTGTTGCCTCTAGATGCAGAGCCTGCTTGCCCTCGTGACTCTCTGCCTCTCTTTGTTGTGCCTCCAGGCATTATAATGGCCCGAAGAGGACAAAATCAGTACACACACCTCGTAGCTTTAGGTGCAAACTGCAGAGGACACGTGCAGTACACACCAAGTAGCTTTATGTGCAAACTAATGAGCACACTTGCAGTATACACTAAGTAGGTTTAAGTGCAAACTATACAGCACAAGTGCAGTAAACACCAAGTACGTTTAGGTGCAACCTATACAGCACAAGTGCAGTAAACACCAAGTAGGTTTAAGTGCAAACTATACAGCACAAGTGCAGTAAACACCAAGTACGTTTAGGTGTAACCTATACAGCACAAGTGCAGTAAACACCAAGTACGTTTAGGTGCAAACTATACAGCACAAGTGCAGTAAACACCAAGGGGTAAATCCACGTACATCGGCGCATATATAGGCCGGCGTTGTGCATCTCATTTACGTTACGCCGGCTCAACTTAGAGAGACTAGTGCCGTATCCTCAGAGTAGTTGCGCCGGCGCATCGTCGGCGCAACTACTCTGAGACGTAAGCCGGCGTAATTGAAAGTAGGAAGGACGTGGGCATGTTCCATTGAAATGAGCCGTGACCCCATGCAAATGAAGGGCCGACCGGACGGCACGTGCGCAGTGACACTGACTAGGTTCAGCGCCTCTTTGCGCATGCTCAGAACTCGGCCCGGCGTAATCAGTGAGATACGAACTAGGCCCGGCGTAATTAGTGAGATACGCCCAGGGCATAAATACGCCCAAACATGCGCCCGTCCAGTGCAAAAGTACATCCTCTTGTTTCCCCCCTGAAGCAAGGTGCTTTTGTTCTGTTGTTTGTAGGTGTGTGTGTTTTGGAGCCATGTCAGCAGCTGGGAAGAAGAGGAAGCTGAATTACTCCCCACAGGAGAGGGCTATCATTGTCAAGGCCATGACCCAGTATGATAGGTACCTCCATGGGCCAGAGGGTGCCAATACCACAGTGGCCAGAAGGAGGGAGATCCTGGCATTGATCGCAGATGATGTGAATGCTTGCTTTGGGGAGTGAGGCCAGGACCCCCAATGAGATCTTGAAAAAGATCAATGATCTGCGGCGCGTGGTTCGAGGTAAGCTGGCTAAGATGACCACTCATGCCAGGGGCACTGGAGGGGGACCAGCCACTACTGTGACGCTCAATGCTGAGGAGCGGGTGGTTGCCCAGTGCCTCCACAGGCATCAAGTGGAGGGAGTTCCAGGCTTTGACTCCATTGAGGAGGTCTTGAGGACAGGTAAGTGTGTTTTTTTTCTATCTGGTGTGTAGCATGTGAGGGGGTGGAAGGGAACATGTGACAAATGTGTGGATCCTCCAACCTGTGAATGTTTTGTGCCATCCACAGATGTGCAGGAGGGTGCTGGGCCATCTGGCCAGTCCACACCATCCCCCGGACATGAGTCTGAGGCAGACCCCCTGGCAAGCCACGAGTCATCTGTGGAGGGGAGTGGCCACACCTCTCCTTATGAGGAGGTTGAGGAGGAGGAGGTCACCAGTGGCAATGATGTGAGGCTCCATTTGGAGGAGTCTCCCCCTGTTGCTGGCACCAGTCAGACCTCCATCAGGGGTAGCCCCTCCCACTCCTCCCCAACAGGACTTCCCCCCAAAGGGGCTCCCCTTCTCCTAGGCCCCAAGCCTCTTCCGGACACAGGAAGGCGACTAGGAAGACAAGGGGGGTGGCAGACGTTCTGCCAGAAAACCTGCGGAGGGACCAGGCCGCCAGACCCGCCATCTGGGTGAGGTCGTAAGGAGCACATGGCAGACAGCATGGCCTCCATAAAGGAGTCTGTGCAGGATGTCGGATGTAACTCCTTAGCTGTGGTCACCTGCATGACTGACCTGCAGACCACCACAGCAGGCGTGGGTGAAGAGATCCACGCCCTGACAGAGGCTGTCAGGGCCAACACGGCAGCCATCCAGGATCGCATCGCCCTGGCATTGGAGGGCAGGCCGCCAGGTGTGATGAGACCAGGGGATGCTTCTCCTGATCCCCCCCCCCCAATGAGTCTCCCCTGAGGAGCCAGGGCCGCGGCAGGCGTGGGGCACGGCAGCGCCGTTAAGTTTTTTTATAATTTTGACTCAGGTTATGGGTTTTTTCTGTTTATTTTTCTATTCTACTCAGATTATGAGTTTTTGTATATTTTTGTAGCCCAGGAAGGCTACAGTGTGACTGATGTATGAATGTGGGGGTGACATTCCTGCCGGAAAAGGGGTGTCACCCTCGGTTGTTGGGGAGAAGGGATCACCAGGACCAGGGAGAAGTGATCCCCAGGTCCGTGTGAATGGTGTATAAATGTCCAGCACCATAATTGGAGCCTTGTCGTGGCGTTGCTGCTCCCAAGTCCTGATTGGTGGACTTGGGCTAATCCAATTTGATGAGGATGTGGGGTGTGTGTGCTAGGAACCACAGTGGTGTGCATGTGTGCATTCTACTTGTGCCATGATTAATGTGTGTGTTTAACGTGCAAATATGCCTACTGTGAGGCATCTCCTGAATGCTCTTCCCTCAGAAGACAGGGTTGCCTCGGTCAGGGGGGGATTGTTAGGTTCGGGGGTCAGGTCAGGTCATCACGTATGTCAATCTCCAGGCCCTTTCTCATGGCGAAGTTGTGCAGCATGCAACATGCACTGATGATCTGGCACACAAAGTTTGGGGAATACAACAGGGTCCCCCCAGACTTATCCAGGCATCGGAAACGGGACTTTAGGAGGCCAAAGGTGCGTTCCACCACTCCACGGGTACGTGCGTGTGCTTCATTGTATCTTTGCTCTCCTGGGGTTTGGGGATCCCGGAATGGAGTCATGAGATGGGGCCCAAGTGCATATGCAGAGTCACCTGGAAGGGAAAAGACAGGAGGATGTTAGTCGTGCATGTGCCCCTCGTGATGTCTGCATCATGGGGGCGGACAGTCATGCCTAAAACCCATGTCACTCACCAACCAGCCAGCTGTCCCCATACATGTTCTGTTCAAATTCTGTTGGGATTGGGCTTTGACAATACATGTAGCTGTCGTGGCTGGACCCTGGGTGTTTGGCACGGACGTGCCATATGAGGCATTGGGCATCGGCTATCACCTGTACGTTGATGGAATGGCAGTGCTTCCGATTGCGGTATATGTGCTCTGTATCACGGGGGGGCCGTAGTGCCACATGTGTGCAATCAATGGCCCCCACGGTGCGTGGGAATCTTGCAATTCTGTAGAAATCACGCATTGCCTTCACCTGCAGGTGCTCCTGGGTGGGTCTGATGATTTGGTTGGCCATGCATCTGAGGATTGCGGGGACAACCTGGTGCACAAATCTGCTAATGGAGGAATGTGCCATCCCAGCCACAACTCCACTTGTATGCTGAAATGAGCCACTGGCAAGGAAATGGAGTGTTGCCAGTACCTTGACCAGTGGCTCCACTGCATGTGAGCGGTATGTCTGGCTGGTGATGTCATCTTTCAGGGTTGTTGTTAATTCCAGGATGGCAGTAGGGCTGAATCTGAAGATGCGATACACCTCAGAATCACACATGCCAAAGACGTTTATGCGCGGTCGGTATATCCTCTCCCGTGCCCTCCTCCATGCCCTCCTCCTTCTACGCGCATCTAAAGCCAGTAGTATAGCTATGACCATGGATGCCCCTGGCTCCTTGCTAAGAGTAGATCTGTGGAATTTCTGATCAGAAGTTGGATTTTTGAATACAAGTGGATGAGTTAAAAAACAGGATTTGCTGTTAGCTGCTTTTAACTGTTTGTGCTTGAAAGTGTTGAATTGTTTGTCTCATTTCTCTGACACTTTTTAAACAGCTTTCTTTTTTTCTTTCTGCTAATTAAGGGGAGTGTTTAATTGGTAACAGGTGAGTATATAAGTGTCTGTAAAAACTCCATAAGAGCTGGCTCCTTGCTAAGAGTAGATCTGTGGAATTTCTGATCAGAAGTGGGATTTTTGAATACAAGTGGATGAGTTAAAAACCAGGAGTTTAAAACAAGAGTTAAGACAGGAGTCTTCTAAAACTGTAAGTAACTTCTTAAACTTCCTACAAGTAATTGTATTGTAACTGGGAAATGAGTGCTAGCAGGGTTGAAGGGTTTGCTCAGTGCACAGTGTGTCACATGTATGCAAAATTGGTGCAACAGCTCCAAGATGGATACCGCTGTGACAGATGTGAGCAGGTTGCCCTTCTGGAAGCTCGTATTAGAGATCTGGAGGAGCAAGTTGCAACACTGGGTAGAAATGACAACCTTGAAAGGGGTCCTCTGCTCGCTGAGCAGGTGGTCAGTAAGGTTGATGTGGAGGGTGGAGGGGCAAGTCAGGATTATCAGATAGGGAGATGGGTTAATGTAGTTAGAGGGAGTGGAAGGGGCGTGCAGAAAGGGAAGGCCAGTCCTGTATTTGTGCATCAAAACAAATTTGCCAATTTGGGTGATGATGTGGAGGTGGCAAACACAGAGGTGGCAGCCCTAGATGTTACTGCTACCCCTAACAGCTGGGAGAGCAACCCATCTAGTAGAGGTGGGGAGGGGAGTGCAGGTAGGCCTAGACAGTTGGTGGTAATAGGGGATTCTATAATCAGAAGGACTGATAGAATAATTTGTCGCCAGGATCGCTTCAACCGAATGGTTTGCTGTCTCCCTGGTGCCAGGGTTCGGCATGTGGTGGACCGGGTGGATAAATTACTGGGAGGGGCTGGGCATGACCCAGCTGTCTTGGTCCACGTTGGAACCAATGACAGTATACATGGAAGGTGGAGGCTCCTTAAGAATCAATTTAAAGAACTAGGCCGCAAGATGAAGGGAAGGACCTCCAAGGTGATATTCTCTGAAATATTGCCTGTGCCATGCGCAACACAGGAAAGGCAGGGGGAGATTAGAGAGCTGAATGCATGGCTAAAGACCTGGTGTAGGAAGGAGGGATTTGGGTTTCTAGAGCACTGGGATGACTTTTCATTGGGGTGCAACCTATATGCTAAGGACGGTTTGCACTTGAATGGAAGGGGGTCTGCTGTGCTGGGGGAGAGGTTTATGGGAATGCTGGAGGAGTATTTAAACTAGGATTGAGGGGGGAGGGTGAACTAGAATTACATCGGGTACACAGGTCAGCTAGGGGTCAGACATTAATGGAGAGTGGAATGGGGATAGATGGGGGGAGGGTTATGGCAGGTGACAAGAAAGTTCCCATGTTCCAAACAGCCATTGGAAATAATAGTGCCATTTGTACTACTATAAATTATATGAAAAACACTAGAGAAAAATGTAACAATACATTTAAGTGTTTGTTCACCAATGCCAGAAGTCTGCCAAGCAAAACAGGTGAGTTGGAAGCTCTGGTGCATGAGGAGAGCTATGATGTAATCGGTATTGCTGAAACTTGGCTTCAATCCTCACATGACTGGGCTATTAATATTCCTGGCTATGCTCTCTTTCGGAAAGACAGGGTAAAAAGGAAAGGTGGAGGTGTCTGTCTCTATGTGAGAAGTGACCTCAAAGCAAGCGTGAAAGAGAACCTGGTTGATGGAGAGTGTGATGAGGCTGAAGCATTATGGGTGGAACTGCATACAGATGTGCGTAGTTCAAAATTAATCATTGGAGTTTGTTATAAACCACCCAATGTTAATGAGGAGGTGGAGACTCAGCTCCTTGCACAGATGGAAAGGGCTGCAAGGGCTGGGACAGTGATAATAATGGGGGATTTTAACTACCCAGAAATTGACTGGATTAATGGCACTTCTGGGACAGTTAAAGGACAACAATTTAAAAACCTATTGCAGGACAATTTTATGGTGCAGTTTATTGAGGCCCCAACTAGGAATGATGCTCTGTCATTCCTAGTTGGGGCCTCAATAAACTGCACCATAAAATTGTCCTGCAATAGGTTTTTAAATTGTTGTCCTTTAACTGTCCCAGAAGTGCCATTAATGATGCTCTGTGATCACTGTGGGCGTGACCGGATGTAGGAGAGGGTGGATGTGTGAGTGAGCGTGTGAGCCTCTCCGCTCTCTCTCTCCCGTTTCTCTGCCTGTAATGCTGCTTGAAAATACCCTGAAATATCCCTCCATGGATCCAGGGTTTGAGTGATATCTCCCCCCACCCTCCACGGAGCCATTAAAGCTACTTAGAGCCCTACCTTTGGAGCCCTGTGTTCTGCCGTGGGCTGCGTGTAGACGCCAAGTGCTGCAAGGCTTTCCCTATTCCACCTTGCGGAGGCTGCATCCCTTCTCCTCTCACCCGGGCTGCGGGAGCGAGCTGGTCGGATCCCGATTACCTGTCTCGAGGGGGGGCCGGACTATTGGCGGGTAGCTGGGTAGCAAACCCTACTGTAAACGGAGCCGTCGGAAGTCTCGCGGGATCTCGGGAGTCAACGGGATCTCGTTCTACTGCATGCCATCGAGTGGCAGTGATCAGGGGAGAGAGTGTGATAGCAGCAGGTCAGTGGAGGAGATGCTGTCTCTCACAGATCTTTGACAGCTCACTGGTTCACTGATCTACAGGCTACTGGTTCTGTAGCTTGGGGACTTCTACTACTTATAATAAATAAATAATAAATATAGCATGCTGCTGGCTGTACCCCCCTTGTGTTAAAAGCTGTGTTCTAGGAGAGGGCTGAACACAGCCTACGGCCCCCCCCTGATTTTTAGTGGCGCCCATTTAAGGCTCTACGCTATTTACGCTGTTTACGGCCATATTAAATCACGGCGGTATTGCATATATTTTCTTTTGAGAATTTTTTTTTTTTTTTTTTTTTTCTTCTCTTTTTTTTGGAGACCTGCGGACTACTGCTACTGCTACTTGCTGATTTCTTCCACATAAGGTGGCTTATTACGCCCTATGCTTCCAAAACTATAGGAGGGCATGTCATCTACAAGATCAGCCAAAAACACCCAGGCATCCGCTGCAAAGTTGGAGCGAAGTACGCATCTCTCCTCTAATTCACCAGCCAAGGGTCAACTTCCTACAGCTACAAGCCAACTTAAGCCGCAGATGGGGCCGCCACTCGACAGGAGGAGCCAGGGTCAACCCGCTGTAAAACCAACTAACACCACTAATACCACTAATGCATCAAGTACATCAAGCATCAGAAATGTGAGTACCAAAGGGGTGGGGGGAGAGACACCAGGGACTGTAAATATACCGGTAATTGTTGCATCACCTGGTGAGCATGACCCCCCCACAGCTGGTATGACACCACAAGGGGAACCCACACTAAGAGAGGTACTTTGCGCGGTTAACTCATGCAAGGACTTTATGGTCAATTTTGACGTACAGTTAATGAGCTTAAAGGAAGAACTGTTAGCCATGAGCCAGGAGCTACAAAGGACTGTTACGAGAACAAATGCTCTGGAAGAGAGACTAAGTGTAGTCGAAGATACGTTGTTTCCACTGCAGGGGGAACTTAAAGGGCTACAGGAGCTAACAGACCTTCAAGCGACCAAGTTAGACGCATTGGAAAACCGACTTCGGAGAAATAACGTGAGAGTGGTAGGCCTCCCAGAACAATGTGAAGGCACAAATTCCATTGCGTTTATGGAGAAGTGGTGTAGTGAAATTTTTGGCTCTGATGGTTTCTCTCCCTTTTTCTCCATAGAAAGGGCCCACAGGGTTCCCTTTAAAGTACTTCAGCAGGGGAAGTACCCAAGGCCAATGCTACTAAAGCTACTTAACTACACAGATAAGATGACCATGCTGCAAAAAGCTAGAGAGATGGGCGACATCATATATAATGGTGCAAGAATTTCAATATACCCCGACTTCTCACCAGATTTACAGAAACGGAGAGCTGAGTTTATACCAATTAAAAGGTCCCTTCAGAAATATAGAATCACATATGCTCTTTTATACCCGGCTCGTCTTAGAGTGGTAGCTCTGGGCAGGACTATCTTTTTCAATGACCCATTGGAAGTTTCTAACTGGCTGGAGACAAATAAAGCAGCTTTATAGTCCCCCACTGTTAGGAGGGGGCTAGGTCTAATGGTAAACATGGAAAGATGAAGACAAGTAAGGCCCACCTAATCAAAGAGAGGAAAAGAAGGGGAGGGGGTGAGAGGAAGAAGGGGAGGGGTTGTTATTTTTTTTTTTTTCCCCCGATCATCATCCCTGATGTCACTGACTACTTGGATAAACCCAACCCCTAAAGTTCCAAATAAGGTTTTCTTGGGGGGAAGGAAGGGGAAGAAAATGGAAGGAAACGAAGGACACACGTTAAGGGAGGCCAGCCCAGTAGAAGGCCCAGACCATGGATGGTTTAACAAAACATGAGAGGGCTGGACGACCTATGCCCTTAGAAAACTCTACTGCTCCCCCCCCATCAAAAAGAAAAAAGAAAGAAAAGTGAACAGAAAATAAATATAAGAAAAAGAGAAAAGATTTTTTTTTTTGGCTCTGCTCTGAGCACTTTGCACCTTTTAGTGACACTTGGTATCACTCATGTTAAAGTCCATCTAATATATAAATATATATATTTTTTTTTTGGACTTCACACTTTGCACTTTTTGCACTTTACACTTTGCACCTTTTAGTGACACTTGGGGCCTGATTTACCAAGCCTTTACTCCATGACTCATGGAGTAAAAGCAGGAGTAGCAGCCGTTTGGCCATTTACTAAAGAAATACGCTGCTAGTGCAGTGTATTTCCCTAGTTACTAATGTGCTCCGTGCGCCCAGGAGAGGGTGCATTGTGCACCAGTACAGACCTGGCGCACGGCACATTGAAGTGTAAATTGCGGGGGTTTGGGCGGGAGTTTATTAGGGGGGGAGGTGGGGGGATGCAGGGGAAGTGAAGTGACATGTGTTTTAAAGTGTTTGGCGGGCCGAATTGAAAGGGAAAGTGTTTTTTGAAAACAGATCCCCGTACGCTTGCACAGTGCGCCTGAACCTCGGGAGGTTCATTTGCATACTGGGCATGCGCAGAGAGAAAAGTCAGGGATTCCCGTGCGCCTTGTCAGTACGCCGTGAAAATCTTGGTAAATACCAAGCGGCGTACCCATGATTGCGCTGCGTGACGCGGCGCACGGGAATCTCCGAGCTGTTTTCAGCCCTGAAGGGGAACTCGGCGCCAAATTTCAAACTTGAAATCGGCGCGGGTCCCCCTTCAGGGCTACATTAGGCTCTTAGGCTTGGTCCGGAACGTGAGGGGTTAAACCCGCGCCGATTCGGCGCGGGGGTCCCCCCCAGATCCAAACCAAGCCCTCATCCCAAGCATGCAGTCTGGCCCGGACAGGAATGGGGGAGGGGACGAGCGAGCGGCCCCCCCCCTCCTGAGCCGTACCAGACCGCATGCCCTCAACATGGGGGAGTGTGTGCTGTGGGGGAGGGGGGCACTGCCCCCCCACCCCACAGCACTCTTGCCCCCATGTCGATAGGGACAAGAGCCTCTTCCCGACAACCCTTGCCATTGGTTGTCGGGGTATGCGGGCGGGGCTAATCGGAATCTGCGAGCTCCCTTTAATAAGGGGGCCCCCAGATGCCGGCCCCCCACCCTATGTGAATGAGTATGGGGTACATCGTACCTCTACCCATTCACATGGGGGAAATGTAAAGTAAAAAAAACACACCACACAGAATAAAATATTTTATTAATCTGCTCCGGAGCCCCCCCTTTCTTCTTTAGCTCTCTTAGAAGGGGGGGTTTCTTCTCTCCCGATCTTCTGCCGGGACCCTGGGCTTCGGTGATTGCTGCCGGGGGAGGGCGCCATCCCTCGGTCCTCTCCGGAGCCTTCCGCCGGATGCCCCCACCCCATTTAAGCTCTTTTTCATTAGGGAGGGGCATCCAGACTTCGGGGTCTTCTGCCGGGGGATGGCGCCTATCCCCCGGTCTTTCCGGTGCCTTCCGCCAGGGTTCCGGTCTTCCTGGTCTTCTGCCGGGGGTGCGCCAACTCCCCGGTCTTTTCTCTGCTCCCTCTTCTGCCTGGCTCCCCCGCGGAGCCAGGGCTTTCTTCCGTCTTCTTTCTTCCGTCTTCTTTCTTCTCTCTTCCTTCTTCTGCCTGTCTCCTCCGGGAGCCCAGGGCTTGTCTCCGCTGTCTTCTTCCTTCTCTTCCATTGGATGTTGACACGACGAGGTCCGGCGCTGGAATGCCGTCTGAGCAGTGGGCATGGACTTATATAGGGCAATGCCACCATGTGACCTCAACCCATGTGACATCACATTCCCATCATGCCCAGGGAATGTGATGTCACATGGGTTGAGGTCACATGGTGGCATTACCCTATATAAGTCCATGCCCGCCGCTGACACGGCATGTCAGCGCGGAACCTCGTCGTGTCAACATCGAATGGAAGAGAAGGAAGAAGACAGCGGAGACAAGCCCTGGGCTCCCGGAGGAGACAGGCAGAAGAAGGAAGAGAGAAGAAAGAAGACGGAAGAAAGCCCTGGCTCCGCGGGGGAGCCAGGCAGAAGAGGGAGCAGAGAAGACAGAAGAGAAAAGACCGGGGAGTTGGCGCACCCCCGGCAGAAGACCAGGAAGACCGGAACCCTGGCGGAAGGCACCGGAAAGACCGGGGGATAGGCGCCATCCCCCGGCAGAAGACCCCGAAGTCCGGATGCCCCTCCCTAATGAAAAAGAGCTTAAATGGGGTGGGGGCATCCGGCGGAAGGCTCCGGAGAGGACCGAGGGATGGCGCCCTCCCCCGGCAGAAATCACCGAAGCCCAGGGTCCCGGCGGAAGATCGGGAGAGAAGAAACCCCCCCTTCTAAGAGAGCTAAAGAAGAAAGGGGGGGCTCCGGAGCAGATTAATAAAATATTTTATTCTGTGTGGTGTTTTTTTTTTACTTTACATTTCCCCCATGTGAATGGGTAGAGGTACGATGTACCCCATACTCATTCACATAGGGTGGGGGGCCGGAATCTGGGGACCCCTTTATTAAAGGGGTCTCTCAGATTCTGATAAGCTCTCCGCCCGCATACCCCGACAACCAACGGCCAGGGTTGTCGGGAAGAGGCTCTTGTCCCTATCGACATGGGGGCAAGAGTGCTTTGGGGTGGGGGGGCAGTGCCCCCCTCCCCCACAGCACACACTCCCCCATGTTGAGGGCATGTGGTCTGGTATGGCTCAGGAGGGAGGGGGCGCTCGCTCGTCCCCACCCCCATTCCTGTCTGACCAGACTGCGTGCCTGGGATAAGGGCTTGGTTTGGATCTTGGGGGGGACCCCACGCTATTTTTTTGGGCCCCGGTTTAACCCCTTATGTTCCAGACCAAGCATAAGAGCCTGGTATGCACCTGGAGGGAACCCACCTTATTTTTTTTTGGGGGGGTCTGGAGTTCCCCTTCATGAACAGCGATCTGTCATTTACACATGTCAGTCCCACCCCCCCCCCCCTACAGTTAGAACACACCCAGGGAACATATTTAACCCCTCCCTCGCACCTAGTGTTAACCCCTTCCCTGCCAGTGGCATTTTTTGAGTAAGCAATGCATTTTTTACAGCACTGATCGCTAGAAAAATGCCAATGGTTCCAAAAAAGTGTTCGATGTGTCCACCATAATGTCGCAGTACCGATAAAAATCGCTGATCGCCCCAATAACTAGTTAAAACAACAAAAAAAAAAATTTGTAGACGCTATAACTTTTGCAAAAACCAAACACTAAACGCTATTTGCGATTTTTTGGAACCAAAAAGATGTAGAATACGTATCGGCCTAAACTGAGGTTTTTTTTAGTTTTTTGAATATATATTTTTGGGGATATTTATTATAGCAAAAAGTAAAAATAATTTTTACATATGTGGGCGGGACTTACGCAAGTCCCGCCCACATATATAAACATCGTTCAAACCACACATGTGAGGTATTGACGCGTGCATTAGAGCGAGAGCAATACTTTCCTGACAGACTCCATGGCAGCCTACGTGTGGGTTAATCCCGCCTCTCATACCTCATAGGACCCTACTCCCATAAAGCTTTGCTTCTCCCAATAGACTGTGTTCCTTTTTTGTCCTCCTCCTAGGACCGAAGTAGTTTTGTTACTTTTAAAATTCCCTGATTCATAGTCCTGGTAATTAACACATGGTGTGTTTGTTTTTGGCTCTGAAGTCCAACAAGTCTCAGCTATTAGCTGGTCGGATATTGCAGTGTCTGCGGTACTTTATGGAGCTTACTAACCTGCCACTGGCAGGTAAGCGGTTATCTGACCATATGTCCTGGCTATTAGCAGGAGGTCGTTTTCTACTGTCCCAGATTCTGCAGAGCGAACAGTGGTGTTTACTGTCTCCAGGCTGGATCACGGGGTCTCCTTTAGTGGTAACGTATGAAAGTTTTTTACTTACTATCATGGCAGCCGGTTTTTGTATGTTGTCTGTTGCAGTCAAATCAGCTATGGCCGCTGGAGTGCATTGCGTTCCAGCCTCGCCGCCTTCGGATGGTACTGCGCGTGCGCCGGTCTCGTTCCCAGAACAAGGCTTGGTTGCGCACACGTGGTTCTGTTAGTTGGCCGCGATCGCGCATGCGCGCGAGGCTTGTGGGGGTGACGCTGGGCACTGTGCAGGCGTGTGACGCGCACGGCTGGCTTTAACCTGGCGGCAGGTTTAAATAGCTGTCAGATACAGCTATTCGGTGGCACAATCCAGAAGCAGTATACATTGAGTCCTGCTCGTTGGTACTAGGTAAGAGCCAGTGCTGAATCACTGCCTTGTTATTTTTTCTGTGGTTATTTTGTGCTGATCTTCATTGCCTTACCTGTGTCATTGATTTGTTTGCAGTACTGTTTTGCTTGTCTGCCATGGATGTGTCACCGCCCCCCTGTGGCCAAACCTTACGCTGCAGGTAGGATGGAATTATTTTCCCTCTACCTGTTTTCTATTTGGGTTTTTGGCTTAAAAAAAAAAAAAAAAAAAAGTGTATCTTTTGTCTTTTTTGTTTCCAGTCCCTCAAGGTCTATTTCGCAAATAATAGCACGTGGAGATAATGTTGAAACTCAATCACAAAAACATCAATCAAATTCTAGAAGCTCTAGATCTTCATCTAAACATTATAGAGAAGGTTCTAGATCCTCGTTTGGTCACCACTCTCACCGCCATTCCAGTCACTCTGGAAAGAAATCCTGTTGGGGATGTAGAGCCCAGGTCCCAGAAGGAAAATCCCTCTGTGAGCCATGTTATTCCCGTGCTGTAAGGGAAAGAGGGGGTGAAGACCAGCAGGTGGAAGCTCTGGTCAGAAGAGTGGTACAAGAATCTTTGAACGGCTCTGATTCCGTCCAAGCGGTTGTTCCTCCTGTTGAGCCATCCCCAGTCCTAGTGCAGGATGATCCTGAAGCTCCAGGGCCCTCTCGGGTTAACCGCTCCCCAAGTCTGTCTTCAGACAGTGAGATGGAAAGTGTCAATTATGCTGCAGGTTTTGATTTTTCCCTGGTTCTAACATTGGTAAAAGCAGTCAAGGACGCTTTAAAATGGGAAGATCCAGTAGAAGCACCTTCCAAGCAAAGGAAGTACTTCAGCCAGCTTAAAAAAGACCGCCCAAATTTTCCCCTCCTTGGTTAGCTAGGAGATGTAATTACAGATGAATGGTATGGCACAGACAAGAAAAATTCTTTACTATCCAAGATAGCGAAGCTGTACCCATTCAAAAGTGAAGAGGTGAGACACTTAGAGTCAGCTCCTCTAGTTGATGCGGCCTTGATGAGACTGGTGAAACATGTCACTCTCCCTTTGGAAGACACCGTTTCCTTTAAGGATGGTCTAGAGAGGAAAATAGACTTAAAACGCATTTACATTACAGCTGGCATGGCTTGTAAACCAGCCTTAGCTCTTGCAGCCCTGTCAAAAGCAATGGAGGCCTGGACAGGTGAGATGGACTCTGTATTGTCTTGTGTCTCTGAAGACATAGCCAGAAGCATTCCAGTCCAAGAACTAAAGATGGCTTCAGTTTTCTTGGGGGAGGCCTCCCTTGATCTTATACGTCTAGTGTCTCGGGTCATGCTCTCCTCCGTGACGACCAAGCGTGCCCTGTGGCTACGCCCTTGGGTGGCTGACCCTGCCTCTAAACAGGCATGGTGCAAGATACCCTTCTTGGGTTCTTCCCTGTTTGGGAACAAATTAGATGACGCCATCACCCGAGCCACAGGGGGTAAGTCAGGGTTCCTTCCCCAGGATCATCGTCCGTATTGACAGAAGAAATTCTTTCCCAGGCAGGATCAAGATCGGGCAAGGGAGGCTCATCGGTACAGGCCTGGACGTGATTTCAGGAGGAACTGGAGAAGAAACCAGCCCTCTGGTCAGAAGCCGGCAAAAGCCCTTCTTCTAGTGGACGTGACGCCCCTAAATCCTTTTGATGTAGAGCCGGCCCAGACGGAAAGAGTCGGGGCTCGTCTCTTCCAGTTCAAGCATGTCTGGGCAGCCTCAATAAAAGATTTCTGGTCCGTCAAGACAATATCTACAGGCCATTCCTGGACATTTACAGATCCCCCTATTGGTTCCAGGGGATGTATTCACCCCTTTTTCTGGTCAAAAAAAAAAAAAAAAAAAGTCAGGTTCCTGGAGACCAGTGATAGACCTGACACATCTAAACACCTTTATCAAGAAAGAAAAATTAAAAATGGAGTCGCTGCTCACGATCCGCCAAGCAGTTCAACCAGGCAATTGGCTTGTGGCCATAGACCTGAAAGATGCTTACTTTCATGTGCCTATAGCCGTGGAGTTTCAGAAGTATCTGCGGTTTGCAGTAGGCAGTGTTCACCTCCAGTTCGTTTGTCTTCCGTTCGGTCTCACAACATCACCACGGGTATTCTCGAAGCTCTTACTGGCTGTTGTGGCCCTGATCAGAACCAGAGGCGTTCATCTACACCACTACTTAGACGACCTGCTGCTGCTATCGCAAAACAAGGAGCAAATATTGATGCACCGGGATCTGGTCATATCCACTCTGACCGAATTTGGTTGGCTACTTAACAAGGAGAAGAGTCACCTAGTACCGACACAATCTCTGATCTTTCTCGGGGCCCAATTCAATACACCTCTAAGTACCATCTCATTGCCCCTGGAGAAAATCCCAGTTGTTCGCGACAGGATCCGTTGCGCTCTAGAATCTCCTTTTCTGAAAGCCTCACAATGCCTCAACATTATAGGCACCATGGTTTCCACAACTCCGATGGTGAGTTGGGCACAGTGAAAGATGCGGCCCTTCCAGAAGGGTTTTCTTCAGCAGTGGGATCCGAGATCACAAGACCAAATGATTCGGATAACATCACACATGCGGGAAAGTCTTTCTTGGTGGCTACTAAGGAAAAATCTCCTCAATTGCCATTCTCTAGCTCCTGTGTCTTGGATCACGATCACGTCGGATGCCAGCAACACAGGTTAGGGGGCTCTCTGCCTGAAGGAAGTAGCCCAACGGAAGTGGGACTTTCCGTCCCAGAAAATCGTTTCCAATGTGCTGGAACTTTGCGCAGCCTTCTGTTCCCTACTAGCGTTTCTTCACATGATAAAAGGATCTTCAGTCCCCCTAAGGATGGACAATACGTCAGCAGTATCGTACATCAAGAGACAGGGTGGCACTCGCAGTCTGTCTCTACTGAAGGAGGTGAATCCAATTATGTCTTGGGCGCAGACACACTTGAAGGATTTGACAGCTGTATATCTCCCCGGATCTCAGAATCTACAGGCGGATTTCCTGTCGAGAACATCTCTCGACAACAACGAATGGTCTCTCCACAGCGAGATTTTCAGTTGGATCCTGTCACTGGATTTTTCACCAGAAGTGGATCTGTTTGCATCCCCATGCAATTTCAAACTGGAGAAGTATTACACCAGATGCCGCTGTCCCCAGGCCTGCGGGGTGGATGCTCTAACGGATCAGTGGAGGTTCCGCAGGGCTTATGCCTTCCTCCAATTCCAGTCATCCTCAAGTTTCTATCGAGACTCAGGTGGGAGGAAGTCGAGATAGTGTCAATAGTCCCATACTGGCCCAACAGGCCGTGGTTCCCATTGCTGTTTCAGGGAGCTTCCGGGATCCAGTTCCTCTCCCATCCAGACCAGATCTCCTGTTACAAGGATCGACTCCTCATCCATGTCCAACCCATCTACATCTGATGGCCTGGTTCTTGAAAGGGGAAGGCTGGAAGCTTTAGGATGTCCAAGCGGAGCAATTTCCACTCTATTGAATGCGAGAAGACCAAGTACTAACAGAATCTACCAAAGAATATGGTCAAAATTCTCAGACTACACCACTTCTATGGATGGTTCTCCTAGTAATCCCAGAATTCAAGACATTCTGGGCTTCCTTCAGACGGGTCTTGATCTACCTCTATCCGTTAGCTCATTAAGAGTCCAAGTTTCAGCTATCTCCGCATTCACAGGGTTTTCTTGGGCTACTCACACTCTTGTCAGACAATTTTTCAGAGGAGCTATCCGTCTGAGACCTCTAAGAAAACCAAGATTCTCCAAATGGGATCTTCCTCTAGTTTTGGACTTTTTCTTAAACATTCAAAATTTAGACCAGCAATCAATCAAAGATCTTTCTCTCAAAGTGGTCTTTCTCGTGGCCATGACTTCAGCTAAAAGGATTTCAGAAATCGTCTCGTTGGGCTGTAAGGAACCTTTCCTTACTTTCTTCCCAGATCGTGTGGTTTTGATGCCTATGCTAGGTCACAAACCTAAAGTGACGTCAGTCTTCCATGAGAACCAGGAGATCGTCCTTCCTATCTTTCGTTCTTCTGAGGACTTCTCATCCTTTGGATGTTGGGAATGTATTAAAACAGTATCTGGAAGCTACAGCATCTTTTCGGCAATCCGATCATCTATTTGTTTCCTTTCACGGAAAGAACAAAGGAATGCGTGCTTCCTCTAGAACCATTGCAGCATGGATTGTACATGCCATCCAAGGGGCTTATAAAGCGAAAGGTTTGGCTCCACCGGAAGCGGTAACCGCCCATTCTACTCGGGGCATGGCTACGTCGTGGGCGGCTGCCCGACACGTCTCTCCGGAAGTTATCTGCAGAGCGGCCTCTTGGTCATCACTGAATACATTTATGACGCACTACTGCGTGGAACCGGCTTCCTTATCGTCGGTTAATTTTGGTTTACATGTTTTATCTGTTGACAATGTCAATTAAAACGTTTTCTTTAACCAGCAATTTGCCCACCCGGGTGTGTATAGCTAGTTATTTCCCACACGTAGGCTGCCATGGAGTCTGTCAGGAAAAAGGAAAATTTATATGAAATACTTACCGTAATTTTCCTTTCCTGATGGACTCCATGGCAGCCGGAGTTCCCTCCCCTTTGCTGGAGTAGGCTATATTACGGAACACAGTCTATTGGGAGAAGCAAAGCTTTATGGGAGTAGGGTCCTATGAGGTATGAGAGGCGGGATTAACCCACACGTAGGCTGCCATGGAGTCCATCAGGAAAGGAAAATTACGGTAAGTATTTCATATACATTTTCCTTTTTTACCACTAGACCTTCTTTGTAACTATAAACTGGTAACCTGGAAAAAAAAGAAAAAGGTCGCCTATGGGGATATTCACGGAATTCATTTTGGCCCCATTGCAGGAGTGTTTCCAATAGTAAAGCGTGACATGTAAGGTATCTATTTACTCAGTGTAACATCATCTTTCACATTATCCCCAAAAATTGGGCTCACTTTTGTGTTTTGTTAATTTTTAACCACTTGAGCCCGGACCATATTTCTGGTCAATGACCGGGCAAGTTTTTGTGATTCGGCGCGGCGTCGCTTTAACTGACAATTGCGCAGTCGTGCGACGTGGCTCCCAAACAAAATTGGCAACCTTTTTTTTCCCACAAATAGATTATTAAATGTGCGTGTTTACTTCTGTCTTTAACACCTCCCCTTCAGGCTGGAAAGCATCAGATCAGGGGAAACCAAAAAAAAAAAGCTCTCATTCCATTGCAGCTTGGTTCCTACATGTGTGATGAACTGAGCATGCTCAAACACTTAGAAAAAAAATATCCTTTCTTTTTAAAAGGTGAAAAACACTCATTGGATGCTCATAGAGCGTGGTTTGGATTAATTGCAGGTGTGCCCAATTACAAGCTCACCCAAACTAGAGACTGCAATTTGGTCATGTGATTTCAATTGCTTCATTACTAGCACTGTTATAAAAAGCTTGGATCGATCAGTCCTCAGCTGCCCTCAGAAGGGGCAGGATGCTGTTGCTAAACACAAATGTGGTTTGTTGCATGGGTTTTGTTTTATTTTGCCAATGGTTTTGGTTTATTTTTAAATGATGTTCACTTTGATGTATTTGTCTATGTGGCCTTATTTTATGAAAAATGTGTAAAGCTATGGTTAATTAGAATTTTGAAATGTATTTTTGTTTGTTTGTCTTTTTTTGCTTTCCTTGTTTTGTTGACCAATAAAAATTACTTTAAAATTGTTAAGTTTGTCTTTTGTTACTTTTTCATGCTACATATGTTGACAGCTGCAGCTGAACTAGGTTTGGGCCTAACAAATTATGTGTGATTTTTGTCTAAGCTTCTTTCCTGGTGTGTAATCATGAAATGTTTGCCATGTTTATTCTCCCTGACTTTAAAGACAAAAACTGGTAAGTATTTTATTTATTCTGCAGTGGTCCTCAGCCCTCAAGTACCCCCGACAGGACATGTTTTGGGGATTTCTCTTATCAAGAATTGCTGTCCAGACTATTTTAAAGCACATGTGCAAGATGAAGGAAAACCTGCAAACATGGCCTGTGGGTGGGGGGGGGGGGGGGGGTTTGCTATTGGTGGACAGGCTTGACGTGCTGATTTACAGCACTGTGCTTAAATCTAGCGCAAGGCAATCCTATTCAAATTGTGGGTGTTTGAGGGAAGCCAAGTGAGTGTTAGAACCCCTGCTTTGTGTTTTTTTATTTTTGTGTTGAGCTTTGTGTCCCTTTTCTTAAAATTGGCTTCACTTCCTGTCACACAGCTGAACAGGAAGTGAGGTTAAAACCCTACCAGTGTCATTTCTTGGGGACACCGGTCAATCTAACTAGTGTCCCCATTAAGCAAATTGCACTCCAGCACTGCTGTGTACACCCCAAATCATGGGTCTTCAAACTACGGCCCTCCAGTTGTTCAGGAACTACAATTCCCATCATGCCTAGTCATGTCTGTGAATGTCAGTGCATTACAAGGCCTCATGGGATGTGTAGTTCTACAACAGCTGGAGGGCCGTAGTTTGAGGATCCCTGCCCCAAATGATTATTTAGTTTGGGGTTTAGTAAAGGCAAAGCCACTCTGCAGTACAAGCATAGTTGCTGAAAATCAGAGAGGAAGCACTGATGGTTTTAACATCCAATCCTGTAGAAGCAAAGTTGTTTTGTTTTCTTCCTTGCTTTGCACTTGTAGGAGTGGATTTGCCTTTAGTAAATGGACCCCAAAGTCCAAGATCCCTAATAATTTGGGGTGTACACAGCAAAATGCTAGAGTGCAATTTACATAATGGGAAACTATTTAGATTGATCTCTGTGTCCACAAGAAAATATATTAGTAAGGTTTTACCCTCACTTCCTGTTTGGCTATGTGACAGGAAGTGAATGAATTAGAAAGGGTGAAGACACCTCACAAATGTTGTCACTATCAGGGGTGCAGACATCCCCAAAAAAATGAGCAGATAATACTTATTTGCAAATTAATAATTTTTTAGTTAACATTGGGTGGGGTGCTCTAACGCACACATTCCTACATATTAGCAACGCTCTATCCTGGCCTATTGGCATGGTTATATTTTCTTAGGGCTCTCAATAAAACTCTATGAAATTTGTGCTTAAACTATAATCAACAAGTTTTATTTTCTTTCATTTTGGATAGAGTGAGGGAGGGTTATAGGCCCTGTCAGTTTATTTTGTATTATCTGTGTCCAATTGGGGAGATTTGCCTTCACTTCCTGCCCCATAGCCAAACAGGAAGTGAGAGAAAAACTATGCAAATTAACCACTTCCCGCCCAGCCTATGGCCGATTTACGTCCGGGAAGTGGTTACACAATCCTGACAGGACGTCCTGCAGGATTTCATGCCGCACGCGCCTGTGGGGGCACGCAGCGCGGCGATCGGTGATGCGGGGTGTCAGTCTGACACCCTGCATCTCCGATCTCGGTAAAGAGTCTCTCACGGAGACGGAGACTCTTTACCACGTGATCAGCCGTGTCCAATCACGGCTGATCACGATGTAAACAGGAAGAGCCATCGATGGCTCTTCCTCACTCGCGTCTTACAGACGCGAGTATAGGAGAGCCGATCGGCGGCTCTCCTGACAGGGGGCGTTCGCGCTGATTGTTTATCAGCGCAGCCCCCCCTCGGATCACCACACTGGACCACCAGGGATGCCCACCCTGGACCACCAGGGTGTGCAAAAACAAAAAAAATATAGAACAAAAAAACAAAAAGCATTAAAAAATAAGAAAAAAGATGCCAATCAGTGCCCACAAATGGGCACTGACTGGGAAAATCAGTGCCACCCCACAGTGCCCATCCATGCACAGTGCCCACCTATCAGTGCCCACCTGTGCCACCCATAAGTATCCATCAGTGCCACCCATAAGTGCCGCCCATAAGTATCCATCAGTGCCACCCATAAGTGCCGCCCATCTGTGCCGCCCATGAGTGCCCATCAGTGCCGCCTATGAGTGCCCATCAGTGCCGCATAGCAGCGCCGCCAATCAATGCCACCTCATCTGTGCCGTCAGTACTACCTCATCGATGTCCATCAGTGCCATCTCATCGGTGCCCATCAGTGCCGCCATATCAGTGCCCGTAATTGAAAGAGAAAAACTTATTTACAAAAAAATTAACCTAAGAAAAAGGTTTTTTTGTTTCAAAATTTGCAGTCTTTTTTTAGTTGTTGCGCAAAAAAAAAAACGCAGAGGTGATCAAATAACAACAAAAGAAAGCTCTATTTGTGGGGAAAAAAGGACGCCAATTTTGTTTGGGTACAGTGTTGTATGACCGCGCAATTGCCATTCAAAGTGCGACAGTGTTGAAAGCTGAAAATTGGCTTGGGCGGGAAGGTGCGTAAGTGCCTGGTATGGAAGTGGTTAAGGGAATCCAGTGCCCCCCCCAGAACTAGTGTGTGGGTCCCCTGAAAATTACTGGGCGGGGTTATACAAAAACAGGGTGTGACCTTGACAGGAAGGGGTGGGTCATTTTTCTATTAGGAGGTGCAGATATGTAGTCAGGCCTAGGGCAGAACCAAACCTTAATATACTACTGCATATTAGGGCTTATTTAGACCGGAACCGATTTACAGCGTGTTTTTATATTGTGGGAGGAAACCCACGCAGGCACAGGGAGAACATGCAAACTCCATGCAGATGCTGTCACGGGCGGGATTCGAACCAACGACTCTTTTGCTGCTAGGTCAAAGTGCTATACACTACACCACTGTGGTGAACGAACATGATTGCAGCTGAAAGCATGAGATCTTTTTTTTTTTTTTCAATACCATGCTTTCCAGCCTTATTGACCCCGCCTCTCTCCATAAAGAGGACCTGTCACACACTAGTCCTATTACAAGGGATGTTTACATTCCTTGTAATAGGAAGAAAACTGATCATTTTTTTTTTATTTTTTTATTTCAGTGTAAAACATTATAAAACGAAATAAAAATAAATAAGAAAACCCCAAAAAAAAATTTTAAAGCGCCCCGTCGCGACGAGCTCGCGCACAGAAGCAAACGCATACGCGAGTAGCGCCCGCATATGAAAACAGTATTCAAACCACACAAGTGAGGTATCGCCGCGATCGTTAGAGTGAGAGCAATAATTCTAGCCCTAGACCTACTCTGTAACTCAAAAAATGCAACCTGTAGAATTTTTTAAACGTCGCCTATCGAGATTTTTAAAGGGTAAAAGTTTGACGCCATGCCACGAGCGGGCGCAATTTTTAAGCGTGACATGTTGGGTATCATTTTACTCGGCGTAACATTATCTTTCACAATATAGAAAAAAATTGGGCAAAATGTATTGTTGTCTTATTTTTTAATTCAAAAAAGTGATTTTTATCCAAAAAAAGTGCGCTTGTAAGACCGCTGCGCAAATACGGTGTGACAAAAAGTATTGCAATGACTGCCATTTTATTCCCTAGGATGTCTGCTAAAAAAAAATATATAATGTTTGGGGGTTCTGATTAATTTTCTAGCCAAAAAATTGTGATTTTCACATGAAGGAGAGAAGTGCCAGAATTAACCCGGTGGGCAAGTGGTTAAAGTACTCATGGCTATAAAGAATAGAGTCATTGCTCATTAAAAAAAAAAAAAAAAAAGGGGGTCCCTCCAAATTAAATTACCAGGCCCTTCAGGTCTGGAATGGATATTAAGGGGAACCCCGCCGTAAAAACCCCCAAAAAAAAAGACGTGCGGTTCCCGGCAAATATCCATTCCAGACCCTTCAGGTCTGGTGTGGATTTTAAGGGGAACTCCACCCCAAATTGAAAAAAAAAATGGCGTGGAGTCCCCCTAAAAATCCACACCAGACCCTTATCCGAGCACGTTGACCTGGCCGGCCGCAGAAAAGAGGGGGGGACAGAGTGCGGCCCCCCCCCTCTCCTGAACCGCACCAGGCCACATGCCCTCAACATGGGGAGGATGTCCCCATGTTGATGGGGACAAGGGTCTCATCCCCACAACCCTTGCCCGGTGGTTGTGGGGGTATGCGGGCGGGAGGTTTATCAGAATCTGGAAGACCCCTTTAACAAAGGGGACCCCCAGATCCTGACCCCCCCCCCCTGTGTGAAATGGTAATGGGGTACATTGTACCTCTACCATTTCACCCCAAAAAAAATGTCAAAGTGATAAAAATGACAGTAGCCGGTTTTTGACAAATCTTTTAATAAAATCTTCTTTTCTTCTTTCCTTCGGGTTTCTTCCGCTGCTTCTTTCTTCTAGTCCACATCTTGCCCGACGTCTTCTTCTATCTTCTCCGTCCGTCCTTCCGCCTTCTGGTCCCGCATCTTGCCCGTTGTCTTCTCCGTCCGCCTCCTCGTCCGCATCTTGGGTCTTCTGCGGTCTTCTTCTCGGTCCGCCGCCTTCTCGTCCCCTGCGTTTGAATTTGATTTGGCCGCCGTTTTCCCGCTCCTGGGACCCGCCCCCCTCTGACGCCACAAGTAAACTCCTTAGAAGGTCATGTGCGTCAGAGGGGGGCGGGGTCGCAGAGCGTCACACAGCGGGGGAATTCAATTTCAATCGCGCCGCCCGGAGAAGAAGTTCCCGCCGTGTCACACTCATGTGACCCCGCCCCCCTCTGACGCCACAAGTAAACTCCTTAGAAGGTCATGTGCGTCAGAGGGGGGCGGGGTCACATGAGTGTGACACGGCGGGAACTTCTTCTCCGGGCGGCGCGATTGAAATTGAATTCCCCCGCTGTGTGACGCTCTGCGACCCCCGCCCCCCTCTGACGCACATGACCTTCTAAGGAGTTTACTTGTGGCGTCAGAGGGGGGCGGGTCCCAGGAGCGGGAAAACGGCGGCCAAATCAAATTCAAACGCAGGGGACGAGAAGGCGGCGGACCGAGAAGAAGACCGCAGAAGACCCAAGATGCGGACGAGGAGGCGGACGGAGAAGACAACGGGCAAGATGCGGGACCAGAAGGCGGAAGGATGGACGGAGAAGATAGAAGAAGACGTCGGGCAAGATGTGGACTAGAAGAAAGAAGCAGCGGAAGAAACCCGAAGGAAAGAAGAAAAGAAGATTTTATTAAAAGATTTGTCAAAAACCGGCTACTGTCATTTTTATCACTTTGACATTTTTTTTGGGGTGAAATGGTAGAGGTACAGTGTACCCCATTACCATTTCACACAGGGGGGGGGTCAGGATCTGGGGGTCCCCTTTGTTAAAGGGGTCTTCCAGATTCTGATAAACCTCCCGCCCGCATACCCCCACAACCACCGGGCAAGGGTTGTGGGGATGAGACCCTTGTCCCCATCAACATGGGGACATCCTCCCCATGTTGAGGGCATGTGGCCTGGTGCGGTTCAGGAGAGGGGGGGGGGCCGCACTCTGTCCCCCCCTCTTTTCTGCGGCCGGCCAGGTCAACGTGCTCGGATAAGGGTCTGGTGTGGATTTTTAGGGGGACTCCACGCCATTTTTTTTTTCAATTTGGGGTGGAGTTCCCCTTAAAATCCACACCAGACCTGAAGGGTCTGGAATGGATATTTGCCGGGAACCGCACGTCTTTTTTTTTTTTGGTTTTTACGGCGGGGTTCCCCTTAATATCCATTCCAGACCTGAAGGGCCTGGTAATTTAATTTGGGGGAACCCCTACACATTTTTTTGTTTGTTTTATGAATGAATCCCTTTAGAATTGTCAGAGCCGACAATTCATTATAGCCGCGTGTGAATTTTTAAATGACTTTTTTCCTTCAGAATGTCACTTTGTGCAGGGGGAGTTCTAAGTGCGGGAAAAATGCGCTATTTCACATGCTGACATTACACCCCCCCTAGGTACGAAATTTAAAGGAATATTTCACTTTTATTGTTTCACTTTAAGAATTATTAATTTCACTGCTCCCGAAAAAACGGCCGTTTTAAAAAATAAAAAAAGCATTGATACATGTTCCCTGGGGCAGGACAGAGGTCCCCAAACACTTTTTAGGACAAAACTTGCAGATTAGCCTTTAAAATGAACACTTTTGATTTCTCCCATAGACTTCTATAGGGAGTTCGGCGCGGCTTTACATATTACTTTCAATGCGCCGGCTGCTACGCTGGTTCATGCGCCCAATTAAGCCTCCACCCGGAGTACTAATTAACGCATGAACCAGCGCAGCGCACAGAGCATAGTAAATCAGGCCCCAGGTGTCACTCATGTTAAAGCTTTTTTTTGTATATATCTTCACATGCTTATTAACTTGACAAGGTGTGTAGAGATTTATGAAGCAACGGCAATATTATCACTAAAAAAACTAAGCAATAAAGGGGCGTGGTAACTATTTTTGGTAGTAAGCATATAAAGTATATTTGACCTTACCCCTGCTTCACTTTACCTCTACCTTTATGCAGAACGGGGGAATGAAGCATTCCTCCCCCCCCCCCTTTTTTTTTTTTTTTTTTTTTTTCACAAATCTCGACACGTTGTATTAAGATTTGTTTTCCAAGGTACTGTAATTATACTTGTGATAAAAAGGTTTATACTCCCCTCGGGGTCGTACCAGGGGCTCTAGTACAAGCGGGAGGTACCACACGGTCAAGGGGGGGGATTTGGTTATCACTTTTTCTTTTTCAGATTTCATGGTCGGTTTATGACGGGTTTTGTCTTTTTGGGGGGGAGAGAGAGAGAGGGAGGGACACGCATTTGCGTGGCTGTGGGATGTGTGAGAGAGAGTTTAGTGAGGTCATTGGACAAGCCCTTAAGGGGTGCCCAGCAGGGCGGGGTAGGAAGGGGGTGGGTGGGGGGGGAAGGGTATGGGGGGTGTTAAGGGGGTGGTGCCCAGTAGGGCGGGGTAGGAAGGGTGTGGGTGGGAGGGGAGGGAGGGTATGGGAGGTGTTAAAGGGAGGGGTTAGGGAGCGTATATTACTCAAATCAAGAGCAGTGATGGCGGAAACGGGGGAGGCGAGTGAGGGGAGGCTAGGGGGTTTTCGGACCCAGTTAGTAAAAGGAGTGCTGGCCAAATACCTGTACTGCTGGACTAGAGTGGTGTATCCTACTATTATGTCAGTCTGTCTAGATGCAGGATAGATTATTGGCCATCACCTCCTGGAACGTTCGAGGTATGGGAGACCCAATTAAGCGAACATCAGTCATGTCACTCCTGGAAGAGGGTATGCCGGGACTCTTATGCCTACAAGAGACACACTTGACTAAGGACACTGTCCCACTACTGAACAGTCGTAAATTTCAGGCTCAGTTCCACTCAGTGCATTCCTCCTATTCAAGGGGGGTGAGCATTTTGGTGGGGAGGGGGGTGACGTTTTCCTGCACTGAGTCCCAGTTAGATGATCAAGGCCGATACATATTTCTCTTTTGCCTAATTGAGAATAGCCCATACGTTTTGGCTAATATGTATATCCCCCCACCATTTAAACTAGATGTTTTAAACAAACTCCTCGAATTCACACTCAATAAACCAGGGGTTCCAGTGATAGCCATAGGGGACTATAACGAGGTGTTAGATGGAAGCCTGGATAGATTTCCTCCGAGAAAAAGATCTGGTGAGGGGCGACTAGCTCGATTCCTGGAGGAAATAGGAATGAGAGATATATGGAGAACTTACTTTCCACAAGATCGCCAGTACTCATGCTATTCTAGCTCCCATCATACGCTTTCCAGAATAGACCTGGCAGTGGGTAGTGATGATGCAATGTCCTTGGTGAAGAAAATTTACTATGGCCCCAGAGGGGTTTCGGACCATTCCCCTCTGGTGCTAATAATAAAGATTGGAGTTAAAGTCTCCCGTAGCGAGTGGAGATTTAATCCAGGTTGGCTGGAGTTGATTGGTGACCCAGAGATCCTGATGTCTAGACTAAAAGAATTCGTATATATTAACACAGGATCTGCTCCAACGGGAATAGTGTGGGACTCTCTGAAAGCTTTTTTGCGCGGCATTGCTAATTCAGCAGGTAGCCAGGGTGAAAAGGGAAGGGAGAGAGCAAGAGGGCAAGTTGGCCCGTGAGACCACTCAAGCTGAAGTAAGGTTTATTGAGCAACCCACCCCAGCCACGCGGGAAACATGGTTGACAAAACAGCTAGAATATAAAACAGCTACTTTGAAATGTGCGGAGAACAAGCGGACTCTACAAAGGCAGTGCCAGTTTGGAGAGGGAGAGAAGGTAGGGCGGATGCTATCCCTTCTGAGTAGGACTAACTCCCCTCCGTCAAATATCCCAGCAATAAAGACAATAGGGGGAGAAATATCCATGGACGGCCAGGTGATCTTACAAACATTTTGTGAATATTACAAAGAATTGTACAAATCTAAAGGGGGGGCTGAGAGTGGAGCTATGGAATCATTTTTTCAGAAAATAATAGTCCCTACCCTGCTAGACGAGGACAGACAGGCCTTGGATGCACCAATCACGTTAAACGAAATTCAGCAAGCCGTAACTTCAATGTCAAACCAGAAATCCCCTGGCCCGGATGGACTACCTATCGAGGTGTATAAGAAATTTGGCGAGATTTTGCTACCAAAGTTGTTGAAGGCTCTGGAGGGGGCTGAGAGTGGAGGCACTCTTCCCCACTCAATGCTGGAAGCAACTATCATAGTGATTCATAAAGAGGGGAAAGATAAATTGTTCCCCTCATCTTATCGCCCAATTTCTTTGCTACCTACCGATGTTAAGATCTTAGCCAAAATTTTAGCAACTCGCTTAAATAGATCCATTAGTAAACTTATTCACCCAGATCAGTCAGGGTTTATACCAGGCAGGGCAACAACTATTAATATAAGAAGAACTTTTTTAAATATAGAAATACCAACTGATAATGAGAGGCCCAGAGCAGTGTTATCTCTTGATGCCGCTAAGGCATTCGATAGCCTTGAATGGAGATATTTATGGGAAGTATTAGAGAAATTCGGCTTCGGGCCTTGCTTTGTTAGATGGGTTAAATTACTATATAGCGAGCCAAGAGCTAAAATTAAAATTAATAATGAGACATCGGAATTTTTTCAACTGGAGCGAGGGACGAGACAGGGGTGTCCTCTGTCCCCCCTTCTGTTCACCCTCGCCATGGAACCACTTGCAATAATGGCCAGGGCGAGGTCGGACATAATGGGGTTCAGAAGACACCAAGGGGAAGACAAGATTGCATTATTTGCAGATGACATCTTGTTCTTTCTGGGGGATGTTGAAACCACTCTAGACAAAGTGATACAACTGGTAAATGACTTTGGTCATTTCTCAGGTTTGACAATTAACTGGGAAAAATCTGCCCTTTTACCACTGGATCCAGTCGATCTCCAGCTCCTGCCAAGTGCTTCTCAATTAAGCGTGGTCACAAAATTTAAATACCTAGGCATTTGGATAGCGAAAGATATTACCCAATACGCCAGTTTAAATCTCGATCCACTGTTACTAAAGTGGAAAAATAAATGTGATATCTGGAAAAGACTTCCCCTTTCTGTAGCAGGACGATGCAACTTAATCAAAATGATATGGCAACCGCAATTAATATACCTGCTCCATAACGCACCTTTATGGCTGGGATATAAATGGTTCAAGAATATAGAATCGCTATTTAGAGAACTTATATGGAGGGGAGGCCAAGCCAGGATAAGTTTGCAAACACTCCAGCTGCCAGTAAAAGAAGGGGGTATGGCGGTTCCACACCCAAAGTTATATTTTATTGCGTCACAACTGCAACATTTGGTAGGGTGTGGAACCTTTGAGGGAGACGGCTTTATTAGCCGCTTGATGTTAACGGGTAATCCCCATAAATTGTTGGCGGAAGCCCTAGAGGCAGATTATTTCCCCCATAAATTTCCAACTATAAAATTGGCTATTAAAGTATGGCACACAATAAAGACCTTATTGGGATATAGTGGTCAAACAGAATTCTCCCCCCTATGGAATAACAATAATCTACAGGAAATAACAAGCATAGAAGAATCGAGAGAATGGAAGAGTCAAGGTATAACTCGCTTAAAGCATCTGTTTGAGGGTAACACCCTAAAATCATTCTCAGATTTAACAAGAGAATTTAATATTCCCAACAAAACATTTTACAAATATCTGCAGGTCCGCCATGCTATTCAAGTACAATTTAGTTCTAAAACAATGGTATGGACCCAGATCCCCGTCCTTCTCAAAGTAATCAGGGCAAGTACGGCCAAGGGCTTAATAACAGTAACATATAACAGCTTGAGTGCTAGTGCGATAAGCAGAGCGGGCCCGGCCAAGAGTAAAGAAGCGTGGGAAAGAGACCTGGGAACAATACCATCTGAACAGTGGGAGAGAATTCTGCATCAATGCGCCTGTGTTTCAATCGCCCCAGCGCAAAGATTGTCCCATTTGTTTTTACTGCATAGGGTATATCATACCCCGCATAAAATGTTTAAACTGGGGTGGAGACAGAATAACGAATGCCCGAGATGCAAAGATAAAGGGGATTTAATTCACATGGTCTGGAAGTGCCCCAAACTTTATGATTTTTGGGTAGAAATAATAGAGAGGATAAACAAGGTATTTGGAACATCCCTCAATCCAGTGGCCAGGACTTGTCTACTGGGGTGTATAGAAGATATAAGGGCACCTCAGGGCAGCTTGGAAGCTATATTGAGGTGCCTTTTCCAGGCACGAAAAACGATAGCCCAAAAATGGCAGGCGCAGACGCCCCCGTCGGTAGATAACTGGTTAGCGACTATGAATCTAACAATTTCAAATGAGAGAGTATATTTTACTAGACAGGGGAACTATGGGAAATTCACTAGCATATGGGGGCCGTGGCAGAGGGCGGTGTGGAACATATGAGGATGGCACTTGAGGAAGGGACTCCAGGGTAACGCGCCCCCCCCCCCTTTCCCACCCCCCCTCCTCCCTCTCCCGTTGGAAGTGGCTATCACCCATTGCGGTGGGAGTATGGTTGATGGGTGCTCTAATGGGGATTGGCGATATAGGGCATGTGATCACAAGTATCGTCACAAGAGAAAAGGGTAGAGAACGGACTCCCCCTCTCTTCTGTGCTCGTCTGTCCGCTTAGTGGATTAACAAATGGGGTAATACGCTCCCTTAGGTAGTTGGGGGGAGGGTGGGGGGAGGGGGGGTGATTGGATACAGGGTTACAAGACGTAGAAGATATCAGGTACATCTGATTATACAGGCTAAGAATATGTTTAGTACTGATTATAGTATGTTGTCTTCTCTTTCTTTTTTCTGTTCGTATAATGCTAGATGGTTACCTGTTAAAATAATTGTCTGATGTATAAGTAATCTTAAAATCAAATAAAAAGAAATTAATTTAAAAAAAGGAATGATGCTCTGTTGGACCTGATAATCTCAAACCATGCAGAGCTTATTACTAATGTTCAGATAAAGGAACACCTGGGTAGCAGTGATCATAACATGATTTCATTTAATGTTAACTATAAGCAAGAAATACATACAGGAAATATTAAAACACTAAATTTTAAGAGAGCAAATTTTCCAAGGATGAGGGCCGCTCTCCAGGACTTGGACTGGGAGGGACTATTGACACAGATGAACACAGAACAGAAATGGGAATTTTTCAAAAAGACTGTGTGGAACCTCAGTGCAAAGTATGTTCCCATGGGCAATAAGTTTAAAAGGCTAAAAATAAAACCTATGTGGCTCACGGGCAAAGTTAAAAAAGCTATAAACAATAAGAAAGTAGCTTTTAAAAAATATAAAAATGAAGGAACACTAGTGTTGTTTAAATGTTACAAAGAATATAACAGGATATGTAAAAAGGAAATCAAGGATGCAAAAATTCAAAATGAACGACAGATTGCAAAAGATAGTAGGACAAACCCCAAAAAATTATTTAAATATATTAATAGTAAAAAGGTGAAGTCTGAGCATGTAGGCCCCTTACAAAATAATCTAGAGTGGGTGACTGGGGACAAAGAGAAGGCAAATTTATTAAATGCTTTCTTCAGCTCTGTGTATACAATGGAGCATGGGGGAGCTCATGTCCATAATGGGGGTGGGAGTGACACAGCCCCAAATCCACAATGGCTCAAAAGTGATATGGTCCAGAAATATTTAGACAGAATAAAGCTGGATAAAGCACCTGGACCTGATGGCATCCACCCACGGATCCTAGGTGAGTTGAGCTCTGTCATTTCAAAGCCACTGTATCTAATATTTAGGGACTCATTAATGACAGGAATAGTACCACTGGATTGGCGTAGAGCCAATGTGGTGCCTATATTTAAAAAGGGAACAAAGTCTTTACCAAGTAACTATAGACCTGTTAGTCTAACTTCTATAGTTGGGAAGATACTGGAACGTTTAATAAAAGACCATTTGGATGAGTTCTTGCAGGAAAAAAACTATTTAAGCAGCAGACAACATGGATTCATGAAAGACAGAAGTTGTCAGACAATTTCCTTTTATGAAGAGGTAAGTAAAACCCTGGACAGAGGAGTGGCTGTGGACGTGATATATTTGGATTTTGCAAAAGCGTTCGATACAGTTCCGCACACACGGCTCATGTGTAAGGTAAGGTCTACAGGATTGGATATATCAGTTTGTAAATGGATAGAAAATTGGCTGAAAGACAGAATTCAGAGAGTCGTGGTTAATGATTCTTACTCTGAATGGTCCAAGGTTATCAGTGGTGTACCCCAAGGTTCAGTGCTGGGACCCTTACTTTTCAATATATTTATAAATGATATTGGGTCTGGGATCAAAAGTAACATTTCTGTCTTTGCAGATGACACCAAGCTATGCAGTGGAATAACGTCCTTGCAGGATGTCGCCAATTTACAAGCCAACCTCAATGCTCTCTCTAATTGGGCGACTGAGTGGCAGATGAGGTTTAATGTTGATAAATGTAAAGTTATGCACTTGGGGGCTAAGAATATGCATGCATCATACATACTAGGGGGAGTACAACTGGGGGGATCTGTAGTGGAGAAGGATCTGGGGGTTTTAGTTGATCATAAGCTCAATAATGGCATGCAATGCCAAGCTGCGGTTTCCAAAGCGAGCAAAGTCCTTTCTTGTATTAAGAGAGGTATGGACTCCAGAGACAGAGATATAATTTTGCCCCTGTACAAATCATTAGTAAGACCTCATCTGGAATATGCAGTTCAGTTTTGGGCACCAGTTCTCAAAAAGGATATCGGAGAACTGGAGAAAGTGCAGAGAAGAGCAACCAAACTGATAAGAGGCATGGAGGAGCTCAGCTATGAGGAAAGATTAGAAGAACTAAATCTATTCACTCTTGAGAAGAGGAGAATTAGGGGGGATATGATCAACATGTACAAATATATAAGAGGTCCATACAGTGTACTTGGTGTTGAGTTATTCACTTTACGGTCAACACTGAGGACAAGGGGGCACTCTTTACGTCTAGAGGAAAAGAGATTTCACCTCCAAATACGGAAAGGTTTTTTCACAGTAAGAGCTGTGAAAATGTGGAACAGACTCCCTCCAGAGGTGGTTCTGGCCAGCTCAGTAGATTGCTTTAGGAAAGGCCTGGATTCTTTCCTAAATGTACATAAAATAACTGAGTACTAAGATTTGTAGGTAAAGTTGATCCAGGGTAAATCCGATTGCCTCTCGGGGGATCAGGAAGGAATTTTTTCCCCTGCTGTAGCAAATTGGATCATGCTCTGCTGGGGTTTTTTGCCTTCCTCTGGATCAACTGTGGGTATGGAGTTGGGTGTATGGGATTGTATTGTGTTTTTTATTTTGTTTGTTTATTTTTTTTGTGGTTGAACTGGATGGACTTGTGTCTTTTTCCACCTGACTAACTATGTAACTATGTAACTATGTAACTATGTTGGCATACAGATTGTTGTCCTGCAAGTGTGGATGCTAAGCTCATCCCTAACGGTGCTGCTGAAGCTTACCTGCACACGTCTGGTGCAAAGTTAAAGCTGCTTTTATGAGGGGTAACTTTAGACCGGACGTATGACCTATGCGCGGCGCGCGTAGCATGCGTCGGGCACGCGTACCTTTGTGGATCGCCGTATCTCCCTCATTTGCATATTTGCATAGCAAATCAATGGTGCGTCCAGTGTATACTTGTGCCCACGATGCGCCGGCGCAGAAAAATTACGTCGGTCGGAAAAAAATATTTTTCAGGCGTATTTCGTTTTGTGGATACGGCGCATAGATACGACGGCGCATATTTACACTTACGCCGTGCATCTCGAGATACGCCGGCGTAAGTGCTTTGTGGATCTGCCCCCAAGTACGTTTAGGTGCAACCTATACAGCACAAGTGCAGTAAACAACAAGTACGTTTAGGTGCAAACTATACAGCACAAGTGCAGTAAACACCAAGTACGTTTAGGTGCAACCAATACAGCACAAGTGCTGTAAACACCAAGTACGTTTAGGTGCAAACTATACAGCACAAGTGCAGTAAACACCAATAGGTAGATTCACAAAGAGTTAGGCCGGCTTATCAGTAGATAAGCCGACCTAACTCTGAATCTACGCTGGCGTTTGTTTAAGTGTATTCTCAAACAGAGATACACTTAAACAAAGCTAAGATAGGCCGTTCTATCTTAGCTTGCAATGTTTCTGTTGTCCGCTAGATGGCGCTTCCATTGCGGCCGGCGTAGATTATGTAAATGAGGGGATATGCCGATTCACGAACGTACGCCAGGCCTACACCGTCGCATTACGTCGTTTCCGTAAGGGATAGGCCACCTAAAGTTATTCCACCTATGAGGTGGAATAACAATGTTAAGTATGGCCGCCGTTTTTAACGTCGTTTGCGCAAGTCATCCGCGAATCGGGATTTACGTCGTTTACGTACACGTCGAAATCAATAGGCCCGTACGGCCTACTTAGCCGCAATGTGCACTGGGAAATGTAGTCGCCCGGCGCATGCGCAGTATCAAAAAATTTAAAAAAACGTGAGGTCAAGCCTCATTTCCATACAACACGCCCCCTCCAAGTCATTTGAATTAGGCGCCCTTACGCCCGCTCGTTTTAGGCTACACCGCCGTAGATTAGCAGGTAAGTGGTTTGTGAATCACTACTAGCCTAAAAAGGCTAGGCCGTCCTAAATTTAGGCAAATGTACGTGAATCTACCTACAAGTACGTTTAGGTGCAAACTATACAGCACAAGTGCAGTAAACACCAAGTTACGTTTAGGTTCAACCTATACAGCTCACGGGCAATACAACCACGTTAGAAGACTGCAGCTAGCACAATCAACTGCCTGACCAAATAGGAATAGCTGATCTAGCTAAACTATACAGTCGTATTAAATATATGTACAACACCTGGGAATGTATATATGATTAGGGGTTGTCCCGATACCACTTCTTTTGAGGCACCGAGTACCAAGTAGCGATACTTTTTTTCAAGTACTCACACGATACCGAATACCGATACTTTTTTTTTAATGTCACTGTGACAGTGGCGGTATTTTTTTTTTTTTTTTACAACTTTTATTTTTTACTATTTTTTTTTTTTACAGTGATTTCTTTTTTTTCTGTTTAGGGGGGGGGGCTGTGAGTGGATTCTCAGTGTGCTTTTTTTTTATTAACATTTTTATTTCTTTTTCTAAATAATATTTATTGCAATTTTTTTTTTAATCAGCCCTCTGTTGCGGGTCTTTGGAGAGATATCAAGGGGTCTTAACAGACCTTCGACATCTCCCGCCTTTAAGACTGACCGCTCTTGATGGCCTCAAAATACACCAAACATTACATTATTTTCCTTATCCCGGTTTGCAGCAGAGGCTAGCAATGTTCATCAAGAGCTTTTTCATAGACACTCATTAGAAATCTGTCTCCCGTTCATGCAACAAATAGCGTAACTTGACACAAATTCATGTAATGATCTGTGATATCTTCTCTTGCAATCTGTATGTAAAAGCTCGTTGCAGAGTTGCCCAATAGATTAGCACTATACAACTGCCGGGACAATGTCAGCAACAGTACGATCTTTCAATTAATACCTAAGTTGCTTGCAACTGCGATATATAGTACCTAGTGAGTGTACAGCAGCAGTATTCAGCTGTTCACATGACACAATCTATTTTACTTCCTTACCCGAGGACTGCTCCGCTCTCGGTTCCTGCTTTGTTACTTGCTCTCCACCCCTCTCAGGCAGTTCTCTCATCCTGCTCTCCCGCCCTCCCCCCCCTCAGCATGTTCTTAGGCGCTCCCCGCCTCCTCTAAGCCCGCTCTCAGCCCGCGCTCTCCACCCGCTCGTCGCTGGGAAAAAGAAAATATCAGGTGAAGTTCTCCACCCCTCAGCACGTTCTCGGCCGGCTCTCCGCCCACTGTCCGCATGTTATCAGGCCGCTCTCTACCCCCTCTCAGCCCGCACTCTCCACCCACTCGTCGCTGGAAAAAAAATATCAGGTGAAGTTCTCCACCCCGCAGCACATTCTCGGCCGGATCTCCACCCACTGTCCGCCCTTCAGCATGTTATCAGGCCGTTCTCTACCCTCCTCTAAGCCCGCTCTCCGCCCACTTGTCACTGAAATAAAAAAAAAAGTATCGGGTGAAGCATCGGGTCATTTGCGCGAGTACAAGTACTCGCGCAAATGCTCAGTATCGGTCCCGATGCCGATACTAGTATCGGTATCGGGACAACCCTAATATATATCCTCTACACACTGTAAATTTAACTAAACTGACTAGCCTGTCTGCTCTATCTATCTAGTAAAAAATACACTGTCTCTCTCTCTCTATAGGACTGATCTTCTCATTAACAACGCCGCAACACACTACACGAGGCCGGCTTGCAGGCGGCCTTTTATAGTGTGGGGCATGTGTTAAAGCCCTGAGCCATAATTGGCCAAAGCCACCCTGGCTTTGGCCAATTATGGCTCTCCGTTTTTTGCGCGCTGTGATTGGCTAAGCATGCGGGTCATAGTGCATGCTTGGCCAATCATCAGCGCGCAATGCCGCAGTGAATTATGGGCCGTAACGCGTCACTCGAATTTGGCGCGAACGACCCGTTTTGTTTGAATTTCGACGAACAATCGAACAGGCAATGTTCGAGTCGAACATGGGTTCGAGTCGAACGCGAATCTCATCCCTAATCTCCTGTATCATGTCTGCAGTCTCTAATCATCTCCTGTATCATGTCCATAGTCTCTGATCATCTCCTGTATCATGTCCATCATGTGCTCGCTCCAGAGGCCCCTCCACATTTGAGTTCCCATTTTAAATGCAAGTTGGAACTCAGTGATGTAAAGGGCAAAGCAGTGGACTCTGTTATACAGGTAATCTTCGGTCTCCAGAGCTCCCCCTCCCTTACACTAGAGTTCCCCTTTACACCAAAGTCTGCTGGCTCCCCCTTAGATCATGATCTGCAGCATTCCCCTTAGACGCGAGTTTCACAACTCGCATTCGGCGCTCTATAAGTATTTATTCCAATCCAATCCAATCCAATATCAGAGTTCCCTTGCACTGTAAGGGAGAATCCTGCAGACTCTGATATATGGGGGAACTCTGTGCTGGCTGGGTTATATTAACCTGACCTTCATGTAAATGGAGAAATATGTGTATAATATATATTTGATTAAAGAAGAATTGGTTAGAGAAAATTCTATAAACGATGAATTCATAGTTCATAGAATTTAAAACTCTTAATATATGCAATTTATACAGTTAATTTTTATTGCTTGAATTATTTTTCCCATTATGGATGTGAGTGGGGCCTCATGTCTTAGATTTGCCTAAGGCCTCACAAAGCCTAGAGCCGCCTCTGGCTCTAGGATGTCTTGCGGCAGGCCAGGAAAATCTCGCCCCATTTCAGAAGATCTTACACGGCCATGGCTCGCCTTGCTGACATTCAACAGTGACACAACCTGCCGTCAGACGTCTTATTTGTGACTGCCCGACGCGATGGAACTCAACATTGTATATGCTTGATAGGCTGCTCCAGCAGAAACGTGCAGTTAACGACTACCTGCACGAACTCTGCGGCAGGACAGGTTCTGGGGAGCCTGTTTGTTTTGCACCGCGCCAGTGGCTTCTCATGCGCGACTCATGCAGACTTCTGCGGCCATTTGATGAGATCACCAAACTGGTCAGTCGCAGCCAGGGCGCCATCAGTGACATTGTACCTTACGCCTTCTTTCTGGAGCGTGCATTGCGTTGTGTCATTGATCAAGCTTTTTGAGGAGCAGGAATATGAGGAAGTCGCAATGCTTATTTTGCGCCATTCCATAGAATAACGCATATTCAGATTATACCATTATTGTAGGTGGAATGGAGACTATCTGCAGGTGTGCGCTAGGAATCCCGACCATACTGATCAGACACAGCAGAGACAAGAACGCACATCCGCCTATAACCACTAATGTTCTTGCTGAGTGAGCATATCCCCTCCTCAACAATCGTCCGCGCTAATGCACAGAGGGCTTCTCGTTGGCGGACATATCCCCATGCCGCAAACATCACATTCCAACCTCAAGACATTTTCTACTACCAGACAGGATTCAACCAGTCTCAGACTGCCCCAATCAGCTCTTTAGAGCGGGTTGCGGAAGTACTAACACTGGGTGACACTATGACAATACATATTAGATATATTGTAAGGGGTTAGCTCGGTAGCGGGGTGTGTGATCCCTTGGATGGGTTCACCACACACTGAATTTATACAGACTGACAGTCGAAGACGGTTGAAAACAACGTTTTTGGTTTATTTTTCCATCTTGCTGGAAAACAATTGCAAGCATCCAAACAGCATAAACAAAATCAAACATAAAATAAATCCTAGCCACTCTGGGCGTCTACCTTCCACACAGGAACCTATCTATGGAGTCTGACTCAGCCTAGCGCTGGGCAGACAGTGCTGGTCGTACAGCACAAAACAATAGTCTTTTGATTTTTTATCACACAGAAAAATCAATCCTCTCCTCACCTCCTCATAAGACCTTCTGGTACTGCTCTCCTTACTCACAAAGACTCAGGATGATGCAGCCAATTAGTGGTAATCCTTTGGACTACTTATAGAGGCCTTAATTGCCTCATTCTGAACAGCTGAAGTTTTTCAACGGCCTCAAACCTTTCCTGGCTACATTTTTCAGCCGACGCCTAATAACAATTAGTGTATTGTCTAACAAGGCAGAAATGTATAGTCTGCGGGGGGTGTGGTTGCAAGATGAAGGAGTAGAGTAACACACGCTCAGACCTCTCCCTAAACCACCTGGCTAAACTGGAGAAGTTGATGACACTGACTGATGAGAAGACTGATGAGAGACTTGCTGGCTGGTGGACGGAGGGTTTGTGCAGAAGCATTCATTGCATTTATTGTATACTGTGCATACCCTGTATACTCTGCATATTCAGTGTGTTCTGCAGTGCATACCTCGTACAACTCACATATCTTTCATACTCTGCATACCGGTCACAGTTAAAAAACAAAAGCCATAACCATCAACAGGACTTTAATGGGACTCAATGAAGTGGATGTGTGGCGGCTTTTAGTGCTGTGATTACCATTACTGTTACCTTTGCTGGATTCCTGGAATGAGGAGGAGGAAGACTGGACCCCGCAGTGTCAGAGTGCAGAGAGGTGTGGAACAGCCAGAGATCCAAAGGTTTTTTCCTTTGACCCGCGCAGTCGCAGCGGCCGCCACTGCAACAGAGGACACCGCCACTGCCATCGCCGTGCAGGAGCGCAGGTGCGGGCAGGGATCTTCAGTGTCATCGGAGCCATCAGAGCCCTGTGAGGTCCGGGAGAGCCGGAGGAGCGCCTGTGTGCGGATAAGATACTCTGTGCATGACACAGGAGAGGTACGAGGTGCGTAGGGGCTTGGCAAACAGGAAAGACACTGCAATATACAGATTTATCACTAAGAGGACCCCCCAACCCATAGAGATATTGCCTGAGATCATTGGGAACTGACAGATAAGCTGTAGTAAAAGCACGAGAAATAATATATTGACATTAACAGTACTCAGTGGGTTAATGTGGAGGGGGGAAGAAGATTGTGTTTTCCCCTAGTTCTAGTTCAAAGCTCAAATGGTAAAATCTGAGCCCAGATATAAAACAGCAGAAACATGGAGACTGAGGAGATTGATATCAGGACTTTGCTTTTTGGCTCTCCCAACCAGGCAGATTCTACAAACATTGCCAACAACGTGCTTATATGGAGCAAATCTGTCTCTAGAGCTGGAGGAATGATATGGAAGCTTTGGTAGCCAGAGTTGAGGAGACGCACCAGAGAGATTTGGAAGCAGTACGAGGAGACATAAAAACACTTTCGGATAAATTAGATATTAATGAGAGTCGGTTGAGTGTCCTAGAAAATCGGTTTACACATTTAGAGCAGACACAAACACAATATCCACCGACGTGTAATGACATACAGTTAAAGCTGGAAGAAATTTAGGACCGTAGCCGTCGCAAAAATTTGAGGTTCAGGGGGATCCCAGAAACAATTGAAAGAGAGAAACTGCAAGAGACTATTTATTCAATTTGTCTTCAAATAATTGTTACTCCCCCATCCCAAACATTTGAATTCAAACGAGTTCACAGATCACTGGGTCCACGCTCAGTAAATGCAGATAGGCCTAGGGATGTGATTTGCTGTTTCCACCGATATTCAGATAAAGAGGCTATTAGCCGGGCATCCTGGGTGGCGGGGGAGATAAGATACGAGGGGTCTCAAATAAAAATTATGCCTGATCTCTCACGGGCTACCCTTCAGCGGAGAGCAATACTACGCCCCCTATTAGATATCATTAAAAAATGTGGTGGGACGTACCGCTGGGGATACCCGCTTTCTTTAACAATCAAGAAAAATCAGCAATCCTTCCCTCTTAAACAACCCACAGACTTACCAGAATTGTTTAAATTTTTGGAAGTAGATTCTGTGGAAGTGCCAGACTGGCTACAATTTATTCCTAATTTTTCTAAACGAATAAAAAATGTGGCTATAGATAAAATAACGCCAACCCAGAAAAAAGAAGGCGGGGGAGATACCTGGGTCCATCTGAAGTGAGATAGAGAATTTGAAGAATACCCCTGATATAAAAGTTTTTTTTTGTTTGTTTTTTTATGTCCCAACTTTTTTTCAGGAGGGATTTTCCGATTTTTTTTTTTTAATCATTTAAATAAAAGTTGGATCTATATGTCTCTTCCCAATCCCTCTATTTGTGAAAAAAAATGTCCGTTAAGGACCATTTATATGTTGTTTAAGGGGCAGTGAGAGGGAAGAAGGAAGGGTTAAGGGAAGAGAAAAGGGGGGAAGGGAAAGGGAAGAAATGGGAAAAGAAAGTGAGGGAACAGTATATGGTGATGAATTTAGGTGAAGGATAACTGGATATTATCTTGGAGGTTTCTGCCCCCCCCCTTTCTTTTTCTTTTTTGGAAAGGAAAGGGAGGAAAAAGGAAAAAAAAACATGTCTTAACTTTTTTTTCAGGAGGGATTTTTCGATTTTTTTTTTTCATTTAAATAAAAGTTGGATTTATATTTCCCTTCCCAATCCCTCTATTTGTGAAAAAATGTCAGTTAAGGACCATTTATATGTTAGTAAAGTGGGGATGAGTGGGAACAAGGGAGTAGTGGCTGAAGCTAACCCTATAGTTCCTCCACTCAAAAGGGATTTTCCTGGACTATTACGGTACTGATAATGAACGAAATACAGTATGATATAAAAATAATTAATTTATTATAAAATAATTACACAATTAACATTTTAATCATCCCCACTTTACTTGAATAATTTGGATGATGGTACGCTCTTATATTTTACTATGTCTCTTTAAATGAAGCCATACTCCACTTTTTGCACCATTTATATGTTGTTTAAGGGGCAGTGAGAGTGAAGAAGGAAGGGTTATGGGAAGAGAAAAAGGGGGAAGGGAAAGGGAAGAAATGGGAAAATAAAGTAAGGAACAGTTTATGGTGATGAATTTAGGTGAAGGATAACTGCATATTATCTTGGAGGTTTCTGCCCCCCCCCCCTTTTCTTTTTCTTAAAAAAAAAAAAAAAAAAAACATGTCCCAACTTTTTTTTCAGGAGGGATTTTTCGTTTTTTGTTTTTTTCTTAATTAAAATAAAAGTTGGATTTATATGTCCCATTCCCAATCCCTCTATTTGTGAAAAAATGTCCGTTAAAGCGGAGGTTCACCCATAGAGAACACATTTTCCCCTTAGCTTCATGCTCGTTTTGTCTAGGGGAATCGGCTAGTTGTTTTAAAATATGACCTGTACTTACCGTTTACGAGATGCATCCTCTCCGTCGCTTCCGGGTATGGGCTGCGGGACTGGGCGTTCCTTCTTGATTGACAGTCTTCCGAGAGGCTTCCGAAGGTCGCATCGATCGCGTCACGATTTTCCGAAAGAAGCCGAACGTCAGTGCGCAGGCGCAGTATAGAGCCGCACCGTCGTTCGGCTTCTTTCGGCTATGAGTGACGCGATGGATGCGACCGTCGGAACCCTCTCGGAAGACTGTCAATCAAGAAGGAACGCCCGCTCCCGAAGACCCATACCCGGAAGCCGACGTAGAAGATGCATCTCGAAAACGGTAAGTACGGCTCATATTTTAAAACAAATAGCCGATTCCCCTAGACAAAACGAGCATGAAGCTAAGGGGAAAAGAGAAAAAAAAAACAAATTGGTTGAACTCCCGCTTTAGGGACCATTTATATGTTGTTTAAGGGGCGGTTAGAGGGAAGAAGCAAGGGTAAAGGGAAGAGAAAAAGGGGAAGGGAAAGGGGAGAAATGGGAAAAGAAAGGGAGGAAACAGTAATATTAAGTGGTTATGAATTTAGGTGAAGGATAACTGGATATTATTTTGGTGGTTTCTGACCCCCCTTTTTTATTTTTTTTATTTTTTATTTTTTTGGGAACGTAGGGCATAATATTTTGATCAAGAAAGTGTGCTATGTTTATAGGGGATCGGACAATTGATATTTTAATTGATACTGTATAGACTCACTGATGGGCAGATTTGTGTTCCTCTACCTAACTTTGGCTATTATACATCAAAACACGCTTCTGGCGGTACTCCCAGTTTACATTAAATTTTCAAAGACCGTCTGGTATTTTGGCCCGCTCTTTATGGGGGGCCATATGAGATATTATATTTGCAGAATAAAATTTATATTTTGATAGAGAATCTTTGCTTTAAACGTTAAAGATTAGTTTTCGGGAATTTAAAAAGAAGTAAGGAAGATATAACCGCCAGGGAGAGAGCGGAGGAAAATGAATGTGCAATGATTAGAAGATAGATATATGTTTTGTTAGAGTTTTAGTGGATTGTCCGGATCCTACGAGAGATGGAGTAGGAAGGATGATATAGGGTAGCGTTGATGAGCGTTTTTTTTTTTATATATAAATAAAAAGTAATAAGGCGATTTGGCTTAAATATAAAGTGGATATATACGTTTAGAAGATTGACTACAGATGGTAAATGTAGTAAACTCAGAGCCGGGGTGGATAAGAAGTTAGGTCTGAGCCCCCCGGTCATCTTGTGCCAAAACCCCCAATTAGGTTTTGCCCACTGAAGTCACAGTCAGGTGGCTCAGTTTTGGGTGCACGCCTGATTGGGCCTAAAAGGGAGGGAGGCATTAGAAGGGGTTAGGAAGGGGCGTATAGGTAGGTTTGGGTGGGGTCCCTTTTATTTTATTTTTGTATTTTTCTCTTTTTTTTTTTTTTTCTCTTTTTCTTTTTTTTTTTTTCAGTGTTGTCTGAAAAATGGAAGAGGTGAAGATTACCTCCTTGAATGTTAAGGGTCTTAATGTCCCAGAGAAAAGGAAAATGTTGCTGAACGATTTGAGGCGATCCGGGACAGATGTAGCCTATGTTCAGGAAACACACTTTAAGGCAGGTAGATTCCCTCTTCTTTAAAATAGATTTTTCCCTTGTGTGTATCATGCTCCAAATCAACAGGCTAAATCTAAGGGGGTCTCAATATTAATATCTAATCGAGTGCCATGGTGCTTAGTGGACAAACGGGTAGACCCGAATGGGAGATTTCTTTTCCTTAAAGGAAGCATTGGAAACATTAAAGGGTCACTAAAGGAAAAACATGTTTTGCTGAAATGACTGTTTACAGGGTATAGAGACATAAAAGTTAACTGATTCCTTTTAAAAATGATTAAAAATTGAATTGAATCTATCATATAATGTGCCTCTAGTTTCACGTTTGGTTTTAAAGGTACATACATGAATTTCCGGGTGAGAGGTGAGTCGGGAAGACACACAGAACAAAAACAACAAATCCAGGGCAGTGTTTTGTTTTTAAAATTAATCTGATTGGGTCTGAGGAGTTTTAGACACACAGTAATGACAGCTTAGACCACCGTGAAAATCTCCCAGTACGATGGTTATAAGGAAACAGGCAACCAGGAAGTGTGGAGATCACAGCAGAATTACAGCTACTTCAAAGCAAAAACTAACAATGAGGACATGAAACCAGTACTGCAGTAAGGTAAAGGAAGCTATTTAGCTAAAAAAAAAATCCTTTAGTGACCCTTTAAGGTAACATTAGCAACAATTTATGTACCAAATAAACAGCAGGACCAGTTTGTTAAAAAAATTCGTTCAGAATTAAGGGATTTTATAGAGGGGAGATTGATTCTGGGAGGGGACTTCAACATCCCCCTAGTTCCTAGAATCGACAACTCCTCAGGAACTTCAGCTGTCCCCTGTCGGGTCCGAAGAAGAATACTACAAAAAATGCATGAAATGCAAGTGGTAGATGCCTGGAGGACTTTACATACAGAAGAACGAGATTATACTTTTTTTTCCAACCCACATGAAGTGTACTCGCGTATTGACATGTTTTTGATTCCACACTATTTCATTTCAGACGTTACAGAAATCCTCATCGGAAATATAACATGGTCGGACCATGCTCCGGTTTCGTTGTGTCTCTCCCTGTCTAACCTGGCCACTCGACGTAAGGGATGCTGGCGATTGAATGAAAGCCTTCTTCAAAATCCTGAAGTAAGAGACGATGTATCTAAAGAAATGATAGCATATTTTCAGATAAACAACATTCCTGAGAGTGATCCAGGTATGATTTGGGAGGCACACAAGGCCATAATCAGAGAATTTTTTATCAAACATGGAGCAATTTTTAAAAAGAAAAGGGAAAAACAGACCAAAGAATTATTAGATGAGATCCAGGCCTTAGAAACACAGCATACAAAGATACAGACAGCATCAGTAGGTAGGGAGCTGGGACATCTGAGAAGACAACTGTCAGAGATCTTACGGTTTAACCACTTCGTTACCGGGCCTATTTTGGCACTTTTCTCCTTTATGTAAAAATCACAATTTTTTTGCTAGAAAATTAATCAGAACCCCCAAACATTATATATTTTTTTTTAGCAGACACCCTAGGGAATAAAATGGCGGTCATTGCAACTTTTTTTCTCGCATGGTATTTGCGCAATAATTTTTCAAACGCCTTTTTTTAGGGAAAAAAACAGTTTCATGAATTAAAAAATAACAAAACAGTAAAGTTAGCCCAATTTTTTTGTATAATGTGAAAGACGATGTTACGCCGAGTAAATAGATACCTAACATGTCACGCTTTAAAATTGCGCACACTCATGGAATGGCGCCAAACTTCGGTACTTAAAAATCTCCATAGGCAACGCTTTAAATTTTTTTACAGGTTACTATTTTTGAGTTACAGAGTAGGTCTAGTGCTAGAATTGTTGCACACGCTCTAACGCACGCGACGATACCTCACATGTGGGGTTTGAACGGTGTTTACATATGTGGGCGGACTTGCATGCGCGTTCGCTTCTGCACGCGAGCGACCGGGGACAGGGGCGTTTTACATTTTTTTTTTATTATTTTTTTTTATTTTTTACTTCATTTTTTTATTTTTACACTTTTTTTGACATTTTTTTTTTTGATCACTTTTATTCCTATTACAAGGAATGTAAACATCCCTTGTAATAGGAATCAGTGTGACAGGTCCTCTTATGGAGAGATGTGGGGTCAATAAGACCCCACATCTCTCCTACAGGCTTACAGCATGAAATGGTGAAAAAATGTCACCGATTACATGCCGACAGCCGCGATAGCGGCTTTGTTTACTTCGGGTACCGGGCGTGACGTCATAACGTCGCGCCTGGCCCTCCGACGGTCATAGAGATGACTGTGACCGTCTGGTCACCAGTCATCTCTATGGTTCAACAACGAGCGCCGGCCGTATTCGCTCCTCGGGCCCCCGATGGCACGGGAAAGCCCGGAGAAGCACCGATGCCGGCGGGAGGGGGGGACGAGCCCCTCCCGCTGCCTAGAAGAACGATCAAGGCGCGACCGCCGCTTTGATCGTTCTTCTGGTGCACAGAATCGCCAGCTGAAGACGGGCGATATCTGAATGATGCCTGCAGCTGCAGGCATCATTCAGATATATTGCTCAAAGTGGAGGACGTCCCAGGACGTCCTACGGCTCTGAAGTGGTTAAAGCAAAAGCCCTATCCAACGAGGGAAACAAATTAGATCATGAAATAGGAGATAAATGTGGCAGATTGTTTAGCAGGGAAAATTAAAGAAAAGAATAGGTCACTTATATATCACAAATAAAAGATAAAGAAGGGACATTTAAAACGGATACCTAAAGATATTGCCCAGACATTCAGGAAGTATTATGCTACTTTGTATAATTTGCGTCACGCTACTTCCCCTCAGTCCAGATAGCAGAATATCTAACCTCGACAGTATGACGAGATACCCTCACCAGCCCGTTATAGTCTGGACACTCCTATTACAGTGAAAGAAGTGACTGAAATATTAAAATCATTCAAATCTGGAAAATCTCCTGGTCCGGATGGCTTTACTATAAGTTACTACAGAGAATTTTCTGAGTTGCTAAGTAAACAAATGACAAAAGTCTTTAATGCGGTGGGTCTGACTTCCACATTCCCTATGGATACCCTGAGAGCACATATTACATTAATTCCAAAAGAGGGGAAGGACCGCCGGATCGTGGAGGTTACAGACCCATCTCGTTACTGAACACAGATTTAAAAATAATTACGAAAATATTAGCAACCAGAATACAATCATGGATCCCCCAAATAATAGATTTAAGACCAAGTAGGGTTCGTCCCCACGAGAGAAGGTAGAGATAATACAACAAAAGTTCTTAATTTGATTAATCATGTAAACGTAAAAAAATACCGTGTGTATTTTTGAATACAGACGCGGAGAAGGGTATGATAGGGTAGACTGGCGGTTCTTATTTGAGGTGCTGAAACAAATAGGAATGGGAGAACAATGAATTAGCTGGATTAAAGTGTTTATTACAAACCCTTAAGCGGTTGTAAAGGCTAATGGGGTCCTTCTGAACCCTTCAGCATCTCGAATGGTACTCGCCAGGGATGCCCCCTCTCACCCCTTCTCTTCGTTCTCTCTTTGGAACCATTGCTGAACAGAATTCGCCTGAATCCGGATATACGGGGGTATTAGGGTTGGGGAAGGAATCCACAAGGTTCTGCTTATGCGGATGATATGCTTTTTTCAGTAACCGAGCCTCATAATTCTCTCCCTACTTTGCTGGGTGAGATTGAGAAATATGGCACTCTCTTCTCAAATTTAAAAATACATCAGACTAAATCTGAGGTCATGAGCATGTCACTATCCCCTCTTTCCCGGGATTCCATTTGGGCGAATTTTTGTTTTAAATGGAGTCCAATGCTTAGATACTTGGGCACAATATTCCATCAAAAGAAAAGGACATTTTTAAATGAATTTTTTACCAATGTATATCTATTACGAGCCTACTTGACAAATGGCAACTTGGTTCCCATTCTTGGTTTGGGCCGCATTAGTATAATCAAAATGTCCGTTCTTCGAAAATTTTGTATTTACTTCAGGCGCTACCAATTAGGATTCCAGTGACTTTTTTGTGTCAGATACGTAGTTTATTTATGAAATTTATCTGGGCCGGGAAACGTCCTAGGATTAAAAGAGATCTGTTGACTATGCCTAAGAATCTTGGTGGAAATGGGGGTCCCAGATATTATTTAAGTATTATATGCAGTACATCTATCTAGATTAGTGGACTGGTGTAAACATATTAGATTACTAAGAGGTGGGTTGACATAGAACAACAGCTGAGTACAGTTCCTTTAGTTAGAGCACCCTGGTGCTATACAGTATTACCAGTTCCTCTTATAAAATCACCCTATAATTAGGCGCACAACACTAAAAATTACTGCACGTATATGTCAAACCGGGATACTTTTCCACAGTGCGATCACCTTTGTTTCCCATATTGGGGAACCATGTTTTAGTCCGGGTAATGAAAGAGGATCTTTCCGGTTATTAATAGAGAAAGGAGTATATCAGGCCTCACATTTTATTATATCAGAAAACTGGCCATCGATTAAAACATTAACACAAATAGAGGTCCTTTTTGAAGTCAATATCTGGCAGGCGTTGCAATTAAGTCATTATTTTAGATCATTAGGCCCGGGAAGTAATTTTCATCGTCAGTTAACAATCTTTGAGTCGTACTGTAATGATTAAGATACCACTAGCCCGAGGGATCTCTAAAATGTATGGACTATTAAATAAATTTAGGGAGGATCAGGAGATACCAGTCCTTAACAAATTGGAGAAGGGAGCCTAGATAGGACCTTCTCTGCATTACAACGTAAAACAGATTATCTTTTTGACTCTAAACTCTTCAATCTGTACACGAACTCAAGAATTAACTATAAAATGATGCAGTGGTACCAAACTCCAGTACGACTCAAAAAATTCTGCAATGAAAATTCTGACAGATGTTGGAGATGTGGAGAAGAAAGCGGGACATTGATTCATATATTTTGGTTTTGTAAAAAAATAAGAGTTTATTGGTTGTCATTATGAGAATCTTGCAAAAAAATTCTGAGTTAAAAAATACCCAATGATCCGACTTTTTCCTACTTCACCTATCTGAGATCCCAGTCAGAATTATCGGAACTAGTACTGTGCCATTTGGGGAATGCAGCTAAAGCAGGTATACCCCTATGGTGGAGGGATACTACGTCACCAAACAGTATTAGAGTGGATAAATAGAGTTAGAGATATAGAAGCTTGGAAGACCTAGTTCTCTCAGCTAAGGGTAAAAATAAACAATACAAGAAACGTGGAAGAGCTGGAATTTGTTTAAAAATTCAGATGAGGGAAAAGATTAATGACTGAACCTGATTAATAAGAATCGGATACGCGCAGGGAATTATAATGTAAAATATAATATGAAGGATAAACCGACTTTCCTGTTATGATTTGTGGTTTAAGGGAGGGAGAGGATGGGGTTCCCCTTCTCTCTCCCCCTCTTTTATCTTTTTTTCTTTTATTTCTTTTTTTTTTCTCTTTTTTTTTTATCTTTCTTTTTTTATTTCGTCTTTTGAGGGGGGGGGCTGGGAAAGGGCAGATGCATCACTTGTCTCTCTGTGAGAGAGAGTGATGACTAAGAAAAGGGTTAGAGTGGGAGGGTCCAGAGCGAATATGTATGTATTTTTTTTTTGTCAAGAGGATTGTATTCATGTTTGTTTTTGGCAGAGTATTTGCCATGTGCCTTTCCATATGCTGTTTTATGTAAAGAAAAGAAAAAAACAAATAAACATATAAAGTACAAAAAAGGCAGAAATGTATGTCCCGTCCGTGACAACACCCACATATTTACCTGACATCCTGTCACATACCCCCCCTCTTGTTTCAACCCTAGGGTTGGGACACAGGTTGCCAGGCAGGCATGCACTCGGGACAACCCATCTGCATTCACCATTTTAGCACCGGGGCGATGCGTTACCAGTTCAAGCTTTTTAATTTTCTTCTGAAGCTCATCCATCATGCTCTGTTTACTGTCCAGATCGGACTTGCTCTGTACGCTGCTCATCAAATGTTTCACCCTTTTTTCTAGTTCCTCATTTTCCTTGTTTACTTCATCTTTTTCCTTTTGTTGCTTATTAAGGGTTCTCTGCTTTGTTCGCAACTCTTGGTTTAGGTTTTCAAGGTCTTTTGTAAAGGTTATTCTCTCTAGTCTTGCTAGTTTTTAGGGCCTTTGTAGCTCATTTAAATCTTCAATCCGTGCCTTTAAATCTTTGGTCTGTGCCCTCCACTTCAATGGGGCATGATCCGTCACCAGTTCAAACTGTCTACCCACGAGGTAGTACCGGAGAGGATCCAAAGCCCATTTCACCCAGGGGATTTGTATTTGTGTCATTATCTCTTGTTTTATTAAATTAATCACAAACAGCAAAATATCATATTCAGTATTCAGGCCCCACAGCTTCACTTTGTTGGCTTCATACTGGGCTTTCTTTTTTTGACGGCAAGCTCTGGAAGCCAGCTTGTTTTTCTCCTTACGAGATCGCGGCCTGGCAGTGACAGGAAGCTCCGATACGGGTGTTAGGTCACTGATTACTTTATTCAGTTTACGCAGTTCACCACCAATCTGCAGAAGTTTTCTTGGATTTGGAGTCAGGTCTTCCACATCTGTCCTGCGATATTTCTTCACAGTGTACTTGTCGTGATGCAGACCATTCTTCTGGTACATATTACTGGGAAGCGTGTCTCTGTCCCATTCAGACGGTCTCAGCATCCCTTCATGTTGAGAAGGCATTAATTGCTCGCTATATTCCCAGAAATACCTTCGCTTTCCTCTTTTCCTCGATGACACGGCAGTTATTTCTTTCAAATTTTCAACAGAATCATTTTCATAACCTGGCTCTAAGAAGGTATCACTGATATCATGTTTATCATCTTCATTGTCTTCTTTTTCTTCCTCTGAGTCTCTGGCTCCTCCTTTCACAAGTGTATCATCATCATCACCACTGCCTTTTTGTCTGGTTGGCTCATCATCCGAATCACTGGCAATGTGCTTTTGAGCATCTTCATTTTCAGAGTCACTAGCATTACGATTATTGCTACCATTTTCTACATCGCTGGATGTTCGCTCCCTAGGTTCATCATCTTCTGAATCATTTGCTTCATTCTCAATCCGCTGCCTCCTCCTTTCATGTCATCATCGCTGTTTGTTATTCTCATATCGATGCACTGGACTTTCAACATCTGATCATGTTTGTAAAGAGAAAGGGCCTATTTTAACGTGCATATAACGCAAGGTGATATGCGAATGCACCAATTAGTGATTTGCCATCGCCCCGATATTGCAGGAATTTAAATAGAAAACTAATAAAGTTGGGCTTTGAAGGCACACAGTACACTTTGTATAGAAAACTAAAATGTAATATGAAATATCATAAAATCAAACGAACATAAAATCAGTTATAGAAATTAGGTCAGTGACTGGTACTACAAGGATAATATCAACAACTATACAATCTCGTTATATACAAGCTTCATTTAGAAAGCACAATTATAGATACGATGTTGAGTTGTATATCCCGTGTAGTAATCCGGAGGTTAATGGAGGGCTTGCTCTACATGTTACGCGCTTTGCGCTTCCTCAGGAGCATAAGATATTGCATCTAGTGAAACATATATACACATATATACACAAGAAACAGATTAGGTTTACAAGTATATAGTATAGTATATAGTATATAGAAAACATGTATAAGTTATACACATACAAACATGGCATGTGTTACAACAAAATATATAGAAAAATACTACAGTATATATAAACAAATAAAATAGAAATAAGAAAATTTGTATTGACCAATGTACGTGCGGCAGAGCAGGAGGACAGCATGTCACCCTAATCCCACTGAGAGGAAGGAAAAAAGGAACACCTCAAAATTGAAAACCGGAGGGAAAGGAAAAAGGAGGGACAGGGAGGGGAAGGGGGGGGGGAGAAAAAAGCGAAAGACGAAAAAGAAGGGGTGGGGGGGGGAGGGAGAAAGAAGAGAGTGGTTTTGGAAAGAAAGAAAGAAGGGGAGAAGCAAAGAAAGGGAGAGAGAAAATTGGTTCTAGTAGATATGTATAAAGGATATATAACTTACAAATAGGCCGCATTGGGGTAAACAAGCGACAAGCGAGCAGTTATCCCCACAGTGGCTGGTATACGGATCGTATTAAACCAGCACAAAGTAGTGTATTATCTGCAAACAATATGGAATTAAATTAAGTTAAATATATATTGGTGTACTACTATTTTTACACACAGAGGGGATGGGTATGAGGGCAGAGGGGAGAACAATGCACAGATGGTATATGAAGAAAAGGGAGGGGTTTTTTTTTACTCACCATAAAACACGAGTTTGTAAAAATCCTGGTGTTGAGCGCAATCGGATTGCTGGTAAGCAATAAGGATTCAGATCCCAGGGGTATATATAGCGCGTGATTCAGTGCTAGATCTATTGGGCTGGGCACAATAGGTAGATAGGTATAATAATTAAAGCAGTCCAGAGATCCTCAGTCAGTAAGGCAGAGGATATTGTATAGACTAGCAAGGCGAAAAATCCTAAAATGAAGAAAATATATATGCATATAAGTAGGTAAAAGGACACATACATAAAGGCTAGAAATGGCATTAAAGCCATAGTGTTAAGGCCTGTATGATCAAGGTGTCAAAAATGATATGTACCTGGAGCCCAAATAAGCACTCGAATCCGCGCTTGTCCCCAATGGAGAGAATGACGCCATTACGAGTGTCTGTTTAAAATTACCGGGTTTATATAGTGCCCTGATTGGTTGGAATTACAGAGGTCGGCCGTGTTGACGTTTCCCGTCGCATCCGTCGTGACGTCATCACTGTTCGATGCCACTGGTGGCACGTGACCGGAGAGTCAGACGTGACGCAGTCTGGAGGAGTTGGTGAGGGAGGCGGGTTCGGGTGACAAAGCGTCCAATGGGAGGTTGAGGAAGTAGTGGGAGGGCAGTCTGACGCCGCAAGACAAGCAGACAACACCACATCACATGATGATCCCCCACGTGGGCAGCAACCAGGACGCACAGCGGCGCCGCATAGTATTACACAGCCAGAAGAGGTCCGCCGTGGAATCCGCCCATCAGGGCGGGTCCGTTCAGAAACTGGCCATAGGCAAATAGAGAGAAGGGGGAGCGTCGGTAATGGGGAATGACACTGGTAATCAAGATTCCCAACGTGCAAATGTCCAGAAAATAGAAGGAACACAAGCAAATTCCGACTCAAATGGGAGAGTGAGACATAAGGTTCACAGAACCATAGCGCAGCCTGCTGCTGTGCCCGCATATGCATGGCGAATACAGTAACATGGGTGAAAAAAACACATCACCCATGATTAAACAGGATAATGCATTAAATAAGAAATAAACATTCATCTAACTCAAGAGATAAATAAAGCATTAAAAAGTTTCTCAGACATCAAAAAAGAAAAAAAATAAAGGATTGTTAAAAATAATATACAGTTTACTCTTTGAACAAAAGGTCATATAATTATTAACAGTTCCCTCGTTGTGGTATCCTATGTGGATATATATATATATATATATATATATATATATATATATATATATATATATATATACACCAGTTAAACCTAAAAAGGACCCAATCGTAGTTCATTTTAGAAGGTTCCTTACCCTAGACTGATTATATATCAGGGCTGTATTATGGGGGAAGGGAAGAGGAGGGGGAGGAAAGGGGGGGGGGGGAATTCCAGATTAAGCAGAAAAGGGCAGGAGAATGGGACAGACAGTTCGAATCATTAGATTGAAAAATTGTTAGATGCCAAATGTTGTCAAATGGGGCCATATATCTAATCCGTAACACGATAGAGTTTAAGAAAATTATGTGAAAAAAATGAAAATTAAAATAATGATACTAATAATATTAATAAAAAGTGTATAAATTAATTGATATATATTGTAGCTTATTTATACATAGTGTATAACTAGAGTAGATGTAATTAGATACCGTATATAAAAGTGAAGATAATTAATTCATAATAAGTGAAAAAATTAAAAAATATATTAAAAATAAAAATAATGATAAAAATAAATGTACGACACAAGGTGGTAAGTGAATAAATGTGTATGGGTCTGTGGCACTCCATAAATAACCGGAGCGCTTACTGCCTAGAATAATAAGGTGATTATACCTAGTGTATCTATGTGTTACAGATAGAGGCTAAATAACAATGGCCAGAGAATAACTTTAATCATACCTGATAACTGATTTTATGTTCGTTTGTATTTTATGATATTTCATATTAAATTTCTAGTTTTCTATACAAAGTGTACTGTGTGCCTTCAAAGCCCAACTTATTAGTTTTCTATTTAAAAATCTGATCCATGTTGTCTGTTATTTCGATCATCATCACCACCGTCATCTTATGTTCGGGCTGTAATAGTCCGCTTCCATGGCTGGGCTTCTCACACCTCCAATTGTGGCCACATTCTGCGGAGGGCAGAAAAGCTTTTGAGTCTCATATGAAAGGCAAAATGGCACAGCTTCTTCGGCCTATGGAGGGCTCTTCAATTGTCCTTTCCTGCTTTTGGCTACAACACCACAAAAAACAAGTATTTTCCTTGGCTGCATCTCGACTACAAATGGCTTAACATTGAATGCCTTGCTAAGAGCAGCTGCTTGATATACAGCCCCCATAGCTGCTGCTTCATCTGCATTTATGTTCTTTCCAACTCCTCCTTGCCCACTGCATTAAGAAGCCATTCTTGAACTTTAGGTACACGAGTGGCTCCACCCACTATGATCACCTGATCAAATTCATCCATGTTCATTTCAGTACCACTTAAAGCCTTTTGCACAGGTATGGGGACTCCTTCAAATAGGTCTTCACAAAGCTCCTCACTGTTTAGCTGAGCAAGAGGGGGGGTTTTACTGATAACTTCTTCATCCTCTTTTGTTCTCCATATTTCCAAACTAGTTAGCTTTGTGTCCTTGGTCAGATCCTCACAATATGTGTCCCACTGCTCCCAGTGAGATTGTTAAGGGTGGACTGTTTCCAAGGATACCAGTAAATGAGTCAAATATTTCAAAGTCTTGCACTCCTCCAACAACAGAAAATTCTCTGCTGGGCTTTGTTGCTGTGTCACGATGGCCTCCATTTGCTTGCTGGTGTCTCTGTTCCAAGCCTGCAATGCTCACTCTGTGAGCTGCAAGGCTCTCTTGGTGAGCCTGTTGTTGAGGCTGCAATGCTCTGCTTTGAGCTGCAATGCTCCCCTGCAAATCTGCATTCATCTGCTGTTGATTTGCATTTGATAAAACCAGCTGTTTCAGTATCGCCTCCATTTTGGGTTTACTTTAACTGCCGCCATTCTCCACCATATTGAAGGGGTTAGCTCGGTAGCGGGGTGTGTGACCCCTTGGATGGGTTCACCACACACTGAATTTATACAGACTGGCAGTCGAAGACGGTTGAAAACAAAGTTTTTGGTTTATTTTTCCATCTTGGCTGGAAAACAATTGCAAGCATCCAAACAGCATAAACAAAATCAAACATAAAATAAATCCTAGCCACTCTGGGTGTCTACCTTCCACACAGGAACCTATCTATGGAGTCTGACTCAGCCTAGCACTGAGCAGACAGTGCTGGTCGTACAGCACAAAACAATAGTCTTTTGATTTTTTATCACACAGAAAAATCAATCATCTCCTCACCTCCCTCATAAGACCTTCTGGCACTGCTCTCCTTACTCACAAAGACTCAGGATGATGCAGCAATTAGTGGTAATCCTTTGGACTACTTATAGAGGCCTTAATTGCCTCATTCTGAACAGCTGAAGTTTTTCAACGGCCTCAAACCTTCCTGGCTACATTTTTCAGTCGACGCCTAATAACAATTAGTGTATTGTCTAACAAGGCAGAAATGTATGTCCCGTCCGTGACAACACCCACAGATTTACCTGACTTCCTGTCACAATATCTTGAAATTTACACAACAGTAGGGACCCAGAACTCTGAAGGCTGGCACAACATTACCCCGCTGTGATGGGTGAAGGCTGGATCTGTTGTTCTCAGCAGTTTTCCTGCGGCGGGGATAAGGTAAGTGAAGATCATTTTTTGAATATTTTCTTCTGTGAGTAGTTGCATGTCTTACCTGGTTTCCGCCACCAGAGGGAGTAAGTTACATACCTGGTGTATACTTACATGCCGTCCAGGAACACGCTCAGTGAAGTTGGTCTGTTATATAAAAACACTCACCTCCTCCACTGCAGGCTCTGCCACAACTCATAACAGAGAGACCCCATGCAGTCCATGGGTCCCATGAAGTCCCCCAGTGGTCTTCTCTCTCCCCCTCACTCCTGGCCTCTGCCGTGGCGGTCGCACGTGCATGCACTTGGGCACGTTTTTTGACTGTACAGGCGGGGAAAGCAGGGGGGAGGCATGGTTGCGCGCGTGTGCAGGCGCCAAGCGGCAGAATTTAAAAGCCCAGCACGCCAGAGTCTTCTGTAAAGTGGTAGGACACAGAGCTATGGGCTGTGAGCGAATATATATATATATATATGTATTGTAAGACTAGAGCACAACGGTGGTTGCACTTGTACTAGTACCACTGCTTTGCAGCTTAGGACTATGTCTCCCAGTAAGAGGCGTTCAGGGGCAGGTAAAGGTGGCACTAAGAATTCCCCGCCTAGAGCTAGGGGTTCCAGACATGCCTGCAGATTACCACCCCCCCTGACAGACTGGTAGCAGCCTCACAGGATGAGTCTATACCCCTGTCAGGCTTGGCAGCCTCTCCTAATAGTGTAGCTCCTGTATATGTCACAGAGGACACTATGAAATGGTTTTGAAAGAAAGGATTGCTTCATTAATCGCAACCTCCTTAAAAAGTGGCAGAAAGCGGGGTAGATCCCCCTTCCTCTGCTATGGGTTCCTTATCAGAGGAACATTCTGATGATGAGATATCCCTATCTGTAGATGGGAATCAGCAGCAGTCTGAGGTGATTGGACACAGCTGATCACATGGTAAAGGGCCACTGTGATTGGCCCTCTACCCAGATCTGTGATTAGATGTGCCAGAAGGACCCAGCAATCACAGAGCGTGCCATATGCACTCAAAGGGAGCACGCAGAGGCATGGTTTTGGGAGAACGTTCATGAATGCCCTCCTAGTCTTTTAGTTAAACTTTCCTCCCGCTAGTTTAAGGTCCTCTGTGTTCTTGATCTTGGCTTCATATTGAAAATTCTGCCTCCTTTACCCTATTAAACCCCTGGATGCATTTAAAGGTTTCAGTCATGTCTGCTCTTTCCTTTCTTTTCTCCAGACTGTACATACCAATAGGTAGATTCACAAAGAGTTAGGCCGGCTTATCTCTAGATAGGCGGCGTAGGTGTAGATATGCTCCGGCACGCTTTTGCACCTTACCCACAGAACAAGATAAGCCTGAAAATAGGCTTTTTCCGACCGACGTAACTTTGCTAAGCCGGGTTGCATATTTAGGCACGATGCATCTTCCGCTTGCATTGATTTCCTATTTAAATATGCAAATTAGGGAGATAGGCCGATTCACGAATGAAAGTGCACCAGATTTAGGCTAAGCCCGGTGCAATCAAGTGTTACATCAGGCCTAAAGTTATTCCACCAAAAAGGTGGAATAACTTTGCACCAGGACACAGGTCAGCTGGAGAGCAGCTCAAGCAGCAGCGTTATGGACGAGCTGAGCAAGCCGAGCACCCACACTTGCGGGACAACACATCTGTGTGCCAACATGCCAGGGGCAGGCGTGCTCCTAGCACTACTAATGGGTCCACGGACTCGTAGGAGGGCACGGGAGAGGATATACCGCACACGCATGAACATCTTTGCCATGGGGGAAGCAGAGGTGTATCGCATCTACAGATTCAGCCGTGAAGCCATCCTGGATTTAACCAGAACCCTGCATGATGACATCACCAGCCCAACACACCATGCAGTGCAGCCACTGGTCAAGGTATTAGCAACACTGCATTTCCTGCCCAGTGGATCTTTTCAGCGAACAAGTGGAAATTAGTCTGGGATGTCACAAACCAGCATGAGCAGATGTGTGCACCAGGTTTGTCCCCGCAATCCTCAGACGCATGTCCCCACCACAATCATCAGACCCACCCAGCAGCATCTGCAGCAGAATGCAATGGAGGATTTCTATAGAATTGACAGATTCCCAAGCACTGTGGGGGCCATCGATTGCACACATGTGGCACTATGGCCCCCACGTGACACAGAACACATATACCGCAATAGGAAGCATTGGCATTCCATCAACGTACAGGTGATAGCCGATGCCCAATGCCTCATATGGCATCGGCTATCACCTGTACGTTGATGGAATGCCTGTTCATGTTGTGCATGTTGTATGTTGTATGTTGCATGTGCATGTTGTATTTTGCACAACTACGCCGTGAGAAAGGGCCTGGAGATTGACATACGTGATGACCTGACCCCCCAACCAGACAATCCCCCCCCTAACCGAGGGTACCCCCGTCTGCTGTGGGAGCCGCAATCAGAAGACGCCTCACAGAAGACATATTTACACGTTAAAAACACACATTAAACATGGCACAAGTAGAATGCACGCATGCACACCACTGTGGTCCCTAGCACAGACACATCTCATCCTCATCTAATTGGATTAGACCCAAGGACACCGGACGGGACTTGGGAGCAGCAACGCCACGCCAAGGCTCCAATTATGTCACTGTACATTCATACCCCTTTCACACGGGCAGAGGGTGACACCCCTTTGCCAGCAGGAGTGACCACCCCCCCATTCACACACCAGTCACACTGAAGCAGCACTCCTCACCGTGTGCTGGCATAACTCAAATCCAGCTCATGACCTGAGCAAAAAAAAAGGCTTTTATTTTGCCTTTCTTTGGCTTCGCCTGGTGGCAGCAGATTGGCTCCTCAGCTGCCTGGGCGGAGCCTGGGGTGGTAGGGGGGTGGTTGATCAGCAGGAGGCTCATCAGCCGGTGGACCACTTCTGCTAGGTGACGGCTGCCTGGGCGGAGCTGGGGTGGGGGGGGGTGGAGATCGGGAGGTGGCCCACTCCTGCCAGGTGATGGCTGCCTGGCCTCCAAGGCAGCGGCAATCCTGGTGAGGACCAGGTTAGTTTGGGCCTGCATCCTGAGCTGGCGGGTGAGGTTGGCCCTCTCACTCTGCTGCCTCCGTCTCCCCTTCTCCTGCACCGCGGTGGTGTTGGCCTTAAACAGCCCCACAAAGGCAATCCACCTTGGTGGCCAGGTCGACCATACAGGTGGCCACTGCAGAGCTGTTGCAGCTCAAATCTGCACAGCCTCCTCAGATGGCCAGCATCCTGTGCGATTTTCTTCATAATTCCCAGCTAGATCCCCCATATGCTGGGTCTGGAGGGTTTGATCCTGGGCAATCTGCTCCTGCACTTCTACACCAAAAAGGAAAACTCTGCGCTCCTGAAAGTTCACCAATTATAAATCCACTTAATGTTTGTGAAGAAAAAAACATACATTAACACTTTAATTTTCGGAAGATCCAGTCCTTTATATGGTTAAAAAGGGAAAGTTTCCACAATGTACACAATATAATAAAAAAAAGTATAAAAAACAAACAAAAAAAAAAAAACTTTCCAAATGTCTGCATCAGACCAGCACCCTCTTCAGACTTCAAATGGTTAAAGCTTGCGGTTTTAGTTTGTGGGCTGTCTAGCAAGACATCATTAGTGCAAATGGTGAGCACAGTACATTACCCAGCCAGATGTAAACATCGATCGAATGTCCTTCTCCTGGCTGATGTAACAATGTCTGGGATCCTAGGCTCTCTCCTATGCGGGTCTGGAAGCTTCACAGACCCGATAAATGTGACTGCTGGAGACACAGGGTGGATCAGCCTATCAGAAAGGACGCTCTCCCTGGGTGAACATGCAAGCGTCCCACGTCTGAGATGCTGTCTCAGTAAACCAGCTGTACTGCAGGGAGAAGTTTAGGCGCCCTCCAGTGGGCAAAATGCAGTAAGCGCTTGTTGAAAAATCAACAGCGTTGCATGGCGATTAAAATAATCGGATATAGAAGTTCTTATGCATGAATAGGATCTTCCATCATAAAAGGGGGATATTAAGAGGGGTCCTAGACGACGCGTTTCGCCCTTACAAGAGCTTTGTCACAGTCAATAGGACCTAGGTATAAAGTTTAATTAAATAGACTAAGATAGGGGGGGGATTTGAGGAAGGGGAGGAGAAAGGGGAGGTGTACCAAACCGAGAGATTTAACCCTTTGGACATCCAAAAAGACAAACAGACAAATAAATCACATATATATTGCAAGAGAATTATTTTTTAAAAATATATTGCAAGAGAATTATTTTAAAAAAAAAAAACATATTAGCATATCATAAATTACTGAAAGATAAACAGCAGTTTTTTTGTGTCTTAACTGGTCACTAGATCTCATTATAACAAATCTATATTGTTGCAACATAATATCCACAATAGGTTGTATGGGCACTCTATCCAAATGGTGCCCTCTAGTGGCAATTCATAAAAACTACTCATAAAATGTTTTAGAATATAGAATAAAAAGCTATATATAAAATAGGAAGAGTTAGATAAGAACGTTAACTTCAATTTCCTCATTTAACCCCTTAGGTGCCAAGCTGTCGAACTTATGTATCCAGAAGACCTCCCTTCTGCAAAGAAGGGAGAATCTTTCATTGGTAGTCAGAGTTCCTTTCGGAATGTGCTCAATTACAAAAACTTCAAGATATTTTTTTTCCGAACCAAGTTTTTTCTGCCCCCCCCCTTTTTTTTTTTTTGTGTATCTTAAACATTTTAATATCTTAACATTATAGAAAAAACCTTTTAACTTTTGAATATGAGTAATTGCATAGCTAGAAATGCTAGACTTCAAGCCATTTTTAATAATATTGACTGTAACAGTAAAAATCTTTCGGTAAAATATAATGAAGTTCCAATAAGCCGTAATCAACCACATAGCGAGCTCTTCGAGATACGTATGAGGAAAGCCTTACTCCAATCACAGGATGCTAGGCTCTACGAGCAAACGCAATGGTGGGATTTAGCTTTTTTAAACAAATATCTTGAATTAGGCATTACACCACGCGGCTTACGTATCAAAAAACAGTGTAGTTTTCTAGATGAAGATCTCACCAAAGAATGGAGATCTCTAGCAGAATTCTGTACGATGAAATGGATTAAAGTATTAGTCACACAAAGAGAGAGGAAGTTGGAACTAGCGCAACATCAGGTCAGCGAAAAAGAAATACTCTTAAATGAATATAGTTCCTCTTGCTTGTTCACCAAATGGTTGGAAGTACTTAATAGAAACGTTAAAAAAGATGAGGATTTGCTAATCTCAAAGAAAACGAATAAGCTTGAAAGAGATCTTTTCGACTATAGTAATGGTCAGGTATTCGAATGGAAGCGTCCACACAACGAAACACAGGGCATTCCCCCACAGAATACACAAAGCAAACCGAGAAATAAAAATAAAAAGAATAAATATAGATCCAGAATACCTAATAATGAACATATTCAATACTCACAAAGGGTTGATGAACCCTCACTGCCACAGAGTAATAGTAATCTTATTCCCATAGGAGCTCAGCTCACTCGGAATCAATACCCTCCTGGAACAATTGGAGAAGAGAGAGACTTATCCACTATGGACATTGGAACAACGGACATTGTCCCTCCCTTCCCTCTTGAAACCTCCATTCCTACTAATTTAGATGTCGACAGGATGAGGCCTATTAACACTAACAGACCTACAGAGATTTTTAATATTCCAATTCGGAATAGTTTTAGCCCCCTCTCTAGGGACCTTGAAATCTACAAAATACAAGGAGCTAGACCAAAATCCTTAGAAGACAATACGTCTATTCCGTCTCAACTGGATCCCTCACTAGGAGAGCTATCTCCCTCAGATCAAAATTTTCAGAGGCAACCTCCAAAGGGAGGAAAAGAAAAGAGAAAACTAGAAGAGGACGAAGAGCAGGAGCTCGACAGACGAGACAACAAAAAAGAGAGAGTAGAAAGAAACCAAGTACTGACACCATAAAAATCTACAATCTCTCTTCACACATATTGTCTCCCTTCGAAACTCGGGTCCTCCAGAAAGGGTTAAGTTTCTCACCCTCTAATGGCCCGAATAAATTTGGCTTATTTAAAGACCTACATGTATTTATCAGGCAGCTTACTTTGAAGCGTCACTTTGCAACTAATCCTTTGGTGCACCATAAAGGTAATTACAACAGCCAAATGGTGGCAGTAACACCTTTGCCATCATTTATGCTGGAGGAAGAGGTACTACAAATCCTCGAGGACCTATGGCAGGATGGTCACGTAGAGGGGGATGTCGCCATATCACAGGTGGAGCCCCCTATGCTAACCACCACCTTTAAACCCAAATCCACATTTTACCCTAGTTCCTCTAAAGGGCCGTACATCGAGACCTACTATCAAGCGGTCTACAAAGATCTGGTAGTTTTGTGTGAAAAAACAAAAAATACAAAACATTTGAATTTATCATTTGAGGAGAATCAAGCTCTTAAAGTTTTAAAGAATAATGCTGACCTTATTATTAAACAGGCGGACAAAGGGGGCAGCATAGTGATCCAAATAAGGTAGATTATCTGAAAGAAGCCAGCCGTCTTCTAGCGGATACTGACACTTACCTTAAACTGTCTAAGACCCTCTCCCCGAATACCAACAGCTACTGAAACGCTGATTTATACAGCGTGGGAAAGTGGTGTGCTCACGAAAAGAGAAAGGCAGTTTTTCCTCCCCTTTGAATGTAGTACCCCCCATTTTTATTTTTTACCGAAAATTCACAAATCTCTTGTAGATCCTCCAGGCCGCCCTATTATAGCCAGCACGAACAGCTTCCTTAATGGCCTTTCAATGTATATCGACCATATGTTACAACCTCTGGTTCTCCAATTGCCGTCATACATAATAGATTCAAAAGAAGTGATAGACACCCTCCAACATTACAAATGGGAACCAGGATACTTTTGGGCATCTCTGGACGTGGCATCGTTATATACCTCTATTCCGCACGAAGTGGGAACTAGAGCTGTCCAATATTTCCTAAACAAGAGTGGAGATTTTAATTCTTTACAGTCCCAGTTTTTATTGGAGGCAGTGGAGTTCTGTCTCAAACACAATTATTTTACGTTCTGTGAGCAGTTTTATTTACAATTAAAGGGGACGGCGATGGGAGCTAATTATGCACCTGTATATGCCAATCTAACCATGGGCCAATGGGAAGACATATATATTTGGCAAAACAATCCCTATGCTGAATTTATAGTTTATTTTGGACGTTACATTGATGACGTGATCCTCATTTGGAGTGGGACAATGGAGACTTTTCTCTCCTTTGTCTCGTATTGTAATTCCAATACTTTCAATTTATCCTTTACATATGTAATAGATCCCCTTGAAATAGTCTTTTTGGATCTAGTGGTAACACATGAACAAGATAAAATAATTACCAAGAATCATAACAAACCAACTAATGGTAACTCATATCTGCACTATGACAGTTGCCATCATCCTGTGTGGAAGAAGAATATTCCAAAAGGACAATTCAATAGACTCAAAAGGAATTGTACTCGGGATGATGAATATATTGAACAGAGCATCCTAATGCAGAAGAAATTTGAAGAGAAGGGCTATCCTGAAAAGTTAGTCAATGAGGCCTTTTCTTTTTTTCTGAAACCCCCTGAGACGGTAACAACCAAAGAACAACAGGTTAGTAAATATACCACTAGATTTGTTACTACATACAATGATTGTTACAAGAAACATTTTAAAACACTTCACTTAGACCAAAGATTGGCTCCTATACTTCCAGCCATCCCGCAGGTTACTTTTCGGAGGGCCCGTACAATCAAAAATATCTTAGCCCCTAGTAAAATTCAGAAGAAACCATCAGGTTCTCCATTAGATATTAGAAGCTATTTTAATGACCGTAAGGGGATCTTTCAGTGCAAAAAACGGGCATGCTTGACATGCCAATTTATTTCCCATGGCACAGAGAAGATTCATCTATCTCCTGGAAAATCATTTGGTATCAAACATTTTGTGACATGTTCTACAGAATTTGTTATTTATGTCCTACGGTGTGCCTGTGGTCATTTCTATGTTGGCAGAACTATCAGAGCTCTACGCACCCGAATCGGCGATCATCGTCGCCTGATTAAAAAGGGCTGCACTGAACACAGCGTTCCTCGGCACTTTGATCGTTGTCACAACAGGGATTTTAAATATCTTGAAGTTTTTGTAATTGAGCACATTCCGAAAGGAACTCTGACTACCAATGAAAGATTCTCCCTTCTTCGCAGAAGGGAGGTCTTCTGGATACATAAGTTCGACAGCTTGGCACCTAAGGGGTTAAAATGAGGAAATTGAAGTTAACGTTCTTATCTAACTCTTCCTATTTTATATATAGCTTTTTATTCTATATTCTAAAACATTTTATGAGTAGTTTTTATGAATTGCCACTAGAGGGCACCATTTGGATAGAGTGCCCATACAACCTATTGTGGATATTATGTTGCAACAATATAGATTTGTTATAATGAGATCTAGTGACCAGTTAAGACACAAAAAAAACTGCTGTTTATCTTTCAGTAATTTATGATATGCTAATATGTTTTTTTTTTTTTTAAATAATTCTCTTGCAATATATTTTTAAAAAATAATTCTCTTGCAATATATATGTGATTTATTTGTCTGTTTGTCTTTTTGGATGTCCAAAGGGTTAAATCTCTCGGTTTGGTACACCTCCCCTTTCTCCTCCCCTTCCTCAAATCCCCCCCCCTATCTTAGTCTATTTAATTAAACTTTATACCTAGGTCCTATTGACTGTGACAAAGCTCTTGTAAGGGCGAAACGCGTCGCCTAGGACCCCTCTTAATATCCCCCTTTTATGATGGAAGATCCTATTCATGCATAAGAACTTCTATATCCGATTATTTTAATCGCCATGCAACGCTGTTGATTTTTCAACAAGCGCTTACTGCATTTTGCCCACTGGAGGGCACCTAAACTTCTCCCTGCAGTACAGCTGGTTTACTGAGACAGCATCTCAGACGTGGGACGCTTGCATGTTCACCCAGGGAGAGCGTCCTTTCTGATAGGCTGATCCACCCTGTGTCTCCAGCAGTCACATTTATCGGGTCTGTGAAGCTTCCAGACCCGCATAGGAGAGAGCCTAGGATCCCGGACATTGTTACATCAGCCAGGAGAAGGACATTCGATCGATGTTTACATCTGGCTGGGTAATGTATTGTGCTCACCATTTGCACTAATGATGTCTTGCTAGACAGCCCACAAACTAAAACCGCAAGCTTTAACCATTTGAAGTCTGAAGAGGGTGCTGGTCTGATGCAGACATTTGGAAAGTTTTTTTTTTTTTTTTTTTTTATAGTTTTTTTTTTTTAATGTGTAGATTGTGGAAACTTTCCCTTTTTTAACCATATAAAGGACTGGATCTTCCGAAAATTAAAGTGTTAATGTATGTTTTTTTCTTCACAAACATTAAGTGGATTTATAATTGGTGAACTTTCAGGAGCGCAGTTTTCCTTTTTGGTGTATTTGTGTATTTGTGGTACTTCAGGGTATCCGGATCTCTGCAGCACGGACTGTTCTCAGCCCATACGAGGGTTTCAAGTATTTTATGGGATATTAGTTATTTCCCATTGAGCGCCAGTGATTTTTTTGTATCAATATTGCTCCTGCACGTCGCCCACTACACCCCTGGTCTTCTTGGTCGCCTTCCTGTGGCCAGAAGAGGCAACAGAGCGGGTGTAGGGGGAGCCCCTGGTGGTGGTGGCCCTGCTGGTGGGTGAGGGAGAAGGGCTTCTTATAATGGGGGTGGAGGTGGTGGAGGGCCCAACCATCACAATGCACTCATCTATAATGTGCCCGATCTGGCCAAGGTCCACCGAGTCGTCCAAGACCACCTCAATAGACCTGGTGTGGACTGTCCCCTCCTCCACAACATCTTGGGGGGCTTCATTTGGCTCCTCAGAAGAGGTGGTGGGACGGCCAACAAGCCCAGATGGGCCCGCCCCTTCCTGCACATCTGTGGATGACATAAAGCAGTCACATGTTGGGGGACCCACACACTTGTCACATGTTCCCTTCCCCCACCCACACATGTTACACACCAGATAGGAAATATAAAACACACTTACCTGTCTTCAAGACATCTTCACCGGGAATCAAACTCCTCAATCCCATCAACTGGCTCCATGTGCAGACACCGGGCGATCCTCTCCTCCTTCGGGGTCAGCACGACATCGCAGGGTGGGCCACCCCCAGTGCCAATCTGGTGCTTTCTGATTTTGGCCACCTTCTCCCGCACCCGAAGCCGCAGATCGTTAATTTTTTTTAATATATGATGGCCAAGACGGGGGACATTGCCAAGGGCATTGACCCTGGTGGCAATAGTATCATAAATCTCCTGCCTCCTGGCATGCGTCGTATTGCGGCTGGAAGGGCCATGGAGGGACTCATAGAACTCCTCCATCCCATCAATAATAATGGCCCTCTCCTGGGGTGTAAAGTTTTTTTTTTCCTGTGGGTGACAGGAGCTGACACGGGAGCTGCCACTGGAGCAGACATAGTCATTCAGAAACTGAACGCAAGGGGCAAAATTACCAAGCTCAGGGGGGGGGATGGAAAGCAGGATGTAATTTTGCAAAGACCAGAGGCATGTCTGGCCGCAGGGCCGCTGATAGGGGGGGACCACCAGTCCTCCTGTAGGGGGCCCGGGCTCACAGGGGGGCCCATACAGCAGAGGGAATCGGTGCGGTCGGATGGAGGGGCAAATACAGGATGCCCAATGTGAACCCGGTTTCTCTCCCTCCCACAACTTTCAGCTGCTGCAGGGAGAGACACGGACACAGCTGCCAGCTTCCCTGTCTCATTAAAAAAAAATTGTTACCCTGTATTGTTTTAAACCCTTGTAAAATGTAATAAAATTCTTGGGAAAAAAATGATTTTTTTTTTTATAAAAATTGTCAAATATTTTTTTTCAAAACATTTAAATGTATTTGTTAAAGAAAAAAAAAACTATTTAAAAAAGGGCTAATTCACACAGCTTCTCAGTTATCTTTGTGTCCGCTAAGAATAATTTTAGTATATTTTAATTGAAAATCTTGGTTTGATATATTTGAGGGGGGCCCTGCCAGGCAGGCTGTACGGGGCCCCGTGATTTCTAACAGCAGCCCTGTCTGGCCGTACTTGTACACTCGAGCCTAGCCATTAGGCCGGCCTACAACAGGAAGTTCGGATAAAACATCACTGAGCATGTTGAAGTTGAAGTTAGGCCGGGCGTAAGCCACTGCACCACGCTCAGACAATCATTTACATAAGTTGACACCCACTTCCACTTTAGGTTTGGCCGGTGCACTTTGGAGTGCAAAAGCTTGGTGAATCATCAACTTTGCTCTACAGATTAGGCCGGTGTAGCCTAAACAGGCTAGGCTAGGCCAACCTAAAGTTAATCCAATCTACGTGAATCTACCTACAAGTACCTGAAGTCTCTCCTCATATTTTTTTTATCTCGCAGACCTTTCACCATTTTTGTTGCCCATCTCTGGAATTGTTCTATCCCATCAATATATTTTTGTAAGTGAGGTCTCTAGAAATAGACACATTGGGCCAGATTCTTAGAGGAGATACGACAGCGTATCTCCAGATACGACGGCGTATCTCCGGCCGACGCAGTACAGTTACGCCATTTACGTTAGGCTTTTCCCAACGTATAGTTACCCCTGCTATATGGTGGCGTAAGTGCGGCGTACCAATGTTAAGTATGGCCGTCGTTCCCGCGTCGAAATTTGAAAAAGTTACGTCGTTTGTGTAAGTCGTCCGTGAATGGGGCTGGACGTCATTTACGTTCACGTCGAAACCAATGACGTCCTTGCGGCGTACTTTGGAGCAATACACACTGGGAAATTCCACGGACGGTGCATGCGCCGTTTGGGAAAAACTTCAATCACGTCGGGTCAAGCCTGATTTACATAACACACGCCCACCTCTTGACAATTTGAATTAGGCGGGCATACATATTTTTTTTGAGAATACGGCACTTGCCTGTAAAAGTTGCGGAGGCATAACGTAAATAGGATACGTTACGCCCGCACAAAGTTGCGCCATTCTACGTGAATCTAGCCCATTATTCTAAATTAGGTCTAATTAAAGATCTATATCAGTCATTTATGCTCCATGTTGATATATATCAATATGAGTGTCACATAGATATTTTTCTCATAAAGGATTTTTTGGTATGATTTATTTTACAGCACCCTACTCCTGAAGAGGCTTTGAGTCTGGTCACATCTATAACTACTGTATCAGGGCTGGATTAACATAGGGGCTATCGGAGCTGCAGCTCCAGGCCCCTTCCTCAAGATAGGCCCATGTGCCCCAAAAAAAAAAGTTTAACTTTGAGGATTGTAGCTCGACGACCAGGGGTCACAGATACCCCATACTGCTCTAGATCAACTGTGGGCATAGGATTGTGTACATGGGATTGTATTTTTTTTTTGTGCTTTCTTTTATTGGTTGAACTAGATGGACTTTTTTCATCCTGAATAACTATGTAACCCTCCTCAATGCTTTTAACCTCCCTTGCACTGGTGGTCAGGAGCAACATTATGTAAGCCCCTTTCTCACTAGTGGTCAATTACAGTGGTATCCTACTGCCTCCTATAATAGTGGTCCGTGTGAGTATTGTTTAACCCGCTCATTGGTGGTCAGGAGTAATATTATGTAGCGCCCCCTTACTTTCAGTATGGGAACTACGCTAAAGTTAGTGGGGAATGGGAGAGTTATTTTGCTCCCATTCGCAATTTGTTAAATTTGGGCTGCACTTTACCCACTCTGGCTAGAGTGGCGACGAACTGAAATTGATACTACTGAGAGCAGGATTGCTCGGTTCATATCCAGGCCTGATACTGCAAAGTTCTCTCTTGCTTCATCAACCTTTTCTCCCTATTTGATGTTGATGTTGGCCGTGTTGGACCTGGAAATAAAGCATTTGAAAACCTTTATTAATTGACTGGACATTCACTCACTACTCTGCTCATCAACTACACCCCTAGACAACACTGAAAGGTAACTTAACCACTTCCAGACCTGCGCACGACGATGTACGTCCTCTTTTGAAAGATTGATATCTCGGTAACGGCAGCCGCTGCTGCCACAACCGAGGTATCGATCTTTAGTGTGCGCGGTCTGGTACACGATAACGGCGGTCTCCGCGGCGGATTCGCCGCGAGATCGCCGTTATCGGTGGCGGGAGAGGGGCCCCTCCCGCCGCTCTCCCGCGCCCTCTGCCGCTTACCGGAGCCGTCGGTAGCGGCGGAGGAGATCGGGACCGTTAGGCTGGTGACTGGGGACGAGACTGAAGGAAAAATCTCCTTCGCCCGTCCCCATAGCTCTGCTGGGCGGAAGTGACGTCAAAACGTCAGTCCCGCCCAGCCTCTTAAAGAGACATTTTTTTTTTCTGTCATTTGAAAAAATGACAGTTTCAAATTTTTTTTTTTTGCCATTTTAGTCTAAATATGAGATCTGAGGTCTTTTTGACCCCAGATCTCATATTTAAGAGGACCTGTCATGCTTTTTTCTATTACAAGGGATGTTTACATTCCTTATAATAGGAATAAAAGTGATCAATTTTTTTTTCAGTGTAAAAAGTAATAAAATAAATAAAAATAAATAAGAAAACAAAAAAAAATTTTTTTAAAGCGCCTCGTCCCGACGAGCTCGCGCGCAGAAGCGAACGCATACGCGAGTAGCGCCCGCATATGAAAACGGTGTTCAAATCACACAAGTGAGGTATCGCCGCGATCGTTAGAGCGAGAGCAATAATTCTAGCCCTAGGCCTACTCTGTAGCACAAAAAATGCAATCTCTAGAATTTTTTAAACATCGCCTATCGAGATTTTTAAGGGTAAAAGTTTGACGCCATGCCACGAGCGGGCGCAATTTTTAAGCGTGACATGTTGGGTATCATTTTACTCGGCGTAACATTATCTTTCACAATATATAAAAAAATTGGGCCAAATTTATTGTTGTCTTATTTTTTAATTCAAAAAAGTGAATTTTTTTCAAAAAAAGTGCGCTTGTAAGACGGCTGCGCAAATACGGTGTGACAAAAAGTATTGGAATGACCACTATTTTATTCTCTAGGGTGTTAGAAAAAAAATATATATATAATGTTTGGGGGTTTTAAGTAATTTTCTAGCAGAAAAAACTGTTTTAGTCTTGCAAACACCAAATCTGAAAAACACCTAAGGTCTGGAAGTGGTTAATATGCCGATCCCAACAACTGCAACCAGCGGCTCCTGAGGGGGTAGCGCTACAATTATATAACTAATTTGACTGCCACTGGCACCAACAATGGGATACTCTATCTGACACAGAGGGGATTTATTGTATTCTCATAGACTTGCTGATACATTACATAGTTACATAGTTAGTCAGGTTGAAAAAAAGTCCATCAAGTTCAACCAAGAAAAAAAAATGTATACCATCCCTTATTAAATATTCTAATTGTATGTATACTCAATCTTTTTATAGCAGTGTAGGCCCATAAAGACATAGATGAGCGGGTTTGGGGTGGAGGAACTTGCCTGGCCTGCACAGAGCCCTGACCTCAACTTGATAGAACACCTTTGGGATGAATTACAGCAGAGACAAGAGGCCTTCTTGTCCAACATCAGTGCCTGACCTCGCAAATGCCCTTTTGGAAGAATGGTCAAATGTTCCCATAGACACACTCCTAAACCTTGTGGACAGAAGTGTTCAAGCTGTTATAGCTGCAAAGGGTGGGTCAACTCAATATTGAGCCCTATGGACTAAGACACCATTAAAGTTCATGTGTGTGTAATGGCAGGTATCAGGATACTTTTGGTAATAAAGTACAGTATAGTACTGTACATCTTGCTTTTGCTTCATTCATGTGCTTTCAAAACCTCTTTTGCTGCTTCTTGAATATTACCTGTTATCTGATATTACCAGCTATTAGCAGGGCAATTCCGACATGATAAAGCAAAGCCCTTCTCCTATACCAAGATGGCAGTGCCCACACAGAAACACAGTGTTGGACAAGTTATAACAAGTCAGTATTTGTAAAAAACAAAAGTAGCCACAGGCAACCTTTTTTTAGGCACAGCTACTAGGTCCTCTTATAGGTCATTTGGAGTAGGTGCCTAATAATTGAAGGACACTTCTTTGCAAGAACATGGATTTTATTCAAGCTGCTTTTTGGGGTGATTTTTTTCCCCCGAAGATTGGAACAGATGCCGGTAGTCTTTATAGGTGACTTCAATTATCCTTAAGATATGTTAGATTTCCCTGATAATGTCTCTAATTTTAGTTGAAGAGTAGGAATGTACTGTTGAGAAACTAGCTTGTACATATATAGCAGATTTTACATCCTGCCTCAAAATATTTAACTAATTCCTGAAACCATAAAGTTTATACAAAGATAGATTATTATTTAATATCACGTGGCTTTTTTGGAAGCATTGATCATTTCTTATTTTAACATGATAGCATTTTATTGTTCCAGCATGATTTTCTTTTCAAGTAAATTGTTTATTACTTTTACAGAATAAGGTGGAAAGTGATGTTTGACTTGTTTGTCATTTTCAAATTAATCTGTTTTTTTATTTAGAGAAAAGGAAAATCAGAGTACAGATTACAGCCAGGGTACCCAAGTACCACACAATAGCACATAGTCAAAACATGTCAAATACATACTCTGAAAGTAAGCAACTTTTATATCTTATAACAAAGAAAAGCAAGGGGAAACATCACTATCTAGGATATTACCTGCTACTAGCTAATACTAAGAAAAAAGAAAAAAAAAAAAAAAAAGAGAGAAAGAGAAAGAGAGAGAGAAGAGAAAAAAAAAGGGAAAAGAGGGGGGGGGGGAGACACCGTAGTGAACGGGCCATCTAACGGCTTCTACCTTCCAAGAAGAGTGGAAAGGAAACGATCAAAGCCAAAACAGCAATCTCATCCCGTATCGAGTTGTAAATATTGATCAGAATACCTGAACGTCACCCAGGGTAACCACGTCTGATTGAATTTTTCCGAAGATTTCCCTGGCAATTGCTACAGTTTCCTCCAATTGGTGAATATACTCTATGGAGCCAAACCATTCCGGGATGGAAGGAATATCCTTCGATTTCCAGTGTCTGGGAATCAAGACTTTCGCTGCGTTCAATAGATGTCTAATCAAAGATTTTTTGTAATGTTGCATGGAGCAGTCGGTGATGTGGAGTAAGCAACATGCAGGCGTAAGGGAGATTGTAGTGTCCGTAATGGCTTTGATCAATTCACACACCCTGTCCCAGAAAGGTCTCAGACAAGAACACTCCCACCAAATATGAACAATGGTACCCGGGTCTTGCTCGCATCTCCAGCAAGAATCCGATGTCAACGGGTACCATTTTTTAATTTTGTCCGGAGTAGCATACCATTGTGTTAAAAGTTTATACGACATTTCCTGCAATCTCGTGCCAATCGCACACTTATGGGCAAAGATGCAGGCACGTTTCCATTGCTTATCAGTGAAGTTTGTTTTGAGCGCCTTTTCCCATTGTACTCGTATTCCGGAAGCTATCCCCCCCCTGTCTAGTTGGAGCCAGGAGTACGTAAGAGAAGTAGATCTCGGGACCGGAGCTCCAGCCAGGCAAGTTTGTTCAAAGGGAGTTATCGGTCTAAGGAATTGTTTTTTAGTCTGGGAGACCTGTATATAGTTATGCAGCTGGCGGTAAGTCCAAAATGAAAGAGAGCTCTGAGGATTTATCTCTCTTTTTAGGGAATCAAAAGATTTTAAGATGTTAGCCTCAACACAATGTATCATTAAGAGGGGCAACGATTGATCAGTGGGTGCCATAAAATGCAGGTCCATCCCGGGCATGAAATCAGGATTACGAGTAATAGGAGTAAGCGGACCGGGACATGAGGACAATTTATGATGTTTCATCATCATATGAAACAAGCGTGGACCCCACCAAGGGATGCTGCTGCAAACTCTGCGGAAGTTTCTCCCAAGGAATCCAAGGTAGGAATCTAAGATGTAATGTGGAAGATGCTTCCTGTAATGTGACCCAATCCTTCTGCCCCCTGTGACAATTCCAGTCCACAATTCTAGCTAGATGCATCCCGGAGTGGTAGAGTTTGAAATCAGGCAGGCCTATGCCCCCCTCATCCTTAAGTTTTGAGAGCGTATCCAGCTTTATCTGAGGTTTTTGCCCCTTCCAAATAAAAGTACGTACAATAGCCTGAAGTGGAAATGATAAAGGATTCTGGGTAAAATTACCATCTTCAGTATGGAAGCTCTGCCAAACCAGGAGAAAGGTCTAGAGGTCCACCCTTTAAGATCTACTTGGATTTTTTTTAACAAGGGGAGGAAATTAATCTTATAGATATCCCCAAAGTTAGCCGCCAGTTTAATTCCTAGATAGGTAATAGATGAAGTTACCCACTTAAACGAGCAGGAAGAGCGTGCACTCTCTAAGGAATCAGATGACAGATTAAGGGCTTCCGATTTACAGTCATTAATTTTCATATTGGAGATATAGCTGAAAATTTTGAAAGCTTAAGAAAGGTTCGGAATTGAGTCGTGAGGCCGTGTCAAAAAAAAATAAAAGATCGTCCGCATATGCTGCCATTTTAAAGTCACGCTGGCCTATCTGGAAGCCTTGTATCTCCGGGTTTGCATTGACTGTGCGAATAAAAGGCTCTAAAGATAAAATAAAATAAAAGAGGGGAAAGAGCCTGCCTTGTGCCATTGTTTATATCCACTGCTTCTGAGAGGGTGCCATTGATTTTAAGCTGTGCCCGAGGTTTATAATATAAAGCCGATATCCATGCCATCATGTGCGATCCCAACCCAATGTGTCTGCAAGTAGCAAACATATAGTCCCAGGCGACACGGTCAAAGGCCTTCTCCGCATCAGTTGAGAGGAGAAGACCCTCGATTCCCCGGGTATGTGCGAAATGAACCAGATTAAGGGCTTTTATGACATTATCCCGTGCTTCCCTTCCTGGCATGAATACCACCTGTTCTGTACCTATAAGTTTTGAAAGGAAAGGTGTCAGTCTAGATGCCATTAATTTCGCCAATATTTTTAGGTCCAGATTCAACAATGAAATCGGCCGGTAACTTGTACAATCAGTAGGGTCCTTCAATGGTTTAGGGATCAATGTTACATATGCCGTCGTGAAAGTGCTTGAGGTTGATGAGGAAATTCGGATATGATCCAAGGCACGGAGTAGAGGAACTTTCAGGGTGTCTATAAAAGTTTTATAATAATGGGCTGTAAACCCATCTGGGCCTGGACTCTTGCCCGGTTTTAGAGTCTTAATTGCCACCATAAGTTCTTCCTCTGAAATCGGTATTTCCAAGGAATCGCTCTCAGCCGAAGATAAAGTAGGCATGCCACTCTTCACGATATATTCTCGCAAAACAGATTCTCTATTTCCCTGAAGCTCTGCAGGTTTATGTATCGCAGGGAGATTATAAAGCCTAGTGTAAAAAGCATGAAATTGTGCCGCAATCTGGTCCGTTTTTTGTATAAGTTGACCCTTAGAATTCTTAATAGAAAGAATAGAATTTGCACGAGAAATTGTTTTTAGGGTTTTTGCCAGGAATTTGCCGCACTTATCCCCATGTTCATAATGAAAGCCCTTCTTAAAATAGAGAATACATTTAGCTTTAAGATTAAGTGAGTTAAGTTTTTCCCGCGTCTTTGATAGTTCCAACAAAAGCGCCTCTAAATGTGACTGTTTATGTTGGCTTTCCAAAAAAGCAATTTTTTCCGCCAATGCCGAGGTAACTTTTTCCGCTTCTCTTTTCTTAATAAAACCTAGGCGCATAAGTTTGCCACGTATGACGCACTTATGGGCCTCCCAAATTGTCAAAGGTGAAGCATTGATCATTTCTTGTAGTACTATTTACATAATGTCTGACCATGACCCCTTAATTGTTAAGCCATGCCCACTCTCCCCTGTAACACACTTCACATACAACTTCCATATCACTCTTGTAGCACCCTCTAGTGTACTAGAAGAGTAATGTCATTTTTTTTCTTGGTGGCGAGTAGGTAAATTTCCAGGCTTGGCTGGCAGCCAAGCCTGGGTGTGTTTTGGTGATCTGGATTGGGAGTGACCTAGAGTAGTGCTGGGTGACTCACAGGTGGTGTCACCAGGACCTCCCACTTCTTTCCAGAATCTTCTGGTACTTTCTGGATAGAGAGGTGGAGAGGGGAGGTGGAGCCACCTGGGGTGTTTTGAGAAAACCCCCTGACCAATCCCCAATCTGGATTGGCAGGGGGCAGGCCTCCTTAAATACCCAGGGTCAGCTCAGCTTGGGAAAAGTTTATCGAGTGGAAGTTGGAGATGGAGTGTTAGGCTGTCGGGGCCTTTAAGGGAGCTCCCCAGTTTGGGGGGGGGCGACCTTGGAACTGGGCTTGAATGCGGATGGGCCCTCTTACAACACACAGAGGTGTCCTGGCCAGGAGGCACAGGAGGAGCAAGAGAGGACAGCGGGAGAACACTGCCAGGCAAGTCTCCAGGAGTTCCATAGAGGCAGCCAAGGTCTACAGTGCTATCTAACCTGTAGAGTGCAAGGAAGTGATGTGTTGTCAGAGTGAGGAGTGATACACTGCAAACAAGGAAGTGCAGGAGGAGAAGAGGAGATTGTATATACCAAGGTGTATATAGTTGGTCCCAATATTGACTTTTGTATTCCTTGGCATCTCATAGGTTCCCCATTCCTATCCAAGTTTATTTTCCCTCAACAAAACATAAAAACAAGTGCAAGGACTGCTTTTATGTCTGAAAGGTTTGTGCCAAGCAGGCGGGGGGGGGGGTTACAGACATACCACTACATTCAGCAGCCCCCCCCCCCCCCCGCGTTAGACTCTATAAACCGCTCTCCTAGGTTGACAGATATTTCACCACTTTAGACAAATCACACTACAACATTAGTATTAGTATCATGTTTATTTTTCATGCATGAAGGTAAATCTTATTGAGCAAGGCATCTGAAACGTATTCATACAATCTGATGATAATAAATTAATGATCAGCAAAAATTAGGAAACAAAATTTAAATAAATAAATAGCTTTGTAATAAATAGCATGTAAGAATAGTAGAATATTGTATATTAGAATGAACTGCTTCTTCCCAGGAAATGACAGTTAACATGTGGAATTTAGATGAAATCATTAGTAGGTGCCAGGCCCAAATGGGTTAAAGTAGCAGCATATTGGTTTAATTTCACAGTCTTCAGTCCTACTAATAGTATAAAGAGCACCTGTCAATTAGATGAACCTTTAATGCTGTGAAGTGGGTGGCAGGGGAGGTTAATACTGTACTTGAAGAATCAATGATGAATGTTTTAGTGCATTTGGGAAAGAAGTCACGTTGGTGCAGAAAGGTTGCGTTCAGTGAGCCCACAGGTTTTACAAAATCAGGTGGAGCTGGAGAGAGAAAAATGGAAACAGTGTTTTGAGGTTTGTTATCCAGTTAGCACTGGCTACCCCATCCCTCCATTCTCTCTTTAATTTTCTCTCTTCAGCTCCTAAGAACCACAGTGCAATCGACACTCAACTGTCCTACCACTATTATAGTAACAAGCTTATACAAAGGTGGTGGGCTGTAACAACACAGGTGGGCATCACATTCTTCAACCTTAGAATAAACAAAGATCATTTTACAAAGATAATTTTTGCACCAGTATATTGCTTGTTCAACTGTTTATAAAAGGACAATTCCACCTTTCCTATCTTTCTCCTATGATATATTTTGGGCATCAAGTGACAGATACACTTTGAGTGTTTTTCCAATCAGTTGGTTTCTCTTAGGCCTTGTACACACGGTCGGACCAAACCGATGAGACTGGTCCGTCGGTTCGTTTTCAGCGGTTCACCTCTGAAGTGGCCTGATGGCCTGATATGTGTACACACCATCAGTCCAAAATCCGAGCGGGTCAGAACGCGGTGACGTAAAACACACGACGTGCTGAATAAAACGAAGTTCAATGCTTCCAAGCATGCGTCGACTTGATTCTGAGCATGCGCGGGTTTTGAACTGATGCTTTTCTGTACTAACCATTGGTTTGGTCCGATCGCCCAGCGGTCCAGCGGTTCGGTTTTGAAGCATGTTTAGAAATTTTGGACCAAAGGAAACCAAACCGCTAGCCTATACACACGGTCGGTTTGGTCCGATGAAACTGAACTTCGGTTCATTCTCAGCGGACCAAACCGACCGTGTGTACAAGGCCTTAGGCTGCCCATACATGGTCGAATTTCGAAATAATTTTCTTTTATAATTTGAGATTTTGTGCATTTTGTGATTCGATGGTGCCACCATTGATTTCAAAATTCGATCAACAAGGGCCTTTAATTTCACATCCTGTTGCTACAGAAAATAATTTTCATTGCTAGGAATCTTTTTTTTCCCCCCGGAATTTTATTTTCTTGCACATGTGCATTTCTTTTTCGATTACATTTCTCGCACGATTCTCCCAGCATTGATTAGAAAAGTAAAAAAATGCCCAAAAACTCAAATCTGATGGCTGCACGAAAATTGGCACTAATGGTGCAAAATTCGAACGTCAATTCTTAGATATTAGATATTTTGAAATTTGACCCATGTATGGCCTGCCTTAAATTGGTTGTAAACCCACTTTTTGGACTTCTACCTATAGGTCAGGGATAAGCAATTAGCGGACCTCCAGATGTTGCCAAACTACAAGTCCCATGAGGCATAGCGAGACTCTGACAGCATCAAGCATGACACCCAGAGGCAGAGGCATGATGGGACTTGTAGTTTGGCAACAGCTGGAGGTCCGCTAATTGCTTATCCCTGCTATAGGTAATAAGGCTAGAATAAGGCTTACCTATAGAAAAAACAGAAAACTGCGCTAATAATGGAGGTTGATATTACACTAAAAAACACACACTATAGGCAGCAGCTGGCATGCGATACACAAATGGCATAAACAAGAAAAACAAAGCTGCGCCACAAACACTAACAGTATGCAATAATGATCTTAGGGGGTAGATGTATTAAAGTCCATATACATGTATCTTGCAACATGGATCACTCTCAGATATATAACACAAGTCCATAGGAAGATATGGCATAAACAGTTGGGTGATCAGCATAGGACTCCTATTATTTATGTCTCTGCAGATGACGTCACCACGCAAAAGGAGGAGGGCCTTGTATGCCGGCCGGCATTTGTTTGTTTATATGCTGTTTTTATCTTAATGCTTTTGGTTACCATCGAGTGTCTGTCGTTACCCTTTTCTACCCTGTGTTCCTGTGAACCAAAGGCTGCGGCTGGGCTATAGCCGATTGCACAATTTGCTTGCCCTCTGGTAAGCGGCCTCTTATTACGGTGGAGGGCTCACTTATATTGTTTTACCTGTCACTTGGTGGTGTGGAATCTTAGGACTTCATCTGCAGAGAGATAAATAATAGGAGTCCTATGCTGATCACCCAACTGTTTATGCCATATCTTCCTATGGACTTGTGTTATATATCTGAGAGTGATCCATGTTGCAAGATACATGTATATGGACTTTAATACATCTACCCCCTAAGATCATTATTGCATACTGTTAGTGTCTGTGGCGTGGCTTTGTTTTTCTTGTTAAGGCTTACCTATAGGTTGTGGAAATGGTAGTCTGGTGTCTCTAGGCACCGGAGGTGACGTGTGAGCATGCTGCTCGTTTTATGCTGATTTTTATACACTTTATTGTGAGTACCCTGATTTTGTGTTTTTTTATCAATAAATATTTTAAACTACTACACCATTGGCGTATGTATCTTCCTTTGTGAGGATCACTGCTCATATATCAGACTGGGCCCCACAGGGAGACTCTGTTTAGAGACCTAGGTTAAACAGTATCAAGAGACGCCTCACCAGGAAACGGCTGGAGTGTATGCCACTTGTACCTAGAAAGATCTTTATATGCCGTTAACCTTACAGTAGTAAGGTAAGGGGACATTCTCACTAATCACAAGCGGAAAAGGAGCACTTTCCTATTTGATATCAACGTTGGCAACTTGACACCAGCACTTTATGTTGTTGCTGTTTGCACATGAATACTGAAGTTTATACATTGTTGCAATATTGAAGATTTTTTAAAATAACATTCTATTTGAGGACTTTTTTCGTTATGCATGTTTTTTGCACAATTGCACTCAGCACGTTACCTTTTTAAGGTTTATTTATTTTAGCTTCATATTTGTTTGAGTGTTACATATGTTTTATTTATTTTAACATATGCCTTACATGTTTTACATTTCATTGACTGATCACTATTTCTTAATACTAGTTATATTTACTTTTCCAGTCACCCTATACAGCGCAGCATTACCCCCCTTTTTTGACTATCTTGGAAAGGTGACTCTATTTTCTCAGTACATCAGCCATACACGTAAAGCTGACCATACATGGATAGAAAATTGTTTGAAAAAGTGTTCGATAAGCCGATCCTTCAACTTTATTAATGTTAGTGGGCACATTTCAATTCTCGAAATGCAACATTTTATGCCAAAAGAAAGATCCATCATGTTGGAATTTTTTTGTGTAATTGAACGATTTTCTAAATAAGAAGGCCAGTATGGTGGCCTGAGTTTATGGGAGGCGCCCGGAGGGTATTTAAGCAGCCCACTCACACATGCTCTTTGTCGGTTCAGTGTGCGGTACTACACGTCACTGGGCCGACTCTTTCCAGCTCACCTCATGTCCGTGAGTCTGCGCATTCAATCGCATTCGACATCGCAAGCCATTTGCGGCTTCTCCCTTCATGGTCTTCGCCGGCGGTTCCCGCTTACTTCGCAGGTAGGATTCAAACCTTTTCGTATCTTGTGCAATCTTGCAATTCGTTATGCTTCCTATCCTGCATCCCTTTTGGGAAAAAATCTGCCCCTGAGTTACTGTTGCTCATGTTCCAACATCATTCGGCTCAGGCGTAGTACATTTGTAACTTCCTTCTGCCAAACATACGATTCATTTGTAAATCCATTTGGAGATTGACATGTGTTTGTATGGGTTCTTTGGCAGATTGAGGTGGTAATTGGACTCACATGGTGCCTTGTCTGCACTTGATTAGCCTGGGGGGATGGGTGGTTGGTAGGTGTTCGGTTTCAAAGCAAGGGGTAGCATACACTCTACAACCAATTCGTATCAGATTCGTTCAATACTCCTTACTATCAATTCGTATCGGATTCATTTCATGCATTTTACAACCATTTTGTATCAGATACATTGCATACTTTCTACCGTTGTCATTCATTGTTTCCCCCATGTCGTGTGTTTTAGTTCCCGCAGCGGAACTTACGAATTGCTTGTACACGGCTCTTCTCTCTCATTTATTTACCAAAGTTATTGCCTGTGTGTCATGCATGGCGTCACACCACACTCTTGGGATGTGTTGCACATCCACTCCAGTCCAAAGCAAACCCAGTCGCACATTCACTGTCCCAGGTAGGATTCGTTAGCTTATTTGTCATGTCAAATTCGTGGCCACTCATGGTGTCACCTGTACCATATGTTTGGTTCCCGCAGTGGAGCTTACAAAGCATTGATACTCACTTTTCGTGTTCTATTTTCTACACCAAACCTCGTTGTTTTGCCCCATGCACGGCATCACGCTACATGTTCCCGACATGTTTCACTCCAGCCACAGTCCGCCGCAAACTCACTCGCATGGCCCACTGTCGCAAGTAAGATTTGTTATTACATTCTTTATGTCTTATCAATTTGCTACTATTCATTGTCTCCCATATCGTTCATTAGTGGCCCCTACAGAACCTACGATTCAAACAGGCGTTGTCCTTCTACCTTATACTGCTTGCTTAAGGTACAAACAAACCAGGTGTTTCTATCCTTTCTCAGTAACCCAATTCTTATTGATTGAGACCTTGCAACCATGCAAATCATCTCAGCAGTCTGATACCCTTGCTGAGACCCTTGCAACACATGACCCTTACAAAATGCAAAAAAAAAAAAAAAACGCAAAAAGGAAAAAAAAATATAAAACGCAAAAAAAAAACACAATTGCCGCCACGTAATCTCAGCCCCGCAACCTGACACCTGTTGAGACCATTGCAACGACGCAAAATTCGTCTCCACAGCCTGACACCCTTGTTGAGACCCTTGCAAACGCAATACCGTCTCAGCAGCCCCACACTCATCGAGACTCTTGCAACCACACAAAATCGTCTCAGCAGCCTGACACCCTTGTTAAGACCCTTGCAACACATGACCCTTACAAAAAAAATAAAATTATTATAAAAAAAAAAAACGCAAAAAAAAACGCAAAAAAAAAACGCAAAAAGAAATAAAAGTGCAGAAAAAAATAAATAAAAAAATTGCCACCACACAATCTCAGCCCCTCAACCTGACACCTGTTGAGACCGTTGCAACGACGCAAAATTCGTCTCCGCAGCCTGACACCCTTGTTGAGACCCTTTCAAACGCAATACCGTTTTAGCAGCCCCACACTCATGGAGACTCTTGCAAGCACACAAAATTGTCTCAGCAGCCTGACACCCTTGTTAAGACCCTTGCAAACGCAATACCGTCTCAGCAGCCCCACACTCATGGAGACTCTTGAAAAGCACGCAAAATTCGTCTCTGCAGCCTGACACCCTTGTTGAGACCCTTGCAACACATGACCCTTACAAAACGCAAAAAAAAAAAAAAAAAAAAGGAAAAAGAAATATAAAAAGTGCAAAAAAAAAAAAAAAAATTGTCCCCACACAATCTCGGCCCAGCAACCTGACACCTGTTGAGACCATTGCAACCATGCAAAATCATCTCAGCAAGCCTCACACCATTGTTGAGACCCTTGCAAACGCAATACCGTCTCAGTAGCCCTACACTCATCAAGACTCTTGCAACCACGCAATACCATCTCAGTAGCCTCACACCATTGTTGAGACCCATGCAAACGCAATACCATCTCAGCAGCCCTACACTCATCAAGACCCTTGCAACCACGCAATACCGTCTCAGCAGCCTCACACCATTGTTGAGACCCTTGCAAACGCAATACCGTCTCAGCAGCCCCACACTCATCGAGACTCTTGCAACCACACAAAATCGTCTCAGCAGCCTGACACCCTTGTTAAGACCCTTGCAACACATGACCCTTAAAAAAAAAAAAAATCATTATAAAAAAAAAACGCAAAAAAAACGCAAAAAAAAACGCAAAAAAAAAACGCAAAAAGAAATAAAAGTGCAGAAAAAAATAAATAAAAAAATTGCCACCACACAATCTCAGCCCCGCAACCTGACACCTGTTGAGACCGTTGCAACGACGCAAAATTCGTCTCCGCAGCCTGACACCCTTGTTGAGACCCTTGCAAACGCAATACCGTCTCAGCAGCCCCACACTCATCAAGACTCTTGCAACCACGCAATACCGTCTCAGCAGCCTCACACCATTGTTGAGTCCCTTGCAGACACAATACCGTCTCAGCAGCGCCACACTCATCGAGACCCTTGCAACCACGCAATACTGTCTTGAGCAACCTCCCACTCGTCAAAGACCTTTGTGACCATGCAGTCTCGCCCCAGCAACCTGGCATTCATTGAGACCCTTGCAGCCAGACAAATCATCTTTGGCCTCATGTACACTGCTGTTGGTAAAAAAAAAAAAATGGGTTCAGACGGATGTTCAGAGGCATTCGAAACGCATTCGAAACGCCAATGCCTGTAACAGCTTGTAAACACTGCCAGATGCGGTAACTCATGTTTACCAGCGTTTCATTCACAGTCGTTTTCATAAAAAAACTTGACACTCATTTGAGACCCTTGCTAAGTGTAATATCATCTGAGCTACCTCACACCCGTCTAGACCTTTGCAACCACACAATCTCATCTCAGCAACCTGACACCCGTTCAGACCTTTGCAGCCATACAAAGTCGTGGCAACCACACAATGCCATCTCAAAACAAACCTCATAATCATCGAGACCTTTGCAACCACGCAATAACGTCTCAGCAAACCAGACTGAGACCCTTGCAAACACGCAATGCCGTCTCAAAACAAACCTTCATACTCAAGGCCCCTGCAACTACACAATATCGTCCCAGCAACCTGACACTCACTGACACCCTTGTAACCGCACAATATTGTCTGCAGTAGTATAAAACACTTTGCGGCAGGCACCTACTGTACGTGCAAACCCGAATACAAACTAAACTAATCAGCCACACAAACACACAGTGGCACCCAGTTGGCCATTCATCTTCAGTGGCACGCGGGCCACTCATCTTTTCTCTGTGTTTTTTCCCTGCGGTTAGTTCAGGTTTTCATCCAGCACCAGCGAGTGAACGTTGGCCTGCGAGTGCACGTTGGCTTGCGAGTGCATGTATATCGTCTTGTTGAGCACCTGTGTATTGTCTTGATTTTCTCACACCAATGCAAGATCCAGTCCAAGTTCTCAAACTAGACCAAGCATCAGTAGCAGACTTAGCTATGTGGGACAACTTCCCCACCTGATAGTACAGCATTTCAATCTTCATCCTGGCAGTGTCAGCCGAGCCAACAAAGGCTTTTGCAGCCATTTTTAGGCCGCCACTGGTTCTCCAAAACTTGGCCCCCAGAAATTCTCTTAAATTTTTTCACCCAGTCTTCATCACACCTCATGCTGCACCCCATTGTGGCAGCTGCCCAGGTCTGGGACCACACTTGAACAGGACAGACACTGTTCTTCACCACAGACAATCAGGCCACAGCCGACATCATCAATTAAGGTAGATCTAAGTCACTCCCCATCACTTCCTGCGCAGGCTCGCGCAGCTGTCACTCCGTCACCAGTTAATATCTTATGTAGACCTTTTTCCAGGCAAATGCAAAAAGCAGCTTTCCTATTCCAACCTTGGAATGGATGTTTTTTCCAGCAAGAGCCTGGAGCCGACCCAACAACTATCCCTGTCCCACCATGGACATTGCTGACGATGGACTGAAGTCACATCTCACCAACGCAATCCAACTTATTAACCACTCCTTGGCACGCAACACACTGAAGGCCTATCGCACTGCTTGGAACACTAATCGCAAATTTTTGGCCCCTTGCCCCAAAGCAGCAGTTGGACACATCCTAGCCTTCATATCGTATTGCCACATGCAGCTGACCATTTCTCAATACTATCACGCCATATCTAGATGGCATCCAGCATTTCCTGTCCCTGCAGGACCCCAGTAAACCGTCAATATTCTCGAGCCCATGCAGTCAAGTCCCTCCTACAGGGCATACAGAAGCACCAACCTGTAGTCAGTGGCAAGCGCCTACCTTTCAAGAGTCCCCTCTTTAGGGACATGTCTAAAATCCTTACTCGTTCCCTGTTTAGGGCTTTGCCCAGACTAGTCACCCGAACAGCCATCTACCAGGCCTTCTACGGTTCCCTACAACCTAGTGAATTTAGTCAGCGGCTCCTGCAGTCACACACTGCTCCGACAGCCACCAGACTCGCTTTCGAACCACTACACTCTCACAGTCTGCAAACGCAACAAAACAGCCCCTGGGGTTGACATCAACCTGTTTCAGACTGACAACGCCTGACGCCCAGTGACGGTGCTCGACCCACTACTGCTCCATCTACCCAGCCAATCTGATGGTAGCTCGTTGCTACCCATTCTAAACCAGCTCCCTGGGTGTCAGCCAGTGTGTCAAGCATGTCAGAATCCTCCTAAGTAACTTGGGCTTCAAACCCCAGTCAGTTCTCTGGACATTCTTTGGAGCAGCCTCAGTTGCCTCCCAACAGGGAGTACCAGACTACGTAATCAAGATACCAGGCTGATGGAAGTCTCCTTGTTTTGCCACATGCATCCCAAATCCTCATGAAGGGATGGCACAAGCCTTTACCAAGCTGGCTAAATAAATACAAGAAATCAATATAAACTATTTCCCTATCTGAGTCTTTTGCCCCCTTTTCTTGGCATACTGACCAGACCACCAAGGCACACTTCAGGTCTATTTATGTTGTAAGTCTTGTCACGTGTTTATGTGATCCACATCTCTCTCGGTCAGAGGGTAACGACCATAAATAAGAAGGCCAGTATGGTCGCCTGAGTTTATGGGAGGAGCCCGGAGGGTATTTAAGCAGCCCACTCACACATGCTCTTTGTCGGTTCAGTGTGCGGTACTACACGTCACTGGGCCGACTCTTTCCAGCTCACCTCATGTCCGTGAGTCTGCGCATTCAATCGCATTCGACACCCTCCCGCCCTTCCCTTTTTCAGGGCACTTCTCAGCATATCCTTCTTCAATTAACTACCCATTACTTACCTTGGGTATGCCCCCTTTTCTTGGCATACTGACCAGACCAACAAGGCACACTTCAGGTCTATTTATGTTGTAAGTCTTGTCGCGTGTTTATGTGATCCACATCTCTCTCGGTCAGAGGGTAACGACCATAAACATTAGTAGGGAAATAAATCGTAACTAGTTTGAATAAATGTGCAGCGTATGTGCATTGATCATTGAGCGACAAAAAATGTACCATTTATGTTGTTAAAGATCGATTTTATGTCTACATGTGTGGAAAACAATTTGATACAATGATGGTGTTAACACACACGGTCAACACTATTATTATGTCTAGAGGAAAAGAGACTTCACTTCCAAATACGGAAAGGTTTCTTCACAGTAAGAGCTGTGAAAATGTGGAATAGACTCCCTCCAGAGGTGGTTCTGGCCAGCTCAGTAGATTTCTTTAAGAAAGGCCTTGATTCTTTCCTAAAAGTACATAATATAACTGGGTACTAACATTTATAGGTAAAGTTGATCTGGGGAATATCCGATTGCTGCTCGGGGGATCAGGAAGGAATTTTTTCCCCTGCTGTAGCAAATTGGAGCATGCTCTGCTGGGGTTTTTCGCCTTCCTCTGGATTTGTGGGAACTGTGGGTATGGAATTGTGTATATGAGATCGTATGATATTATTATTGTTTTATTTTTTTATGGTTGAAATGGATGGACTTTTTTTTTTCAACCTGATTAACTATGTAACTATATAACACAGTAGTTCGAAAGATCTTTATCAAAGTTTTTTCAAACGATTTTCTATCCATGTATGGCCAGCATAAGTTTCATCCTCTATTGGGCATTGGTAAGAGGAGATCAACTCCCAGCCAAATCTATTTTTATTAATTTTTTTGATTTTATTTTTTTGATTTGGATACACCAAGGAAGTATTACAAATTCTTTCAGGGTTTAAAAGCATCAGGAGATTTGGGCGGTCAGTTGGATTTTGCAATGCAAAACTATGTCTCTGCTGTAGAGTACAGCAGAGCTGGTTGGGCAGCTCTCATGCATGAAAGAGCCAATAAAAGGTGTTTCAAATTAAATCCAAGGGGTAAAGCAGAAAGAGAGCACCACACCAATAACTGAGAGTCTGAATGTTTCTATTTTTATCATTAAAAAAATATTTTAACAAGACAAGCCAATGCGTTTGGGAGCCCTCTTTATCAGGGCTGAAGAGTAAAATGACAATTTCTGGACTGAATTGACCAATTGGGGTTCAAAGACTATATATGAAGACTTAACAAAGCAGGCTTCAGTAGACTCAACCATTTATTCATTTTGAGTCCAATAAATGTAATTTTATAGGTGGATTCAGATAGACTTAGGCTGGCGTATCAGTAGATACGCCAGCCTAAGTCTGAATCTGCGCCGACGCAAATTTAAGCGTATTCTGGTAACCAGATACGCTTGAATTAGGCTCAGATACGAGCGGCTAAGTGTCTTACACCGTCGTATCCTAAAGTGTGCTTTTTAGGCTGACCGCTAGGTGGCGCTTCCATTGCGGTCGGCCTAGAATATGTAAATGAGTAGATACGTTGATTCACGAACGTACGCTTGCCCGACGCAGTAAAGATACGCCGTTTACGTAACGCACTTTCAGGCCTAAAGTTATTCCATCAAATAGCTGGAATAGTAATGTTAAGTATGGCCGTCGTTCCCGCGTCGAAATTTGAAAATTTTACGTCGTTTGCATAAGTCGTCCGTGAAAAGGTCTAGACGTAATTTACGTCCACGTTGAAACCAATAGGACCATGCAGTGTACTTTGCCGCAATGCACACTGGGATATGTACACGGACAGCGCATGCGCCGTTCGTAAATTACGTCAATCACGTCAGGTCACCCCACATTAGCATAAAACACGCCCCCTCAGCCTAATTTGAATTATGCACGCTTACGCCCGCCCGATTTACGCTAAGCCGCCGTAACTTAGCAGGCAAGTACTTTGTGAATCATGTACTTGCCTCGCTAACTTACGGCGGCGTAGTGTAAATGCCATACGCTACGCCGCCGCAACTATGCGCCCGCCTACCTGAATCCATCTATTACTGTGGAATTCTGGTGAAAAGAGCCCATCTGAGCCCCCAAAATATGTTAGTTTGTCTTGTTGGACTTTTGCTGTGGCACATCCTGTTTTTTCTTCCCTTTACCCACAGGCTTTAAATGCTGTCACTGTGCCCATGGAAAATATTTCTGTTCTCTTCCTGTTCTGACACCTGTCGAGTCTCTAAAATGCCAGAGAAAAATCTATTAAATGGGGACACAGACAGCAGTTCTACTCTCTATGTAAAAGTAAATTGTGGTTAGAGTAGAGCTTTAAGTATTGGAAGGCTTTGGTGTATTCCTTTCTCTAAGATGCTGAGTAACAATTCATACCGTTACAGCAAACAGCCTTAAAATGCAACATCCCAGCCATGCCACAGTCAAACATGGATGCAAATGGGACTAAAGTAAACCCTAAATTTTTCACTTCCAAAATACACTTAAACCATTACTGAAATTCCAAGTACAGTATTTGCTTCCTACCCTCCTACGTCAGCATTATGCTTATTGCTGAAGCACAGGTGTTCTTTAACCTTTGTTCTCTTATGCCGCATACACACGATCGGTTTGTCTGATGAAAACGGTCCGATGGACCGTTTTCATCGGACGAACCGATCGTGTGTGGGCCCCATTGTTTTTTTTCCCATCGGTGAAAAAACTTAGAACCTGTTTTAAAATTATCTGATGGTTAAAAAAACGATCGTCTGTGGGGAAATCCATTGGTTAAAGATCCATGCATGCTCAGAATCAAGTCGACGCATGCTCGGAAGCATTGAACTTCATTTTTCTCTGCAGGTCGTTGTGTTTTACATCACCGCGTTCTGACACAAATGTTTTTTTAACTGATGGTGTGTAGGCAAGACTGATAAAAGTCAGCTTCATCGGATATCTGATGAAAAAGTCCATCGGTCCGTTTTCATCGAATGAACCGATCGTGTGTACAGGGCATTAGGCACCTTCTCATTCCCCTCACTCAAGGTTCTTCATTGACCATTCCCTTCAGTGAGTCTTTCAGTCTTGTTGGCCAACCTCTTCTGCTCCTTCTGCAACTTCCGTAAGTCCCTGACACTTCTCACTGCCCACGTGGACAGGTCTCTCAGGACATGGTAGCCTTTGACCTTTCTCTCAAACATAGGTACTGAATTTCTATCGACTTCATCAATGCCTTCATCTGACTCTATATTCAGGCCCAGGGTGGTTCCAAGGTTCTCCAGTTGTGCCCTCAGGGCTGTCACTTGTTCCAGTAGGTTTTGAAGGCCCCCGTGTAGGTCCCGCTTTTCATGCAGAAGACTTTCAGCCTGCTCTTCTATTACTTTCATTAGGCGTCTCTCCAATTTTATATAGGCAGTAATGTTGGCCAACATTCGTTCCTCCATTGCCATTTTCATCCAGCTTTCTGAGCTCATGGATGCGCTTCCATGTAGGTCAAAATGCGATAAGCTATCAAGCCCATGTGCCTCCAACTGAAAGAAAAAGGAGTGTCAGAACAAAAAGCCTTTGCATTATTTATTCTACTTTTGCAACCAACATATGATATTAATAAAATAAAGTGTTATACATACTATATAGCAGTGATGGCGAACGCGTGGCACGCATGCCACAGCTGGCACGTAGAGCCATCTCTGTGGGCACGCGAGAGGGGGATCAGGTTCGCGATGGGGAGAGCCACCATACAGTAGCGAGGTGCAGGAAAACGAGTGCCCGAGTGAATGGGCGGCCCGCAAGCTCCGTGCAGAAGGTAACAGCCCTGAGAGCATAGGAGGGAGAGAAGCAATTGGCGGCGAAGTACAGGAAATGATCTGCCCAAGTGAGTGAGTGGGTGGCCTCTGTGCGGAAGGTTACAGGCCTGAGAGCATGGGACAGAGAGAAACAAGCAGCGGCGAGGTGCAGGGAACGATCTGCCCTATTGAGTGAGTGGGCAGCCCCGCAGGCTCTGCATGGAAGGTTACAGGCCTGAGAGCATGGGACGGAGAGAAGAGCTTCACCGCTTACTTGATGGCTGAAGAGGGGCGCAGGCCCGGAGAACAGGCGGACTGTGGGCCCTGAAGACGAGGACAGGCGAGAGGCGCAGGCTGTGAGGGAATAGAACAGAGAGCTCTCCCGGATCAAAGACGGAGACAGGTACCGGGCACAATTAAACACTGACTACCTGCAGACAAAGACGGGCAGGGAGGCAGAGCAGGGATGGCAGAAAAGGACATAAATAGAGGTCTCTCTCTCCTCTCAGCCCCCTCCTTCTCTCTTAGCCCCCCTCTTTTTCAGTCCCTCTCTCTCTGTCCCCTTCCCTCTGTCTAACACCCCTCTCACCCTGTTCCCCCTCTCTCTCAGCTCCCGCCTCTCTCAGCATCTCTCTCTGTCCCCCCTATCTCATACACTCCCCCTCTCTCTCTCACACACACTACCCCCCTCTCTCTCACACACTACCCCCCTCTCTCTCACAACCCCCTTCTTTCTCTCTCTCTCTCTCTCTCACAACCTCTCTCTCACTCGCACACACACACACACAACCCCTCTCTCTCTCTCACACACACACACACAACCCCTCTCTTTCTCACACAACCCCTCTCTTTCTCTCACAACCCCTCTCTTTATCCCTCTCTTTCTCTCACAACCCCTCTCTTTCTCTCACAACCCCTCTCTTTCTCTCACAACCCCTCTTTTTCTCTCTCTCTCTTTCTCACACAACCCCTCTCTTTCTCCCTCTCTTTCTCTCACAACCCCTCTCATTCTCTCCCTCTTTCTCTTACAACCACTCTTTCTCTCACAACCCCTCTCTTTCTCTCTCTCTTTCTCTCACAATCTCTCTCTTTCTCTCACAATCTCTCTCTTTCTCTCTCTCTCTTTCTCTCACAACCCCGCTCTCTCTCTCTCTCTCTTTCACACACCCCCATCTCTCTTTCTCTCTCACACACCCCCATCTCTCTTTCTCTCTCACACACCCCCATCTCTCTCACACACCCCCATCTCTCTCACACAACCCCATCTCTTTCTCTCTCACACACCCCCATCTCTCTTTCTCTCTCACACACCCCCATCTCTCTTTCTCTCTCACACACCCCCATCTCTCTTTCCCTCACACACACCCCCATCTCTCTCACACACCCCATCTCTCTTTCTCTCTCACACACCCCGATCTCTCTCACACACCCCATCTCTCTTTCTCTCTCACACACCCCCATCTCTCTTTCTCTCTCACACACCCCCATCTCTCTTTCTCTTTCACACACCCCCATCTCTCTCACACAACCCCATCTCTCTTTCTCTCTCACACACCCCCATCTCTCTTTCTCTCACACACACCCCCATCTCTCTTTCTCTCACACACACCCTTTTCGCTCAGCCCCCCCCCCCTCTCGCGAATTGCTGTGTTGGCACTTTACAACACAAAACCAACTTTTTTTTTTCAGTTTGGGCACTCGGGGTCAAAAAGGTTCGCCATCACTGCTATATAGTATGCCAACATTTTTTATTGTTTTGTACAAAACATAACATCAAGAGTCGTCTTTATAAATTGAGAAGTTGACCCCAAAACACATGTACTGTATATCTCTATAATAAGTGCACATTTAATCATGTTTTGTATGTTTTAAAAAAAATGCAAGTACAAAAAACAAAAAAAAACTATTTATCTGCCAGAAATCCAGGGAGCTCCTAACTTCCTGTAGTGACATGACAACATGCTGCCTCTGCTGCCCTGAAATCAGTGGGCAAAGGGAAGTATTTCTTTGATAGATCTGATCAAAAGGTATGTATTTACTGCAGCTAGATTAAGCTTGAGGGTGTATAGGATGAATCATCGTAATATTGTTTCTGCACTTTATAAAGTTTATAACTTTTTTAAGCAACATCTGTTCTTTTAAAATTTGTTGTACGTTACACCCTAAATATGGGTGTAACATGTAACATTTATAGTAAGGTGAAATTGTCCTTTAAAGCAGGCATCACTAAATGGTGGGCTGTGGTCTGGATGTGGACCGAGCCACTGTCCCACCTGGACCCGCAGTCACACTATTTAGAAACCGCTTCTTCAACCTTGACCCTCAGTCCTGCCCTTTCAAGGCAGAGAGGAGAGCAGGAGGCAGGATAGTAATGCATAAAGGAAAGGAGGCACAGCGGCATTGGATGGAGGGTGGGAGCAAAATGCGTCACTCAACTTCTACCTCACACAGATCGGAGAGCAGGAGGCAGAACCACACTAAATGGAAGGTAGGAGCTGCATGAGTTAACTTTCCAGATTAACTAGCAGGTGATTGGTTGCTAGAAACGCCAGGCAGTCCTAGCAACCAACCAGCTAGTTAATATGAAAAATTAACCCTGGCAGCTCCTGCCCTCTATTCAGCTCTCGGATTTGTTTACGGTAGGAGAACATTGGCCTAAGAACATGAATGCAAGGAGCAGGGGGGGGGGGGTGACGTGAAGGGGGCAGTGCTGTGTTTGCCTGGGGAGGGGGTGATTTGAAGGGGTGTAGGGGGCAGAGCACAAGAGCACATTATTGGGGGGAGCAGTGCCGTAGGGGAGGATGATGTGAAGGGGGATGTCATGGACCTTGGAATGCTGAAGTGTATCTCCTTGAAATCTGTTACACAGTGGGGGGTCTTCTGCCCTGTCTTAAGGCTACCCCCCCCCCCCCTCCAGACGGCTCCATGGTCTGGAGGAAAAGCATTGTTCTGTGTCTGGTTGTTTGTGTACTTTGATTACCCCCTGGGGCTTCTGTCTCATTACACATATCCGTCCTCCTATTCAAGCTATCGGACCAATCCCTGCTGACCCTGTTTCAAGTCCTCATTTGCATGGCTAAGAGGACCTAATTGAGAACTACAATGTACTTCACAATTGACCAATAGGAAAGTGGTTGTTGGGGGCAGGGTGTTCAAACTGCTGTATAAAAGTGTGTGTGCATCCAATAAAAGAGTTGCCTGTTTGAACTTACATACAGCCTGCCTGGTGTTTGTTCTGAGCTATCACAGCTGGATTTGAACGGCACATAGCTGTAGTTCGAATCCCGGAGCATTGGATGACCGAACCATCAGACGTTGCGATCTGCAATCTGATTCAATAGCTGCAGAGGAGTGTCAGGAGAGTGGAACCGAGCGAGCAAGGGTCTCGTTACATTGGTTGGCAGCGGTGGGATTTGCTCTCCAGTTACTGGGACACTTCAAACCACCACAGTCAATGACCAGCTATGCAGCCTGCAGGAGAACCACGCTGAAAGACTTACTTGAGAGCCATGGAGGGACCGGTGGGACAAATAACAAGCCACTCTGATCAGTGAGCTAGCCGAGATGGATCAGAGGGATGGTGATGCAGGACCCCGGTCAGTTGAAGACTTGTTTCACCAACGAGTTCAAGAGCGGTTGGCATTATATGGTTCTAACCCATCAGAGACTGCCATACAGAATGCCATTAGAGACATCCAGCTGCAGGATGAGCGACAAGAGAGAGAACGAGAGCGGCAACATGAGCAGAGAATGGCAGAAATACGGCAATCGGAGAAAACGCCTAAAGATGCAGCGACTTTCCGTAAGTTACCCTTTCAAACTATTTAACCACTTGAACACTGGGCACTTAAACACCCTTAACCAGACCAATTTTCAGCTTTCGGTGCTCTCTCATTTTGAATGACAATAACTCAGTCATACAACACTGTATCCATAGGAAATTTTCGTCCCTTTTTTCACACAAATAGAGCGTTCTTTTGGTGGTATTTGATCACCTCTGCGGTTTTTATTTTCTTCGCTATAAATGAAAAAAGAACGTACATTTTGTAAAAAAATAATATTTTGATGGCACTTGTGTGGCTCTGGTGGCACTGGTGTGGCTCTGGTGGCACTGATTAGCACACAGGTGGCACTGGTGGGCACAGGTGGCACTGACATGGCACTGATGGGCACAGGTGGCACTGGTGTGCACAGGCTGTAGTGGCACTGGTGTGGCTCTGGCAGCACTGGTGGGCACAGGTGGCACTGATGGGCGCAGGTGGCACTGATGGGCACAGGTGTGGCACTGATGGGCACAGGTGTGGCACTGATGGGCACAGGTGTGGACTGTAGTGGCACTGGTGTAGACTGTAGTGGCACTGGTGTTGGTTCGGTGGCACAGAGGTGGCACAGATGTGGCACTTTGGGGCACTGCTCAATAGAAAAAAACTCACTGTTTGGGTCACAAATCACTCTTCTCTCCTCTCACATGGATCGGTGTGAGCAGAGGAGAGTGATAAACTTGCAATGATAAACTTGCAAACTTCCGACTGTCGCATACAGCGCGTCACGAGTTGCCGAAAGAAGCCGGACTGCGAGTCGGCTCTATATGGCGCCTGCGCACCGACGTTCGGCTTCTTTCGGCAACTCGTGGCGCGCAGTATGCGACGGTCGTAAGCCTGTCAATCAATTAGGAACGCCCAGTCCCGCAGAAGACATACCCGGAAGCGGCGGTGAAAATACGGAGATAAAATTAAAAAAAACAGCCGATTGTCATTATGACAACTCGGCTGAATGTAATGTTAAAAATTTTATTTTTGGGTGAACCTCCGCTTTAAGGGCTGGTTCCAGGGAAGCCACGCTCATACCATAGAGGACATCACCCAGCTAGTACTCTTAGAACAGTTCTTTAACCACACCCCTCCGGTAGTATGGGATTGGGTGCGAGATAAGCAACCACGGACTGTACAGCAAGCGGCTACGTTAGCCGATGAATATCTGGACTCTCAAAGGTCAGGCGAAAGCGAGCGCTATCCACTATCTCGGCCCAGTTTACCAGCCTCTAACCCAACTTCAGTACCTCAGTGGTCTGCCTCTAGACCCCCAGCCCGACCCAACCCTCCTACCAGACCTAAGTGCTATACCTGTAACCAAACTGGTCATCTGCAACGATATTGCCCTACCCAATCTACAAGGTATCAAGAGCAGGGCCGGCCCAACCATGGGACCCAATGGGACCATGGTTCCAGGCGGCATTTTAAGAGGGGCGGCAGCCGGGAATAAGTTGTCAGGAGTAGGACCGAATTTGCAGGGCCAGCGCTCCCGCTAGGCGGCCGGCTAGTGTGCACTGCTGCCTAGCCGGGAGAATGCAGGCCGTCCCGGATGGATCAATACGTGAGTGTGGCATCATTATGTCAGTTTGCGGGGCACAGCGGCATAGTGCTACTGTGCTGATTTTGTGCATATTTGCTGATAACCGTGCAGAGTGCAGGCATCATGGTCCGCCCAGCCAGCGCTGTCAGTGTCTTCCAATTAGATAGGACTTGACACTGCCGCCTGCCAGAACCCACCAATGCCCATCACGATTATATTTAGGCTGATTCCTGGCTGGCGCTGTGTGCCTAGGACAGGTGCCGTGACAGCCAATAAGGTGCTGAGCGTGGGTGCAGTGCGCCGCCCACATCATCATGACGTTGTTCCCTCCTCCAGTCCAGTCCCACCTACAACGGAGCAGAGGATCTTTCGCAGTGCCTTGGCTGGCTTTCCCACATGGTTTGCATTGTTTAGTTGAGGCTCAGGCTGGAGCTAAAAAGAAGGTACAGTCTATTGAGTAACAGTGTCAATGTGGCCTGTAATTGGTATGGTCAGATGGTGTGTCCTACAATAATTACTGCCTGACTCAAGCTGTAGACAGACAGTATTATACACAGTCTGCAGCTGCAGCAATTATATTCTGAATTCACAGTGTAAACTATAATGTCATCATATACATATTTATTATAGTATGGACAAATATTCAATACTGTATTGTGGGAAACATTGGCAAAACCCAAGGCATACTGCAAGAAGGTATAGATCGATAACATCAGCCCTCCACAATAGTCCCACTGTTAGGTGCTAAAACAAGGACATTGGGCAGTGGCAGAGATAGCTACTAAAGTCCTCTTGGTTGGCAAAACTAATAATCCAGCCTTTGTTTGGTACTTAACCCACCTAAGAGCAGAAAGTAGAAAAAATTACGATCTAGACAAGAGAAGAGATGAGGTCGAACCAGTGTGTGATGTCAGAAGTAAAATATATGAGCATCAGCCTGGTGCGCCATTCCCCAATATTTATATTAGCAGAAAAATATAATATATAAAAAAGCAGCAGTTTTTTGTCATCCCCAATATAATATCAACAGTAAATATAATATTATTATTATAATAAAAGACTGCTGCTTTTGTATATATCCGCTTCCGAACTGCCCCACTCACATATACTGTGGCAGGGCAGCCCTTCAACATTAAATCACGTACCTGTACGTCTTTTTTTTCAGATCTAGGGTGCCCGTGTGCGCCGCCGGTAAACCGCTCCCACCGTGATTGGACACAGCTGGAGCCAATCAGCGAGTCCAGTGGACGCAATGTCCACTGAGACCCACCGATCATTCCCGAGGCAGACAGAACAACGGTCTGCCTATGTAAACAAAGCAGATCGCCATTCTGTGCGAAGGGAAGATGGAGATCTTGTGTTTCACTTAGAAAGCACTCCAAGGGAACATATTTAACCCTCTGATCACCCTTGATGTTAACCCCTTCCCTGCCAGTGTCATTGGTACAGTTTCAGTGCATATTTTTTTAGCACTGATCACTGTATTGGTGTCACTGGTCCCCAAAAAGTGTCACTTAGTGTCAGATTTGTCCACCGCAATGTCGCAGTCCCAATGAAAATCTCTGATCACCACCATTACTATTAAAACATTTTTTTTTAAAATTCCATAACAATATCCCATAGTTTGTAGACCATTGACATCTATACAGGGATCTGTGCTATAAAAATGCACTGATTACTGTGTAACTGCCACTGGCAGGGAAGGGGTTAAATCTAGGTGGCGATCAAGGGGTTGAAAGTGTTCCCCGGGAGGTGTTTCTAACTGTGGGGGGTGGGACTGAGTGAAGGAGGAGAGAGATTGCTGTACCTAATCACTAGATCTGTTTCTCCTTCCCTGTCAGAATGGGGATCTGTCCACTTACATGGACAGATCCTCATTCTGGCTCTTTGGGGAGCGATCGCGGGTGTCCGGCGGACATTGCGGCCGCCAGCCACACACAGGTCAATTTTTATACTCCTATATACATGTATAGAGCCATAACAGGTCCTCTTTATACTCCAATACATGTATAGAGCCATAACAGGTCCTCTTTATACTCCTTTATACGTGTTTAGTGCCATGGCAAGTTTTTTTGTACTCCATGACAAGTCCTCTTTATACTCCTACATACATGTATAGAGCCGTGACAGGTCCACTTTATACTCCTATATATGTAGACCACCATGTCCGGTCCTCTTTAGTTATCATGATATAAAATAATGCATGTGGGGGCCTTTTGGTGAGCATGATTATTATTTTTTTTGGGGGGGGCAGCATTTCATTCTTGGTCCCAGGCAGCACAATGTCTTGGGCCGGCCCTGATCGAGAGACTAATCATCCATCCAGACCAGCGGCTCATTGCTTCCAGAATGAGCCCAACCATCGAGATGTTCAGGAAGAGTGCGGCAAACTTTTTGAAGCTGATCCTGTCCAAGCTGCTGCCGGAGATAATCGGCAGCACCATCGCCAGGCAGTATGGGTTAATGGGCAGCCGGCCCAGGGACTCTGCGATTCCGGGGCTACGATTACCCTCATCCAGCCTCACATGATTCCCCAGTCAGCCCAGACCGGCCAGACTGTTGCAGTAAAGGTTGCCGGGGGCAAGGTGCTACGTTTATCCACCGCCCAAGTCCTCTTGGATTGGGGCTCAGGGGAGCGACATGTGCGAGTGTGATTACTATGCGAGTTACCCGCAAAAGTACTTTTGGGGAACGATTTGGGCCATTTAACTTCCTCGTATTCCCCAGAGGCTGCCATGGCCGTGACCACCAGACGTCAGAGCCAACTTCTAGGCAACTCCACTCCTATGGGCACCCAGGTAAGATTAAATTCTTCCTACGTTACCCTGACTTGACAACACCGTGGGATTCTCCCTCCGACGTTAGGTAAGAGACTCAGAGTGACCCAACTTTAGCTGGTTATCGGGACAGGGCGGGCAAGGATCCAGGTGGGTTGGGGGAAGACAGAATGGAGTGGGAGGGGGGTTTCTTTATCGTTACACTGAGGGAATGGGCACTGGGAGGCGACAGGGTCCCCACAAACAGCTAGTTGTACCCCAGAAATACAGACGGGAGCTATTGCGGCTGGCTCACGACATCCCCTTGACCGGACATTTAGGGATAGCCAAGACCCGGAGTCGGTTGTCTCATGCTTTCTTCTGGCCCAGATTACATGCTGAGGTGAGAGAATACTGCCGGACCTGTGAGACTTGTCAGAAAGTAGGGAAGACAGGGGATCACCCAAAAGCCTTGCTGCAACCCCTGCCGATTATTAGAGAACCCTTTAGCCGCAAAGCGGTAGATATTATAGGCCCACTGGCCCGCCCCAGTGCCACCGGGAAGAAGTATATTCTTACGGTGGAGGATTACGCCACCCGCTACCCGGAGGCCATTCCCTTATCCAATATCCAGGCGGATACAGTAGCAGATGCCTTACTGCGGGTATTCACTAGGATAGGGTTTCCCCAGGAGATATTGTCTGATCAGGGTACCCAGTTCACAGCTGAGCTGACGCAGCAGGTCTGGCGTTTCTGTGGGATTAAACCCCTCCAGAGCGCCCCCTACCACCCTCAGACTAATGGACTGTGTGAGAGATTTAACGGGACCCTGAAGCAGCTGCTTCGGGCCTTCGTGAAAAGTAGGGAGCATTGGGAGAAATATCTTCCCCATCTACTGTTTGCCTATAGAGAGGTACCCCAAGAGTCCACAGGGTTTTCCCCATTTGAGCTGTTATATGGGCGAAGGGTTAGGGGACCCTTAGACTTAGTGAGGGCCCAGTGGGAGGGGGTAGAGGATCCGGAAGGCCTCCCCATCCTTAGTTATGTCTTGGAACACAGGGAGCGACTGCGGGAACTTACTGATCTAGTCCAGGAGAATATGCAATCGGCCCAGAGTCAGCAGAAGGTTTGGTATGATCGGTCTGCGCGGAATTGCACCTTTTATATCGGACAGAAAGTCCTGGTACTAAAACCCCTGAAGCTAAATAAATTACAGGCCTCCAGGCAGGGCCCCTATCAGGTGGTAAAACAGCTGTGCGATACCACCTACGTGGTTGCCAGCTGTGCAGACACAAAAATTAAGAGGACGTTCCACATTAATATGATGAAGGCCTTTAATGAGAGGGCTGAGGCAGTAGCCGCCATATGCGCTCCGGCCACCAGGGACTCTGAATATCTACCGATGCTGGAGCTTCCCGAAATCAGTAACTGTTCCGGGGGGTGGAGGATATATGGCTAGGAGATAGATTAGGATCCCAAGAACGAGAACAGGCCAGAGAATTACTCCAGGACCGGCAGGAGATGTTCTCGGCACTCCCTAGGTACACTCACATAGCTGTGCACAAGGTAGAGACTCCCGGGCAGAAGCCCCTGAGACAACCAGCCTATAGGATTCCTGGAACAGTGCAAGAAGGGATGAGAGCGGAGATTAGGGAGATTCTCGAGTTAGGTGATCAAACCATCAGCAAGCCCCTGGGCGTCCCCTGTAGTATTAGTCCCAAAACGGGATGGCACGACCCGATTTTGTGTGGACTATAGGTGACTGAATGACTGTACTGTGACAGATGCCTACCCTATGCCCCATGTGGACAAATTGCTGGACAAAATAGCTCAGGGACATTATCTGACGACTATTGACTTGTGTAAGGGCTACTGGCAGATTCCCTTGGATGCGGAAGCAATTCCGAAGTCAGCCTTCATCACCTCGTTCGGCCTTTACCAGATTCTGGTGATGACATTGGGGATGAAGAATGCTCCGGCTACCTTCAAGCGGATGATAGATGAACTCCTCGATGGTCTGCAAGATTTTGCATGTGCACATCTTGACGACATCGCAATCTATAGCCAGACCTGGGAAGAACATCTTAGACACCTGGAAATAGTGCTAGATAGGATCCAAGCCGCAGACCTGACCCTAAAGCCAGACAAATGTAATATCGGGATGTCTGAGGTGCAATATCTGGGACATAGAGTGGGATGTGGGAAGCAGAGGCCAGAACCTGCAAAAATAGAGGCCGTCCTAAACTGGCCGGTTCCCAGAACCAAGACCCAGTTACTTGCATTTTTAGGGACAGCAGGGTACTACAGGAAGTTTGTACCCCACTATAGTGACATAGCCAAACCCCTAATGGACCTGACCAAAAAGACTCTCCCTATGCAGGTCCTGTGGTCCTCGGAGTGCGAGACAGCATTTCATCAGTTAAAAACCGCCCTAACGCAAGCTCCCATACTGGCGGCACCCGATCCTAACAAACGCTTTGTCATTCATATAGATGCCTCCATGTTCGGACTGGGAGCTGTACTAAGCCAAGTTGGCGATGACGGGAAAGAGCACCCAGTGGCGTATCTCAGCCGCAAGTTGTTACCCCATGAAGTTGGATATGCTGCTGTAGAAAAAGAGTGTTTGGCCTTAGTCTGGGCTTTAAAGAAATTGCAGCCCTACGTGTATGGACGCTCTTTTACTGTCATGACGGACCACAATTCCTTGATATGGCTTAACCGGGTAGCGGGAGAGAACGGGCGATTACTACGGTGGAGCCTGGCTTTGAAACCGTACACTTTCACCATACAATATCGGCCAGGGCCTCAAAATGGGAATGCGGATGGGTTGTCTCGGCAGACAGACCTGGAACCTTTTTTTTTTTAATCCAGTACTTTTTTTATTGTTTTCCATCCATATACATGACAGGAAATATAAATTCATATTTTACACACAGTGCATTTTATGTGCATACAAAAAGATCTATAACAAACACTAAAAATCTCCATCCATCCCAACCCTCCCCGCCCTCCCCCTCCCTATCTTACTTTTAAAGTGCATACACGTTTTAAATCCTGTTCTTGTCCTTAAATTAAATTGTTCTTTACTAGTCTATACTTAATTAGAGTGAGCGGCCTATTTTCACTAACCAGTGCTCCCAAATTACATTAAATTTTTTAAGGTTGCCACGTCTAATCCATGTTCCCCTCTCTTTCCCTATTGTGCTGTTCATTACATTGAGCCATTCTGCTACTGTAGGTGGATTTTGTGCTTGCCATTTTAGTGCTATTAATTTCCTCGCCTGGAACAGACTTCTTATGGCTGCTACTAATACATCCCTCTGCCCCATTCTCTCCTCAATGCATCCTAATAGGCAAACCCTGGCTTCAAGTTCCAGAGTAATTCCAAAAGTTGCATTTATAATGTCCAGAATCTTAACCCAATATCTATGCAATTTTGGGCATTTCCACATCATGTGGATGAGGTCCCCTGTGTTTTGACATCTGGGACATTTATCATCTGACTTCCATCCGAATCTAAATAATTTCTTGGGAGTATAATAAACCCTGTGGAGAAGGAATAGATGGGAGACCCGTTGTGACGGGGCTAGTGAAACTACTGTCCCTAATTCCAGTATCCTGTCCCATTGCTCATTCGTTATTGGGCCAATATCCTCTTCCCACCTCTGTTTGTTCCTGCAAAGCCTCTCATTTCCTACCAACTGATCCCGGATTCGTTCGTACAGATCTGAGATAAGACCTTTCAAGACCCCTGTCTTGATTAGTCTTTGAAAATGCGTTAGCTGTTGCCATCTTACCGGCTGTAACTTGAATTGGGCTTGTAGTGCATGTCTAACCTGCAAATAGGTAAAGAACATGGAATTTGGAATACTATATTCCCTACTTAGCTCTGAGAAGGGTTTTAATGTGCAACCTGTGTACAGTTGTGCCACTCTGGTTATCCCACGTTTATCCCATTCTTTTAGTTTCCCCATGGCCAAAATGGCTTTTAAATTCTTATTTTCCCATAATGGAGAGTATTCTGTTAGTCCTTGATAGCCCAAAGCTACTTTTCCTGCTTGCCACACTCTTACCATCATTTTTACTGTTGGGCTTTTTACCAAGAACGAGTTGGCCTCTAAGGCCTCTATTACAGAACTATGTGGGGACCCTCTTAGCATAATTTTCCGGCTTGCATTTCCTCCCCCCTCTGTACCACAACCCCCCAAATGCTGCAACTGTGCCGCCAAGAAATAACTGTGGGGGTGCGGAACCGCTAGCCCTCCCCTATTTGTTGGTAATTGCAGCGTTCGGAGACTGATCCTTGCTTTTCCCTTTTTCCAAATTAAAGTCCTAAAGAGGGTCTCTATCTTCTTAAACCATTGATTGTCAATCCATACTGGGGAGTTGTGAAGTATATAAAGCAACTGTGGCAACCAGATCATTTTAATGAGATTGCTACGGCCGGCAACCGACAGTGGCAAATGTCCCCATATTTCCGCTTTGCGTTTAAATTTAACCAGAAGTGGTGCTAGATTGTTATTTATAAATTGTTCTGGGTTACGTGTTACCACAATTCCCAAGTACTCCATCTTCTCCCCAATTTTTAATTGAGGGATTCCTATCCCATCAATATTGCTTACCAGGTCCACAGGTAAGAGTGTTGATTTTTCCCAGTTTATTACCAGGCACGAGAATCGTCCGAACGCTTCTACTGTTTGAACTGCAGTTTTGAGGGAGGTTGTAGAGTTGCCCAAGAAAAGGAGGATATCGTCCGCATAAAGCGCGACTTTCTCCTCCTCTACTCCTCTCTGGAACCCCTGTATTTCCTGCCTAGCTCTAATTGCAGTCGCCAAGGGCTCAATTGCCAGGGCGAAAAGGAGGGGGGACAGTGGACATCCCTGTCTCGTTCCCCTTTCCAATTCAAACGGCTGTGAAACTTCATTGTTTATTTTTATTTTGGCCCTTGGGGAATTATACAATAGCTTTATCCATTTGATAAAAGATGGGCCAAACCCAAACTTCTCCAGAGCGTACCAGAGATAGTCCCACTCCAGACTATCAAAGGCCTTAGTGGCGTCCAATGCTAGGATAGATCTATCTCCCGTATTCTCTGCCGGGGTCTGTAGGTTTAAGTACAGCCTTCTTATATTTATGCTCGTGGACCGATTTGGAATAAATCAAGACTGATCTGGGTGTATTAATTTCTGAATATATTTATTTATTCTCGTTGCCAATACCTTGGCTAAGATTTTTACATCTGAGCAAAGCAAAGATATCGGTCTATAAGATGTGTCTAGTTGATCCTTCCCTTCCTTTTGGAGCACTATAATAATTGCTTCTAGCATTGAGGGAGGTAACCTTCCTCCTTCTCTCGCCCAGTTTAGTGTTTTTAGTAGTTCCGGGAGCAGCACCTCACCATATTGCTTGTAAATCTCCGCTGGCAGGCCATCTGGCCCTGGGGACTTTTGATTGGAAAGTGCTTTAACTGCCTGCTGTAGTTCCACTAATGTAATTGGAGATTCCATAGCATTCCTGTCCTCCTCTGATAGAACTGGGATTCCTATTTCTCTAAAGAATTCTTCCATTTGTACTTTGACTTCCCCCTTTTTTGACCTATATAGATCTTTATAATATACTGCAAATGTGTCCACTATTTCAGATGTTACGGATGATATCCCACCTCCTACCGTCCTAACTGCAGGAACATTAGAGGGCGCCATATTCGTTTTCGCTAGGAGGGCCAAAGTATGACCCACACTTTCCCCCTCCGAAAATACGCTCTGCTCCTGAAATAGGCGCTTATTTTCAACTTTCTAACCAACTTATATTCCTGTTGCTTCTCCAACCATAGCCGTTGTTTAGTCGGCGTTGGATTTTCCACATATTGCTTTTCTGCCTCTAGAACCTCTCCCCTGATTTTCTCCTCCCATTCCCTAGAGTTCCTCTTGATCTTAGCTACCTGCTGGATCAATATACCCCTAAGGAACGCCTTTAGGGCATCCCACACCACTCCCTCTGGTGCCGTCCCTGTGTTGAAATCCAGGAATTCCCTTAATTTGATACTAATTTCTTCTGGCTTCCCTATCACTTCTAGCCAGAAGGGACTAATTTTCCAATTACTTGGAGGACATTTTTTCCCTGTACTCAGTGATAGCACCAGAGGGGAGTGATCAGATACCCCTCTTGGATAATAGGATATTTTACTGACTGCTTGTAAACTTGCACAGTTACCCAGGGCCATATCTATTCTTGACAGTGTAGAGTATGTACTTGAAAAACAGGAATACTGCCGCAGGTCTGGATATTTCACCCCCCAAATATCCCACCACCCAACCTCTTCCAAAAATTGACTTAAATGCCCTTCTCCTGGCCCTGGACTCCGAGTCCCCGGTGGGAACCTATCCATCGTTCTATTTAGTACGTTGTTTAAATCTCCAACCACTAATATTGGAATATTTATCTTATTTACCACAAATTCTGTTAACTTATATAGAACCTCCATCTTGAAGGGGGGAGGTATATAAATATTGGCCAAAACATACGGTGCATTCTCTATCAAACAGTGCAGAAAGACATAGCGGCCCAGTTCATCTATTCTTGACTCTATACATGTAAATGATACGCCTGTTTTTACCATTATGCTCACTCCTCTAGAATAAGAGGAGTGAACAGAATGGTACTGGCTTTGATATTTTTTTTTATTGACCAATTTTACCTTTGTTTCTTTAGTCAAATGGGTCTCTTGAATGCATATCACCTCCACCCCATACCCCTCCAAGGTAGTAAAAATTGCGGCTTTTTTCACTGGGTCCCCCATCCCCCGGACATTCCAGGAACCTATGTTTATCATTTTAGGTCTCATACCCGGCTTCATTGATAAGGTCTACACAAATGTAAAGCTTCCCGATGGGAGCTTCAGTTTCCCAACCTATCAGAGAAACTATGCGAGTAAAACCATAGATGCATTTTGACATTGTAGCCGGAAAGAAAGCATGTCGGGCAAAAAAAAAAAAACCCCACTAAGGAGAAAAAAAGCAAAGACAGGAGTATATACTATTTTGAATATACCTAGAAAAGAAAAACATTTAAATGTGCATTCAAGTACTTTTCCTTCCCTAGTGCTTAATAAGTGATACGTGATACTCGTGATACTCGTGTTCTGATACAACTTTAGTCCGGAAATAATGAAATTCTTGATCCATTGTAAAAAATGTCCCCCTTCTCTCTTGCTTTTTGCATTACTGACACCTTGTCTGTAAAATTAAGAAACTTCAAAAGTAAGGGCCGTGGGTGTGCGTCCTTAAAATGTGTTCTGAACGGGACTCTGTGGGCCCTTTCGATTGCAAAGAATGGTGAGAAGGAATTTTCCCCGAAAACGTCTCCGAACCATTTCTCAAAGAACGTTATGGGGTTGGTACCCTCACTGCGTTCCGGGAGACCCACCACCCGGATATTATTTCTGCGTAACCTATTTTCAATTTCATCAAGTTTAGATGCCTGCCATCCATTTTGTTCCTTTAATTCTTGCATCTGTTGTTTTAAAGAGTACACCTCATCTTCAACTTGACTCACTCTCTCTTCCGCTGATGTTATCCTTTGTACTGTCTTTTGCACTTCCTGGCCCATTGTCACTAGTTCTTCCTTTATTTCATTCATCCGTTCAGTTAAATTATTCAGTGACCCCTTACATACATTTATAGCATTTAATATCTCCTTCAATGTTGGCTCTTCCTCCCGCCTGGGGTCATCTGCTATGCCTGCCAAAGGAATTTCTATCGGGGTTTTTTCCAATGCCGCCCCCCCTTGGGACTCTACCACAGGGTGTTTTTTGCTTTTGGGAGCTGATGTCCCCTGACCAGTACTTTTCCTGTCCGTTGCCACCCCTGTTTGATTTTTGACCTGTGTTTGTGAGTGCTGAGTTGATTTTCCGGGAGATTTTACTGAAGTGTGTAAGACAGTTTCCGATTTGGCTGCAGCTGCTGCTGCCTGTGCAACTTTTTCCTTGTCTTTGGCGGCTCGCGTTATTTGAGGGCCACCGCTCTCCTGATTCGACTGTCCCTTTTTTGTGGCTGCTGCCATTCTTTAAAGAAATGTAAAAGCAAGTCACTGACCAGCAAAAAGAATAGAGAGGGGAGGGGAGTGAGGGGTGTAAAAATACACTGCTCCGTTCCGGATCTCTTAATCTCTGCTGTGAAGATTGTTTAAAAGAAGATCTATTCCCTCTGCCCTCTTTGGAAAAGAAAAAGAAAAGAAAAAAGATTTATCTCTCTTCCTCCCCTTAATTCACTAATTCGCTGGTTATTGCTCCAAACATGATAGGCATGACAGATATAGAGATTTAATTTATAAAGTCCTATATAGCAACACGCTGGGCCGATACTCAACTCTATGTACAGCTAGTACGCACGGCTTGTTCCACCGTGCTGCGCTTAAACCCGACCCCTGAGCCAAGTTATCAAACAGTCTTATAGATTTCAAGCATTAAAGGAAGTCCTGGTACAGGATTTCAGGATATCTTAAGCACAAACAAATTCCTGGTGATGAGTGATCCTTCAAAAGTCCTTGAAAAAGACATACAAATATATAATATGTATGGAGGGTATATAATATCCCTGTAGTAAGCGTATAGTAGCGCTGAGCTTGGCTGCCCACAACCGATGCGTAGGGAGGACAACAGAAAAGCAGTAAGTGCACACGGAAAAAATAAAGTTTAGCTTGTCCCACCTATTCTGGCCCTGGCCAGCCAGAGCTTAGTATCAACACAGTCAGGTATAGAAAGGCAATTATTTCCCTCTCACCTCCCTATACAGAGGGGGGAGAGGAAAAAAATATAGTAAAGTGCTTGGTGCAGTTTTTTAGTTCAGTCAGTTAATCAGCTAATCAATTTAATCAGCTAATAGATCAATAGATTAGTACATTGGATTAGTACACCGTTCTATACATACTGCACATCATTGTATTGAGCTACTCACACTGTCCTTGCTGGCTTTCCACTGTTTGTACAAATCAAAATAAAAGCTGCTGCAGGAGCCTTCCTTCTCTCCTGCTCCCCACCGCTTTCAATCGTTTCTCCTTTCCTTCACCTGCTCCTTTTCCCGGGATAGGTGAAGGGCAATATAGTAGCCTTAAGATGCCTTTAAGATGCGAGGGGGGAGTATAGGGGGGAACCTCCAGGAATCCCCCATTTGTCCCCGATGTCTCCTCCTCTAGCCACCGGCCAAGGCACACCGAGATTCATGGGGGCCGATCACGTGGTCTCCGTCAGCTGACCACCGCCCTCCAATCACGGACCCGGACCTCAGGGCTGCAGCGCTGGACTTCTCCCCGTTGCCGGCCTCCGTACTGAGGGGACCCTCCGAACAACCCCTGACCCCAACCTCCCGATCTCCACAGCGCTTTCTGCGCTTTCTGTCAGCAGGTGTGTCATCAATGTCCGTGATGTTGGCAGATCGCAGCGAGGCCCGACTCAGTGAGGTTCCACAATATATGCTCAGCAGGTTTGCATACCAGGTCACCAACAGGGCTCAAGCGGGGGGATATACAGGGGTTTTGAAAAAAAGCAACATGCTGGGGGTAGTGGGGCCGTAGGAGAAGCGACTTGCTCCTCACCTCATCTCACATGCTGCCTCACTCAACCAGCACCACACACCTTCATCCGGCCACTACGGTGGAGCCTGGCTTTGCAACCGTACACTTTCACCATACAATATCGGCCAGGGCCTCAAAATGGGAATGCGGATGGGTTGTCCCGGCAGACAGACCTGGAACCTTAAGACTGCTTTTCCAACATCCTCGAGTTGACCTGTTCGGGGTCCCACTGTGGCTGTAGTTTGAATCCCGGAGCATTGGATGACCGAACCATCAGACGTTGATCTGCAATCTGATTCAATAGCAGCAGAGGAGTGTCGGGAGAGTGGAACCGAGCGAGCAAGGGTCTCGTTACAGGGGGCAAGGGCTATGGGCGGGAGATGTAAAGGGGAGCAATGTTGTGGGGGTGATGTGAAAAGGGGCAAGTGCTGGTGGGGAGGGGAGATGTGATGTAAAGGGGGCAGTGCTGGGGGTGATGTAAAGGGAGACAAGTGCTGTGGGGGAGAGATGTATAGGGGGGCAGTGTTGTGGGGAAGAGGATGTAATGGGGAGCAGTGCTGTCGCCGGGGGGATGTGAAAGCGAGACAGTACTGTGGGGGAGATCTGAAGGGGGCAGTGTTATGGGGGGGGGTAATGTAAAGGCGGGCAGTGCTGTGGGGGGGAATGTGATGCAAAGGGGCAAGTGCTGTGGGGTGGTGTAATGTAGCTGGGGGGGGGGGCGGACATCCATTAATTTTAATTCAATACCCCTGCTTTAAAGGGTCAACACAACAACACTAAAACAATTACTCAGTTCTTAACCACTTAAGGACCCCTTCACGCCGATATACGTCGGCAGAATGACACGGCTGGGCACATCCACGTACCTGTACGTGGCTCTTTAAGCTCAACCGTGGGGTCGCGCTTACGCCACCGGCGCGCTCCCGCGACCCGGTCAGAAGCTCCGTGACCCGATCGCGGCTGGAGTCCCGCGATCGGTCCCCGGAGCTGAAGAACGGGGAGAGCTGTATGTAAACACAGCTTCCCCGTTCTTCACTGTGGCGGCTTCATCGATCGTGAGATCCCTTTTATAGGGATACACAATCAATGACGTCACACCTACAGCCACACCCCCCTACAGTTGTAAACACACTTGAGGTCACACATAACCCCATCAGCGCCCCCTGTGGTTAACTCCCAAACTGCAATTGTCATTTTCACAGTAAACCGTGGGGTAGATTCAAGTAGGGGAGCGCACTACTACGGCGGCGCAGCGTACCGTTTTTACGCTACACCTCCGTAAATTACTTGAGCTACGCTTCATTCACGAAGCATTTGCTCCGTAATTTGCGGGGGCGTTTCGTAAAAGTGGCCGGCGTAAGCGCGCATAATTTAAATGATCCCGTAGGGGGCGTGGATCATTTAAATTAGGCGCGTTCCCGCACCGAACGTACTGCGCATGCTCCGTCGGGAAAATTTCCCAACGTGCATTGCGGTAAATGACGTCGCAAGGACGTCATTTGCTTCAACGTGAACGTAAATGGCGTCCAGCGCCATTCACGATTCACTTACGCAAACAACGTAAATTTCGAAAATCGCGACGCGGGAACGACGTGTATACTTACCATTGGCTGCGCCTCCTAATAGCAGGAGCAGCCTTACGCAGAAAGCGACGAACGCAAACGACGTAAAACTCGAACGCCGGGCGCGTGTACGTTTGTGAATCGGCGTGAGTATGCAATTTGCATACTCTACGCTGACCACTACGGGAACGCCACCTAGCGGCCAGCGTAAGAATGCAGCCTAAGATACGACGGCATAAGAGCCTTATGCCAGTCATATCTAGGCTACAGTCGGCGTATCGAACTTTCTGAATACAGAAAGTCGATACGCCGGCGCTACTTAGCAATTACGCTGCGTATCTATGGATACGCAGGCGTAATTGCTTGCTGAATCCACCCCAGTGCATTTTAAATGCATTTTTTGCTGTGAAAATAACAATGGTCCAGAAAATGTGTCAAAATTGTCTGAAGTGTCCGCCATAATGTCGCAGTCACGAAAAAAAAAAATCGCTGATCGCCGCTATTAGTAGTAAAAAAAAATAAAAAATAATAAAAATGTCCCCTATTTTGTAAACGCTATAAATTTTGTGCAAACCAACCGATAAACGCTTATTTCGATATTTTTTTACCAAAAATGGGTAGAAGAATACGTATCGGCCTAAACTGAGGAAAAAATATGTTTTTTTATATATTTTTGGGGGACATTTATTATAGCCTGAAGTAAAAAATATTGAATTTTTTTCAAAATTGACGCTCTATTTTTGTTTATAGCGCCAAAAATAAAAACCGCAGAGGTGATCAAATACCACCAAAAGAAAGCTCTATTTGTGGGGAAAAAGGACGCCAATTTTGTTTGGGAGCCACGTTGCACGACCACGCAATTGTCAGTTAAAGCGACGCAGTGCCGAATCGCAAAAACTGTCCGGGTCCTTTAGCTGCATTTTGGTCCGGGTCTTAAAGCGGAGTTCCACCCTCTTTTTTAAGTCCTGTGCATCGCCTGCTCCTGTGTCACCTGAAACACATTTGGCACATTATTTTTTTTTTGGTTTTGAAACTCACTGTGTTGTTGATGATTGAAAATCACCCCCGCCGCGGCGGGAGGCTGAGCTACCCCCCCCCCCGCCGCCTCCGCTATACCTCCTGGGAGATCAATTCCAGCATTAGGATTCTCGTCCGTCGAATAGCGGGGCTCTACCGCGCGAGTGCAAGCCGCACTTGAAAACCTCTCTCGAGCAGGCAGAGGGGGGCGGGGGAGGGATGTTAATACCACAACGGCCCCGCCCACCCCCACGCCCAGAATGCACGCTTGTGCTGTATTATAGATTTGAGGGGGCGGGCAGAGGTGAAGAGTTGCTGGGAGGGACAGATACAGCAGAGCTTGGCGAGGGGGGAGGGGGGTCGTGCAATAGCAAGTCACCTGTACAATGTCATGTACCCCATACAAATAATTGTTCTGCCAGCAAACGCAGCCACTGTACCAAACACTGTGCCCATCAAACGCAGCCACTGTACCAAACACTGTGCCCATCAAATGCATCCACTGTGCCAAACACCGTGCCCATTAAACGCATCCACTGTGCCAAACGCTGTGCCCGTCAAACTCATCCACTGCGCCCGTCAAGTGCATCCGCTGCGCCCATCAAGCGCATCCGCTGCGCCCATCAAGCGCATTTGCTGTGCCCATCAAATGCATCCACTGTGCCAAACACTGTGCCCGTCAAATGCATCCACTGTGCCAAATACTGTGCCCGTCAAATGCATCCACTGTGCCAAACACTGTGCCCGTCAAATGCACCCACTGTGCCAAACACTGTGCCCATCAAATGCATCCACTGTGCCAAACGCTGTGCCCGTCAAACTCATCCACTGTGCCCGTCAAGTGCATCCGCTGCGCCCATCAAGCGCATCCGCTGTGCCCATCAAGCGCATCCGCTGTGCCCATCAAGCGCATCTGCTGTGCCTGTCAAATGCATCCATGTAGCAGGGATCGATGCGGTGTGCTGCAGTGTGCAGGGACCGATGCGATGTGCCTGGGCCGATGCGGGGTGCCGGGGGCCGATGCGGGGTGCTGTGCCAGGGCCGATGCGGGGTGCTTTGCCAGGGCCGATGCGGGGTGCCAGGGCCGATGCAGGGTGCTGGGGCCGATGCGGTGTGCCAGGGCCGATGCAGTGTGCTGTGCCGGGGCCGGTGGGGGGTGTGTTGGGCCGATGCGGGGTGCTGTGCCGGGGCCGATGCGGGGTACAGGGGCTGATGCGGGGTGCCGATGCGGGTTGCTGTGCCGGGGGCCAATGCGGGGTGCCGGAGCCGATGCGGGGTGCCGGGGGCCAAAGCAGCACAGCACAGGGATGATGGGAACCCCTCATAATGAGCACAGCAGGAGTACAGCCACAGGAAGTCAGTGCAGGGATGGTGGGAACCCCATATGAAGGGTTCCCACCATCCCTGTGCTGTGCTCATTATGAGAGGTTCCCACCATCCCTGTGCTGTGCTCATTATGAGGGGTTCCCACCATCCCTGTGCTGTGCTCATTATGAGGGGTTCCCACCATCCCTGTGCTGTGCTCATTATGAGGGGTTTCCACCATTCCTGTGCTGTGCTGACTTTCTGGGTTTGTACTTCTGCTGTGCTCATTATGAGGGGTTCTCACCATCCCTGTGCTGTGCTCATGAGGGGGTGGTTCCCATCATCCCTGTGCTGTGCTAAGTTCCTGGGTCTGTACTTCTGCTGTGCTCATTATGAGGGGTTCCCACCATCTCTGTGCTGTGCTCATTATGAGTGGTTCCCACCATTCCTGTGCTGAGTTCCTGGGGCTGTACTTCTGCTGTGCTCATTATCGGGGGTTCCCACCATCCCTGTGCTGTGCTGAGTTCCTGGGTCTGTACTTCTGCTGTGCTCATTATGAGGGGTTCCCATCATCCCTGTGCTGTGCTGAGTTCCTGGGTATGTACTTCTGCTGTGCTCATTATGAGGGGTTCCCACCATCCCTGTGCTGTGCTGAGTTCCTGGGTATGTACTTCTGCTGTGCTCATTATGAGGGGTTCTCACCATCCATGTGCTGTGCTCATGAGGGGTTCCCATCATCCCTGTGCTGTGCTCATGAGTAGTGTTGAGCAGAATATGCCATATTCGATTTCGCGATATATCTCGAATATATATTCGAATATTCGAGATATATTCGCTAAATTCGAATATTCGTGATATTTTATCGAAATTAAATGATTGCGATTTTTCGCTATTGCGAATGCGAAAATAATTGCGATTTTTTGATAACTGCGGTTGGAGCACTCTGGCTCAGAATATTCGTGATATTTTATCGAAATATCGCAACATGCGAATGCGATATTTATTGCGCAATTTCGAGAAATGCTGGAGGAGCGCTCTGATTGGCTCAGAATATTCGTGATATTTTATCGAAATATCGCAACATGCGAATGCGATATTTATTGCGCAATTTCGACAAATGCTGTAGGAGCACTCTGATTGGCTCAGAATATTCGTGATATTTTACAATACAAAATAATTGCGAATATTCGGCAAATGCGGAAGGAGCACTCTGATTGGCTCAGAATATTCGTGATATTTTACAATACAAAATAATTGCGAATATTCGGCAAATGCAGAAGGAGCACTCTGATTGGCTCAGAATATTCTTGATATTTTACAATACAAAATAATTGCGAATATTCGGCAAATGCAGAAGGAGCACTCTGATTGGCTCAGAATATTCTTTTATAATATACTGCAAATGTGTCCACTATTTCAGATGTTACGGATGATATCCCACCTCCTACCGTCCTAACTGCAGGAACATTAGAGGGCGCCATATTCGTTTTCGCTAGGAGGGCCAAAGTATGACCCACACTTTCCCCCTCCGAAAATACGCTCTGCTCCTGAAATAGGCGCTTATTTTCAACTTTCTAACCAACTTATATTCCTGTTGCTTCTCCAACCATAGCCGTTGTTTAGTCGGCGTTGGATTTTCCACATATTGCTTTTCTGCCTCTAGAACCTCTCCCCTGATTTTCTCCTCCCATTCCCTAGAGTTCCTCTTGATCTTAGCTACCTGCTGGATCAATATACCCCTAAGGAACGCCTTTAGGGCATCCCACACCACTCCCTCTGGTGCCGTCCCTGTGTTGAAATCCAGGAATTCCCTTAATTTGATACTAATTTCTTCTGGCTTCCCTATCACTTCTAGCCAGAAGGGACTAATTTTCCAATTACTTGGAGGACATTTTTTCCCTGTACTCAGTGATAGCACCAGAGGGGAGTGATCAGATACCCCTCTTGGATAATAGGATATTTTACTGACTGCTTGTAAACTTGCACAGTTACCCAGGGCCATATCTATTCTTGACAGTGTAGAGTATGTACTTGAAAAACAGGAATACTGCCGCAGGTCTGGATATTTCACCCCCCAAATATCCCACCACCCAACCTCTTCCAAAAATTGACTTAAATGCCCTTCTCCTGGCCCTGGACTCCGAGTCCCCGGTGGGAACCTATCCATCGTTCTATTTAGTACGTTGTTTAAATCTCCAACCACTAATATTGGAATATTTATCTTATTTACCACAAATTCTGTTAACTTATATAGAACCTCCATCTTGAAGGGGGGAGGTATATAAATATTGGCCAAAACATACGGTGCATTCTCTATCAAACAGTGCAGAAAGACATAGCGGCCCAGTTCATCTATTCTTGACTCTATACATGTAAATGATACGCCTGTTTTTACCATTATGCTCACTCCTCTAGAATAAGAGGAGTGAACAGAATGGTACTGGCTTTGATATTTTTTTTTATTGACCAATTTTACCTTTGTTTCTTTAGTCAAATGGGTCTCTTGAATGCATATCACCTCCACCCCATACCCCTCCAAGGTAGTAAAAATTGCGGCTTTTTTCACTGGGTCCCCCATCCCCCGGACATTCCAGGAACCTATGTTTATCATTTTAGGTCTCATACCCGGCTTCATTGATAAGGTCTACACAAATGTAAAGCTTCCCGATGGGAGCTTCAGTTTCCCAACCTATCAGAGAAACTATGCGAGTAAAACCATAGATGCATTTTGACATTGTAGCCGGAAAGAAAGCATGTCGGGAAAAAAAAAAAAAACCCCACTAAGGAGAAAAAAAGCAAAGACAGGAGTATATACTATTTTGAATATACCTAGAAAAGAAAAACATTTAAATGTGCATTCAAGTACTTTTCCTTCCCTAGTGCTTAATAAGTGATACGTGATACTCGTGATACTCGTGTTCTGATACAACTTTAGTCCGGAAATAATGAAATTCTTGATCCATTGTAAAAAATGTCCCCCTTCTCTCTTGCTTTTTGCATTACTGACACCTTGTCTGTAAAATTAAGAAACTTCAAAAGTAAGGGCCGTGGGTGTGCGTCCTTAAAATGTGTTCTGAACGGGACTCTGTGGGCCCTTTCGATTGCAAAGAATGGTGAGAAGGAATTTTCCCCGAAAACGTCTCCGAACCATTTCTCAAAGAACGTTATGGGGTTGGTACCCTCACTGCGTTCCGGGAGACCCACCACCCGGATATTATTTCTGCGTAACCTATTTTCAATTTCATCAAGTTTAGATGCCTGCCATCCATTTTGTTCCTTTAATTCTTGCATCTGTTGTTTTAAAGAGTACACCTCATCTTCAACTTGACTCACTCTCTCTTCCGCTGATGTTATCCTTTGTACTGTCTTTTGCACTTCCTGGCCCATTGTCACTAGTTCTTCCTTTATTTCATTCATCCGTTCAGTTAAATTATTCAGTGACCCCTTACATACATTTATAGCATTTAATATCTCCTTCAATGTTGGCTCTTCCTCCCGCCTGGGGTCATCTGCTATGCCTGCCAAAGGAATTTCTATCGGGGTTTTTTCCAATGCCGCCCCCCCTTGGGACTCTACCACAGGGTGTTTTTTGCTTTTGGGAGCTGATGTCCCCTGACCAGTACTTTTCCTGTCCGTTGCCACCCCTGTTTGATTTTTGACCTGTGTTTGTGAGTGCTGAGTTGATTTTCCGGGAGATTTTACTGAAGTGTGTAAGACAGTTTCCGATTTGGCTGCAGCTGCTGCTGCCTGTGCAACTTTTTCCTTGTCTTTGGCGGCTCGCGTTATTTGAGGGCCACCGCTCTCCTGATTCGACTGTCCCTTTTTTGTGGCTGCTGCCATTCTTTAAAGAAATGTAAAAGCAAGTCACTGACCAGCAAAAAGAATAGAGAGGGGAGGGGAGTGAGGGGTGTAAAAATACACTGCTCCGTTCCGGATCTCTTAATCTCTGCTGTGAAGATTGTTTAAAAGAAGATCTATTCCCTCTGCCCTCTTTGGAAAAGAAAAAGAAAAGAAAAAAGATTTATCTCTCTTCCTCCCCTTAATTCACTAATTCGCTGGTTATTGCTCCAAACATGATAGGCATGACAGATATAGAGATTTAATTTATAAAGTCCTATATAGCAACACGCTGGGCCGATACTCAACTCTATGTACAGCTAGTACGCACGGCTTGTTCCACCGTGCTGCGCTTAAACCCGACCCCTGAGCCAAGTTATCAAACAGTCTTATAGATTTCAAGCATTAAAGGAAGTCCTGGTACAGGATTTCAGGATATCTTAAGCACAAACAAATTCCTGGTGATGAGTGATCCTTCAAAAGTCCTTGAAAAAGACATACAAATATATAATATGTATGGAGGGTATATAATATCCCTGTAGTAAGCGTATAGTAGCGCTGAGCTTGGCTGCCCACAACCGATGCGTAGGGAGGACAACAGAAAAGCAGTAAGTGCACACGGAAAAAATAAAGTTTAGCTTGTCCCACCTATTCTGGCCCTGGCCAGCCAGAGCTTAGTATCAACACAGTCAGGTATAGAAAGGCAATTATTTCCCTCTCACCTCCCTATACAGAGGGGGGAGAGGAAAAAAATATAGTAAAGTGCTTGGTGCAGTTTTTTAGTTCAGTCAGTTAATCAGCTAATCAATTTAATCAGCTAATAGATCAATAGATTAGTACATTGGATTAGTACACCGTTCTATACATACTGCACATCATTGTATTGAGCTACTCACACTGTCCTTGCTGGCTTTCCACTGTTTGTACAAATCAAAATAAAAGCTGCTGCAGGAGCCTTCCTTCTCTCCTGCTCCCCACCGCTTTCAATCGTTTCTCCTTTCCTTCACCTGCTCCTTTTCCCGGGATAGGTGAAGGGCAATATAGTAGCCTTAAGATGCCTTTAAGATGCGAGGGGGGAGTATAGGGGGGAACCTCCAGGAATCCCCCATTTGTCCCCGATGTCTCCTCCTCTAGCCACCGGCCAAGGCACACCGAGATTCATGGGGGCCGATCACGTGGTCTCCGTCAGCTGACCACCGCCCTCCAATCACGGACCCGGACCTCAGGGCTGCAGCGCTGGACTTCTCCCCGTTGCCGGCCTCCGTACTGAGGGGACCCTCCGAACAACCCCTGACCCCAACCTCCCGATCTCCACAGCGCTTTCTGCGCTTTCTGTCAGCAGGTGTGTCATCAATGTCCGTGATGTTGGCAGATCGCAGCGAGGCCCGACTCAGTGAGGTTCCACAATATATGCTCAGCAGGTTTGCATACCAGGTCACCAACAGGGCTCAAGCGGGGGGATATACAGGGGTTTTGAAAAAAAGCAACATGCTGGGGGTAGTGGGGCCGTAGGAGAAGCGACTTGCTCCTCACCTCATCTCACATGCTGCCTCACTCAACCAGCACCACACACCTTCATCCGGCCACTACGGTGGAGCCTGGCTTTGCAACCGTACACTTTCACCATACAATATCGGCCAGGGCCTCAAAATGGGAATGCGGATGGGTTGTCCCGGCAGACAGACCTGGAACCTTAAGACTGCTTTTCCAACATCCTCGAGTTGACCTGTTCGGGGTCCCACTGTGGCTGTAGTTTGAATCCCGGAGCATTGGATGACCGAACCATCAGACGTTGATCTGCAATCTGATTCAATAGCAGCAGAGTGTCGGGAGAGTGGAACCGAGCGAGCAAGGGTCTCGTTACAGGGGGCAAGGGCTATGGGCGGGAGATGTAAAGGGGAGCAATGTTGTGGGGGTGATGTGAAAAGGGGCAAGTGCTGGTGGGGAGGGGAGATGTGATGTAAAGGGGGCAGTGCTGGGGGTGATGTAAAGGGAGACAAGTGCTGTGGGGGAGAGATGTATAGGGGGGCAGTGTTGTGGGGAAGAGGATGTAATGGGGAGCAGTGCTGTCGCCGGGGGGATGTGAAAGCGAGACAGTACTGTGGGGGAGATCTGAAGGGGGCAGTGTTATGGGGGGGGGTAATGTAAAGGCGGGCAGTGCTGTGGGGGGGAATGTGATGCAAAGGGGCAAGTGCTGTGGGGTGGTGTAATGTAGCTGGGGGGGGGGGCGGACATCCATTAATTTTAATTCAATACCCCTGCTTTAAAGGGTCAACACAACAACACTAAAACAATTACTCAGTTCTTAACCACTTAAGGACCCCTTCACGCCGATATACGTCGGCAGAATGACACGGCTGGGCACATCCACGTACCTGTACGTGGCTCTTTAAGCTCAACCGTGGGGTCGCGCTTACGCCACCGGCGCGCTCCCGCGACCCGGTCAGAAGCTCCGTGACCCGATCGCGGCTGGAGTCCCGCGATCGGTCCCCGGAGCTGAAGAACGGGGAGAGCTGTATGTAAACACAGCTTCCCCGTTCTTCACTGTGGCGGCTTCATCGATCGTGAGATCCCTTTTATAGGGATACACAATCAATGACGTCACACCTACAGCCACACCCCCCTACAGTTGTAAACACACTTGAGGTCACACATAACCCCATCAGCGCCCCCTGTGGTTAACTCCCAAACTGCAATTGTCATTTTCACAGTAAACCGTGGGGTAGATTCAAGTAGGGGAGCGCACTACTACGGCGGCGCAGCGTACCGTTTTTACGCTACACCTCCGTAAATTACTTGAGCTACGCTTCATTCACGAAGCATTTGCTCCGTAATTTGCGGGGGCGTTTCGTAAAAGTGGCCGGCGTAAGCGCGCATAATTTAAATGATCCCGTAGGGGGCGTGGATCATTTAAATTAGGCGCGTTCCCGCACCGAACGTACTGCGCATGCTCCGTCGGGAAAATTTCCCAACGTGCATTGCGGTAAATGACGTCGCAAGGACGTCATTTGCTTCAACGTGAACGTAAATGGCGTCCAGCGCCATTCACGATTCACTTACGCAAACAACGTAAATTTCGAAAATCGCGACGCGGGAACGACGTGTATACTTACCATTGGCTGCGCCTCCTAATAGCAGGAGCAGCCTTACGCAGAAAGCGACGAACGCAAACGACGTAAAACTCGAACGCCGGGCGCGTGTACGTTTGTGAATCGGCGTGAGTATGCAATTTGCATACTCTACGCTGACCACTACGGGAACGCCACCTAGCGGCCAGCGTAAGAATGCAGCCTAAGATACGACGGCATAAGAGCCTTATGCCAGTCATATCTAGGCTACAGTCGGCGTATCGAACTTTCTGAATACAGAAAGTCGATACGCCGGCGCTACTTAGCAATTACGCTGCGTATCTATGGATACGCAGGCGTAATTGCTTGCTGAATCCACCCCAGTGCATTTTAAATGCATTTTTTGCTGTGAAAATAACAATGGTCCAGAAAATGTGTCAAAATTGTCTGAAGTGTCCGCCATAATGTCGCAGTCACGAAAAAAAAAAATCGCTGATCGCCGCTATTAGTAGTAAAAAAAAATAAAAAATAATAAAAATGTCCCCTATTTTGTAAACGCTATAAATTTTGTGCAAACCAACCGATAAACGCTTATTTCGATATTTTTTTACCAAAAATGGGTAGAAGAATACGTATCGGCCTAAACTGAGGAAAAAATATGTTTTTTTATATATTTTTGGGGGACATTTATTATAGCCTGAAGTAAAAAATATTGAATTTTTTTCAAAATTGACGCTCTATTTTTGTTTATAGCGCCAAAAATAAAAACCGCAGAGGTGATCAAATACCACCAAAAGAAAGCTCTATTTGTGGGGAAAAAGGACGCCAATTTTGTTTGGGAGCCACGTTGCACGACCACGCAATTGTCAGTTAAAGCGACGCAGTGCCGAATCGCAAAAACTGTCCGGGTCCTTTAGCTGCATTTTGGTCCGGGTCTTAAAGCGGAGTTCCACCCTCTTTTTTAAGTCCTGTGCATCGCCTGCTCCTGTGTCACCTGAAACACATTTGGCACATTATTTTTTTTTTGGTTTTGAAACTCACTGTGTTGTTGATGATTGAAAATCACCCCCGCCGCGGCGGGAGGCTGAGCTACCCCCCCCCCCGCCGCCTCCGCTATACCTCCTGGGAGATCAATTCCAGCATTAGGATTCTCGTCCGTCGAATAGCGGGGCTCTACCGCGCGAGTGCAAGCCGCACTTGAAAACCTCTCTCGAGCAGGCAGAGGGGGGCGGGGGAGGGATGTTAATACCACAACGGCCCCGCCCACCCCCACGCCCAGAATGCACGCTTGTGCTGTATTATAGATTTGAGGGGGCGGGCAGAGGTGAAGAGTTGCTGGGAGGGACAGATACAGCAGAGCTTGGCGAGGGGGGAGGGGGGTCGTGCAATAGCAAGTCACCTGTACAATGTCATGTACCCCATACAAATAATTGTTCTGCCAGCAAACGCAGCCACTGTACCAAACACTGTGCCCATCAAACGCAGCCACTGTACCAAACACTGTGCCCATCAAATGCATCCACTGTGCCAAACACCGTGCCCATTAAACGCATCCACTGTGCCAAACGCTGTGCCCGTCAAACTCATCCACTGCGCCCGTCAAGTGCATCCGCTGCGCCCATCAAGCGCATCCGCTGCGCCCATCAAGCGCATTTGCTGTGCCCATCAAATGCATCCACTGTGCCAAACACTGTGCCCGTCAAATGCATCCACTGTGCCAAATACTGTGCCCGTCAAATGCATCCACTGTGCCAAACACTGTGCCCGTCAAATGCACCCACTGTGCCAAACACTGTGCCCATCAAATGCATCCACTGTGCCAAACGCTGTGCCCGTCAAACTCATCCACTGTGCCCGTCAAGTGCATCCGCTGCGCCCATCAAGCGCATCCGCTGTGCCCATCAAGCGCATCCGCTGTGCCCATCAAGCGCATCTGCTGTGCCTGTCAAATGCATCCATGTAGCAGGGATCGATGCGGTGTGCTGCAGTGTGCAGGGACCGATGCGATGTGCCTGGGCCGATGCGGGGTGCCGGGGGCCGATGCGGGGTGCTGTGCCAGGGCCGATGCGGGGTGCTTTGCCAGGGCCGATGCGGGGTGCCAGGGCCGATGCAGGGTGCTGGGGCCGATGCGGTGTGCCAGGGCCGATGCAGTGTGCTGTGCCGGGGCCGGTGGGGGGTGTGTTGGGCCGATGCGGGGTGCTGTGCCGGGGCCGATGCGGGGTACAGGGGCTGATGCGGGGTGCCGATGCGGGTTGCTGTGCCGGGGGCCAATGCGGGGTGCCGGAGCCGATGCGGGGTGCCGGGGGCCAAAGCAGCACAGCACAGGGATGATGGGAACCCCTCATAATGAGCACAGCAGGAGTACAGCCACAGGAAGTCAGTGCAGGGATGGTGGGAACCCCATATGAAGGGTTCCCACCATCCCTGTGCTGTGCTCATTATGAGAGGTTCCCACCATCCCTGTGCTGTGCTCATTATGAGGGGTTCCCACCATCCCTGTGCTGTGCTCATTATGAGGGGTTCCCACCATCCCTGTGCTGTGCTCATTATGAGGGGTTTCCACCATTCCTGTGCTGTGCTGACTTTCTGGGTTTGTACTTCTGCTGTGCTCATTATGAGGGGTTCTCACCATCCCTGTGCTGTGCTCATGAGGGGGTGGTTCCCATCATCCCTGTGCTGTGCCAAGTTCCTGGGTCTGTACTTCTGCTGTGCTCATTATGAGGGGTTCCCACCATCTCTGTGCTGTGCTCATTATGAGTGGTTCCCACCATTCCTGTGCTGAGTTCCTGGGGCTGTACTTCTGCTGTGCTCATTATCGGGGGTTCCCACCATCCCTGTGCTGTGCTGAGTTCCTGGGTCTGTACTTCTGCTGTGCTCATTATGAGGGGTTCCCATCATCCCTGTGCTGTGCTGAGTTCCTGGGTATGTACTTCTGCTGTGCTCATTATGAGGGGTTCCCACCATCCCTGTGCTGTGCTGAGTTCCTGGGTATGTACTTCTGCTGTGCTCATTATGAGGGGTTCTCACCATCCATGTGCTGTGCTCATGAGGGGTTCCCATCATCCCTGTGCTGTGCTCATGAGTAGTGTTGAGCAGAATATGCCATATTCGATTTCGCGATATATCTCGAATATATATTCGAATATTCGAGATATATTCGCTAAATTCGAATATTCGTGATATTTTATCGAAATTAAATGATTGCGATTTTTCGCTATTGCGAATGCGAAAATAATTGCGATTTTTTGATAACTGCGGTTGGAGCACTCTGGCTCAGAATATTCGTGATATTTTATCGAAATATCGCAACATGCGAATGCGATATTTATTGCGCAATTTCGAGAAATGCTGGAGGAGCGCTCTGATTGGCTCAGAATATTCGTGATATTTTATCGAAATATCGCAACATGCGAATGCGATATTTATTGCGCAATTTCGACAAATGCTGTAGGAGCACTCTGATTGGCTCAGAATATTCGTGATATTTTACAATACAAAATAATTGCGAATATTCGGCAAATGCGGAAGGAGCACTCTGATTGGCTCAGAATATTCTTGATATTTTACAATACAAAATAATTGCGAATATTCGGCAAATGCAGAAGGAGCACTCTGATTGGCTCAGAATATTCTTGATATTTTACAATACAAAATAATTGCGAATATTCGGCAAATGCTGAAGGAGCACTCTGATTGGCTCAGAATATTCGTGATATTTTACAATACAAAATAAAAAGTGTTTTGCATTGGTGGTGATTCTTTACTCTATCCATCTGTCACAGCCGTTTGTCAATCAAACACCTTGAAGATTGAACACGTTCATGCTGCATGCTTTGGACTTTTTTTCACTTCACATATCAAAGACATTTTTATGAAAGATTATTTTTCTATTATTGGGACTATATTTCTTTATATATTTGTTTCACTGTGTATTTCACAAGTTATTTGCGCTTGCTTATTTTATAATTTGCCCACATGTCTTGTCACTAGACATATTTTTTATTCTTGTAGAGCGACTCCATTTTCTGTCTTGTATTAATTTATGTTGTATAACATTTTTGAGTTGCTGCTGTATTCTCCCCTTTTTTAAGGTATGCGCAATTTTTTCCTTCTTACAAAAAATAATAATATCAAACATACAAATATTCATAACATACACATACACAAAGCCCCCCCCTTTTGCATCAGAGACAATCAGAGTTCTCCTACCACAGTTATCGAAAATTCGCAATCATTTTCGCATTCGCAATAGCGAAAAATCGCAATTTTTTTTTTTTCAATTTGGCAACATAAAAGGATCGCCTCAGCTTAGCTACTCGGCCCAGGGTCTCTAATCATACCAGCAATGCTTTTAGACGTCGATAGGATGTGATCTGTTTTAAAAATCAAATTGAAAAAATGCGAATATTCGGAATTGCGAATATTCACCGCGAAATTCGAAATATAGCGCGATTTCTCGAATATGCTATATTCGAGTCGAATATTCGCAATGCGAATATTCGTGAGCAACACTACTCATGAGGGGTTCCCATCATCCCTGTGCTGTGCTCATGAGGGGTTCCCATCATCCCTGTACTGTGCTCATGAGGGGTTCCCACCATCCCTGTACTGTGCTCATGAGGGGTTCCCACCATCCCTGTACTGTGCTGAGTTCCTGGGTATATACTTCTGCTGTGCTCATTATGAGGGGTTCCCACCATCCCTGTGCTGTGCTGAGTTCCTGGGTATGTACTTCTGCTGTGCTCATTATGAGGGGTTCTCACCATCCATGTGCTGTGCTCATGAGGGGTTCCCATCATCCCTGTGCTGTGCTCATGAGGGGTTCCCATCATCCCTGTTCTGTGCTCATGAGGGGTTCCCATCATCCCTGTGCTGTGCTCATGAGGGGTTCCCATCATCCCTGTGCTGTGCTGAGTTCCTGGGTATGTACTTCTGCTGTGCTCATTATGAGGGGTTCCCACCATCCCTGTGCTGTGCTGAGTTCCTGGGTATGTACTTCTGCTGTGCTCATTATGAGGGGTTCTCACCATCCATGTGCTGTGCTCATGAGGGGTTCCCATCATCCCCATGCTGTGCTGAGTTCCTGGGTCTGTACTTCTGCTGTGCTCATTATGAGGGGTTCCCACCATCCCTGTGCTGTGTTCATTATGAGGGGTTCCCACCATCCCTGTGGCTGTACTCATTATGAGGGGTTCCCACCATCCCTGTGCTGTGCTCATTATGAGGGGTTCCCACCATCCCTGTGGATGTACTCCTGCTCTGCTCATTATGAGGGGTTTCCACCATCCCTACAGCCCCGGGAAGTCAGCACAGCACAGGGATGGTGAGAACCCCTCATAATGAGCAGAGCACAGGGATGGTGAGAACCCCTCATAATGAGCAGAGCAGAAGTACAAACCCAGGAAGTCAGCACAGGGATGGTGGGAACCCTTCATAATGAGCACAGCACAGGGATGGTGGGAACCCCTCATAATGAGCACAGCACAAGGATGGTGGGAACCCCTCATAATGAGCACAGCACAGGGATGGTGGGAACCCCTCATAATGAGCACAGCACAGGGATGGTCGGAACCCCTCATAATGAGCACAGCACAGGGATGGTCGGAACCCCTCATAATGAGCACAGCACAGGGATGGTGGGAACCCCTCATAATGAGCACAGCACAAGGATGGTGGGAACCCCTCATAATGAGCACAGCACAAGGATGGTGGGAACCCCTCACAATGAGCACAGCACAGGGATGGTGGGAACCCCTCATAATGAGCACAGCACAAGGATGGTGGGAACCCCTCATAATGAGCACAGCAGAAGTACAGACCCGGGAACTCAGCACAGCACAGGGATGATGGGAACCACCCCCTCATGAGCACAGCACAGGGATGGTGAGAACCCCTCATAATGAGCACAGCAGAAGTACAAACCCAGAAAGTCAGCACAGGGATGGTGAGAACCCCTCATAATGAGCACAGCAGATACTATTAGTCCTCTTTAAGCGTCCAGATTTTTAAATTCATCATAACGAATGTTGGTAATTGTTATGAAAAGTGAACGAATCTAACGAAAATTCGTATTTCGTACGAATCCAAATTGAGTTTCGGGCACAAAATACGAAATAACGGCTAATGCGAAACGGAACGAAACAAAATGGATTTATTGACAGTGCACATGTCTGGTATATGTATACACACCACATATATAACAAGATATATATATCATCTTGTCATGTAGATATATCTGCACAGGAACAAATTATTTCGTATATTTACTGGTTCCTGGAAGGAGGGGGGGAGGAGAGGTTTGCATAGATAAGGGGCGGTAACTTCCTCTGACACTCCCGTTGCTATTGAAACCTGATCTGAAACCATTACATTGCTTGTGTAGCACTGAGCATGTGCGAGTTTTGCAAGGCTGAAATCCAGGAAGTCATACAGACTTCATGATGCCCACACTTAAGATGGCCCCAGTCAATTTCTGTTTTATAAAGTGTCTAAATGCTGTAACAACCTAACAAAACGGACCTTAGTTTACAGACTAACTGTAGTAGAATACATTAAGCTTGTGTATTACAGGGGTTTTCATATTTAAAAAGTTTTATATTTAAAATTGTGGCCGGAACTCCGCTTTAAGTGGTTAATTTAGGATTGTTTGATCACCAGCTAGGTTTGAAGACCTGTCTATAACCCTGACAGGAGAAACTGCCCTTCTGTATCCTGTACCACCACAATGCAGTAACTTGCTGAGAAGTGGTTCCACTAGCACATTACGTACCATGCTGGATCTTAGGAACAGTGTTGTTCATCTTCTTTTTAAAAAGTAACTAGTTACAATTACAAGTTACTTGACCGAAAAAGTAAGTGAATTAGCGACTCAGTTACTTTTTAGGCAAAGTAACTAGTTACTCGGAAAAGTAACTGAGAATTTTATTTTTGATTTTCTACAATGCAAGTACGTTCTATAACATCTTTAATATCAAAGATGTTTATATTAACTTATTGAAGCTTAAAAACACCACATACAGTATTTTAGAACAGTTCATATTTATTTGAACCCAATTCAATAGATTGCAGCGGCGCAGCCTGCCATAGATCATATGAATGATATATGCACATAAACATAGAAAATAAATAAATATTTAAAATAAAATTCAAGTGCAAAATTAAGACACACAAATGTAAACGTGGCTAAAAAGAAACAAAGGAAATTCTGGTCTTTAATTAGTGCAATTATCTGTATAATAGTGTTAAAAGAAACAATGGAAAAACCTGGCCATTAGTGCAAATCTCTGAAACTGTATATTAAGCCTACTAGTGCACAATAAACGGAACTTTTGTTACTGTACTGAATAGTTAAGAGTTGGAAAACACTATCCAACTCTTAACTATTCAATCAGTACATTAACAAAACTTCTGTTTATTGTGCACTAGTAGGCTGAATATACAGTTACAGAGATTTGCACTAATGGCCAGATTTTCCTTTGTTTCTTTTTAAACAAGTATACAGATACAGATAATTAATTGCATTAATTAAAGGCCAGATTTTCCTTACTTTCTTATACCAATAAGAAACAAAGGAAACTCTCGACTTTAATTAGTGCAATTATCTGTATCTGTATAATACTGCAGTGCACAATAAACAGAACACTATCCAACTCTCCATATAGATTAACATGTTGTTCGTTGTCTGAAAACAAACAATACTTTAATCTGTACTGAAATACTCCTCTCAGTCATCATCTAACAACTAAACCAGTGGTTGTAACGTAGGAGGAAAAGCTTTTCAAATTTTTGGTCTGACAGTCTGTTCCTCTTTGGAGAGAAGACAAGCTTGCCCAGGCTGAACAGTCTCTCAACAGGTGCACTAGATGGAGTAGCAGCATTAAAACGTAGCGAAATTTTCTTGATCAGAGAAAATCCACACAGAGAGTAAACATTTTGTGCTGTAGATCTTATATAGTCTGCCACCTGGTTTTCTGCTAAAGAGGTTGTTTCCTCCTCATCCTCCTCAAAGGAAAAGAAATCGTTCTCTTTGGCTGAATCTGTGTGATGTTGTTGTGTAGATGTGCTGTTACCTTGTTGTGGTTCTTCAAGGACAATTCTTCGGCACTCTGCCAGCAAACTTGCCTTAGCCTTATCCTTTAACTCCTGTGACCGCAGCCAGCGAAGCTTGAATTTTGGAAGAGTTACAGCAGCAAGTATAGCCTCTTCATTTCCCAGGACATCAGCAAATCTGGTTTTGATAGCCTGAAATTATAATCATAATTAGTAGCAGTTGTATTTAGTATTATGAGTACTACAGCAATGTTCACTTAATAATTAATAAAATATGACATTCAAGTTCTTACTGTGACTATGGCGTCAGGAAGGTCCCTCAGTATTTGCAGGCCACTTTGAAGGGCTTCTGTTTTCAACATTAATGTCTCAATTGTTGGTAGGAGTGTACCATGATAACAATTCTCTTCTCCCTGAAGTATATCCAAGGCAACTGTAAGGGGCTTCATCGCAATACAGTACTCCTTTAAAAACTGTTGTTCCCTTTCCGTTATTGCTGGCAGTCCTAATTTGGAGGAAATGGTATTAAGGTCTACCATGGATATATCACAGATTCGAGCCAGGGCATCATAGAAGGAATTCCATCGTGTTGTACAAGGTACAAGCAGCTTTTTTGACAACAAATCATCAACTGTTTCAGTAGCCAAAGCTGATCGACTAGACTTGTTCCATAGGGCAGTACATTTGGCAGTAGCACTTCTATAAACAGCCTTTGTTGCAGATTTTGACAGCAGCCACTTGTCAACATATGTGCATGAAATCAGGTTCAGTGTGTGTGATGCACATCTCTTGTGGGGGGGCAAAGTGATCACATTACCATCAATATCATCACCTGTTGCATGTAGAGCATCATTAATGTCTGTAAAGGTCACCTCATCTTCGTCTTCCTCAGAATCACTGTCCTCAAGTGGCTGGTACCTCTTAAATGCTTTTACAAAATTTGAGCCATTATCAGTCACTGTTGCTGTGATTTTGTGTGTTATCCCATATGTTGAGTGTATATTGTCAAGCTCAACTGCTATGGCGTCATGACTATGATGGCCCTTAAATCGTCTGCAGGCAAGAGCTGCTTTCTCTCTTTCCAGGTTATTTGGATTGATCCAATGTGCTGTCACACCCAGGTAACTTTTATTGTGGCAAGTCCAGATGTCTGCTGTAGTTGCAATGTACTGTAATTCCTCAAATGTTTTTTTGAGCTCAATCATAATTTTTTCATATTCACTGTCCAAGATTTTTGCAAAAGTGTTTCGGCATGGGGCAACCCCCTTTCCTCCTCCTCGTAGTGGTATTTTAGAAAGGACAGCTCTGAATGACTCAGACACCACAGTGGACAGGGGGAGCATGTTTTCAACAACATACCTTGCAATTAATGTATTCAGCTCGGGCTTGGACACCTGATGCTGACCAGAAAAATCAAGCGTTCCTTGTTTTAGGGGAGACGGTCCGGCTACTCCGCTAGCTGCATTCGGGGTTGGGTTACTAGCAGCAGCAGCAACAAGTGTCACGTTAGCATGTGTTGATGTGAGGTGCTTCAAAAGATTGGAGTTGCTTGAGGCAGATGTAGATAAAGGGATTTTTAATACAGCTTACCTGTAAAATCCTTTTCTTGGAGTACATCACGGGACACAGAGCGGCATATTCATTACTATGTGGGTTATATGGAGTACCTTCAGGTGATGGACACTGGCAATCTCAAACAGGAAGTGCCCCTCCCTATATAACCCCCTCCCATAGGAGGAGTACCTCAGTTTTGTAGCAAGCAGTATGCCTCCCAAAATGTTCCCCAAAAGAGGGGTGGGAGCTCTGTGTCCCGTGATGTACTCCAAGAAAAGGATTTTACAGGTAAGCTGTATTAAAAATCCCTTTTTCTTTATCGTACATCACGGGACACAGAGCGGCATATTCATTACTATGTGGGATGTCCCAAAGCAATGCTTTTAATGAGGGGAGGGAGACATCTTCCCAAGACAAAAGGATTTAATTTAGAGGTATACTCAAATAATAATAATAAATCCAACTTAGTCGAGAAAAATTAAACTTAAATTTAAATTTTAACTCAAGGGTGCCCCCGATTCTGAGGGTCTTAAATCGCAGCCTGCAGCACTGCCTGCCCAAAGGCTGTATCTGTATTCCTTCTTACGTCCAACTGGTAAAATTTAGTAAACGTGTGGACTGAAGACCAGGTTGCCGCTTTGCATACTTGAGCCATAGGGATCTGATGGTGTGCTGCCCAGGAGGCGCCCATGGCCCTGGTAGAATGAGCCTTTATTGACAAAGGAGGAGGCAACCTCTTCAAGCCGTAGGCCTGAGTGATTAATTGTTTAATCCATCTCGAGATGGTGGATTTTGCGGCTGCCTGCCCTTTCTTGGGCCCATCTGGCAAAATGAACAACACATCTGTTTTCCGAATCCTCTCTGTAGCTTTAAGATAGGCCTTCATGGCCCTGACAATATCCAAGGTATGCAGCAACCCTTCCTTTCTGGAAGTGGGCTTCGGAAAAAAGGATGGTAATACCAAATCCTGGTTCAGGTGAAAACTGGATATAACCTTTGGTAAAAAGGAAGGATGAGGACGGAGAACCACCCTGTCCTTATGCAGAATAAGATATGGCTCCTTACAAGATAAGGCTGCCAATTCTGACACTCTTCTGGCGGAAACTATGGCGACCAGAAATACCAACTTCCTTGTTAGTAAAACCAAAGGAACTTCAGCCAACGGCTCAAAGGGTTGTTTCTGTAGAACAAGATTCAAGTCCCACGGACAAAGTGGTGACTTAACCGGAGGATTAATACGTAAGACCCCCTGAATGAAGGTCTTAACCAGCGAGTGGGTGGCCAGCGGCCTCTGAAACCACACTGACAAAGCTGAAATTTGTCCTTTGATTGTGCTTAAAGCGGGGGTTCACCCTTAGAGGGCACTTTTCCCCCTTAGATTCCTGCTCGTTATTACTAGGGGAATCGGCTATTTATTTTAAAATATGTGCAGTACTTACCCGTTTACGAGACGCATCCTCTCCGTCGCTTCCCGGTATGGGCTTCGGGAATGGGCGTTCCTTCTTGATTGACAGGTTTCCGAGAGGCTTCCGACGGTCGCATCCATCGCGTCACGATTTTCCGAAAGAAGCCGAACGTCGGTGCGCAGGCGCAGTATAGAGCCGCACCGACGTTCGGCTTCTTTCGGCTACGAGTGACGCGATGGATGCGACCGTCGGAAGCCTCTCGGAAGAATGTCAATCAAGAAGGAACGCCCGCTCCCGAAGACCCATACCCGGAAGCGACGGAGAAGATGCAGCTCGAAAACGGGTAAGTACTGCACATATTTTAATATAAATAGCCGATTCCCCTAGACCAAACGAGCAGGAAGCTAAGGGGAGATTTTTTTTTTTTTTTTAAAATGGGTGAACTCCCGCTTTAATGCCAGGCCTTTATCCACTCCTAGCTGGAGAAAACTTAACACTCGATCAATGGTATACTTGCGGGAAAGCCATTTCTTGGATTCACACCAGCCTACGTAGGCCTTCCAGACCCTGTAATAAATCACCCTGGAGACCGGCTTTCTAGCCCTGATCAGGGTAGAGATTACCTGCCTAGACAGTCCTCTACCCCTGAGAATCAGGGATTCAGCCGCCAGGCCGTCAAATTTAGACGCCGTAATGCAGGGTGGAGGATCGGGCCTTGCGAGAGTAGGTCTGGCCGTAGAGGAAGCGTCCAAGGGTCTCCCACTGCCATCTTTAGGATTAGTGAGTATCATGCCCTCCTGGGCCATGCTGGATCTACCAGGATGACTGGTTTGTGCTCCACCCTGATCCTGCGTAACAGGCGGGGTAGCAATTGTAGCGGGGGAAAGGCATAAAGAAGTTTGAACTGATGCCAAGGGCAAACCAACGCATCGGCTCCGCAGGCCATAGGGTCCCGTGTCCGGGACATGAACCTGTCTAGCTTCTTGTTGAATCTCGATGCCATGACATCCACGTCCGGCATTCCCCACCTCTGGCAGATTATCTGAAAAATTTGCGGATGCAGAGACCATTCTCCTGGCGACAGAGTCTGACGACTCAAGAAGTCCGCCTGCAGGTTGTCCACCCTGGGAATGAATATTGCCGATATGCAGGGCACATGAGCTTCTGCCCACAGGAAAAATCAAGCTCACCTCTCTCTGAGCTGCCTGACTCTTGGTTCCCCCTTGGTGGTTTATATATATATGCCACAGCTGTGGCATTGTCCGATTGTATCCTCACCGGGAACCCCTGCAATTTGGCTGTCCAAGCCTCGAGGGCTAGCCGAGCCGCTCTGAGCTCCAGGATATTGATGGGCAACTGCCTCTCCGCCTGTGCCCAAGTACCTTGGCGAGTGCAACCATCCAAGATCGCTCCCCAGCCCCTCAGGCTGGCATCTGTGGTCACTATCTTCCAGGCCACGGGGCTGAAAGATTTTCCCTTCAGTAGATTCTGAGGATTTAACCACCAGCACAGACTTTGCCGGACTCTTGATGAGAGTGGCAAAGGAAAATCCAAGGCCTGTGGCCTCTTGCTCCATGCTGACAGAATGGCTGCCTGTAGGATGCGAGTGTGGCTTTGAGCGTAAGGTACCGCCTCGAACGTGGCCACTAGCTTGTCTAGTAGTCGCATACATAGGCGAATAGTTGGTTCTCTTTTGCTTAGAGCCAGATGTATCAAGTCTTTGATGGCCTCGACCTTTACTAGAGGCAGGAACACTCTTTGTTGTTCTGTGTCTAACGTCATGCCGAGGTATTCCAACCGTCTTGTGGGTTGGAATGCTGATTTTTCTCGGTTTAGGATCCAACCGAACCTCTCAAGGTACTGAACCGTGAGGGCCACTGCTCGTTCCAGGCAAGGAGACGAGTGATCTATGACTAGGAGGTCGTCCAGGTAGGCTAGGACCGTGACCCCTTGGACCCTTAGATTGGCTAGGATCGGAGCTAGGACCTTTGTGAATACCCGGGGGGCCGTAGCCAGCCCGAAAGGGAGCGCCACAAATTGGAAATGACGCTGGGCCACTGTGAAGCGGAGAAATCTTTGATGTGGCTGAAAAATTGGCACATGAAGGTAAGCATCCTTTATGTCTATGGACGCCAGAAAGTCGTCTTTCTGCAGTGCGGCGGCTGCTGACCGAACAGATTCCATCCGGAAAGAACGAACCCTTAAGTAAACGTTTAAACCCTTTAGGTCCAAAATTGGCCTGACATCGCCGTTGGGCTTTGGAACGGTAAACAGATTGGAGTAGAACCCTAGCCCTTGCTCTTGGGCTGGTACCTCTACTATCACGCCCTGGCAAAGCAGATGATCCAACGCCGCCAGTAAAGAGACCTTTTTTGTTGGATCGTTCGGTACCCTTGACTCCTGATAATGAGGTGGAGGAAACTTTAGAGACTCTAATCTGTAGCCTGTGGCCACGGAAGACCGGACCCATCTGTCGGGGATATCGGCTTCCCAAACCTCCGCAAAAAGACGAAGCCTTCCCCCCACCTTTGTGGGTGGGGGCGCCCCTTCATAAGGCAGATTTAGGGGCTGGCTTTGCTGGCTTACGATACCACTGCTTCTTGCCCCCAGAGGCCTGTCCCTGCGACTTATTGTTAAAGTTTGATCTCGCAGGAGGCCGTCGATACTGCCTGGAATTGGAGGGCCCCGGAACAGGGGAGAGCTGCCTTTTGAACGCAGGTCCCCGAAACTTCTTTTTGACTGGTAAAAGGGTACTTTTGCCACTCGATATAGTCTGAATATATTTATCTAGATCCTCTCCGAAGAGTCGACCTCCATGGAAGGGAAAACCTGCCAGAAGCTTTTTGCATGGGGGCTCAGCCGCCCAGTTCTTTAACCATAAGAGCCTTCTCATGTGTACTAAAGATAGTGACAAACGAGACGCCTGCTGAATGGAGTCCTTTATAGCATCCACCGCAAAGCACAGGGCTCTAGGAATATCCGATAATTCTTCTGCCTGCTGGGCAGGAATGTCTTTAAGCATCTGTTTTGTCTGGTCTGTTAACGCCTGACAAACCCCAATAGCAGCCACTGCTGGCTGTATCACTGCACCTGCCGTAGCAAAGGATGCCTTTAAAAGTGTCTCAAGACGCTTATCCACCGGTTCTTTAAACATCTGTATGTTTTCCACCGGGCAAGTTAAAGATTTATTTACACAAGAGATGGAGGCATCCACAGCTGGGAGAGCCCACTTCTTGGAAAATTTTTCTTCCATAGGGTAGATGGTGGAAAATCTTTTAGGTGGTAAAAAGATCCTATCTGGTCGTATCCAATCCTGAAAGATCAGTTCCTCTAACAGAGAATGGACCGGAAAAACAGCGTTGCTCAAAGGCGCTTTCAATGAACCTAAGGATGATACCGCCGAAGCCTGAGGCTCCGGTAAGGGCAACTTAAATGCCAGGCGGACCATGTCTGTCAATGACTGAATCCACAAGCTCTCTCCATGGGAGGTCGAGACTGGCTCTGCATATATTTCTTTTTTTTTTATTTATTAATTTTTTGGGACTTTTGGATCTTGAGTCCCTTTTCCCCTTTCTCTACGGAATCACATCGTCTCCCCACAAGAGAAAATTGCAAGAATCCACCTGCTGTAAGGATTTGTTTAGGCTAGATTGAAAAGCTAGTTCTGTTTGTCAGAACTGCAATACTCCCTTGCGCCACCGGGTGCCACTGTGCATCAGGCTTGCACTGCTGCCGCTCTGTGTCCTCCTCTCCTGAGCTCAGAAACGAACTGAGCCAATACAGCACAGAGGAAGGGCCGCCCCTTCCTCTTATGAGATCCAACGTCCCGTCCCGCCCCCCCCTCCAAAAACGGCGCGAATTCTATATATTGCTGTGCACGCGCCCGCGCGCGTGCCCGTATCACGGGGGGCCATGGTGGAAGCAGCATGCTGCAGGGACGCAGGAGAGAAGACAGGACACAGAGGAAACATCCGCACGGCACCAGGCCAGGTAAGAACCTCCAGGTAGGCCCAGACACCTCCCTAGTTCAGGGTAAAGAGTAGGCACACACTAATACCCCACCTAGCGCCCAGCCAGATAGAACCTGCAACACATAGACCAGGGAGATCATACATATGGGGAGTAAAAACACAGACCATCCTGTCTTACACAGACATAGTGGCCCCAGACTGCCAATGCAGGAGCATACTCAGGCAAACTCCCCCAAAAGATCCCCCTGGAGAGCCTGCTGACGAACCAAGTCCCGCAGGCCCCCCTTCTTACCTGCTCCATGCCGCAGGACCTTGCACAGCAAGTGGTCCAATCTTCCCCCATCTCCGTGGGTGGCGTCTAGACCTTCAGGCCCTGGGGTCCTTTGAAGGAACCCACTGTCCTGGACCCATATAGCATCCAGGGAGGCCCGGAGCAAAAGACAGCAAAGACTAGCAGAGGGCCGGGCATGACAGAGTGTCTAGTGACACAGGAAGGGTTAAGCTAAGGGGGTTGGAGGTAGGAAGAGCAGGATTGGTGTAGAGAGGGGCGGGGGAGTTAGAAGGATCAAGTTCAGAGGAGGAGCAGGATTGGCTGCTGGTGTCAGGGGAGTTACCCTATAAAAGGGTGGGGCGGGGCCAGGCGGGCACTTGCAGTCAGGAGAGCAACGAGGAAGCAGCTTTTCCTCCTGCTCTCACACAGACAAAATGGCGTCCGTCGACCTCGTGCTCGCACGCTTGCGGGCCGAGGCAGCTCATCGGGGCACAGACTGGCTGGAGAGGCGCGCTGCAGAATGGGTCGCGGACCAGGCGGGCGGATCGGGAGGATCGGGCGGCGGTGAGTTGACCCCACGCGGGCGGAGGTCGCGGCCTCCGGCCCGCTATTCCCCGGGGCCCTCATCCAGGACTGCAAGGGGGGCCCGGAGCCCCCCGAGGGGGCGGTCGGCCCCCCCGCCGAAGCGGGTGACCAGAAGCGGGACGGGGGGGGACAGAGCAGGACGCACGCCGCCGACCTCCGTCGGTGGGCGGGGCCACGGGCCGTACCGGCGCCGCTTCCCCAAATGCGGGCGGTGGGGGGGGGACACCTTCTCCTTCTGCGGCAGGAACGGGGGCTTCAAAGGGGAAAAAGAAGGCCTCAGACCCACCTGGCACGGCCGTGGGGCCCTCTACACGTGGGGCCGGCGGTTCCGCGGGTGGGCGGGGCTCGGAGCGGGGGGCATCAGGCAACGCGGAGTCATCGTCGGGTGGTCTGCCTGCTGCAGCAACGCGGGGCAGAGGAACAGCAAAAGGCCGGCCGGAACGGAGGGGGGACTCCGGGGCCTCCAGGTCATCTTCTCCTGGGGGACTGTCGGCCGCACCGATCCCAGTCGGGGAGGACAGGTCGGAAGGTGTGCCATCGGAAGACGAAGATGGTGAACCGGAGAGGGAGTCAGCGGTGGAAATCCAGTCTACGGCAGCGGGGGCGTCTCCCGGCAGGCCTGGTAAGTCCACTACTTTACATGTATCCTCTTTAACTGACGCATTGTGTGAATTGTTGGGAGTGGGGAGGGGGGGGGTTCCAGCACCTCCGCCGCCAGTGGCGGTGGCTGCACCGGTGGTGGCGGGCGTTGCGCCTGCCGCCTCTGGGGCTGACGCCCTGTTGACGGAATTGGTGGGAGGCCTCAAGGAGCTTTTGGGCCGGGTGGCTGCTGTACAGGGCCCTTCGCCACAGGTGGCTCCGTGGGCACCTGTGGCTGTGGGCGCGACTGGGGGTGATGCTCCGGCCGGAGGGGGGGTTGCGGCTTCGCAGCTTCCCCCGGTGGCCCCAGTGGCAGGACAGGTGGGGACGGGAAAAGACAAGTCAGGGGGGGCCCCGGAGGTGGTGACTCGTTCCGATCTGGTACGTATTGCGGATGCGGCAAGGGGCGAGGTTTATATATGCTACGAGTGTCCTCTGGGGGGTCATTTAAAGCAGGAGGTGAAGGAAAAAATTTACAAGAGCGAATATGTAGAGATATTCTCCCTGTTGCCGTTGGAGAAATTCAACCTCGATAGGGTGAAGCCGGATGATTCTAAAAAGGAGGATGAGGAGAAGAGGCGGTATAGGTTGATTCCGCGCACTTTCGTGAACTGGCTCCAGGCGTTCGCCATTATGGCTAGCGTCGTTGGTGAAAAGAACCCAGAACATTGCTCGGCGTTGTTCGGGTACATGGATTCAATTGGGGAGGCGCATCGGGTGTACGGGGGGTCGGCTTGGCTCAGGTACGATGAGCAGTTTCGGCAACGGCGGGCAGTTAGGCCCTCTCTGCGCTGGGATCAGAAAGATATCAGCCTCTGGATGCGGCTCATGTCGGCGGCTAAGGCCCCGGCGCAGTCTTTTCACGGGGGGGCCGGGGGTACATCCTCCTCAGGACCGTCGGCCGGTAAGAAGTGGGGAGTTTGCTGGCAGTTCAATGAGAACGCCTGCAAATTCGGAGGATCATGTAAATTCAAACACGAGTGCTCAGGGTGTGGGGGCTCCCACCCCGCGGCCAAGTGTTTTAAAAAGGGAAAGCGTGCCGGTGACGCTGCTCAAAAAAGGGACGACTCCGGTGAAGGGGGAAAGGATGCTACCTTTCCTAAGTAGGTACCCGGACAAGGCAGCGGCAGAACTATTGTCCTCGGGGTTCAGGGACGGTTTCAAGATACCGTGTTCGCTGGCGGTGGTGCCGCCGGTGGCACGAAATTTGAAATCGGCTCTCCTTAATCCGGGGGTGGTGGGGGAAAAGTTGGGCAAGGAAGTGGCACTAGGACGGATGGGCGGGCCGTTTGCGGCCCCGCCCTTGCCGGAGCTGGTGGTGTCTCCGTTGGGGGTGGTGCCTAAGAAGGAACCGAACAAATTCCGTCTTATTCACCACCTGTCATTCCCAAAAGGGGGTTCGGTCAACGACTTTATCGATCCGGAGGCTTGCACGGTGTCCTACACGTCGTTTGATGCGGCGGTACGGTGGGTGCGGCGGTACGGACGTGGGGCCTTAATGGCAAAGGCGGACATCGAATCCGCCTTCCGGTTGTTGCCGGTGCATCCTGACTGTTTTAGGCTGTTGGGATGTTGCTGGCAGGGCCAATACTATGTTGACCAGTGCCTACCCATGGGCTGCTCCATTTCCTGCGCACTGTTTGAGACATTCAGTTCCTTTTTGGAATGGGTGGTCAGGGATGTGTCGGGCCTGGACTCGATCATTCACTATCTGGATGACTACCTCTGCGTGGGGCCGCCTTCCTCTGGTGTGTGTGCGACTCTACTGTCAACGTTGCAGCACATTGCGGGACGTTTTGGCGTGCCCTTGGCGGCTGACAAGACGGAAGGCCCCACGACGGAGATTAGTTTTCTGGGTATAGTGATCGATTCGGAAGTAATGGAGTGCCGTCTTCCCAGGGATAAGCTCGAGGCCTTGAAAGCGGAAGTTAGAGAGTTTCAGGGCTTGCGGAAGGTGCAGCTGAGGACTTTACAGTCACTGCTGGGAAAACTTAATGTTGCCTGTAGGATCATTCCCATGGGCAGAATATTTTGCCGGCGGCTGTCGGCGGCTACGGCGGGGGCGAAGGCCCCCAATCATTTCATTCGTTTGTCTAAGGAGCATCGGGAGGACTTGAAGGTATGGTATGAGTTCCTGACATCCTACAATGGCAGGTCGATGTGGCAGTCCAGTCCGGTGAGTAACTTCGACGTGGAACTGGTAACGGACGCGGCGGGGTCCACGGGCTATGGGGCTTTCTTCAAGGGGCAGTGGAGCGCAGAGCCTTGGCCGAGGTCTTGGGTGGAGGCAGGCTTTCTCCGGAACCTGGTGCTGCTGGAACTTTTTCCGGTGGTGTTGGCCATTGAGCTTTGGGGGGAGGCCTGCAGCAACCTAAAACTCCGGCTGAACTGTGACAACATGGGAGTGGTTCAGGTAGTGAACCGCATGTCCGCGTCGTCACAACCGGTCATTCGGCTCATGCGGCATTTAGTGTTGAGGTGTTTGCAACTGAACATTTTCATTTATGCCGTGCATATCCCGGGCGTCGAGAACACGCTGGCTGATTCATTGTCTCGTTTTCAGTGGGACAAGTTCAGAGAGCTGGCCCCGGCCGCGGAGGCTGTCGGGGTCCCGTGCCCAGGCTGGATTTGGGAGCTGGCGCTGGATTAGCCGCCTCGTGGATTAAGCGGTCCGTTAGCACGGCCACATGGTCGGCCTACGCCAAGGTATGGAAGGAATGGTTGGAGTTGGGTGCCGAAGCTGGGGTCGTGAGCGGGGGGCCAGAGGAGCGGTTGCAGGTAATTTATTTTGTATCCAGGAACATGGAGCTAGGCGTGTCCGTGTCCTCCATTGAGAAAAAGTTGGCGGGTTTAGCGTTCTTTTTTAAACTGATGGGGGGGGTGGATTGGACCAAGGACTTCTGGGTCAGACAGGCAGTGAAGGGCTACAGGAAAGGTCATAAGGTGCAGGATGCCAGGAGGCCGGTCTCTTTTGCCAATTTGGTAGGTATCAGGGGGGCCTTGGACGGGGTGTGCACGGGGCAGTATGAATGCCTGTTATTCGCGGCGGCTTTCTCGCTGGCATTTTACGGCGCGTTCCGCATCAGTGAATTGGTTAGCCCTTCTCGCATGAGGGCTGGGGGGCTGATGAGGGAGGATGTGTGGATATCGGAGGATAAGGTGGGTATTCGATTGCGCAGATCAAAAACCGACCAGAGGGGCAGGGGGGTGGACGTGGTTCTTTTTTCCCTGCCGGGGGCCAGAGTATGTCCGGTGGCATCGGTCAAGGCATTTTTGGGGGTCAGGCCGGAAGGGGGCGGGCCGTTGCTTAGGCACGAAGATGGGTCTTTCTTGTCAAAGTTCCAATTTGTGGCGGTTTTTCGCAGTTGCTTACAAGAAATGGGCTTGGACAAGTCCGAGTTTTCGTCTCACTCCTTCCGTATCGGGGCGGCTACCGAAGCTGCCAGGTGCGGGATGAACGAGGCGGCAGTACGGAAGATCGGGAGGTGGGAATCACGGAGGTTCCGGTCATACGTGCGGCCTCAGTTGGTGGTTGGTTAATGGGGAAGGGAGTGATGAAAAGGGGGGGGCTTTTGCTAGGGTTGGTGTTCGTTGGTGAGCATTGTGGATTGTTTATTTCATTTCAGATGGAGGGACTACACGCCTCGTCTGGATTTTCGGACATTCGTACGTTTGCTGGGGGGCAAGAAGGGCTGATGAGAAGCCGGAAGGCAGGCAGCTGGGTATTTCCAGGAAGGAAGCGGTTTTGAGGTGGTTGGGGATACCTGGGATGATGTGGGGTAGGGTGCTACCAGAGGTCGAGAGGTACGCCCGACTGGACAGGCCCCCCGATGTTCTGGTTATACACGCGGGGGGGAATGATTTTGGTGTGCGAAAAATCAGGGCTCTGATTACGGACATCAAAGCGGACTTTGAGCGGCTGCGAGCGGCCTTTCCGGGGACGGTGCTGGTGTGGTCGGAAATTGTCGCCCGCACACAGTGGCGCAAGGCTCGGTCAGTTACAAAGCTCAACAGAGCCAGGACTCGGGTTAACCGGGTGGTGGGTAAATTTTTGGCACGCCTTGGGGGGCTAGTGGTACGCCACCAGGAATTGGAGACTAATGTAGGCATGTATCTGAGGAGGGACGGGGTCCATCTGACGGATGTGGGGATTGCGCTGTGGTCGATGGGGATTCAAGAAGGGATCCAGAGAGCGTTGAGGTTGGGTGGGGGCCCTTAAAGGTGGAGGTGTCATCCTTTCGGGCTGTGGCGGTTAGTTCTGTTGGTCCTTTATGGTGGCAGTAGAAAACGTGTGAAAACGGGGGTGGGGGGCTCATCAATATGATGGGCCCCTTAAAGTGTATCCCAGCGAAAGGTTAGTTGGGATACTGTAACGTTTGCACTGCGGGCGGGGGTTGTCTCCGAGCGTACTACACGGACTGGAGGCCTAAAAGTTTAATGTTTGCTCGCAGTGCATTGTTCATCTGGTATATGGTAAAATGGTGGAGAATGGGTGTGCTGCCACAAAGGACCAACAGAGTGGGGGTTTATTGTATGTCATTTGATGTTGGATATTTACCGTTTCATTTAAGTTGGAGTTTTTATTGCAATTTATGTTTTAATAAAATAGGCTGTTGTGGCCAGTTTACTCCAAAGCAAAGGTGTGGTCTCTTTACTATATAGTAAGTGGGGGACAATTAAGGGGTGGAGTACATGGGGTCTCAACGGTCGAAGGTTATTGTGTCATATCTGGACTACACTAGTCAAGGGAGGCCCGGAGCAAAAGACAGCAAAGACTAGCAGAGGGCCGGGCATGACAGAGTGTCTAGTGACACAGGAAGGGTTAAGCTAAGGGGGTTGGAGGTAGGAAGAGCAGGATTGGTGTAGAGAGGGGCGGGGGAGTTAGAAGGATCAAGTTCAGAGGAGGAGCAGGATTGGCTGCTGGTGTCAGGGGAGTTACCCTATAAAAGGGTGGGGCGGGGCCAGGCGGGCACTTGCAGTCAGGAGAGCAACGAGGAAGCAGCTTTTCCCACCCTCCCTCCCTTATTGCATTACCAGTTGTTGCCGGTGTTTTTTCTTTTGCAGGTACGGTGTTGGACGGTCGTCACGACAGCTGGGTTGGCGGTTAGTTCTGTTGGTCCTTTATGGTGGCAGTAGAAAACGTGTGAAAACGGGGGGTGGGGGGCTCATCAATATGATGGGCCCCTTAAAGTGTATCCCAGCGAAAGGTTAGTTGGGATACTGTAACGTTTGCACTGCGGGCGGGGGTTGTCTCCGAGCGTACTACACGGACTGGAGGCCTAAAAGTTTAATGTTTGCTCGCAGTGCATTGTTCATCTGGTATATGGTAAAATGGTGGAGAATGGGTGTGCTGCCACAAAGGACCAACAGAGTGGGGGTTTATTGTATGTCATTTGATGTTGGATATTTACTGTTTCATTTAAGTTGGAGTTTTTATTGCAATTTATGTTTTAATAAAATAGGCTGTTGTGGCCAGTTTACTCCAAAGCAAAGGTGTGGTCTCTTTACTATATAGTAAGTGGGGGACAATTAAGGGGTGGAGTACATGGGGTCTCAACGGTCGAAGGTTATTGTGTCATATCTGGACTACACTAGTCATGGCAAACAGGGACTTTAGGCACCCCAAAAGATTCTAAGTCCTGGGCCCAGGATCCAGCTCTCTGAAAGAGAAGCATTATGGGCAAAACCCCCTAGTTAGGGGCCCGGGTACTGTCCACTTTGGCTCTGAGGCACCTTGGACAGATCCGGTTAGCCTGCCTTGATCCCAAGGATGTAGAGACAAGCTATTCCATGACCAACACCTAAGACACTGGCGAAAAAACTGAGGTACTCCTCCTATGGGAGGGGGTTATATAGGGAGGGGCACTTCCTGTTTGAGATTGCCAGTGTCCATCACCTGAAGGTACTCCATATAACCCACATAGTAATGAATATGCCGCTCTGTGTCCCGTGATGTACGATAAAGAAAAAGTCTTTTTTCCTGAGCATAGCGTGCATGTTACATAAACATTCTTGCCTTTAATTTCAATCAAGGAGAAGTAGTCACGGTACTTCCAGTTTGAGAATGCTAACTTTTATCTTCCCCAGCTCGTCGCCATTGTCGCTGACGGCTGGTGGTGTGGCACTGCACTGGTGGGGGTACTGACAGTGTGGTATGGTGGTACCTGACTGACCGTGATCTGAGTCTGACTCCTTGATTCCTCTCTTGTATTTTTTTTTTGTGGGGGCACTGGGGGGCACCTAAATAAAAGAAAAAAAAATGGGCGTGTCTTCTTTAAAATACATGGCATTGACAAGGGGCAACTATGCTAAAGAATTTAAGGTTAATCATGCCTTTTTTTCTTTGGGTGACTTTTCTACTGCAGGGCATGTTTTTTTAAAATCTATACCAAACCTAGAAATCTAGAAAGGATGTTAAAGCGGATGTGCCACGGGGAAAAAATATTAAAAGCCAGCAGCTACAAATACCGCAGCTGCTGACTTTTAATATTAGGACACTTACCTGTCCTGGAGTCCAGCGCTGATCGCAGCAGAGCACGAGCGATCGCTCGTCTCTCTGCTGCTCCCCCCTCCATCCACGCTCAGGGAACCAGAAAGTGAAGCGCTGCGGCTTCACTGCCCGGTTCCCTACGGCGCATGCGCGAGTCGCGCTGCGCCCGCCGATTGGCTCACACGCTGTGTGCTGGGAGCCGAGTGTTCCCAGCACACAACGGGCGACAGACGGGATGTGACGGAATGCCCGTCTTTCGCCCGTAGCGTGTGGCCGGAAGTGGGTGCAAATACCTGTCTTTAGACAGGTGTCTGCACCCCCCTCCCCCCTGAAAGGTGTCAAATGTGACACCGGAGGGGGGGAGGGTTCCGATCAGCGGGACTCCACTTTAGGGTGGAGAACCGCTTTAAAGGTGGACCACATTCAAAAAAATAAAAATAAAAAAAAGATATTGAGTAGTACAGTGCTACTACTATGAGGCTCATGCCTGTCTTGTTTTAAATAATGTTTGCTGCTAATTTTAATGCAAGCCTTTGGTAGAAGATGCAAAATATAATACAAGACAAAACCGCAATATTCAAAGTATTGTTTTACAGCTGGGATCCTATCTTTTCCTATCGATGCAAGTATTCTGCAACTTCTAACAAAGGCTTGCATTAAAATTAGCAGGAAACATTAGTAAAAGAAAGGCATGAGCTTCATAGCACTGTACTCAATGGCCCAGATTCAGGTAGATCGGGGCAATATTTGCGTGGGCAAAGAGCAAAGATTTTTCTCTGCGCCCACGCAAATATTTCGATTTGCCCGCGATTCACGGAGCAGTAGCTCTGTAAATTGCGCGGGCGCTATGCTAATTAGCCCTGCGTAAGGGCGCCTAATGTAAATGATCCCGCCGGGGGCGGGAATCATTTAAATTAGGCGCGCTCCCGCGCCGAGCGAACAGCGCATGCTCCGTCGGGAAACTTTCCCGACGTGCATTGCGGCAAATGACGTCGCAAGGACGTCATTTGCTTCTAAGTGAACGTGAATGGCGTCCAGCGCCATTCACGAATCACTTACGTAACCGACGTGAAATTTAAATTTCACGAGCGGGAAGCGCAGCTATACTTTAGCATTGGTTGCCCCTGCTATTAGCAGGAGCAACCTTGCGCTAAAGTTGGCGTACGGAAACTCCGTACCTTGCGTGCCCAGGGCCCGCGCAACTTTTGTGAATCGGTGGTAGTATGCAATTTGCATACTATACGCCGATCACAATGGCCGCGCCCCCTAGCGGCCAACGCAAGAATGCAGCCTGAGATATGAAGGCATAAGGAGGCTTATGTCTGTCATATCTTAGGCTGCAGTCGGTGTAACGAGGTTCCTGAATCAGGAGCACTCGTTACACCGGAGCCAGTAAGCACTTGTGCCGCGCAACCTATGGTTGCGCGGGCGCAAGTGCTTCTTGAATCTGGGCCAATATCTTTTTATTTTGTATGTGGTCCTCCACTGGTCCACCTTAAAATCCTTTCTAGATTTCCAGGTTTGGTTTGTATGGTATTATTGGTATAGTATCAGTCAGACTCAGCCAGTAGCACAAAGTTCATATTTCGCCACACGCCACTGCGCCAGGCCTAAGCCGGCATTAGACTAGGCCGCTCTCCCCCCCCCCCCCAGTTCCAATCTGCTCCTCACCTGGGACCTGGCTGCACAGGGGGCAGGAGCCACAGTCGGTCGGTCGGTGCTGCTGTCTGCTGGCTTGCGCAGGGCAGGGCCACAGACGGACACAGTGTTGCCTGGTGAGGTGACTGCCTGGGGAACCCTATAATTCATAATGAAAGAGATACTCAGGGTAATATTGGTGAATTATATCACCTCAAAAAAATTACATTGCCTAATTGTAAAGCTTAAAATACTCCAATTATCTGTCTATAAATATATAACAGGCTTATAGCCAGAAAATTGGAGTCCTTTAGCTTTACAATTACAATCAGCAGCAGTCACAGTGTCAGCTCAGCCAGTAGCACAAAGTTCATATTTTGCCACACCAGGCCTAAGGCCTTAGGCCTGGTGTGGCGAAATATGAACTCCGTGCTACTGGCTGAGCTGACAGTGACTGACTGGCTGCTGCTGATTGTAATTTAAAGTAATTTAAAGCTTAAAAGAACTTTAAAGCGCTGTTCCCCCCCCCTCCCCCCCGTTCCAATCTGCTCCTCACCTGGGACCTGACTGCGCAGGGGGCAGGACTGGAGCCAGAGTTGGTCGGTCGGTGCTACTGTCTGCTGGCTTGCGCAGGGGAGGGCAGGGCCACAGACGGTGTTGCCTGGTGAGGTGACTGCCTGGGGAACCCTATAATTCATGAAAGACACACAGGGTAATATTGGTGAATTATATCACCTCAAAAAAATTACATTGCCTAATTGTAAAGCTTTAAATACTCCAATTATCTGTCTATAAATATATAACAGGCTTATAGCCAGAAAATTGGAGTCCTTTAGCTTTACAATTACAATCAGCAGCAGTCACAGTGTCAGCTCAGCCAGTAGCACAAAGTTCATATTTTGCCACACCAGGGCTAAGGCCTTAGGCCTGGCCTGGTGTGGCGAAATATGAACTCTGTGCTACTACTGGCTGAGCTGAGCTGACAGTGACTGACTGTCATACTACTAGTAGCTGGCTTCTGCTGCTGATTTTAATTGTAAAGCTTAGGACTCCAATTATTATCTGCTGTGTCAGTGTCATAATAATATTAATAACTAAGCCTATATATTTACAGGCGGTCCGGATAAAAGCAACAGTTCCCCAGTCTGTTCAACTTGAACAACTCATGATGAAGTATAAAAAAGGACCAGGCAGTCAGACAGTCACACAGTGACACCGTGACCTGAGCGCCCCCCCCCCCCCCCCCAATTCCAATCGGCTCCTCATCTCACCTGTGCTGGAAGTTTCAAGAAGGAACCTGGATGCGCAGGGGCCAGGCCACAGTCGGTCGGTCGGTGCTGCACGGTCGGTCAGGTGCACCTCACCTCCTGTCTCTGCTGGGCGCTGGCTTGCGCAGGGCAGCAGGGCCACAGTGTTGGCTGCTTCACTTCTGTTGCTGCCTGGTGGTGCCGGTTCTGGACGGTCCACTCTGGCTTGGGCCGCTTGGCGCTTGTGCTGGCCTGGCCAGGCCTCAGGCCTGGGGCCTCGGTCCGTGGTGTAGCGGAGCCTCCGCGGGGGACGGACAGGTGACTCTTTCCTCTCCTAGTCCGACTCCTCGACGGCTCACACGGGGGGTGAGGGAGGCGGAGGTGATCACTCGGATTCCTCGTCGTCGAGTCCCGGTCCGACAGACCGACACTCAGTCTCTCTGTCACGTCACGAGTCCAACGATGAGTGTCACGGTCTGAGACTGGCAGACTGCAAACGGCCGCAGGCGGGACTTGGGAGACTCCAGGGGCGCGTGCATGTGCCAAGCGAAGCCACTGCCACTTGTGATTGGGTGGGTGACTGTGTCTGTCAACACATCACATGCATTCATGTCAAAGAAGTTAATGATTGGTCGCCGGCGGGCATTTAACTGTGTGGGTGGCGCTGGGCAGTGCCAGCGCCACCCACACTGAGAGTCACATGCCCGCCGGCGACCAATCATTAACTTCTTTGACATGATGCATGTGATGATGAGGATTGATGTGAGTGTCACTCAATCACAACCGTCCGTCTCATCAATGCAGCCAACATCATAGCCGGCCTGGCCCCTGAGGTGAGGGGAATTAAACAGACATGAGCCCAGACTGCCCCCACCCGCGCTGCACGCTCACGCTCGATGTAACGGGTAACGCAGCGAATCAAACGGCAACGGCGCTCCTGCTGGGGCAAATGTACGTAGTTAGATTACCCCTGAGGGGCAATCGTTACGTAACGGCGTTTATTTAAACGCCGTTACTTACAACACTGCTTAGGAATATACAGAGAGTGATACGGATAGCATGGACTGAAAGAAAATCCTGGTTGGCATAAAGGAATGCCATTGCATAGATGCTCCTTGGTCCTGATATATATATTTTGCTTTCAATCTGCTCCCAAAGCTCCCAGATTTCCATGAATCCCAGGACAAGACTTTGAGCAAGAAAGCTCTGGAGACCTTTTGTAGGAAGTGACACTCTTATAGGTTTAAGCTTTGCTTTTAGTAAGTTTGCAGAAGAAAGTGATCTAACAGAATCAGAAGTTCAAAAGAAACGATAACCGATTCAATTTCAGTTAAATGGAAGACAATACACCTAAAGATAAGCCTACCAGATATTATCAGTCAATGTTATATGCAAATCTTGACTTTTCCTGTAAAAGTCAATAATAGCCCTGAGCTCCAGCACTAACCCCTCGCCCCATTCCTCCCTATTTATTAGTGAGACAAACCATCATATCAAACAACCAATAGGAGGGCTCAGGTAGGTAGAAAAATGTGTAACCAAGCTTAAAACTCAGCTAAAGTCATGTTTTTTTTTAAACTAGCAAACATGTTAAGGCCCCCCTACACATGATCAGACTTTTTGACAACAAAACTTCAAAATGAGCAGGTTTTCAAAAAGTCTGACCGTGTGTACGCTCCATCGGACAAACTTTTTCGATTTTCATCGGACAAAAGTCCTACAGTGCAAAATCTAATCGTGTGTAAAGTCCATCGGACTTTAGCTCAAAGTACAAACACGCATGCTCAGAACCAATGTTAAAATCAACCAACAATAGCAGAAGTTGACCAAAGGGTGGCGGTAAAGAGCAGAAAAACCATGTGATCATGAGGCTTTATACTTACCTGCTCTGTGCAATGGTTTTGCACAAAGCAGCCCGGATCCCCCTCTCTCGGGTCTCACCAAACATTAAAAAATAAAGGAATTGTCAAAAACGGTCTCTTGTGGTTTTTACTTTTTGACACTTTTTTTTGTGAATGGGTAGGGGTACAATGTACCTCATACCTATTCACATGGGGCTGGGATCTGGTGGCCCCTTGTTAAAGGGGGCTTACAGATTCCGATAAGCCTCCCCACCCACAGACCCCGGCAACCAATGGGCAGGTGTCACGAATGTCACGTCTACCTCAATGCAGGTGGTCAGACACTATAGCTAGCTACTGTGTGCTTCACCTCTAGCAGCCCCATTTCCCTTAAGACAAGCAGGCCTACCGGTACTTGGTTGCCCCCAGGACTTATACACAATGCTATAGTGCCTGGCCACCACACTAGGGCAGACATGAACAGAGCAAACAACAGACTACTTGCAATTTAGCAGACAGACAGTGTGGTTCTAAGATGGTCCAGGTAATAAGGCAGGCTAAGTTTAGGAAATAGTCCAATATCTGATCCAATGACAGTCTAGTAATAAGGCCAGGCTGAGTTGAGGGAATAGTCCAATATCTGATCCAGGTCATACACAGGGAAACAGCAAAGCAAGGCAGACAAATGGGAGGCAAAAGTGTCGGAAGTGGTTGGTTTGCTTATATCAGGTGACTGATCAGATCAATAACCTTCCAGGTGAACACAGACAGGGGAAAAGCAACAGCCAACACCCGGGTGCTGAAAATGAGGAACAGGGGCACCTAAGCGATCATGACACCAGGGTTGTCAAGAAGAGGCCCCTTTGCCCCATCTGCATGTTAAGGGCAAGCGGCCTGGTATGGTTCAGGAAGAGGGGCACTCAGTGTCCCCTTCCTTTAGTGGCCTGCTAGGCTGCATGCTCGGATAAGGACCTGGTGTGGATTTTGGGGGGGATCCCCACACATTTTTTTTTACATTTTGGTGTGGAGTTCCCCCTTAAAATCTATAAAAGACCCTGGTATGGATCTTGGAGGTGACCCCACGCCGTGTTCTTTTCTTAATTCTGTCATAGGGCTCCCCTTAACCACTTCATACACTGTATTATATACTCTGCACTTCACTATATACCCTGCACTGTATTATATATACTACACTGACTGCACTATATATTCACACTCTATTATACACTGCTCAAAAAAATTAAAGGAACACTTTGAAAACATATCAGATCTCAACGGGCAAAATCAAATTCTGGATATCTATACTGATATGGACTGGGTAATGTGTTAGGAATGAAAGCATGGCACATCATTTGATGGAAATTAAAATTATCCACCTTACAGAGGGCTGAATTCAAAGCCCCCACGAAAATCAAAGTGAAAAAATTATGCAGCAAGCTAGTCCATTTTGCTGAAATCTCATTGCACCAATCAAAATGGTTCTCAGTCGTTTGTATGGCCCCCAACTGTTGTATGCATGCCTGACACACTCAGGGCATGCTTCTAATGAGACGATGGATGGTGTCCTGGGGTGTTTCCTCCCAGATCTGGACCAGAGCATCACTGAGCTCCTGAACAGACTGGTGTGCAACCTGGCGGCACCAGATGGACCGAAACATAATGTCGCCGAGGTGTTCTTTTGGATTTAGGTCTGGTGAGCGTGGGGGCCATTCAATGGTATCAATTTTGTCATCCTCCAGGAACTGGCTGCATGCTCTCGCCACATGAGGCTGGGCATGGTCGTGCACCAGGAGAAACCCAGGACCCACTGCACCAGCATAGGGTCTGACAATGGGTCCAAGCATTTCATTCCGATACCTAATGGCAGTCAGGGTGCCATTGTGTAGCCTGTAGAGGTCTGTGCGTCCCTTCATGGATATTCCTCCCCAGACCATCACTGACCCAAGCCAGTCATGCTGAACGATGTTACAGGCAGCATAAAGTTCTATGCGGCTTCTCCAGACCCTTTCCCGTCTGTCACATATGCTCAGTGGTGGACCTGCCAATTCTGGTATTCAATGGAAAATGCCAATTGAGCTTCACAGTGTCCAGCAGGGAGCACAGAGCACACTAGACGTCTGGCCCTCAGGCCACCCCCATGAAGTCTGTTTCTGATTGTTTGGTCAGAGACATTCACACCACCAGTGGCCTGCTGGCGGTATTTTGTAGGGCTCTGCAGTGCTCCTCCTGTTCCTCCTTGCACAAAGGAGAAGATGCCGGTCCTGCTGATGGGTTAAGGACCTTCTACAGCTCTGTCCAGCTCTCCTATAGTAACTGCCTGTCTCCTGAAATCTCCTCCATGCTCTTGAGACTGTGCTGGGAGACACAGCAAACCTTCTGGCAATGACACGTATTGAGGTGCCATCCTGGAGGAGTTGGACTGCCTGTGCAGTATAGGGTCCAAGTATCGCCTTGTGCTACCAGTAGTGACACTGACCCTAGCCAAATGCAAAACTAGTGTAAACAGTCAGAAAATAGGAGTAGAGAAAAAAAACGTCAGACACCTCCCCTGAAAAAACATTCTGTTTTGGAGGTCGTCTCATTGATGCCCATCTAGTGCACCTGTTGTTAATTTCAAATAATAGCAAAGCAGATGAAACTGATTACCATCCCCCTCTGTATACACCCCCTCCCACCTCAGCTACTTAAAGCGGAGCTCACCCTAAAGTGGAACTCCCGCTGATCGGAACCCTCCCCCCCTGCCGGTGTCACATCTTGACACCTTTCAGGGGGAGGGGGGTGCAGATACCTGTCTAAAGACAGGTATATTTGCACCCACTTCTGGCCACAGTCTGCAGGCAGACTGCGGGCAGGACGTCACTCCCCCCCCCCCCACATTGTGCTCTGGGAACACTCAGCTCCCAGAGCACAGCGGGAGCCAATCAGCAGGTGCAGCGCAACTCACGCATGTGCCATAGGGAACCGGGCCAGTGAAGCGGAGCGCTTCACTTCCTGGTTCCCTCACTGACGATGAGCAGGGGGGCAGCAGAGTGACGAGCGATCGCTCGCCCTCCCCTGCTGCGGACGGCGCTGGAATCCAGGACAGGTAAGTGTGCCGATATTAAAGTCAGCAGCCTGCTCGTATTTGTAGCTGCTGACTTTTAATATTTTTTTTTCAGCGGACATCCTCTATAACTAACCAGATCAATATCCCAGGAGTTCTGATTCAAAAGTGTTCCTTTAATTTTTTTGAGCAGTGTAATACTACAATGACTGCACTATATACCCTGCAATGTATTATATATACTATACTGATGGCGCTATATACTCCACTATATTACTGTATATATACTACACTGACTGCATTATATACTTTGAACTGTATTATATATACACTACATGGACTGCACTATGTTACTCTGAACTGTATTATATATACTACACTGACTACACTAACTACCTGCCTAATCTCCATTCATTCACTATATACGGCCACCGTGTAAGCAGGAGCCTTATATAGTATGGGACATGGTCTTAGCCCCTGAGCCATGATTGGCCAAAGGCACTCTGCGTCGGGCGAACTTCCCGCGAACACCCCATATGTTAGTTTGTTCTACGAACTTACGCTTGACTCAAACATCGGGACCATCCCTACATTCAAGCATGCACGCCATATAGAACCCTCTGTAGGAATGGATGGGCATCTCAATAAAGGGTTGCCAAGGACTCCTTCTTTGCTGAAATAGATGCCAGGAGAAGGGAAAATAGTTTTTAGAACCCGACATTTTTTTACTTTGCATTTCTCTCCTTTTTTGTCTTCTCTTTTAGACGCTATAGTTGTTTTGAGTGTGGAGCTTTTGGTGCAGAAAAGAAAAAAGGTAACCCTCCCCCGTAAGTGTCCCTAACGGACTACAGTCTACAGATCTTAGTACAGATAAGCTATATATGCCTAGGTAACATACTGTATAAGGTACTTAAAAGCATTGGAGAAGCATTCTCAACCAGGATCCTTGGAACCCTTGAAGAGGAAGTAAAGTAACCTTTTTTTTTCTGACCTGCAAAAGTAAAGGCATAATGTGCTAGTATGCATTGCATATGTAGCGCCCCCCCCTACTTTCAGTACGGGCGCTACACGAAAGTTAGTGGGGAATGGGAGGCTTAGTTTTATTCCCATTCACAAATTAAACAAATTCAGGCTGCTGTCAGTAGCGGCAGTTGGCGCTAGAGGGATTCTGGCAGACCCACCTGCTTCCAGCAGCCCAATCAGAGGAGTTCTTCCCTCGTTGGGCATGCTGGGGGGGGGGGGGATATATCTGTGGCAGCCGCTTTTGGCGGGCTCTGCTTGTGGGGCCCGAGTTCCAGGTGCCGGTACCCACCCTCAGGGTACGCGCATCCATGGGCCCCGCCACCGTGTCCTGCCATGCTGAGGCCGCTGTACCATGTGGAGCCTCCTCCTACTATTGAAGGGGCCCCAGCGACTTGCTGGGTCCCTGCCTTCTGCTGAGAGGATCCTAGGCTGGGAGCTGTGCGATGGGGGATTGGCCCGGGAGAACCTAGACTAGAGGTTAATTTAAGAAGGGAATGAAAATATCCTCACATGTAGTAGTACATGTGGATATTTAAATGTAGGGATGTGCGCGTCCTGATATATATGATAAAGGAGATAACTAGGGGCTAGTTGTTGGACTTTTTAGGCACGGTTGGTTGATCAGGACATAGTCACACAGAGCATGTTTGTTCTATAAAAAATTATTTCACTTATTAAGACAACCAATAGAAAAAAGTTGTACATATTAAAGGAGATTGCCAATTGCATTAAGCTGAGTCAGCTAACTAAGCAAGCCAGACCATCGCAGACATTTTTGACTGCATCTCCATAAACATACAGGATTTTCAATTATAAATTATAGTTGTCTTTCGTGCTTTTGAGAGTTTTGTTCAACCTGATTTTCTTGCTTATATATCACTGTTCTACTACTTCCCTGTCAACTGTATTTGGAGAAAACTTGCCGAATTAGCAACTTTAGGTAGTCTTTAATGCAATGCAATCTCCTTTTAATATGTACAAACTTTTTTCTATTGTTGTCTTAATAAATTGACCTAATTTTTATAGAACAATATTCTCTGTGTGACTATATCCTGATCAAACCAACCGTGCCTAAAAAGTCCAACAACTAGCCCTAGTTATCTCCTAGAACTAGAGGTTGTCCAGGAGGCCCAGACGAACCATCGGGGATCCGGTCACCACACCGTATGACAGGTATGCTCAAGCCGTCAGAGGGTGACATTGATTGAAACTAACTGGGGGATTTGCTCAAACTGTTTTATCACAAATCCTAAATTGTCCAGCCTGTGGCAGAGGGCTTGAGTCTGGCAGAGGTCTGTTTCCTCCAGTGATTTGTATAGTGACGCTCCGGCTGCCAGGCCTGAGATAACTGCCTGTCGGGGGCAACTTTACCCACCCTAATTGGAGGGTGGCGACGAATTGAGCACACCATTGCTGAGAGCAGGCTTGCTCTCTCTGAATATCCAAGGCCTGATACTAAAAGTTCCTCTACGCTCATCAACCTTCACTGTCATGTGTCATGTTGATGTTGCCAGGTTGGGCCTTGGAAACAAGCATTGAAAAACTGAAATTGGTGTCTGGACATTTGCTCTTCACTTACACTCACAGAAGTCACCCCTAGACCAAGTCAAGAAGGTAACTTGGAAAGCCGGTCCCAAAACTAATCAGCGGCTCCTTCGGGGGTGAGCGCTACACATACTAACACATAATATTAAACTTACCTGCCAAACTAAGGCCTCCTCGTCACTGCTGGAGGCCGCATCCATCTTTGCCCCTCTTCCTTCCGGGTCCACAGACTCTGGCTGTGTGACTGGACTGACCGGTCACGGCACAGGGTTCTGAAGAAACAGCACGGCGTGGACGTTCTTCAGAGGGCTACACAGATGACGTAATTGGCTGCATATAAAGCAAATATCTCCTAAACGGCGCCTGTTTAGGCAGATATTTACAGTACCTATAGGTATAAACAATACATGGAAGGTTTACTTCCTCTTTAAGATTTCTCCAGAGGTTGCTTGGGTTCTTGAGCTCTGGCTAATTGACCTCCCATTTGAAGGGACTACATAGTTCCAGGTCCAAAGTCAATGTCTTTAAACTGTACTAAAATCAGAATGTTCATTTAATATGCCTTCATTTGAGTTTTCTGTAATCTCAAGCAGAGTAAGCATGCACCAGCTCCTATTCTCTGCTTCCTGTTCCTCACATTTAAGCTTTCAAAACAGGTACTTTTTATTCTTAATGCTGATGTTTTTTACATCCATTTCTAGAAAAAGGATTATTAGCCGCTGGGTTCCAGGATCATAGACAGTGTGCTCTAGGATTACCAGAAGGTGGGTTCCAGGTTCACCAGAAAGTGGGTTTCAGTCTTATCAGCATGTGTGTTCTAGGAGAACCAACAGATTTGTTTCAGGATCATCAGCAAGTGTGTTCCAGCATCACCAACTTCCAAGAACATCAGAATACTGGACAAATGGGGGGGGCGTTGGTCTAGCCGGGACTGAAGATGGTTGCCTAGCTGAGAGCTCCCGCTGCTGCGGACCTAAATTAGCTGATCGGGACGCCGGGGTAAGCGTTCTTACTATCCACGACCCACACCGGAGATCAGTATACGCCCGGGCATATTTTGTGCAAGTTGCGAATAAGACTAGAGGACATTGACAAAGATACAGACACTTGTACTTTTGCACCAGTGAGACATAGGCAGTCGTGATGGAAACCTGCCGAGCTCCACAGCACCCGCAAAAATACACCCGACGGTGCCCTTGCCCTTTAATTATGACCACAATGTCGGGACATCCAGTGATTTGGCACAAAGACCCAGTTTGGGGGACCTCCACTTGGTTGCGGCAGATATAAAAACTACATTGGCAGCCGCCATAGCTGAGCTAACCATAGAGGTACGCGCAGTTTCAGCGCGAGTGGTAGAAGTAGAGAAAACAACTGCGCAACACGGCGCTGTAATACGTCATGTGAATCGCAAGGTGGACTCCCATCACTCCACCTAGAGATTTGCATGCCAAGTGGGAGATTTGGAGAACCGAAGCCGTCGCATAATTTACGGATTCGGGGTCTTCCAGAAAATGTAGAAAATGATAATCTGAATTCAGTCATCACAGGACTATTCAATAATCTTTTGGGTCGTCCCGCGGCATCAGCAATTAAAATGGAGCGATTACACAGAGCCCCCTTAAGCCAAAAGGCAGAGCACTGACCCGCCAAGGGATGTCATCTGCTGCCTATGCGAGTTTCAACTTAAAGAGGAAATTTTGAGAAACGCCCAAGTACGATACTAAGTGCGTGTATGAGGGGGCGCCTAATCCAAATTTACCAGGATTTATCATTCATTACACTCCAACATAGGAGAGACCTGAGACCTCTACTGGAAGCACTACGCAGCAAAAAATATAATCTATCGGTTTGATGGAAGTTCCCATTCGGACTGTTAGCCACCTATCAGGGTCAATCAGCTCTCTTGAGGGTACCCTGAGGATTTTACATCCCTTCTGCCGCGCAATGGATATCCCCCTTATCTGGATGTTCCGGATTGGTACGCCGATTCAGATTTCGTTCTAACAGGAAGGAAAATGCGCATGATGATATGATGGATGTAGCACCGTCCAGGTCCATACGACGTCGCTCATTATCGACGGAGAAATTACCCTTATCTACTAGAGACCAACACGCTGACATCCATTCTCCCAGCTCGGCACGCAATAGAAAATCTAGGAGAGAATACTGAAGATCTTCCTCTTGCAAGCTGCTTCTTGTGTTTTGAATATCTATCTATGTTTTTGTTTTTTGTTTTTAACATTAGTACATACTGCTATATTTAATGTTTGTATGTTCAGTATTAGTCTGAGTAGATGTCCAAACACTGGCGCAATCTTAGTCCATATTATATTGTTGTTCTATTTTTGAACTTTAGCTGATAGAGGCTCCTGTCGGAGATTCAATCTCCAGCAGGGAAAAAATTCCCATTTGAATGCTTCATGCAGGGGATCTTGCAATGAATGTATGTATTGTAGGTTTGAAGGGTACTGTTTTGATGGCTATATCACAAAAGTTACATAGCCTATTATATCCCTGCATATCTGTATTATTTTTTCTTTTTATTTGAGTGTATAAAATTGCAATACAATTCACTTTATTGATGCTGTTGCCAATTCACTAATTTTCAAGTGTTTCTCTTTTTTTTTTTTTATTGTTGACAGAAGAGTATCCACTCTATTTAAAAGAAAAGTTAACATGTTTTGGTTACTCTTCTAATGTGATGTTGTACGGCAGATTTTTGATACTTTGATACACACCGAAACACTGTTATGCCCTCTGGTTAAATATTTAGATTAATGGATACTTTTCTATTCCCGTCTCGATCTCCTTCTGCTAACACATACAATGCTTTGCAGGTCTGTAGTGGTGGGCAGTATGCGGATTCTGTGCTCTATCTTGGTTCAGTTTCATTCCAACCCCCACAAAGTAGAGCTCTCTATCCTAACCCTATCCGGGTCAGTGACAAGAAGAGTCTGCTTTATTCCTTACCGATTTTACCGCCCTAAAGGGTGGTCCCCCTTTTTTTTTTAATTGTTGTTTTTTATTTCACTTATTATCTTATTTATATTTCTTTTCTATTCAATAAATAGTCCTGTTCTCACCCCCGCTGTTACTCTTATCCCTCACATACCTTTCCCTTTTGAGACGATGACTCATCCAGTTGCAAGCTCGACAACTCAGCTAAACAAGGTTAAATTCTATTCCTTAAATGTAAAAGGCCTCAATGTGCCCGAAAAGAGGTCTAAATTATCTTTAATACTTACTAGATCTAAGGCTGACATCATATTACTTCAGGAGACCCATTTTAAGACGGATAACGTTCCGATATTTAAAGACAAAAGATTCCCTCATATTTATAATGCTACCAACCCGGACTCTAAAACAGCAGGAGTCTCCATTTTGGTATCTAAATATTGTCCTTTTAAGTTAATAGACTCCAAAATTGATAGCGAAGGGAGATTTTTGTTTCTCAAGGGCTCTCTTTTTAATGTTCCTATCACAATTGCTAATTTGTATGCGCCTAACAAATCGCAGGCTCCATTCTTTGTACAAACGTTGGAAACTCTTGAATCTTTTGCGACAGGCATGCTCATTGTTGGGGGGGATTTTAATTTAGCCCTCAACCCTCTAATAGACACCTCATCTGGATCTTCCAAAATTTCGTACAAAGCTCTCAGGACAATTAAAAATTCCCTTCACAAGTTGACACTACATGATGCGTGGCGAACTTTACACCCTAATAGTAAAGATTTTACATTTTATTCATCTCCCCACGATACATATTCACGGTTGGATTATCTATTGATATCTCAAATTGGCTTAGATACTCTCATAGATGCCACTATAGAACCTATGATTATTTCAGATCACAATCCAATAGCTATGTCGGTATCATTCAAGGAAAAACCTTTAGTACCTCCTATATGGAAACTTGATAATTCCCTGCTAAACGACACCAGCAACGTCGAATCTCTAAAAACTAAACTTGCACATTATTTTGAAGATAATAATTCAACAGAAGCTCATCCTTTAAACATTTGGTTAGCACACAAATGCGTACTCAGAGGTGAATTAATTTCCTTAGCTTCTAGAAGAAATAAGTTGAGACAGATGTACATTAAAGATCTCACAGACCGAATTAATTGTTTGGAAAAAAAACATAAACAATCATTAGCAAAGGAGACTCTCTCAGAACTTATTAAAGCCAGGGAAGAACTTCTTTTGCTGCTAGAAAAAAAAATCAAACGCAATTTAAATCTATCAAGAAAAGTCTTTTATGAATTTGGCAACAAAATCAGTAGACTTTTAGCTAACACTATTAATTCAGAAAAATCAAAGACAAATAGTAACATATACTCCATATCTGATTCTGCTGGGAGATCATACAGCAATTCCAATGATATTGCAAACCAGTTCAGGAAATTTTACTCCCATTTATATAACTTGCCCACTATGGTTCCTCCTAAGGATTCACTTGATAGAAAAAATCTCATCTCCGATTTTCTTAAAACATATAGTCCTAAACCTATAGATTTGACAGTTGCTAAAAATCTGGAGAAACCTATAGATTTAACCGAGACCTTACAAGCTCTTAAACAACTGAATACAGGCAAATGCCCAGGACCTGATGGGTTTACGGTGAACTATTACAAAACTTTCCCGGAAATTATTATCCCAAATTTTTTAAAGGCTTTCAACTCTATTCCTGCTCCCCCAGATATTGCTAAAAATTTATTAGAAGCACATATAGCGGTAATTCCTAAACCTGATAAAGATATAACGATGGTATCCAACTACAGACCTATCTCGCTCCTAAACGTAGATGTTAAATTGTACGCTAAAATTATTGCTAATCGCTTGTTACCCTTATTGCCCAATCTTGTTGCCCTAGATCAGGTTGGGTTTATTCCAGGTAGGGAGGCGAGAGACAATACCACAAAAGCGATCCTTATTCAAAATTGGCTCCAGAATAATAATTCACCGGGATTTTTGTTATCCCTCGACGCAGAGAAAGCCTTCGACAGGATAGCCTGGGATTATATGCATGAAGCATTAAAAGCTATAGGACTACAAGACAGACTACTTCAATTCATTCAATTTCTATATTCATCACCCACGGCATAAGGTCAAAGTTAACGGCGGACTGTCGGAGGCTTTCTCTGTGTCGAATGGAACGAGGACAGGGATGCCCACTTTCTCCAATAATTTTTGTGCTCATATTGGAACCTTTTTTATGTAAACTCAGAATGAACACGGATGTCATGGGTATCACTATAAATGATAAACTTATAAATTAGCTGCATTTGCTGATGACATCCTATTATTCCTAACTAGTCCCATCACTACGATTCCCAATTTATTAAAGGACCTTTCTCTGTTCTATAACATCTCTAATATGAAAATTAATTTCGCCAAATCTAAGGCTCTGAATATTTCTCTGCCAGGATCTGTAGTATCACTTTGCCAACAAAAACTTTCCTTTTAGTTGGGAAAAGGAATGCTGACTTACCTAGGGGTAAATTTAACGCCTAACGTGAAAGACTTGTTTGACAAGAATTTTATACCACTACTTACCACAATCAAAGCTGATTTACTTACGTGGGGCCTCGAATTTCAACTCAAGGTTTGGGAGGGCGGATATTATTAAAATGAACGTTCTCCCAAGATTTTTATACTTGCTACAAACTATACCAACAAGAATTCCATGCTACCATTTTTTAAGACCTACAAACGAATGTGCCTGAAATTCATTTGGAACATGAGACAACCTAGATAAAAATGGGATAAGCTCATCGTCCCCCAAACTTTTGGGGGAATAGGCTTGCCGGATTTACAAAAAAACTATTGGGCAGTGTCATTTGACCCGTATTGCAGACTGGCATCTGCATGCACATGTAAAAGATTGGGTTAACCTGGAGGAATACCTCTTACTCGCAAACTTATCCCCCTAACACACTTGCCGCGATCCATCCCAGTAAAATCCCTAAAAGAGGTTAACTCCCATTTAATCACTGGAAACACATTACGCATTTTTAAATCTCTTTGTAAAAAATTTAAAGTTTCATCAGTATATGGCCCCCATGACTCCTTTTGCTTCACAACCCAGAAATACATTTGGGAAGAAATTATATGAAGCCTACTGGCTCCGTGTCTGAATGACACATTGAGAATCAACACGCTTTTTAAACACGGTGCCACTGTATCATATGAGTCCTTCCTTGCAGATCACCCGGAAGATAATATATCCCAACATGATTTTGAGATTTTTTGTCAATTTGCGAATAAAGCCACACCCTTGCTACAACTGGCACAGACTGAAAACCCCATTTGAAATTCTATGTCTGAAAAAAATCTCCCCAAAAACATTTGATCTCTACACTACATTCTTTATTCTACTCAGGATTTGATATAAAAACTGATATATCTAATCTAAAATGGAGGAAGAATTAAATATATCTCTCTCTTTCGGAACAGTGGGAAACAGGTGTTCCGCAGGATACACAAGGGCTCTTTGAACGTACTTACCCAAGAAAACGGATACAAGTTGTATTCGCGATGGTACAGGACTCCCATATCATTAATAAATTTAGTCCAAATGTATCCCCCTTGTGTTGGAGATGTAATTCTGAGGTGGGTACACTACTCCAATATGGTGGGATTGTAAAAACATCAAACCATTTTGGGAACAAGTCCACGATATGATATACAAAATCACTACATATGCTCCAGATTTTAACGCTCAACAGTACTTGCTGCATCATTCTACCTTGCCCCAATTCGGTTTACAAAGACGCAATAATCTTACACCTAATAAATGCAGCTAAACTCTGCATTCCGCAAAATGGCTTCAACCTTCTCCCCCATCTATTTCTGACTGGTTGAGAAAAACCAACACATAGCAAATATGGAAGATTGATCAGTCAATCTTCGGATTCCTCCGGAAAGTTTTACAAAAAATGGGCATGCTTGGTTGCAATTTATAGACTCTGGAGAATTTAAAAATTTATTAGACAATTGATATTGTTAGTCTGTTACATGAATCTCTTTATATTAGTTTAATTTCTTATAGGAATATGACAATCGGATATATTGTCTGTACACACTGAGTTTTTCCTTCTGTGCTCTTTGGTCATCACCCTTCTAACATGGATAAACATTGTTCTTTCTCCCTTTCTCCCAATCCCCCGCTTTATCCTCATTGTTTAGAGTGTTAGATTACACTGTTGTTATGCCTCCACAGTATAGTATATACAACGTTCTTCCTCATTGTTTGTACAATGTATCTTTCTTTGTTGAGAATACGATGCTACAATATGTTGCGTTAATCTGTACTTATACATTTTGAAAACCTAATAAAAAATATTTGAAAAAAAAAAAAGAATACTGACAAATGGCAGTTGGAAGCACTGGTTCCAAGAATAACTGCTCTGCAACTGCTACCTTATGTCTCCGTACCTCAAAATCCAATTTTGACTTGGGTACATATTTAACGATTCCACAGTTGGATCATATATAATTTAGTGGTATCATTATTGTCTGCAGGCACTTTTCCTTTGTGATAAAAAAGCAGTGCAGCGCAAACAAATAATAAAAAAAAAATAATGATAAAAATTACACTAGAAAAATAGATGATCAAAATAGTCCATTCACTTATGAAAACAAGCAAACACCAATAATGCCTTGTTTCCACTGAGCGGAACGGTTCGGGTCAGTAAATTTGGAGCGGTTAGAATGGGACCGGTCTACTCTCGTGAGCGTTTCCGCTGCAAATTGGACCGTCGGGGACCATTCAGGGTTTAGAAAAAAATGCCTAGCGCGTCCACCAATCAGTGGAATGTATCGTATCTCCGCCCCTAATGGAACCGTTCCATTTTCTATGGCCCCACATCTGAAGCAGGACCCAGAATGGTCCGGTACGGTTCGGTTTAATGGCACACTTTCATAATGGAAAAAAAAAAACCAGTGAAAACGAGGCATAAGTGTCCGAAAGTGACGTCTTAAATATCCTTAAGGTGACTTGTGTAACGACCTCCACTACTGGTAATAATTAGCAGCTCACCTCAGCAATTGGACCCCTGAGCTAGTCAGTTAGGTCATACAAGCAGTTCCCTCACTGGGATCGCTGTAATAGGACTGCACACTAGATGGATGGTAACACACAGGGTAGCTCTCAAACCCACACCATCAGATGCGGGAAGTCGAGTACATAAAGGAAAAGCAGGACATCTAGTGCATTCCGTTTTGTAAAAGAACATTAATAGGTAAAATTGAAAATCACACTTACAAAGAACGCACTGTGCCTCAGTGCATAGGAAAAGTCAACATAAGGACAAGTCCACGAGTATCAGCGTGTAGGACTTTTTCTTTGTGGCTTTGTAAATGGTCATTATTCTGAGGATCTGTGCAAACATCCTGTATTGTTTTTGTGCCATATGAGCATTTCTTATTTTCCTAAATATTGTGCACTGTAATGTAAAGGGGTGCCTATAAATGAAACTTTGTGAATGATGTGGCAGCACATGCACACCTCAAGGAGAAACTTAAAAAGTACTTGGGGTTGAAACCAAACCATTGATGAGCTCCACACTAGATGCAAGTTCATCATTCTGGTTCCCTGGCTTCAGTATCAACAGGAATGCAGTCAGCTAAGTCTGAACACTATGTTTGTATACTTGCTTTGGCTAAGTGGCTTAAACTGGGTACACATCATTTGAGTTTCCCCACGTAGGTGGCCACCTCCCACCTGGAGCTGGGTTAAAACGTGTAGGTTGAACAGAGGCAATTAGCTGCAGCTACTGTTCAGATATTGACAGGCGTCCACTGTGGCTGTCAAAATACAACAGTTGCATTGTGAATGGGTACATCTGTTACATTATTTTCAACCTGAGGCCGAACAAAAATGATCTATGTGTCTGTACCCAGCTTTAGAAATTACTGACACCATAGGATTAGCATCACAGCCCGGCCACTGACTTTTTAAGAAAAAGATCAGAAACAGCTTTTATTTATTAGGTTAATGACAGGTTTCTTTTAGGTACCCTTTTGATACCCTCATGCCAGCACTGAATTAAATTGCATAATGCAAATCAATGCACCCAAAATGAGCAAGCACAGTGGTTTTCCAATGCACCAGAATGCATTAATGTGAAAAGGTCCTATTAAAAACAATGCAGTAGAATGCATAGGAACCCTTATTGAGCACTTAGTAAAAAAAAACAGCATCTAACAACACACATTTCCAAATATCTCACATATTTCTCCTTCAGGTGTCCGAGATCCTCCCCGATTTGGCGCAACTGTTGAATAATCTGCGAGAAGAGGTCCTGGAGCGCCACTTCAGAATCCATGATGGATGGCTAATATAGGTTGAAAGGAAGATGGTACATCTGCCCTGAAGTCACTTGTCTTTTACAATGGGAGTGTCAGCAATAGCAGAGCCTGATAAACAGCAAAGCGTAGGGAGAGAGAGAGAGAGAGAGAGAGAGAGAGAGAGAGAGAGAGGGAGAGAGAGAGAGAGAGAGAGACTCAGTGACAGAGGGAGCAGGGCACACAGACACACAGCATTAACAGTTTAATCCCAGTGATTAGCTATGGAATGTTTCATTGGTGACCCCGCCACCATAGGGCTTGCTGTGTGATCTGGAGAATCCATAGGAAAGAGCTGTGTAGCCTCCTTTCAACATACAGCTCAAGGATCATTTCTGGGAAATGTCGGGATAATGAGGCTCAGCAGTTTTAAATACATCCCAGGGCCACCAATTCAACACACCCTTATAGATATTCTTCTATGGAATTATCTATAAGAAAAATATCATTTTTTATGAAAAGCAATATATAGGTTTTTTCTTTATATGCTGAAAGTAAGAAATTATAAGTAGGTTTACATCCTAAGTTAAGGAGTTTTAGTTTGATAAGGCACTGTGTATTAAAAATAATATACATTTTTATTTTGTCTTTTTTTGCATGTCAGTGCTGTTGATCTGCTGCTTCCCCTTTGCAGCCTACTCCAAGGATGCATGCATGGCATTTTTCATTGCAGGTGTCCTGAGGATGACAGCAGTTGACCATGCCAACAGGAGCCAGGGTGACAACACAGAGGCACAGTTGTCACCCCATAGCAAGGGGTATCTCATCAAGGGTCTTTATAGCACGATTACCAGTAAGGATGAGCTCAACCTGAGCTACCCCATCGGGAAGCTGTCAAAGTGGATAGCCAATCATAGGCAGAAGAGGCATTCCCTGCTCTGCAGATGCATGTATGCAAGTGTGTTTACGCGAGGCTCAGGGCATGTCTTCGCCATCTATGATTGGCTGTCCGATTTGACAGCTTCTCAGCGGGATAGCTCAGGCATATTCGAAAAGAAAAAAAAGGAGGGTGCAAACGCCTAGTACATTACCTCAATCACCAAAACATGTATTAAGAAGCCAAAAACAAACTCACAAACTTAAGGAAATCACAAGCATTTAAACTCACAACTACAACATGGGGCATCCCAGATGGCAGTGTTGGGAAAGCTGACGCATTTTTGGGACACAGCTCTAAGGAAGGGAGCTTGTCTCCCGAAACGCATCAACTTTCCCAACACTGCGATCTTGGATCCACCATGTTGGAGTGATTTTAAATGCTTGTGATTTCCTCAAGTTTGTGAGTATGTTTTTGGCTTCTTAATAAATGTTATGGTGATTAAGGTAATGCACTAGGCGTTTGCACTCTCCTTTATTTTCTTTTAGTGTTTTGAGTTTCAATGCTCAAGAAGAGCAGCATCGCCCGAGACACCACTTTTATACAGTTGGATATGAAACAGAGTGAGAGCTGAAGCTTGACCATTTTTCAGACCTATTCGAATGCAAGTCCGAACCCACCTGAGCTCATCTCTGATCAGCAGGTATTATGTTAATGAAAGCTGCAGAATTAATGATTATTATATATATATTATATATATATATATATAATACATACTGTATACTTTGACCTAGGATGTTTTCTCAGTGATTTACAGTGTCCTATAGTGACGGTGCATCCCCTTTTATTTTTTTTCATATACCTATTTATCTTCTGATTTGTGGTTAAGTGGGCTGATTGGTGGTTGTTTAAATATTATAATATTATAGTAATATTGAGGGTCTAGATTTAATTCATTATGGCAGGATACCATTAAGGGGTTTTTGGTTCTATATATTTTAATTTAGATTCGATTAGCAATATATGCACTTTGGGTAAAGAAAGAAAGGGAAAGTGGAAAATTTGCGCTAGGTGCAAAGTATAAGAGAACAAATTAATAAATATGAAAATGAATATAAATAGTCCCTAACGGACGTTCTGCTGCTAAACACTACAACCCTGAAACAAGGTGCAAAAAAAAAATATATATATAAATCAATGGGTTCAGATCCACGATCTACTTAGCCTGTTTGACCCCCCTGAGAAGGGCGGTCACTGGCTAGTCGGTAAGCCTTGAATTTATCCTTTGGTGACGGGTATCTTCACGTATTGGATTCCACGTATTTTCCTTTTCACGCTGGATGTTTATTTAAACTGTTTGAAGTTCTGTTCTTGGGACTTTTCACTTGTGGACTGCATTTATCATTATTGATTGATTTTTTATTTAGATTTTTATACTTGTTTTACTTTGTTCTCACTTATTGCAATATATGGTTACTATTTATTCCAGCGCTATACTTTTTCTATAAATATATGCACTTTAACATTGTATATTTTTTAGGGCTGTTACTGATTAAAAGATTATTCGACTAATTTCGATTAATTATAACGCACATACAGATCCAACTACTTTTAGCTGATCTCCTTGCAGGCTGATTACCAGTGCAGCTACCAACCACTGGAAAAATGGATAGCAGGATACAAAAAACACACAAAGGCAGCGTTCGATGGCAATAGCATTAAAACTTTTATAGTCTTCAAGTAGGTAACAAAATAAATATTGCCCTGGAGATAAAATAGATGTAGCTACATAAACTGTAAAATTGGTGTGAGTAATACCAAACGGTAGCAAAAGCAGTCATAAAAACATGTAGCTAAGTATGATACTGGTATAAAAATGTATACAACGATATCACTGCAGAATCCAGATGAGGAGGGGTTAACATCAGTCCGTTGGCATGTAGATGTCCCGTGAAGGGAACGATCAAAACTCCCAGTGAATGGCTGTAGAATCCCAGGTTGATAGAGGGACAGCCCTTGCGTGTGGCAGATAGTAAGGCCCCGCCAGCATGCAGATATGAAGGCACAGCAAAGGAGCCCTTTGCAAGCCCCGCCGGTGTCCGTGACGTCACCGGATCTCCGACGGAACTCCCTGAATACCCAGAAGCCGGCAGCGGAGAGGTGAGTACCGATCAAAAAAATTTAGGATTAATCGAGGAATTAATAGTTATTTTCCACAGCCCTAATAATTTTGTGTTTTATTTGTAATAAACATTGCCATGTGGCTTAGGGTCGTACATCCATTGCCATCACTGTCCTATTTAGCATTTAGAAGGCCAGATTGACAATTTGTTGCAATTCGTGGGAATCTTTGCTGTGTCAATTCATGTGTTGGTTATATATAGATTTAGACCACCAGAAAATGGCACTGGTTTGAGGTACAATAAAATGGAGTCCGATTCAATATAAATAGATAAGATCCATCCTGTCCAATAGAGATCCCCCTGAGGAATGTGTCGACATGCGTAGGGGAGGGGCTAGAACGGTGAAGACACTCGGGCTCTACAGAGATATAGGAGCTGTTCAAGATATTTGGAGTGCGGCTCTGTGTTACACAGTTAAACCCAAAGTTTTCTATAGTGTGGTGTGCTGGAAGCACATACACCATGTGAGCGAGTACCCTGTATTATTTTAAATAAACATTTACAAGTGTATTTTTTAAACAATGCTGTTGTACTGAGGAGGAGGGCTACGGGAAAAGTTGAGGAGCCAGCCATGTTGGATATCTCATTAAATCCTGGGGTGGCTCACAGGCGCTTTTTGATCCTGCTTGGTTGGGGTGGGGGGGGGGGGAGGGCGTTGCGTTCCTAGAGGTGAGCCTATACCCATGGGGGGGAGCACGAGTGAGGTGATCAGCTGGTGGATTGGACAATATATTATATATATTTTTCACAATTAAGATCAAGTTGTTCAATCAAACTTGATTCTTGCTTTTGTTTTGGACTTTTTTGCTCAATATGCACTTTATATGTGTTAATGTTTTTTTTATTAATTGTTTTTTGTCAGATGCACTTTGTTATTTCATGACTTAGCGCTGCACTTTCTATATATTCATTGATTTGCACATGTATATAGGGATGTGATCAGTGTTGGCAGCTGGTCTTTCATTAGTTATATATATATAAAAAATATTTAAAAAATTTTTCACAGCTTATACACTAAATGGTTTGGTGGTGTATTGGGTAGCTCGCAAGATTTATTTCTTTTTTATAACCATTACTGATTTAACTGCTTCTGGACCACCCTCATGCCTGCAACGTACTGTGGAGGGGTGGCCCCTGCAGGCAAAGAGACTTACTAGTACGTCGTTGCCCACTTCTGGGTTTGGGTGTGTGCATGCATGCCCCCCTGCCGAAACCCGCTGAGCACTTGTTGGCAAAAAACTCAGGGCTGTGCGCTATGCAAAGCAGGGATAAGAAAAAATAGATAATTTTGTAAAAAGCCACATAATACACACATTACACATTGCTAGGCAACATTTAACTTCTTGATCCCCCTAGATGTTAACCCCTTCTCAGCCATTGTCATTAAGTGTACAGCAGTGTTTTTTTAACCTTTTTCCAGTCAAGTCACCCTATATAATCACACAATCCCAGGGCGAACCAGTCTGGGGACTTGTTCACCAGAAGGTAAACCCAAAGGGGCTTGCTTTTTTGCATGTTTCTGCATGCCGCAATTTCTTAATGAGTTGTTTCATACTCGTTATTAGGGATGACCGAACACCCCAGTTCGGTTTGCTTTAGAACCTTCGAACGGACCGAAAGTTCGTGCAAACTTTAGAACCCTGTTTAAAGTCTATGGGACTTATACGTTCAAAATCAAAAGTTATATTTTAAAGGCTAATATGCAAGTTATTGTCCTAAAAAGGGTTTGGGGACCCGGGTCCTGCCCCAGGGAACATGGATCAATGCAAAAAAAAAAAAAAATTAAAAACTGAAGTGATTTTAACCGCTTGCCGACCACCCAAAGTAGTTTTTACGCGGCAGGTCGGCTAATACAACGTGATTTTGCATTGCGGCCACTAGGGGTCGCATTGCTCGCCCTGGTGTTGATGCGAGTGCCCGGAGGGCGCGATCACCGCCAGGCACCCGCGATCGCTCGTTACAGAGCGAGAACCTGGAGCTGTGTGTGTAAACACACAGCTCCCGGTTCTTTCAGGGGGAGGAATGACTGATCGTATGTTCATACAATGTATGAACAGCGATCTCTCATTACCCTAGTCAGTCCCACCCCCTTCAGTCAGAACACAATGAGGGAACATAATTAACCCCTTGATCGCCCCCTAGTGTTAACACCTTCCCCTGCCAGTGACATTTTTACAGTAATCAATGCATTTTTATAGCACTGATCGCTATAAAAATGCCAATGGTCCCAAAAATGTGTCAAAAGTGTCCGAAGTGTCTGCCATAAGGTCGCAAGTACCAATAAAAAAAAAAAATAATAATAAAAAAAATATAAAAAAAATAAAAAAATCGCAGATCGCCGCTATTACTAGTATAAAAAAAAATATTAATAAAAATGCCATAAAACTATCCCCTATTTTGTAGACGCTATAACTTTTGCGCAAACCAATAAATAAACGCTTATTGCGATTTCTTTTACGAAAAAAGAATACGTATCGGCCTAAACGAAGGAAAAAAAATTTTTTACATATATTTTGGGGGGATATTTAGTATAGAAAAAAATTATTATTTTTTTCAAAATTGTCGCTCTATTTTTGTTTATAGCGCAAAAAATAAAGACAGCAGAGGTGATAAAATACCACCAAAAGAAAGCTCTATTTGTGGGGAAAAAAAGACGCCAATTTTGTTTAGGAGACACGGCATACGACCGCGCAATTGTCAGTTAAAGCGACACAGTGCCGAATCGCAAAAAGTGTCCCTGTCATTGGTCCACGCTGAAGTGGTTAACCACTTCCTGCCCGGTCAATAGTCAAGTGACGTCCGGAAAGTGGTTGTGAAATCCTGACTGGACGCCTATTGACGTGGGGGCGCACATCGCGGCGATGCGGGGTGTCAGACGATCGGCGGCTCTCCTGACAGGGGGGGGTTTGCACTGATTGTTTATCAGCGCAACCCCCCCACGGATGCCCACACTGGATCACCAGGGAAGGGGGCAACAATATAAAAACAAGAAAAAAAAGAGAGAATAGATGCCAATCAGTGCCCACAAATGGGCACTGACTGGCAACATGGGCACTGACTGGCATAATATGGGATAAAAAAATTATGCCCAGCAATGCCATCAGTGCCACCCCTCAGTGTCCATCAGTGCCACCCCTCAGTACCCATCCATGCCCAGTGTCCACCTATCAGTGCCCATCTTAAACTAAATATTTAATCAATACAGGTGTCCTCCGGTCGTCTCCCCCCCCCCCCCCCCCCCGGGGAGGGAGATGATGACACATGATACAAATTGATCTAGACTCTATTTAAGCTTCTTACCTTCCTTGGATCTGATTGTGATCCTGGGATAGCTCCCTCCACACATACATTAGGATGGAACCCATGTAAGTACTATTACTTAGCATACTTCCACTTATCCCCCCCTTTTTGCTATACCCCCATGGTATACTTTATAATCCCTTTATATTATTATTTAATTCTACCAACTAACACTGGGACATGCACTCAGCATTGCTATTCATTTCCTCACACACACTTCCATCTACCATTTATATTCACCCCCCCTTTACTTGCAATCGCATTTCTTCTGGCACACACTCACTTTTTATCTATTATCCTTTTTTTTTTTTGCCCCCTTCACACATTTCATCGACATACACACTCACATTTATTTGCTCACTACACTCTCACACATTTCTCTCAATCTTTTTTCCCCCCTTCATTAACTTTCATCATATAACATTTTATTTTGTTCAAGTGTTCATTCATCCTATTCACTCACACTTTACACATCCCGTTCCCATCACACTGATACCAGTATGATGTTCATTTTACCAGTACAAAACCTTTGGTTTTGGTATACTTCCATCCACACCTTTGCAATACTAGCATTGGTGTATTAAGATTTAGTAACATATTCCATTCTAATACTTACCTCCTACATATGCCCATGTTTATGATCCTATTAGATCATTACATGTGGTCGGGGTCATAGCCTAATGGATGTTATCTATGCTTATGTAACATTATTAGTACTCACATTATTACTCACATTAAATTAAACTAAATATTCAATCAATACAGGTGTCGTCTGGTCGTCTCCTCCCCCCTATGGTCCACACTTGCCACTCCTTATAAGCCTTGTTTGGTGGGTTCCCGTCAGGCGGAACGGGGGTTTTCGGATCATTTTTACTTCTCAGCAACCATCTCTGATTACATGTTATTTCATTAACCCTTGAGTGGTAAATAATAATTTCAACAATATCCTCTTCAGCAGATGTTAAACATTTTTGTTAGAGGGATGTAACTTTAATAATTCTCTAATTATATCTATTCGAGTAAAATCCCCCTGAAGAAGACCGTGACAGGTTAGGTCGAAAACCGCGTCGGGGTACTCATACAGAAACCAATTGAACTACGATGTAACATGTATTGTATGCTGTTGATTTTTGCCACTGTTACTTCTTTATTCATGTATAATCAGAGTGTACTAATGTATATTATCTACACTTTTTTACAAATGCTCCAACCATGTTTACATTTTATTGAAATTTAATGTTGAAACACAAGTAAAGAATTTTAACTTCAATATTATTCAACTACTCTTATTTACCTAGAACATCATGCCGCAAAAAAAACCCACTGGGGGACCTTCCCATTTTTGTTATCAGTGCCCATCTGTGCCACCCATAAGTACCCAGTGCCACCCATCAGTGCCGCATACCAGCGACGCCTATCAGTGCCCATCAGTGCCGCCTATCAGTGCCACCTCATCTGTGCCCATCAGTGCCACCTCATCTGTGCCCATTAGTGCCGCCATATCAGTGCCCGTAATTGAAGAAGGAAAACATACTTATTTATAAAAAAAAATTGCAGAAAAAATAAAAATCAAAAATGTATGGTCTTTTATTAGTTGTTGCTCAAAATATAAAAATCGCAAGAGGTGATCAAATACCACCAAAAGAAAGCTCTATTTGTGGGAACAAAATGATAAAAAAATTGTTTGGTACAGTGAGCATGACCGCGTAATTGCCATTCGAAGTGCGACATGCGCTGAAAGCTGAAAATTGGTTTGGGCAGGAAGGTGCGCAAGTGCCTGGTATGAAAGTGGTTAATGATGCTTAACCACTTCATACTGGGCATTTTCACCCCTTCCTGCCCAGACCAATTTTTAGTTTTCAGCACTGTCGCACTTGAATGACAATTTGCGCGGTCTGTGCGACATGGCTCCCAAACAAAATTGACGCCCTTTTTTCCCCACAAATAGATCTTTCTTCTGGTAGTATTTGATCACCTCTGCGTTTTTTGTTTTTTTTTGCGCTATAAACAAAAGAAGAGCGTCAATTTGAAAAAAAACACTATCTTTTACTTTTGATTTAATAAATATCATAATTTTTTAAAAACAAAAACATTTTTTTCCTCAGTTTAGACCGATACGTATTTTTCTACATATTTTTTTAAAAAAAAAAAAAAAAAAAAAAAAAAAAAAAATCGCAATAAGCGTATTTGATCGGTTTGCGCAAAAGTTCTAGCATCTACAAAATAACGAATAGAATTATGGCATTTTTTTTTTACAAGTAATGGTGGCAATCTGCGATTTTTTTTATTGTGACCGTGACATTGCGGCGGACACATCGGACACTTTTGACACGTTTATGTGACCATTTACATTTACACATTTGACAGGACATGGATCCATGGTCCTGCTGTGATTGCGGGCAATCGTGGGTGCCCGGCGGACATCGCGGTCGCCGGGCATGCGCACTGGGTCCCAGGCAATGTGGCGCGTGGCCCCTAGCCGCCCGAGAAGGCTAGGACGTCATATGACATCCAGTCTGAGAGACGGAGGGTTCCCGCTGACATCATTTTACAATGACTCGGTAGGGAACAGGTTAAAGTGAAAAAAAGTGAAATATTCCTGCTGGGTGTCTATAGTATGCCTATGAAGTGGCAAGTGTTTCCCGTGTTTAGAACTGTCCCTGCACAAAATTAATTTTAATTAGGAAAAAAAGTAATTTTAGGGCTCTTTCACATGGGACGGATCCATGATGATGCGCCCGTGAACCTCTGATTGCTCAGCAGGAATCGCTTCGCTTATCCCCGCTGAGCCGGCGAATGACAGGGCGGTCACCGCAAACTGTGCAGGCACCGCCCTGTCAGATCTCTGCTCTCCCCTATGGGGGGATCGGATGAACACGGACCGTCTGTCCGTGTTCACCCGATCCGATCCGCAGACAGATGGAAAAATAGGGTTTTCTTCCGTCTGCAGAATCGGAGGATGCGGACCCCGGATGAGATCGGGTGTCAGCGGATGTTCATCCGCTGACACCCGCAATCTCATAGGGATCAATGTATGTCCCTTTTTTCATCTGTAAACGGATGGATGAAAAAGCGGACATGCGGTTCGCATGTGTGAAAGAGCCGTAAAACTGCTTGCGGCTTTAATGTAATGTCTGGTCCCGGCAATATGATGAAAATCATTGAGAAAAATGGTATAGGTCCCCCCCCCCAGGCCATTACCAGCCCCTTTGGGTCTTGTATGGATATTAAGGGGAACCCCACACCCAAATTAAAAAAGGAAAGGCATGGGGGCCCCCAGGCCCTATATACTCTTAACAGCAGTATATAGGCGGTGCAAACAAGACAGGGACTGTAGGTTTGTTGTTAAGTAGAATCTGTTGTTCATTTTGAACTGTTACATTTTTAAAGAGTAAGCTCCAGCCAAAAAAATCTTTGGAAAACATAGGGAAGGGTTATCACCCCTGTACGATTTGTTTTGCTGTCTGTGCACCTGTTCAGAAGATTTCACCTCACTTTCTGTCCCAAAGACAAATGTTTTTTTGAAAAATTTTTTTTTTTTTAGTAAAACATGGATTGGTAATAAAGCATCAGTGGAGAGGAGACACCTTGTTCCCATATTAACTCATACAGGAGAGAATTTCCCTCCTATTGGTAGATTTCCTCTCACTTCCTCTAGTCTTCTTCCGTTTGCAAGTAGAAATCGTTTGTAAGTTGGATGTTTAAAAGTAGGGGCCTGCCGTATATACTGTACAGAAATTTGGGCTTTAGGTGTTGGTGTTGCCACAACACTATTATATTAATAATTGTAATTACATGCCATTGTTGAACAGTGGTAGAAAAATTGGGCCTTTGGTGGTGGTGGGGGTGCAACAACACTGTAAGCCCTCACAGTTAGTCTTGGTGGGCGCTGGAATGGGCCCCTGCTGTTAAATATTAGATCAAGAATTGTAATACATGCCCCTGTTGAACAGGGAAGAAAAATTGGGCCTTTGGTGGTGGTGCTAGTGCCACAACACTGTAAGCCCTCACAGTAGTCTTGGTGGCGCTGGAACGCCCTGCTGTGAACTATTAGATCAAGAATTGTAATTACATGCACAGTTGAACAGGGGCAGAAATATTGGCCTTAGCCACTGGTTCCACAACACAGCAACCCCTCACAGATACTCTAGTTGGAGTGTAGGAATAAGCCCTGCTGCAAGATACTGCATCAAAAATTGGTAATTACATGCCCCTGTTAAACAGGGGCAGAAAAATTGGGCCTTAGCCACTGGTGGCTGTGCCCAGAACCAAAAATGTTCTTACAAGCTATCAGCATGATCATTGAGGAGGATGAGGATAGTCACTCAGCATCAGCATAGACACAATGTGAAGGGAAAAATATGTGCGCTATCCAAAAACAAAAATAAATGTATCAAAGAATGAACCCTGAACGGGAGTGAAGAAGCTACACAAGAATATGACAAAATTCAGACAAATGTGATGGTAATGTAGCGCTACGTGTGAGCCCAATGGCAATGACTATATGCACCTAGTGAGGTGTGACCATATAATGCGACACAAAAGATGTAATGACAAAAATTGCACAACAAACAAAATGTGAAATACGAATCAATAAGTGAACAATATAAACAAAATTGTAATATAGTGTCGATAACCAAATATTAAAAGATGAAGATGTCATGAGATGGTAAGGAACTTCCCAACAGAAATCTTCAAAATAGGAGGTGGAATACATATCCGCTTACCGCAACCGTTGGACCCAAATGTCGTACGACAGTGGATCGATCGAGCTTGGGATGTCCCACAAAGATCACGATCGCGACCCTACAGGGACACAGTTTTTGGTGATAGACCAGTTCGTTCCACACTGGAGAGGGGAATCTCGGGTGCGGTGTCTCCCGTTTAGAAACCCATTCGATTTTTTAGTTACGTACATACACACCGCTTGGTATGAACGTTGAGTGGGACGTTAACTCCTTTATTTATTCAGCCTAAACAGTTATCCATTTACTTTTGAGGTTTGTTTCATTATTTTTTTTTTTTTATTATTATTGCTTCAATTTTGCTCCACTGGGGTCTGTGCGGACTCTGATGTATAGGGGTCTGTGCGGGACTCTGATGTATATGGGAGCCTCTGTGCAGGTTTCTGATGTATATGGGGAGCCTCTGTGCAGACTCTGATTAAGGGGGAGCCTCTGTGTGGACTCTGATGTAAGGGGAGCCTCTGTGCGGACTCTGATGTAAGGGGAGCCTCTGTGCGGACTCTGATGCAAGGGGAGCCTCTGTGCGGACTCTGATGCAAGGGGAGCCTCTGTGCGACTCTGATGCTTGCATAATAATGTACATAACATAATGTACAGCGTGCAGGGGTCAGAAGTGTGTAATATACAGGGGTGAGTGTCATGGTACAAGAAGGGGGGTCCCATGAGGACCAGAGTGAATGAAGGTGTTCACTGTACACTCTGTTAGAAAGAGGCCCCCTCCAGGTTCCATTATACTTTGTAGTCTCTAATGGAGCCTGGAGGAGACGCTTTCTAACAGACTCCCTGTTGTACTTTGTACATGGACAGGGCAGGGGTGGGTCATGGGTGGGGCCTGACAGGGGGCCCTTGCTTTATTGGGTCTGGGGGCCCTGAGTGTTGTCAGTCCGCCCCTGCCGGCAAGTGTACCATAATGCTCTCCCTGTCAGGGACCGCCGCACGACAGGAGCTTCCTAGTTCCTGCCCATCATGATGTCATTCAGAGGCTGGGATAGAAGAGGAGGAGTGCTGTCGTGACCTGCGGGGAGCGTCCACTACAGTGGGTGAGTGAGTGGATGCACTGCTTTCATCTTACTGAAGTGGTTTATTAAAAAAAATAAATGGGGTTGGGGGTTAATTAATCTACAATGATATGTGTTATATGCAGCATGGAGGGGGTTAATGTATTGCTATTGGTTACTAATGCATTTGTGACCAGTGGCAGTTAATTAACCTCTTTGTGCTGCATTAGCAGCAGTGGTGTCAGTGTTAATTAACCCCTTCATGCTGCAGCATAAAATTAGTTAATTAGCACTGCCACTGGTGCCACTGCCACTAATGCAGCATAAAGGGGTTAATTAATTGCCACTGGTCACAAATGCACCATTTCAAATTTGGGAATTTTAACGCGTTTGCTTGCTCTAAATTTCACTAGTGTGTGTTTTTTTTTTTTACAGAAATGTTACGTTTGCTAGAACTTTGCGGTAATATCGTGTGACATAAAAACGAAAACTATTTCATTGTCCAGGGTGTCTGCTTTCAGGAAATATATAATGTTTGGGGGTTTTGTGTATCTTCAGGCCTAAAATGATTTTTTAAACATGTGTGCAAAAATGGCTCTAACTAAGAAAGGGTAAATTAACATGGATGACAAAAGTGGGAGTTGGGAGGAGGCAGGGAAGAGGGAGAGTGGGGCAAAGTTGCTCCACCATGGGCCTCTGGGTTATACTTGCCTCTGGGCCAAAAGATGCCAGTCAGGCCCTGCCAGGGTTTCTGGAGGGCCACATTGTCCTTCCCCCACTCTTGTGATCATGAAAAATCTTAGACTGTTTTCCTCGATCATCTCTTTTCCACGCTCTATGGGCCACTTGACTGGACTGAGCCCTCCCCTGCTCACTGTGATGTTAGTAGCAGTTAGTGTCAGATTGCACTATCGCAGTCCCACTGTAAATTGCTGATCCCTGCCATTATAGTAGTATAAAATTTTTATAAAAATTCCAATATACACCATAGTTTGTAGATGCTATAACTCACACAAACCAATTAATATACACTTATTGGCATTTATTGTTCAAAGACATGTAGCAAAATACATTGTGGTCAAAACTTATGAAGAAATTAGATTTAAAAAATCTTTATTGATAGGTTTTATAGCAGACAGTAAAAAATACTAGGTTCTTTTTACAAATGTTTAGACCGCGTATTAAGACGACCCCCTATTTTTCCAGGTAAAATTTTGGTTTTGGGATATACTCACCGTATAAGACGACCCCCTTCCTACCAGTCTGTCTGGAAGCTGAGGGGTAGCCAGAACAACCGTTGCCAGGAACAACCGCTGACAGAAACAGGCTTTTTTCAGATCTCACTGTGCCCATTACATTACATGCCTCACTGTACCATTACACATGCCTCACTGTGCCATTACACATGCCTCACTGTGCCTTACACATGCCTCACTGTGCCTTTACACATGCCTCACTGTGCCATTACACATGCCCCACTGTGCCTTACACATGCCCCACTGTGCCATTAAACATGCCCCACTGTGCCATTACACATGCCCCACTGTGCCATTACACATGCCCCCTGTGCCATTACACAAGCCCCACTGTGCCATTACACAGAGCCCCACTGTGCCAGTACACAAGCCCCACTGTGCATTACACATGCTTCACTGTACCATTACACATGCCTCACTGTGCCATTACACATGCCCCACTGTGCCATTACACATGCCTCACTGTGCCATTACACATGCCCCACTGTGCTATTACACAAGCCCCGCTGTGCCATTACACAAAACCCGCTGTGCCATTACACATGCCCCACTGTGCCATTGCCGACCTCACTGTCACAATCTCCCTACCTTCTCCTGTTTGTACCGCTTGTCATGCTGCGGACGTCCATTATTCAAAAGCCGCGCCTCCTCCTCCATGCTGTTCCTGTGATAGGCGGAACACTAATTTTCCCAACAGAGCCTCTCTCCAGTGTTCCGCCTATCACGGATGTCCTCTCGTCCGAGATCGAGGATGAGAAGGCATCCGTGATAGGCGGAACACTGAAACAGAGGCTCTGCTGGGAAAATTAGTGTTCCGCCCATCACCGCATGGAGGAGCGCGGCTTTTGAATAATGGATGAACACACAGGTACCCGGCGTATAAGACGACCCCCGAGTTTTAAGGAATTTTTTTACATGCCAAAAGTCGTCTTATACGCCGGAAAATACGGTATATTGCAAAAAAATTAAATACCCAGTGGTGATCAAATACCACCAAATGTCAAAAAAATTATATCAATTTTGTTTGGGTACAACCCTTCATGACCGCATCTGGTATCATGGTAAAACCTTCTGAATCCGAAGGGGTTAAAGTACAGCCAAAACTTTTTATTTTTTTACCTTTAGACTAAAGAGTGTGAAAGGCACAGAAGCCCTTTCTGTATGTTCACTGAGACCCAGGTCAGGCTATTATTATTGTCTTTGTAATGTCATAATAAGCTGTCAGAGGGACTGCAAAGCTGGCCATAGACGGATCAAAATTTGGCCAGCTCAGCAGGGAACGCCTGAATTTCAATCCTTCTATGGCTGTTCCCATTCGAGAGGAGTCAAACTAGTGATCAACTTCTCTTGCACAGAAATTTTGGAAAATTTGTGTTCGATCTGCACATGCAGCCAAATGGCATCATGGACAGCAAAATAAAGCTAACAGAAAATTTTACTTTTTCCTAGTCTATCTAAACAAAAAAAGGTTTGGCTGGAGTTAGATTTTAAATCTTTTTGGCCCCTTTTACACTGAGCTGTTGCCCTTTGTTACTGCACATACATTAACTACTTGATCTCTGGAGGATTTACCCCCCTTTATGACCATGCCATTTTTTGCTATACAGTACTGCGTTACTTTAACCACTTAAGCCCCGGACCTTTAGGCAGCTAAATGCCCAGGCCAGGTTTTGCGATTCGGCACTGCGTCGCTTTAACAGACAATTGCGCGATCGTGCGACGTGGCTCCCAAACAAAATTGCCGTCCTTTTTTCCCCACAAATAGAGCTTTCTTTTGGTGGTATTTGATCACCTCTGCGGTTTTTATTTTTTGAGCTATAAACAAAAATAGAGCGACAATTTTGAAAAAAAATGCAATATTTTTTACTTTTTGCTATAATAAATATCCCCCAAAAACATATATAAAAAAAAAAAAATTTTTCCTCAGTTTAGGCCGATGCGTATTCTTCTACCTATTTTTGGTATAAAAAAAAATCGCAATAAGCGTTTATCGATTGGTTTGCGCAAAATTTATAGCGTTTACAAAATAGGGGATAGTTTTATTTGCATTTTTATCAATTTCTTTTTTTTTACTACTATTGGCGGCGATCAGCGGTTTTTTTTCGTGACTGCGACATTATGGCGGACACTTCGGACAATTTTGACACATTTTTGGGACCATTGTCATTTTCACAGCAAAAAAATGGAAAATTGTATCATACTTACCAGTAATTTTCCTTTCCTGGTGCCTATCCATGGCAGCATACTTGTGATAGAGCTCCGCCTCGACTCCTCCTTCAGGACTAGTGAATAGAATAAATTGAAGGCATAGCCCCTCCCCCAACATTCTCTGTAATATAGAATACCGAGGGTGGGAGCGTATGCTGCCATGGATAGGCACCAGGAAAGGAAAATTACTGGTAAGTATGATACAATTTTCCATTTTCCTGGTGCCTCCATGGCAGCATACTTGTGATAAATAACTAGCTGACATGGGTGGGATAATGCTTAACAATAAATGTTTAATTAGAAGAAGACATAGCAGCCTGAACTGCCCTTCTTCCAAACTCAACAGTCGTGAGAGCTCCTAGACCAATATGGTAGTGTCTGAGGAACGTATGGTGAGAAGACCAGGTGGCGGCCCTGCACACCGTCTTCAACAAAACGTTAGCCCTTGCTGCCCAGGAAGCTGAGACTGCCCTTGTAGAATGAACATTTACTCAGGATGAAGAATATTCTTTACCCTGTAAGCCTTCTGGATTAACTTTACAACCCAAGATGCCAGAGTTTTGATGGAAGCTTCTTTGCCCCTGTATTTACTGAACAGTACAATGAAAAGTCTCTCAGAGTTTTTGAAGGGGTCGTGGCTGCTAGGTAGGCCCTGAGCACTCTGGATACATCCAGCTCACGACAAGACTCTGAACCTGTGTCTGTAACCACTGGTAGTGCCCAGGTTCCAACAGGTGGCTTGGAGTAGCGACCTTAGGTGTGAACCCTCGAAGGGGCGAAGTTCCACCCTGTTCGGGAAGAAGGAGATGTGGCCGTCACCCATCCCTAAGGTGTGAAGTTCCGAGATCCTTCTGCCAGATGTAATGGCTAGCAGGAAAGCTGTCTTTAGTGTCAGGTTCCATCTTGCTACTTGTTCCACTGGAGCAAAGGGATGGTCAGATAGAATTTCAAGGACCAGGGACAGATCCCACTTAGGAAATGATCGTCTGACAGGTGTCGACGAATCTTCAATACTCCTCTGAGGAAAGTGACTACCAAGAGATCCTCCGCCCATCTCTTACTTGTTGCGGTAGAGATTGCTGCTACCTGCACTTTGAGGGAGCTCAGACCAAGCCCCAGATCAAGTCCTGTCTGAATGAAACCTAGAATATTGGACGTAGAGGGAAGGATTGGATCAAATCCATTTCCGGTAGCAAATGACAAGAACTTGTCCCAGATTTTTGATTATATGGCATTAGTTGCCGGTTTTCTGGCTTTTAGAAGGGTTGTTATGACTCCTGGGGAACACCCTAGGGCAGTGATGGCGAACCTTGGCACCCCAGATGTTTTGGAACTACATTTCCCATGATGCTCAGCTACACTGCTGAGTGCATGAGCATCATGGGAAATGTAGTTCCAAAACATCTGGGGCGCCAAGGTTCACCATCACTGCCCTAGGGACTCGAACCTTCGCCTCTCAACCTCCAGATTCGAAGATTCAACTTCTGAGGGTTTGGATGAACTAGACTGCCCTGCGACAGAAGTTGAGGGAAAGGAGGGATCCTGATTGGAGAGCTCACACTGAGGCGCCTGGCTAGAGGGAACCAGGGTCTCTTCGGCCAATACGGAAGTACTGCCACCACCTGGACTGACTCCCTGAGGAGACTCAGGAGGAATTTGAATATTAATGGCCTGGGAGGAAAGGCATATGCTGTGGTGAACCTTCAGGGGCATGACAGGGCATCCACTGCCTCGGCTTGTGGATGCTGCATTCGAGAGAAGAATCTGTCCAGCTTGGTATTCTTTGGGGAGACGAACAGGTCTACCTGAGGGGGATCCCACATGCTGGCAATCTGATGGAAGACGAGGGGGTGGAGAGCCCATTCATTGTTGTCCAGGAAGTTTCTGGGCAACGTGTCTGCTTCCGTGTTCAACCTGCCCGGCAGATACATTGCTCTGGGGTCCAGGAGGTTCTTCTCTGCCCAGAGTGTGATCAGCATCACCTCCTTGAGGAACGACCTGCTGCGAGTGCCTCCTTGCTTCTGCAGATAAGCGACAGCTGCCATGTTGTCTAGATGTAGAAGTATTCGCTGGCCTCTGATTTGGGACGCCAAAGTTAGTGCTAAGAAGGCTGCCCTCATCTCCAAGATGTTGGATACCACTCCCTGGGTAGAACATGACCATCTACCCTGTATTCTGGTTTCCCCGGAATGGGCTCCCCAGCCCTGTCCGCTTGCATCGGACATAATTGTGATCCAAGGATGGGGAACCAGGTGACGAGGTTTGGAGAGGTTTTCTGGAATTGTCCACCAGTGAAGATTCCTGTGCATTACTCCCGTCAGCAGTATAGTCTGGGATAGTCGTTGCTTCTTCCACTGCACCAAGAAACCTGTCTGGAACTACCTCAAGTGCCAATGGCCCAAGGAACCATGGGTATACAAGAAGACACTGTGCAAATGAGGCTCAGGCATTGTGAAGCTGTCAGATACGGGCTCTGGATGATCTTGATCATTCTCTGGGTGACAATCTCTGCCTTTGGCGGTGGTAATGACACTGTCCCCTCCTAAATGTGTTGAACATTGCACCCAGGTAGATTATCTGCTGTGTGGGTGCTAGTTGACTCCTTTCGGAATTTATTAGCCACCCTAGCTCTTTTAGGGACTGTAGAAGAATTTCCCGGTGACATACCAACTGATCCGGATTGCTTGCTAGGAGGAGGATGTCGTCCAAGTAGTGGAATATCCTCAAGCCCCTTTCCCGCAGGGGAACCAAAGCGGATATTAGTATCTTGGTGAATACCCTGGGAGAGGTGCACAGACCGAAAGGCAGGGCTTGAAAATGTAGGTGGGTCCATCCCACTGCAAATCTCAGACATTTTTGAAATGCAGGTAGAATTAGAACGTGTAGGTACGCATCCTGCAGAAATCATCCAATCTTATGGCTGGACTGCCTGAATAATCCTCTGCAGGGACTCCATTTTGAAGCTTTTGGGGCAGATATACCGGCTAAGCCTCTGAAGGTCTGTCACAGGCCTCCACCCACTTGTCCTCTTTGGGACCAGAAATAGGGTGGAGTAGACGACTGCGAAGCGCTCTGCCAAGGGAACCAGAACAGCCGCCCCCTGAAGCTGGAGTGACGTTAGGAAGTTTTACAGAGCTTGAGCCTTTGGCGGAGAGGATGGAATCTCTGTTCCTTTGAAAGAATCCCGAGGTGGGGGATGAGAGAAATTCCAAAGGTGCCCCCATTGAATTGTTGACAGAACCCAGGGGTCCTGACAGCATGTGGCCCAGACTGGGACGAAGAACTTTAGCCTGGCTCCCACCGGGAGTGCCTGGGCTACTCTGGCGTCAAAAAGACTGCTTCTGCTCCTGTGGAGCCGGAAAGGTCATTCATCTTCCTGTTCAAAAAGAATGTCTGAGTACCTTTCCAAGGTCTTTTGTTGTCTCTGGGCTGTCTTGACTGCCTAAAATCTATTGGATTTGTCTGGCGGAACCTAGAGGACCCACCTCTGAATCTTCGCATCCTTCTGTCCTGAGGAAGCATACCGGACTTCCCTTCTGACAGCCTGGAGATAGCTTTATCCGTTTTGTCTCTGAATAGTGCTTTCCCACTGAATGGGATTTTGCACCAATTTTGTTTGGAGAATAAGTCAGCCAGCCAATCTTTCAGCCAGAAGACCCTCTTCACCATTACTGAATGCAACATGGATCTTGCAGAGCATCTGATCGTGTCAATGGCCGCCATCCTGACAAAGTCTGCTGACAATCTAAGCTCTTCCAAGGCTTTAATTATATCCTCCTTGGGGACATCCTGACGCAAAGCCGTCTCAATATTATATGTCCAAGATCTTATGGCATTTGATACCGATGTGAGGGCGATAGCTGGCTTACACGCTGCTCCCGCGGCTAAATAGCTCCTCTTCAGCTCCAGGTTGGTTCGCCTGTCTAGAGGGTTTTTGAAGGAAGCGGAATCCTCCATTGGTAAAGTGTGCTTTTTTTTTTTTACGAATCGCACCACCGATGCGTCTACCACTGGCATGGATCCCTGTTAATGGGTATAGTTCATTGAACCAGCCAAATGAAAGTTTTCTATCAGTTTTTGACCATTCATTCTGAATGGCCTGACTAATGTCGCCTTAACAAGAAGAGAACCCGCCTCCCTTTGAGGCTGGGAAGTAACTCGTAGACTCTTGGGGAGGCTCTTCTGAGTCTTTTCAGGTGATTGCAGTTTTGACTGCCTGGAAGAACAGCTTTACCAAGGAGAGACTGAAGCCAGAAGGTTGACTCCTCTGAAGAGTCTACAGGTGGTGAATCTCTAGCTGGTCAGCCTGACAGTGGCAGAGGTGTACTGACTGCTGCAGGACCAGGGAGATTAGGTTCTGTATCCTGAACCTGGGACATCTGCTGAAGTGGTTGAGCGGGGACCCAAGTCACAAGCTCGGAGAAGGAGTCCTTCATTGTTCACTTGAGCAGGTCTACAGCGTGCTGATTTTCTAGCTCGCGGCTGGACTCCTAGTCCATAAAACAGTCCTTACAGACCACTCTGTCTGGTAGTGGTGTGGCCCCACCTGTCCAGCATTTCTTCTTTGAATAGGTCCTAGGAGAGGGGGAAGGATCTTGTCCTCTGGATCTTGATCTCTCTGATCTATGACGTGAAGAATGGGACCTGGGACCGGTGGCGTGAAGAATGAGACCTGCGGTCTGATCTGTCGTCATCACGGTGTCTTGAAGATTTTCTGGACCTCTTGGAGTGGGCAGGGCCACGGTGTAAGGAACTCACATTAGACCAGTGAGCGCACTTTTTTTTTTCTTAATACTCACATATAGTTGGTCACATACCTAATAGGGGTGCGAGGATCTTTGTTGCAAGATAAATGACTAATTGCGGAGTTAGGCAGAAGGATCAGCTGCGGAAATTTAGTAAGAAAGGGGAAAAAAAAGGAACTATGAAGTTTTTTTGACACTTTTTTTATTTTATTTTTAAATAACATACATTTTTTTTTCTATCACCATTTTTCTTTTTGAGAATAAAAACAAAAAGGTACCTACCACAGAGCAGCATCAGTGAAACCTAGCAGGGCACAGCTGAGGAGACTCTGACAGCTAACCCTGAATCTGAACTTAACTAGGCTCAGGTGGATGGGCTAATAATCCCATAAACCACCATTGCAAAGTGACTCTGGAAGAAAAAGGGCAAATCTGGCCCCTCTTCCAGAATCCAAGATGGCCGCAGTGATGTCGAGTGATACAAAACAAAACAAAACAAAAACTGTAGCCCACCGCTGATTTCGGGGGAAACAATCAACAACTGCAAGCCTGTCAGGACAAAAGGCACCATCAAACTTAAAGGGAGCATCACAAAATAAAACAACAAGCACACTTTTTTTTTTTTTTTTTTTTAAAGGAGACCTAACAGGCAAGTTAAAGGGAGGGATGGGAGAGGGGAGAGACAAAAAAAAAAAACAATCTATGCCTAAAAATAAAATGGAAACCACCAGCCTGGAAAGATGTGAGCTGATCCTTTTGCGACTCCACTGCATTCATCATGGATGCGATAGCAGACTGCGTTCCTGTGAGGAAACTCTGCGAAAAGACCCCAACAGATCCACAGAGGGGTTCCCAGTCTTATTAGCGCTAAGAGCGGCCCAAGAAAAGGGACTGCGCCTGGGAAAGGCTAAACCCGGCGGACGCTGCCGACTGCAGAGGTATGGACATACATCTACTCTTCACCAGCACAAGAAGGTATGAGGAAAGAAAGGAGAATGTTGGGGGAGGGGCTATGCCTTTAATTTATTCTATTCACTAGTCCTGAAGGAGGAGTCGAGGCGGAGCTCTATCACAAGTATGCTGCTATGGAGGCACCAGGAAAATGCATTTAAATTGCATTATTTATTGTGAAAATGACAGTTGCAGTTTGGGAGTTAACCACAGGGGGCGCTGTAGGAGTTAGGGTTCACCAAGTATGTTTTTACAACTGTAGGGGGGTGTGGCTGTAGGACTGACGTCATCGATCGAGTCTCCCTTATAAAAAGAATCACTCGATCGATACGCCACCACAGTGAAGCACGGGGAAGCCGTGTTTACATACGACTCTCCCCGTTTTTCAGCTCCGGGGAGCGGTCGCGACTATAAACAAATAGCCGCGCCGTCGTCCCGGATCGCTCCCCGAGGGAATCCACCTGCCGAAAGCAGCGGAGTGGGTTCCCGATCGGACCCCCCCACCCGCTAGAAGGCAAGGACTTATATATACGTCCTTCTGCCTGTACGTGCCAATCTGTGGACGTAAATAGTCCTGCGGCGGGCGTTAACCACTTAAGACCTGGACCAAAATGCAGCTAAAGGACCTTGCCCCTTTTTGCGATTCGGCACTGCGTCGCTTTAACTGACAATTGCACGGTCATGTGACGTGGCTCCCAAACAAAATTGACGTCCTTTTTTTCCCCACAAATAGAGCTTTCTTTTGGTGGTATTTGATCACCTCTGCGGTTTTTATTTTTTGCGCTATAAACAAAAATAGAGCGACAATTTTGGAAAAAATTCAATATTTTTTACTTTTTGCTATAACAAATAACTCCCAAAAATATATAAAAAAAAAATGTTTTCCCTCAGTTTAGGCGGATACGTATTCTTCTACCTATTTTTGGTAAAAAAAAAAAATCGCAATAAGCGTTTATCGGTTGGTTTGCGCAAAATTGATAGCGTTTACAAAATAGGGGATAGTTTTATTGCATTTTTATTATTATTTTTTTTTTACTACTAATGGCGGCGATCAGCGATTTTTTTCGTGACTGCGACATTATGGCGGACACTTCGGACAATTTTGACACCATTGTTATTTTCACAGCAAAAAGTGCATTTAAAATGCATTGTTTATTGTGAAAATTACAGTTGCAGTTTGGGAGTTAACCACAGGGGGCGCTGATGGGGTTATGTGTGACCTAAAGTGTGTTTACAACTGTAGGGGGGTGTGGTTGTAGGTGTGACGTCATCGATTGTGTCCCCCTATAAAAAGGGATGACACGATCGATGCTGCCGCCACAGTGAAGAACGGGGAAGCCGTGTTTACACGTGACTCTCCCCGTTCTTCAGCTCTGGGGACCGATCGCGGTACTCCAGCGGCGATCGGGTCCGCGAGTCCCGCGGTCACGATCACGGAGCTTCGGACCGGGTCGCGGTAGCACGCCGAAGGCAACGTACAACGTACATATACGTTGATGTGCCCAGCCGTGAAATTCTGCAGACGTATATGGGTGTGAAGGGGTCCTTAAGTGGTTAACTGACAATTGCGTGGTCATGCAACGCTGTACATTTATGTCATTGTTCCTCCCAAAATTCAGCAACTTATACAGCACATGCACATTGTCATTGGATTAAAAAAAGATCTATTAAAAAAAAAAAAATATGTTTTTTACTGCTATAAAACAAAAAACGTTTAAATTTAGGCCAATATGTATTCTGCTACATATTTTTGGTAAAAACAAATCCCAGTAAGCGTATATTGATTGGTTTGCATAAAATTTTTAGCGTCTACAAACTATGGTATATACGTATACTGGATTTTTTTTATATAATTTTTTTCATACATGTAACGGCGGCGATCAGCGACTTATATCGTGACTGCGATATTGCGGCAAACAACCTCACACTGACACTTTGTGGGAACCAGTGACACTAATGCAGTGATCAGTGCTAAAAATATGCACTGTCACTGTACTAAATGACACTGGCTGGGATTGGGTTAGGCATCTAAGGCAATCAATGAGCGCCTAGCCAGTGTTTTTGTGTTCAAAGTGTGGTGTTTTTACTAAGGCATGTGTTGGATTTTTTTTCCCTACTTCGCACGCAGGGAAACAAAATCCAGCACATCCCCACTGACAGTGCATTGTTTACATATGCAGGGAGGGCTCCGTCCAGGTGTGTCTCCTCGCCGATCAGTAGGGACAACGATCTGTCTTCTCTCCCAGTCAGTCCATTCCCCTCACTGTTAGAACACATCTAGGGAACACATTTAACCCCTTGATCGCCCCCTAGCGTTAACCCCTTCCCTGCTAGTGACATTTATACAGTAATCAGTGGCTATTTTTAGCTCTGATCACTGTATAAATGTCAAAGGTCCCAAAAAAAGTGTCCGAATTGTTGCTGCAATATCGCAGTCCTGATAAAATACGCTGATCGCCGCCATTACTAGTAAAAAAATAAAAATGCCTAAAATCTATCCCCTATTTTGTATATGCTATAACTTTTGTGAAAACCACTCAATATACGCTTATTGTGATTTTATTTTATTTTTTTACCAAAGATATGTAGAATAATACATATCGGCCTAAGCTTAGGAAATTGTATTTATTTTTTTGGATACTTATTATAGCAAAATGTAAAAAATATTGTGTTTATATCTTTTGTTTATAGCGCAAAAAATAAAAAACGCAGAGGTGATCAAATACCACCAAAATAAATCTCTATTTGTGGGGAAAAAAGGACGTAAATTTTGTTTGGGTATGGCAATGTACAACCGCGCAATTGTTAGTTAAAGCGATGCAGTGCTGTATCACAAAAAACGGCCTGGACAGGAAGGGGGAAATTCTTCTGGGGCTGAAGTGGTTAACGCCCGCCGCACGCCTATTTACGTCCACAGGATGGCACTCACAGGCAGATGGGCGTATATATACGTCCTTGCCTTCTAGTGGGTGGGGGGTCCGATCGGGACCCCCCCCGCGGCGGGCGGCTTACCTCGGGGAGCGATCCGGGACGACGGCGCGGCTATTCGTTTATAGCCGCTCCGTCGCGATCGCTCCCTGGAGCTGAAGAACGGGGAGAGCCGTATGTAAACACGTGCTTCACTGTGGCGGCGTATCGATCGAGTGATCCCTTTTATAGGGAGACTCGATCGATGACATCAGTCTTACAGCCAACACCCCCCTACAGTTGTAAACACACACTAGGTGAACCCTAACTCCTACAGCGCCCCCTGTGGTTAACTCCCAAACTGCAACTGTCATTTTCACAATAAACAATGCAATTTAAATGCATTTTTTGCTGTGAAAATTACAATGGTCCCAAAAATGTGTCAAAATTGTCCGAAGTGTCCGCCATAATGTTGCAGTCACGAAAAAAAATCGCTGATCGTTGCCGATAGTAGTAAAAAAAAAATGCAATAAAACTATCCCCTATTTTGTAAACGCTATAAATTTTGCGCAAACCAATCGATAAACACTTATTGCGATTTTTTTTTACCAAAAATAGGTAGAAGAAAACGTATCGGCCTAAACTGAGGAAAAAAAAAAATTATATATGTTTTTGGGGGATATTTATTGTAGAAAAAAGTAAAAAATATTGCATTTTTTTCAAAATTGTCGCTCTATTTTTGTTTATAGCACAAAAAATAAAAACCGCAGAGGTGATCAAATACCACCAAAAAAAAGCTCTATTTGTGGGGGAAAAAAGGAAGCCAATTTTGTTTGGGAGCCACGTCGCACGACCGCGCAATTGTCTGTTAAAGCGACGCAGTGCCGAATCGCAAAACCTGGCCTGGGCATTTAGCTGCCTAAAGGTCCGGGGTTTAAGTGGTTAACCATGACCCAGGATAGTTTGTATTTTACCAAACTGAACTGGATCATGGGAGACCTCCATGACCTGGTGATGGCAATTCTAGCTGCCAAAAAAAATAAATGTTATGAGCCTTTGTGTATGTCCCATGGTCCCCTCCACTTGATATCCCAACAGTGCCTGTAACGATGATTTGGTTAGGTTTGCTTGAGTAGGTGAGAAAATAAAGTTATATGTACAGTTCTAAAATCTCCTTACTTTTGGGCAGGTCCACCAAATGTGGAACATCGTATCTTCCTGGCCGCAGCCTCTAAAGCAGGAGTGTCAAACTCAATTTCAACATGGGCCGCATCAGCATTATGATTGCCCTCAAAAGGACTGGTTGTATCTGTAAGATTAGATGTCCAGCGCATCCCCTCCCTTTTACATTGGATGTCAAGAGCCACCCCACCATCAGAAGTTGAGTCCCCCACTCTCCTTACATCACAGTGCACTCCGCTTTCCTAATGCTGCTGCTGGGAAGAAGCTAAATGCATTGCTTGAAAGCAGAAAGTAGGGGTCTGGAGTAGGAACAGAGGAGGGCTGGAGCTATCCTACAGCTGCAGGAGATGTGCGAGGGCCACATGAAATGGTCCGGAGGGCAGGATTTGGCCCATGGCCTTGTGTTTGACACCTGTGCTCTAAAGCATAGTGGAAAGGCCCCCGGGACACAAGATGCCACTCTTACTGGCACCATGTACCACCTTGGAAGGACTTTAGAATTTTCCTCGATCAACGAGGTGCTGATGAGAGTTTTAGACATACGTTGTGCCATCTTACACCAATCTTCCTCAGAGGCATATTTAACGTCCTGCTCCTATCTAGTTCCTTTGCTTCCCTCTTTTTTCTGGAAAGGCCTTGCATAGTTCAGCAGGACAATGCTAAACTGCATACTGCATCTATGACCACAGCCTGGCTTTGTAGTAGAGGAGTACGGGTGTTTAACTGGTCTGCCTGCAGTTCATACCTTTCACCAACTGAAAATATTTGGCATATCCTGAAAAAACTTGGGGCTGTTGAGCAGTTAGAATTCTATATCAGGCAAAAATGGGGCAACCTTTCTCTCCAAAAACTCCAGCAACAGATCTCCTTAGTTTCCAGATGTTTACCGAGTGTTAGTAAAGGAAAAGGGGATGCTACACTGTGGTAAACATGTCCTAACTTTGACACGTTTTGCTGCCATCAATTTTAAAGTTGCCTTATTTTTTCTTAAAATCCATTTTATATGAATATATGATAGTTGTGCGCTGCCATATAACTTGCTGAATCCAATAACAATGTGCAATATAAACGCATGTGCTATATAGGTTGCTGAATCCAATGAAAATGTACAATATAAATGCATGTGCTATATAGGTTGCTGAATCCAATGAAAATGTACAATATAAACGCATTTGCTAAATAAAGTCCAATATATAATGGAGGTCCCTTGGATAGGACAAATTAAGGACATTGAGGAACCAGCACCCAATAGACGTGTGTCAGAAATAAAGATTTTGGTAAAAACTGTAGCACCTGCTACATCTATTACCTAATAAAGGTTTAACGTTCTGATCGTCCGGCGGGTGATATCAATTAGGTTTTAGTGTCAGTCAGGGTCTGCGTTGCCCCAGGCAGCGTCAGGTTAGTGCCAGTAGTGCCAACACACACACAAACGCAGCATACACCTCCCTTAGTGGTATAGTATCTGACCAGATTAATACTTGATCTGATCAGATCTATACTAGCATCCCCAGCAGTTTAGAGTTCCAAAAAACGCATTGTTAGCGGGATCAGCCCAGATACCTGCTAGCACCTGAGTTTTGCCCCTCCGCCCAGCCCAGCCCACCCAAGTGCAGTATCGATCGATCACTGTCACTTACAAAACACTAAACACATCACTGCAGTGTTCGCAGAGTCAGGCCTGAGGCCTTTTGGTAGCATTTTGATACAGTCACTGACAGTCAGGTGCTTTTTTACCTGTGAATCTCTCTACTTGTACCAGTAAATTTAGAGCCCAAAATGGCAAATCAAAAGGTACACTAGTGAAGAGGCCTACACGTTTCTGAGCATGACAGATAGTAAGGAGGTGGTCACTCATTTGTCAGATTCAGGCTCAGAATATGATCCTGTAGACGACAGCGGCTCCATGACAGATAGCTCTGGCAACGAAGTTGAGGTCCCTGCCAAGGTCAGGCATACCAAACCCCATTCTTCTGCTGTTGTTGAGGTGCAAGAAACGCAGGGCTCTCGTATGGAGCAGAGAAATACTAGTGCCACTCATCCTTCTGGTGAACTGGCAAGCACCAGCGGCCTAGTACACCCTGAACGTACATCCAGCAGTTCAAGCTGGCGAGGTGGTAAGCACAAGTAGTGTCCCGCTGCCACCAAGAAAAAGACAAAGACAGGCCCGTCGTGCTCATAGTGTCCTTCCTGCAGAATTCGCCAATCCTTATTGGGTCCCCACCACTTCTGCAGAACCCGTACTTCCCCCATTCATTGATTTTATGGCACTTGATTTTTATTCGCTGTTTTTCACCAAAGATCTCTATAGATCTATTGTGGACCAAACTAATTTGTATGCTGGTTAATACATCGCCGCAAATCCCCAGTCCGCCCTTGCCAAAGAATGGAAATCAGATACGGTTAAGGGCTTTTCACTTGACATGGGCATAGTTAAATTGAGTGAGCTGCGGTTATATTGGTCCATTGACCCAGTTTGCCATGTGCCCGTGTTCTCTGCCTCCATGTCCAGGACACGATACGAGCAGATCTTGCGGTTCATGCATTTCAACAACAATGAACTTTGTCGTCCTCGTGGAGACCCTGAATTTGATCGGCTCTACAAAATTCGGCCCTTCATAAACCACTTCAATGAACGTTTTGCAGCCTTGTATACTCCCCATCAAGTTGTCTGCGTTGACGAGTTCATGATTACATTTTCTGGCCACTTGTCTTTCAAACAGTACCTTCCCAGCAAGCGTGCCAGATATGGGGTCAAGATGTATAAGCTCTGTGACAGGGCCACAGGCTATACATTTAGTTTTATGGTTTATGAGGGAAAAGATAGTCACGTAGAGCCAGACAACTGCCCAGATTACATAGGGAGCGCTGGCAAGATAGTTTGGAACTTGGTGTCACCCTTATTCGGAAAGGGGTACCACTTATATGTGGACAATTGTTACACGAGTGTGCCACTTTTTAGTCACTTGCTTGATCAGCAAATTGGCGCATGTGGCACCGTGCGACCTAATCGCCGTTGCTTACCCCAGGGGCTTGTAGATTCCCGTCTTAGGCTGGGGGAGAGAGCTTGCTTGAAGTGTAATAAATTGCTCCTCGCTGTGAAGTGGAGGGATAATAAGAATGTTTATGTTCTTACCTCCCTTCACGCAGACACGACAGTCCAAATTCGTACGGCGGCTGGTGTTGTGGAGAAACCCCTCTGTGTCCACGAATATAACCAAAATATGGGAGAGGTGGACCTCAACGACCAGTTGTTGGCGCCGTATCTAGTTGCCAGTAAGACCAGACGCTGGTACAAAAAAGTGTCCGTTTACTTATTTCAATTGGCTTTGCTGAATGCTTTTGTGCTATAGAAAGCTTCAGGATGGACTGGATCTTTCCGTAAATTCCAGGGAGATATTGTCCTCCTGTATCCAGGTGGTGCTGCACCTCACCATCCCCAACCAAATGCAGTAACCCGGCTGCATTAGAGGCATTTTCCATATATTCAGCAGAGTACCCCTACCCAACGAGCCCCCCAAAGAAAATGTTGTGTCTGTAGAAAGCGCGGATTTAGGCGTGACACCCGTTATTATTGTCCACACTGACAATCCTGCTCTTTGCATTGGCGAATGTTTTGAACTCTACCACACACTGGTGCAGTATTAGCATAGGGTACAGAATTTCACAGAATAGAACACACTTACACAGGGTTTCCCAAGATGCCATCGCATTTTGAGAGACCCAAACCTGGAACCGAACAGTTGAGCAGTTACAAAAAAATTGTAAAAAAAAAATAAAATACAAAAAAAAAAGTTGTCGTTTTATTGTTCTCTCTCCTCTCTCTATTGTTCTGCTCTCTTTTTTACTGTATTATATTCTGCAATGTTTTATTGTTATTATGTTTTATCATGCTTGCTTTTGAGGTATGTATTTTTTTATACTTTACTGTTCACTGTGTTTTATTGTTAACCATTTTTTTGTTTTAAGGTATGCCATTCAGCTGCTGCGTGCATTTATTTATCTTGACAGCAACACAGTTTGCTCCCACGATACATATATTTTAGGCATAGGTTGCGTTAAATTTTTTTTTATTTTTTACTATTTTTTTTTGGTATTTGCTTTACAGGTATGGTAAGGTCTTACTGTTATACTGTAATGTTACTTTGTTAACCATCATTTGCTTAGCAGGTACGCCATTCCATGGGGGCAGCAGGGGCGGAGGAGCGATTTGCTCCTAATGCGGCTTACATACGGTCGAAATTCCGACGGAGCCTTCCCCGTGGAAAAGTCCGACTATGCTTTGGCATTTATATATATATATATATATATATATATATATATATATATATATATATATATATATATATATATATATATATATTTTAGGCATAGGTTGTGTAAAACATTTTTTTTTTTTTTACTATGTTTTTTTTGGTATTTGCTTTACAGGTATTGTATGGTAAGGTCTTACTGTTATACTGTAATGTTACTTTGTTAACCATCATTTGCTTAGCAGGTACGCCATTCAGTTGCAGCGCGGATTTATTTATCTTGACAGCAACAGTGTTTGCTCCCACGATACATAAAGCCGTGACTCCAGTGCTGTAGGAGGCGAGTTCACCACCACAGTTAAAAAAAATGTGCATATATGCCGAAGCATGGGGGCAGCAGGGGCAGAGGAGCGATCTGCTCCTAATGTGGGGTACAAATGGGCGAAATTCTGACGGAGGCTTGCCCGTGGAAAAGTTGACCGTGTGTACGCAGCATAACTTTTGCGGGAGGATGCCCCCATGCTTCGGCATATATAAATGGTGCATGTATGCACATCATTAGAAGTGGGTGGATGAAGGGAGGTATTCTGATGGTGGGCATACCCACTGATCAATCTCTTTTTTTCATTCAGCTTGCATGAAAAAAAAAAAAAAAATTACAATATATGCCCAACAAGGACCAGCAACGTACTGGTATGTTGCTGGACTTTTAATGGTTATACCAGAATGATTCCTGAGGGTTTAGGTATTATCTTGGTATCATTATTTTCAGCCAGCAGCCGGCTTTCATGTAAAAGCAATCCTAGGGCCTAATTAGCCTCTAGACTGCTTTTACAAGCAGTGGGAGGGAATGTTCCCTCCCCCCCAAATATAAACAGTGCCATTGGGAAAAGCATTTTATCACACCGATCTTGGTGTGGTCAGATGCTTTGAGGGCAGAGGAGAGATCTAGGGTCTAATAAACCCCATTTTTTCAAAAAAGAATACCTGTCACTACCTATTGCTATCATAGGGGGTATTTACATTCCCTGAGATAACAATAAAATTTATAACAAAAAAAAAAAATGGAAGTAACTGTTTAAAAAAAAAGGCTAAGAAAAAAAAAAAAGCACCCCTGTCCCCGCTCTCGCACAAAGGCGAACGCAAGCGTCGGTCTGGGTCATATGTAAACAGCAATTCCACCATGAAGAAACACAATGCAGCGCCTTCTAAGCGTAGCAGGTAGATTTAATGTTGGCAAATGTATAAAAGCATATAAAAGACCTACTCACAATGGTGATGTTAGAGAAGGCATGACAAAGTTCAGGGTACAAAGTATCATCCGCGGGGTTCCCGGAGACGACGAGGTGTCCTCATGCAGGTGTGCAGAGCTGTCCTTGCCTGTACAGCAGCGACGGCAGGAACCAAAAGCGCCCTCGGAACCAACAAGGAGGGAACAGTTCTCCACTGTGTGCTGCATTCGGCGTGCATTCGACGTCACTTCCGGGCGCGGGAGGTGCGCGCGTTCGAGACTTTCAAGTCTCTTCCTCAGGCTTAAGGGTGGCCATCTTACTAGGGGGTTATATAACTAAAAAGGGAGCCCGCCCCATATACTCTGATTGGCAGACTCTTAATTGCGGAACATCGAATACCGCCCTCAAGACTTAGATAAACAAATGCACAATATGTTATTACTGGCTGCTATAAATAGCGGAGATTTGTACAGATAATATAGTGGGGCATATTGGTATCATACAGAAAACACATAGATAAGAACTCCATGGCTATACAGTAAAAGGATCTACTAAATCCAATTAAAATGCAATTAAAATGAAAATGAAACTAAAACTCAAAATGATAATAAACATAGAGAAATACACACTATTGCTACATGATATAAATATCATGTCATTAAAAACCTGCTATATTAGCCTCCTATATACAAGTATCCTGTGAGCATACGGTGTCAATATAAAATGCGCGTAATGCACATTATGATGCAGCTCTATAAGACTAGTATTATAATTATGTAAAATAGGTGGGAGATTTTAATTAGAGAATGTTAAAAATGTTAAGAGATATATATTAAGAAATAAATATATAAAAAGAATATAAAGAGTATATATATCCATTATATAGTATATATGAAAAAATACTACGAGAGACTGTGATGTTGACGTCATCATACTATATATATCTCTCATACTATATTAAAACGGAATATTATTTCAACCAGAGAAAGTTGGCACAAAGAGAAATATGTTATTGTAAAAACACGTTCATAATAAGATGTTGATCTCTATACCCTTGTTGAGGCCGCCGGGCGAGAGGCTATCGAGGGTAAATATCCAGTAGTTCTCCCTCTCGCACAGACGCTTATAGCGTTCAGCTGAGGGGAGAAGTCTGGATATTGCTTCAATATGGCATAGTGGCATAGTAGTCCAGAATTCGATAGATTACACCAAAGAAAGCAAACGGTTGTTGTCCGATACTAATACTTACCGAATTTTAAAAAAAGACCCGCTTCCTGAGTTCTCCCAGGAAGTACGGGAATTAGTTGGTAAGGCCAAAACTGATGGTTTGGTCACCAAAACAGAGTACGCATTTCTGGTCCATGATTTCTACAAAACCCCATATTTTTAATCTTCCCAAGATCCACAAGAACCCTGAAAATCCACCGGGTAGACCGATCGTTGCCGCTATGGAAAGCGTGACCAGCTACCTGTCTATTTATGTTGATCACTTTTTGCAACCCCTTGTTGCCAACCTTCCATCATATATCAAGGATGGTATCCAACTACTCGACACGCTCAAGAATTACCGATGGGAAGACACATACAGATGGCTCTCATTAGATGTTGTATCATTATACACGTCAATCCCACATGACATAGGCCTCCTTGCCACCCAATACTATCTTAATGACGACCCCATACTCAATGGACGACAAGCATATTTTTCTTGTGGATCTCCTTAGATTTTGTCTCACCCACAATTTTGACTTAACTATGGGTTACTGGGAGAAACAGAATATTTGGTACAACAACCCGTTTGCTAAACATTTAATTTTCTTTGGTCGTTACATCGACGATATTATTATTATTTGGGATGGTCCGGAATGCTCCATTTTACCTTTTGTGGAGCATTGCAACTCTAACACCATGGGGCTGTCATTCACCCATGTGACAGATACTGAGTCTCTAGTGTTTCTTGACCTAGAATTGTCCCATGACCCCAATAAGGTCATCCATTCTCAAAATTATATTAAACCCACAGCAGGTAACTCTTACTTGCACTACCACAGTTGCCATCACCCAAGTTGGGTTAATAACATCCCTAAGAGCCAATTTTGTAGGCTGAAGCACAATTGTACTCGTACTGAAGACTACATTACACATGGGTGTCTTCTTAAAAAAAAATTTGTCGATAAGGACTACCCCGAACCACTAGTGGATGACGCCTTCCAAAAATATTTGTACACAGAAGTGCTACCAAATCGTGATCAAAAGTCTAACAACCAACAACAACCAGTAAGATTCACCACTCAATTTCATAACCAATACCGTAGAATGGAACAGATTCTAAGGAAGCACTGGCCCATTCTAAAAGAGGATCCCCATTTAAAATGCAGTATTTCTGATCGACCTTTGGTGAGCTATAGACGTGCCAGGAACATTAAGACATTGATAGCTCCGAGCAAAATAAAAAATCCGAAACCTCGAGCTAGTGCCTCACTAACTTTTTTCCAAATCAAGGGGATGTACCAGTGTAAAAAACCAAGGTGCCTCACATGCCAATTTGTCAACCATAGACAAAAAGAGTTTACATGTAAAGGAAAAACATATATTATACCCGAATTTTTTAACTGCGGCTCTGAATTTGTCATATATTGTTTAACTTGCCCCTGTGGGCTATTTTACGTAGGCCGCACTATATGGGCCCTGCGAACGAGGTTTGGTGAACATAGAAACACTGTTGAGAAGGGTCTAGACAAGTACAGCGTAGCCCGCCATTTTAAGGAGCACCATGGACAATCTCCTGATGGACTCCGTGTATGGGTCCTTGAAGCAATATCCAGACTTCTCCCCTCAGCTGAACACTATAAGCGTCTGTGCGAGAGGGAGAACTACTGGATATTTACCCTCGATAGCCTCTCGCCCGGTGGCCTCAACGAGGGTATAGAGATCAACATCTTATTATGAACGTGTTTTTACAATAACATATTTCTCTTTGTGCCAACTTTCTCTGGTTGAAATAATATTCCGTTTTAATATAGTATGAGAGATATATATAGTATGATGACGTCAACATCACAGTCTCTCGTAGTATTTTTTCATATATACTATATAATGGATATATATACTCTTTATATTCTTTTTATATATTTATTTCTTAATATATATCTCTTAACATTTTTAACATTCTCTAATTAAAATCTCCCACCTATTTTACATAATTATAATACTAGTCTTATAGAGCTGCATCATAATGTGCATTACATGTGCGACGAGCCAGAACAGCAGGGGAACACGTGAGGTGCACGGTGGGCCGATGAGAGACAGCAATAATACAGTTCATTGGTTTACTCACGGTTAGCAGAAAGCCTCCCTGGGCCGGTCGCACAGTGAATGGGAAGACAGCACGAAATCCTCCGGGGCACGCTCTGTGATAGGGAAACGCCAGCCGAGATGGTGGTTGAGGTGCCCGTGATGACAGGGGTGTTTAGAGTGCTTGTGGCGGTTGGGTCCCTTGATGGTATTTGTCGTGACGCCAGTACCGTTAATGGTGGTACAACCAGTTGTAGTAGCAATGTTGAAGAATGAGGTAGACAGTGGTAGAATACAACTCACAACTTTTACTGTGTGGTTTTGGTTGCAGTACAAACATCCAGTTAGAATACAGTCTCTGGGTAAATAGAGGAGTCCTGCTGATCCACTGCTAATAGGCTTTAGTAGGCCTGGACTCAGGCTGTGGTTCAGTATAATGCTTACTTGTTCCTGGTCTCTTTTGAATCCAGTGACATGGGTGAGGTTGCCGGTGGCTAAGAAATCCTTCACCTTTATACTCAAAGGTCTTTGCTGCCGATTACTGGCTTTTATCCTTTGATTTTAACAGTTCCAATTTGTCCCTTCTCTGGACTGACCTTCTCTCTCACCTTGTCATTCTGCTTTCCCTCTGCACACTGCTTCCTGAACTGAACAACTGACCACAGATAAGCCTGAGCTGGGATAGATATCCCAGAGTGGTGCTATCCCCATCTTGTGGTGGGAAGTATGAAGCACACTTGACCAGCCTATGAACAGGGATATCACAGGTATAGCAATGCAAAATGACATGCAATATAGCAATGACAAAGAAGTAATACTTTTGCAGTTCCCACATGTCCTGAGTGGGACGCTGCACATGCATTTTATATTCACACCGTATGCTCACAGGATACTTGTATATAGGAGGCTAATATAGCAGGTTTTTAATGACATGTTATTTATATCATGTAGCAATAGTGTGTATTTCTCTATGTTTATTATCATTTTGAGTTTTAGTTTCATTTTCATTGCATTTTAATTGGATTTAGTAGACTTTTTACTGTATAGCCATGGAGTTCTTATCTATGTGTTTTCTGTATGATACCAATATGCCCCACTATATTATCTGTACAAATCTCCGCTATTTATAGCAGCCAGTAATAACATATTGTGCATTTGTTTATCTAAGTCTTGAGGGCGGTATTCGATGTTCCGCAATTAAGAGTCTGCCAATCAGAGTATATGGGGCGGGCTCCCTTTTTAGTTATATAACCCTCCAGTAAGATGGCCACCCTTAAGCCTGAGGAAGAGACTTGAAAGTCTCGAACGCGCGCACCTCCCGCGCCCGGAAGTGACGTCGAATGCACGCCGAATGCAGCACACAGTGGAGAACTGTTCCCTCCTTGTTGGTTCCGAGGGCGCTTTTGGTTCCTGCCGCCGCCGCCGCTGCTGTACAGGCAAGGACAGCTCTGCACACCTGCATGAGGACACCTCGTCGTCTCCGGGAACCCCGCGGATGATACTTTGTACCCTGAACTTTGTCATGCCTTCTCTAACATCACCATTGTGAGTAGGTCTTTTATATGCTTTTATACATTTGCCAACATTAAATCTACCTGCTACACTTAGAAGGCGCTGCATTGTGTTTCTTCTTGTCCTTCTACAGATTGCTTCATCTGCTAGCTGGCTGCCACCTAAGCAAGACGTTATTTATTTATCCAGCTCTATGGACATTTTCAGAATTGGACTATTGTACTAAAAGCACTTTTGTTTTTGGACATTAATTCTACTAATTTTATTGATTTTATTGATTTATTATTTTATTTCCCCCCCCCCCCCCCCGTTCCCTTCCATAACTCACCTCCACCTTACATATCCTATGTATTGTTTTTCCGGACACCTATAGGGAGTGTGCTCGATTATTGTGTTTTTTTGAGCAATTCCACCATGCATGTGAGGTATCATCGCGAAGGTCAGATCGAGAGCAGTAATTTTAGCAGTTGACCTCCTCTGTAAATCTAATGTGGTAACCTGAAAAGGCTTTTAAAAAGGTATGCAGTTTGTCGCCACTGCGCGTTTGTGCGCAATTTTAAAGCATGTCGTGTTTGGTATCCATGTACTCGGCCCAAGATCATCTTTTTTATTTAATCAAACATTTGGGCAATATAGTGCATTCAAATTTTAAAAAAAAGTGTATTTTTTCCCAAAAAAATGCATTTGAAAAATCGCTGTGCAAATACTGTGTGGAAAAAACACCCACCATTTTAATCTGTAGGGCCTTTTCTTTAAAAAAATATGTAATGTTTGGGGGTTCAACATAATTTTCTTGCAAAAAAAATCTAAATTTACACCCATAGAAAGCCTGAAGGCGGTGCTTGGTTTTTCATGGCATGTTTGAGCAATATATCAATTAGTGACAACTTTGTGCAAAGAAAAAAAAGGTTTGTCATATTCCCGCAAAATATAAAATATTCCACGGACTCAACATGCCTCTCAGAAAATAGCTTAGGGTGTCTACTTTCCAAAATGGGGCTATTTTGTCATAAAAGTATTATGTCATAGGTAGTGAGGAGTGAAATCAAAAATGTATGCCCTTAGAAATCTTGAAGGCGGTGCTTGGTTTTCGGGGGGTCCCGTACGCGACTAGGCTCCAAAAAAGTCCCACACATGTGGTATTTTGGGGTGCAATTCTGCATATAACCATGGCACGTGTGAGCAATATATATAACTAGCTGAATACCCGGCGTTGCCCGGTCTTCCTATCTTAACCTTTTGGGGAGGAAAATCATAGTAATATAAATATACCCATCTTTTATATAAGGGTGTAGGTAAGGGTTAATTTAACTGTCATATATTTTTATTTGGCATATAAGTAATATGTGTACCAGGTATTATTGAAATATCTCCAGGCGTACAGAAGTTATGTGGGTACATACATTTCCCATTGATTTGCATGGGACTTTAACCAGTTCCCGACCCCCGCATGTACATATACGTCCACAATATGGCACGTACAGGCACATGGGCGTACACGTACATCCTTGCCTATTAGCGGGTGGGGGGTCCGATCGGGACCCCCCCCGCTACATGCGGAGGTCGGGTCCGCTCGGGGAGCGATCCGGGACCACGGCGCGGCTATTTGTTTATAGCCGCTCCGTCGCGATCGCTCCCCGGAGCTGAAGAACGGGGAGAGCCGTATGTAAACACGGCTTCCCCGTGCTTCACTATGGCGGCGCATCGATCGTGTCATCCCCTTTATAGGGAGACACAATCGATGACGTCATTCCTACAGCCACACCCCCCTACAGTTGTAAACACACACTAGGTGCACCCTAACTCCTACAGCGCCACCTGTGGTTAACTCCCAAACTGCAACTGTCATTTTCACAATAAAGAATGCAATTTAAATGCATTTTTTGCTGTGAAAATGACAATGGTCCCAAAAATGTGTCAAAATTGTCCGAAGTGTCCGCCATAATGTCGCAGTCACGAAAAAAAATTGCTGATCGCCGCCATTAGTAGTAAAAAAAAAAAAATTAATGAAAATGCAATAAAACTATCCCCTATTTTGTAAACGCTATAAATTTTGCGCAAACCAATCGATAAACGCTTATTGCGATTTTTTTTACTAAAAATAGGTAGAAGAATACGTATCGGCCTAAACTGAGGAAAAAAAATGTTTTTATATATGTTTTTGGGGGATATTTATTACAGCAAAAAGTAAAAAATATTGCATTTTTTTCAAAATTGTCGCTCTATTTTTGTTTATAGCGCAAAAACTAAAAACCGCAGATATAATCAAATACCACCAAAAGAAAGCTCTATTTGTGGGGAAAAAAGGACGCCAATTTTGTTTGGGAGCCACGTTGCATGACCGCGCAACTGTCTGTTAAAGCGACGCAGTCCCCGAACTGTAAAAACACCTTGGGTCTTTAGGCTGAATATTGGTCCGGGGCTTAACTGGTTAAACAAAAACCCCGACCCTCACAAATGGGGGTAGTTCAGGGATAAATTAACTATCCTATAGTTTAAGTGGACATATAAGTAACATGTGACCAAGTGTTATCGAAATATCTACAGCCGTTTGGAAGTTATGAAGCAACATGTATTTCCCATAGAGTTGAATGGGACTTTAAAGGAAAACCCCGACCATGGCAAATGGGGGTGGGTAAGGGTTAAACCACCTATCCTATGTTTGTTGCTGACATATAAGTAACATGTGTGCCAAGTTTCATGTTAATATCTTTAGCCGTTTGGACGTGATGCTGGAACATACATACATACATACACACACACACACACTTGAGTTTTATATATATAGACTAGCTTAATACCCGGCGTTGCCCGGTCTTCCTATCTTAACCTTTTGGGGAGGAAAATCATAGTAATATAAATATACCCATCTTTTATATAAGGGTGTAGGTAAGGGTTAATGTAACTGTCATATATTTTTATTTGGCATATAAGTAATATGTGTACCAGGTATTATTGAAATATCTCCAGGCGTACAGAAGTTATGTGGGAACATACATTTCCCATTGATTTGCATGGGACTTTAAACAAAAACCCCGACCCTCACAAATGGGGGTAGTTAAGGGATAAATTAACTATCCTATAGTTTAAGTGGACATATAAGTAACATGTGACCAAGTGTTATCGAAATATCTACAGCCGTTTGGAAGTTATGAAGTAACGTGTATTTCCCATAGAGTTAAATGGGACTTTAAAGAAAAACCCCGACCATGGCAAATGTGGGTGGGTAAGGGTTAAACCACCTATCCTATGTTTGTTGCTGACATATAAGTAACATGTGTGCCAAGTTTCATGTTAATATCTTTAGCCGTTTGGACGTGATGCTGGAACATACATACATACATACATACATACACACACACGTTGAGTTTTATATATATAGATTTAGTGACAACTTTTTGTATTTTTTTTTTTTTTTTGTCATTATTCAATCACTTGGGACAAAATAAATTATTATTCAATGGGCTCAACATGCATCTCAGCAATTTCCTTGGGGTGTCTACTTTCCAAAATGGGGTCATTTGGGGGGTTTTTGTACTGCCCTGCCATTTTAGCACCTCAAGAAATGAGATAGGCAGTCATAAACTAAAAGCTGTGTAAATTCCAGAAAATGTACCCTAGTTTGTAGACGCTATAACTTTTGCGCAAACCAATAAATATACGCTTATTGATTTTTTTTTTTACCAAAGACATGTGGCTGAATACATTATATTTTCGTTTATATCGCAAAAAATAAAAATCGCAGAAGCAATCAAATACCATCAAAAGAAAGCTCTATTTATGGGGAAAAAAACGGGTACAACACTGCATGATCGAGCAATTACCAGTTAAAGCAGCGCAGTGCCAAATTATAAAAAGACCTCCGGTCTTTAAGCTGAATAATGGTCCCGGGGTGAAGTGGTTAAGCGGGTTCCACCCGCAATTTTTTTTAAAAAGTCAGCAGCTACAAACACTGTAGCTGCTGACTTTTAATAAGGACACTTACCTGTCCTAGGCGCCCGCGATGTCTGCCCCCTCGAAGGCCGATCCCTCGATTCTGGCAGCTCCCGAAGCAGCCATCCTTACTGAGGGAAACAGGCAGCGGAGCCTTGCGGCTTCACTGCCCATTTCCTACTGCGCATGCACAAGTCTCGTGGCGCTTTTGTGAATGGGCACCTGCTTTCTGTGATACACACAGTTCCCAGAATGCAGCGAGCCCCATTCCCCAGAAGACACCGCGAGGAGGAAGAGGATGAAGACCTGCCTCGGACTAGGAAGAGGCAGATTAAGAACATCTGCATAGCAAACGGCATTTCTGGTAAGTACATTTTTTGGGCAGGTTTTTGGTGCAATTTTTTTTTTTTCAAGGTGGAACTCCACTTTAAGACCATGGGAAGATGAATGGAGCCAAATACAGGGCAATCTTAGAAGAAAACCTGCAAAGCCCCATACACACTATTAGAGTTTTTGCATATTTTTGTCTTCAGATTTACCAAAACCATATAACACGAGGTCAAACCTTAATGCCACGTACACACGATCAGAAATTCCGACAAGAAAACCGTAGATTTTTTTTCAACAGAATTTTGGCTCAAAAACTTGTGTTTCATACACAAGGTCACACAAAAGTTCGACCGTCAAGAACGCGGTGATGTACAACACTACAACGAGCCGATAAAAATTCAGTTCAATGATTCAGAGCCTGTGGTTTTTTTTTTCGTGTCGGAATTGCATACAGACGATCGGAATTTCCGACAAGAACTTTTCCCGTTGGAAAATTAGAAAATCAGCTCTCAAATTTTAGCTGTCAGAAATTCCAACCGAAAAAGTCAGATGGGGCCTACACACGGTCGGAATTTCGATCGTGTGTACGCGACATAAGAGTTTCAATTTGTATGCAATCAGGCAGGCACTTGCACTACATGGTTTTGGTAAATCTGAAGCCAAAAATCTGCAGAAAATCTAATAATGTGTATGGGACCTAAGAGTTTGCAAAAGACTTGAGACTGGGGCAGAGGTTCACCTTTCAGCAGGACAACGACCCTAAACTTACAGCCAGAACTACAATGGAATAGAATAGTTTAGGTCAAAGCATATTCATGTGTAATACACACGATAATTTTTCGGGTTCTAAAAAATGTCGTCTTTTTTTTTTAATGTCAGACAGAAAAGCCTGAATCGTTTTTACCAACACGAAATCAGCTAAAGCAGCCCAAAGGGTGGCGTCATCCGAATGGAACTTCCCCTTTATAGTGCTGTTGTACGTCACCGCGCTTTGCTAGAGCATTCTTTTTTCACGATCGTGTGTAGGCAAGGCCGTTTTAATGATCGTGTTGAAAAAAACTTTTTTTCTAGACCCTTGAAAACTTAGGGCCAAATTCTCAAAAACTCTGCGTAACTTAAATTTCAGCAGTTAAGTTACACTGACTTAAAATTTCTACCTAAGTGCCTGATCGTCAAAGCACTTAGGTAGAAATTACACGCTGTGTAACTTAAGTGCCGCCGTCGTAAGGCGGTCCTCCTCTCCTGGGGGCGTTTAAAATTTAAATGAGGCGCGCTCCCGCGCCGGCCGTACTGCGCATGCGTGTGACGTCATTTTCCCGACGTGCAGCGCGCGAACGTAATTAACGCCGGTCGGCTTTGAGAATTTCGACGGGACACTAAAGTTGCGTCGGGTGAAAAAAAAAAGACGCGCCGGGAAAACAAATAATTATAAAAAAAAATGACAGCGTCGCTCAGCATGCATTCCTGAGAGGGAGAACTCCATGCCAATTTTCAAAGAAAAAAACGGCATGGGTTCCCCCCCCAGGAGCATACCAGGCCCTTAGGTCTGGTATGGGTTGTAAGGAGACCCCCCCACGCCGAAAAATTGACGTAGGGGGTCCCCCTACAATCCATACCAGACCCGTATCCAAAGCACGCTACCCGGCCGGCCAGGAATGGGAGTGAGGACGAGCGAGCGCCCCCCCCCCTCCTGAGCCGTGCCAGGCCGCATGCCCTCAACATGGGGGGGTTGGGTGCTCTGGGGCAGGGGGGCGCACTGCGGGCCCCCCCACCCCAGAGCACCCTGTCCCCATGTCGATGAGGACAGGACCTCTTCCCGACAACCCTTGCCATTGGTTGTCGGGGTCTGCGGGCGGAGGCTTATCGGAATCTGGGAGTCCCCTCAAATAAGGGGGCCCCCAGATACCGGCCCCCCACCCTAAGTGAATGGATATGGGGTACATTGTACCCCTATCCATTCACCTGGAGGCAAAAAGTAAAATGTAGTAAACACACAACACAAGGCTTTTTAAAATATTTTATTATTCTGCTCCGGATGCCCCCCCTGTCTTCGTTATTAGCTCAATTACCAGGGGGGGCTTCTTCTTCCACTCTCCGGGGCTTCTTCTTCCACTCTCCGGGGGTCTTCTCCGCTCTCCGGGGGGCTTCTCCGCTCTCCGGGGGGGCTTCTCCGGACTCCGGGGGGCTTCTTCCATCTTCTCCCCTCTTCCGCTCTTGACTCGGCGAACCCCGGTTCTTCTGCAGCTCTCCGGTGCCTTCTTCTTCAGCGCTGGCTGCCTGCTATGCCCATTTATATAGGCATCACCGTCCCATCATGCTCCGGTAGGTACCTACCGGAGCATGATGGGACGGTGATGCCTATATAAATGTGATGCAAGGCGCGCTTCCATCATTACAGCGACAACAGGCGACGAGGCAACATCGGAAGAACAGAAGACCAGAAGACCCTGGCGTCACAGAAGACCGCGCCGGCTGCCTGTTTGAAATCGAGCTAACACACAAACATAGCAGGCAGCCAGCGCTGAAGAAGAAGGCACCGGAGAGCTGCAGAAGAACAGGGGGGGCATCCGGAGCAGAATAATAAAATATTTTAAAAAGCCTTGTGTTGTGTGTTTAATACATTTTACTTTTTGCCTCCAGGTGAATGGATAGGGGTACGATGTACCCCATATCCATTCACTTAGGGTGGGGGGCCGGTATCTGGGGGCCCCCTTATTTGAGGGGACTCCCAGATTCCGATAAGCCTCCGCCCGCAGACCCCGACAACCAATGGCAAGGGTTGTCGGGAAGAGGTCCTGTCCTCATCGACATGGGGACAGGGTGCTCTGGGGTGGGGGGGCCCGCAGTGCGCCCCCCTGCCCCAGAGCACCCAACCCCCCCATGTTGAGGGCATGCGGCCTGGCACGGCTCAGGAGGGGGGGGGGGCGCTCGCTCGTCCCCACTCCCATTCCTGGCCGGCCGGGTAGCGTGCTTTGGATACGGGTCTGGTATGGATTGTAGGGGGACCCCCTACGTCAATTTTTCGGCGTGGGGGGGTCTCCTTACAACCCATACCAGACCTAAGGGCCTGGTATGCTCCTGGGGGGGAACCCATGCCGGTTTTGAATTTAAAAATTGCCGTGGAGTTCTCCCTCAGGAATGCATACCAAATGCCGTCGCTGGAATGGGCCTTTACAAGGTTTGGCTAACTTTCCACATTGTAAAACCAGCCCTAATTTTGCGCCGGCAAATTCGGAACTTAGGCAGAAATCAAAGTGCTGAAATGCTTTGAAAATCTGCTTAAGTCCTCATTTGCATACGCAAAGCTGGATTTCAATGAGAAATGCCCCCAGTGGCGGATGCGGTACTGCATCCTAAAATCTGACCGTGTAAGTGTCTTACACATGTCAGATTTTCTGCCTAACTTTGGAAAAAGCCTTTTGAGAATCGTTTCCAAAGTTAGGCACAGGGATACGCAGGCTGAACAGCAGTTAAGTCTGCGTATCTCTTTTGAGAATTTGGCCCTTAGTTTTTTACAACCCGAAAAATGATCATGTGTACGCGGCATTAGAATGGGCCAGTCATTTAATTTTATTTATTTCTTATTTTATATATTTTCTTTTTATTATATAATTGTTATTTTCTTTCTGATAGAAATTTTATATAGACTTGAACTACTTTGGTTCTTTGTAATAATATGTTGATTGCATTTATCTGTATACTATTTGTATGCTATATTTCTCTTGTATCTTACCTTGTGGTGGTATTTGAATGTACCTTTTTCTTTCAATAAAAACATATTAAACAAAAAAAAAAGAATGGGCCAGTCAAAAGTCCAGACCTAAATCCAATTGAGAATCTGTGGCATGACTTAAAATTGCTGTTCACAGACACTCTCCATCCAATCTGACAGAGCTTGAGCTCTAAATGTACAAAGCTGGTAAAGACATCCCCAAAAAGATTTGCAACTGTAATTTTTGAAAACCATTTATTATTTTCCTTCCACTTTACAATCATGTGCGGTTTTGTGTTCGTCTATCACATAAAATCCCCAAAAAAATACATTTACGTTTTTGGTTGTAACATGACAAAATGTGGAAAATTTCAAGGGTATATGAATACTTTTTCAAGGCACTGTACAGCAGTGCGTCCATAGAGGGCGCAGGAGCGCCCCCCCTCTCTCTCCTGCACTGCCACTGAAAAACAATACATAAATTCATGCATTGCATAAATCTATGTATTGTCGCCGCTGCCGCCCACTATTCAGATGGCCGTCCCCTGGCGAGCGCCGGCCATCTGAATAACGGTGGCTGGTTGGCTGTGGAAGTGTCTATCAGAGCCAGCGGCTTCCAAATAGTTAACCAGGGGACGCACGGGGTGTGCGTTCCTTGGTTAAAACTGACACGCATCTCAGCCAATCAGGTTCACCGGATTTGGTTACCGGTAACCTGATTGGCTGAAGCGACATCGATGGCGGGACTACATCGAGGGATCGTGGAGGAGGATCCGAGGATGGCTGACCGAGAAAGGTAAGTGCCAGACGGGGGGGGGGGGGGGGCAATCTGGTGTCATTTTAGGGGCAAACTGGTGGCAATTGATGGGCACAGTGTCGACAATGGCATGGCACAGTGGCTGCGTTTGGCATGGCACAGTGGCGACACTTGATGGGCACAGTGGCGACAATGGCATGGCACAGTGGCGACAATTGATGGGCACAGTGGTAACAATTGATGGGCACCATGGCTGCGTTTAATGGCATGGCACAGTGGCGACAATTGATGGGCTGTAATTGATGGGTTTTTTTTTTCGTTTGTTTCCACCCCCCAAAAAACTTTGAGCACCAGCCGCTACTGCTGTACAGTGTATTTGTGGCGGTGGGGTGGGGAACGCCTCAAACGATTATGATTGGCAGCGTGCAGCGGCAGCTTCCTGGTTAGATAGCTCAAATTGGTTCTGGCTAGGATCCAAACACACCCGAGCTCAGCTCTACTCACTAGTTCCAAAGAGGTAAGTATTCAGAGTCCTCTATTGAAGTAATCATTCTTTAGATTTCTATTTTGGGGTGGGGGGACGATCTAATCCAATAGGCAGCAAAGAAAGTGTGATACTGCAATGTACACTAGTGTCATTTTATAGCGAAAGAATCCATCCAAACTTTGACAAAGCAGAAAACAGCCCACTGAAAATGTATTACATTGCAAACTTGATAAGGTCACCATTGTGAAAGCAGTGTAGGAAGTCAGAGAGAAAGGAAAACAGTGGTGGGTGAGGGACAAAAAAAAAAAAAACACCAAATACATTATATAAACATATTTAACGATAGCAGCACTAGAGTTAGGGTCACACCTATGTGTTTTTCAGTGCGTTTGCAAAAACGCACAACAGCCCATTTAAGATTAGTTCCTATTAGTCACATACACATCTTTGCAGTTTCCATTTTTTGGACAGGTGCAGGAACTTTTTTTCACCCAGCACGGTGCATTTTTGGCTTCATAGACTTCAATGAAATCACATCAAAAACATATGCAATTTCTGCATGACAACAGACACCTCCTTTAAGTAACATCAACACTTCCCCAAAAAATCTATATAAAACTTCCAAAAAGAAAAAACCCCTGCAAAACATGCTGGAAAACGAGCCCCAAAAAAAGCATCAACTGCACATTCTTTGTTGGTTGAACTGGATGGACTTGTGTCTTTTTTTTTTAACCAGATTAACTATGTAATATGCACAGCTGTGAACCTAGCCTAATGGCCCGTACACACGATCCAAATATCGTACGACAGATCGCATCACATTACATTTTTCGCTTAATAGTCGCAAGTAGAAATAGAATAGGGTAAAAAAAGTCACAAAAATTCTCGTACGACAGAAAAAAATAAAAATAAAAATCGGAAGTGGTGTAATGTATTTGTATTGTATTTTTGGACGACAACTGTACTGACTAAACGAAAATCGTACGATTTGTTATCGTACGAGGAAAATTTCCATGCTGGTCCGATGGAATAATAATCGGATGAACTGTCATGATCGGCTCTCGAAAGTAGTGTACACACGGTCTTAAAATCATACGATGCTTCCTCGGACGACCATTTACTTCCGATATTCGGATCGTGTGTACGGGCCTGGGCGTTCTGGATCACGGGAGCAGAATCGCTGCAATTTTGCCCACGATTCCAGAATTGTGGCAAAAACGCTGAATGCGTTTGCAATGCCATTTTTTTAAATGGCACCCCAAACGCGGTGCGATTTTGCCACGATTGTCAAACGACAAGTCCCAGTACAGTCACAGCAACACTGTACTTGTGTTATCGGGAGCGCTGGCGTATACACCAGCAGAGCGGCATACAACCATTCATGGTGATAAGGGGCTGTCTGGGTGGAGGAAATAGGGCTCCAGTTATGCCGAAAGAGCTCAGATGGCTCGCGTACAGGACCTTCATTCACCGAATGATCTCCCTCTGGTGCATACTTACAAATGATTTGCATGACTATAGTATAACAGATGTACTTACTTAACCACTTCCATACAGGGCACTTATACACCTTCCCACCCAGACCAATTTTTAGCTTTTAGCACTGTTGCAATTTGAATGACAATTGCGCGGTCATACAACACTGTACCCAAACTAAATTTTTATCATTTTGTACCCACACATAGAGCTTTCTTTTGGTGGTATTCGATCACCTCTGGGATATTTATTTTCTGCAAAAAAATGAAAATGACAGAAAATTTTGAAAAAAATTCTGTTATAAAACATTGTAAATAAGTACGTTTTCTCCTTCACTGATGGGCACTGATAAGGCGGCACTAATGGGCACCGATGAGGTGGCACTGATGTGGTGGCATTGATGGGCACTAATATGCGGCACTGATAGGCGGCATGGATGGGCACGGATAGGTGGCACAGATGAGCACAGATAGGCGGCACGGATAGGCGGCACGGATGGGCGGCACGGATGGGCACGGATAGGCGGCACGGATGGGCACGGATAGGCGGCACGGATGGGCGGCAAGGATGGGCACTGATAGGCGGCATGGATGGGCACTGATAGGCGGCATGGATGGGCACTGATAGGTGGCACGGATGGGCATAGATGGGCACTATCGTATGTGTTGTACTAATGGATGCCAATCAGTGCTAAACAATGCCTGCCAATCAGTGATGCCCATTGTGGGCACTGATTGGCATCCATTGTGGCACCGATTGGCATCCATTTTTTGTGTCCGTCTCATCCCCGGTGGTCTAGGGTGGCATACCTTTTTTTTTTGCATCCCTGGTGGTCTAGTGGGCATCCCTGGTGGTCCAGTGGGCATCCTCGGGGGGGGGGGGCTGTGCTGATAATCGATCAGCACAAACCCCCCCTGTCACAGGAGCAGCCGATCGGCTCTCCTCTACTCGCGTCTGACAGACGCGAGTGAAGAAAAGCCGATTACCGGCTTTTCCTGTTTACATCGTGATCAGCCATGATTGGACACGGCTGATCACGTGGTCAAGAGTCTCCGTGAGAGACTCTTTACCTTGATCGGTGTTGCAGGGTGTCAGACTGACACCCTGCAACAACGATCGCCGCAAAGCGCGCCCCCGGGGGCGCGCAGCAGCTCAAAATCCTGAGGACGTCATATGACGTCCCCTCAGGATTCTACAACCACTTTGCCGATGTCAATATGTCATTGGCGGGCGGCAAGTGGTTAAAATAACCCTTTTCTTAATATTACCCGCACCCCCCAACCTTTACCTCATTAAATGGAGACCACACCAGTTGTTGGGGAAAATATAGGCCGTAGCAGCCTTATTTATTAAACCATAATAAATTAACATTAACATAATAACAAACATCTGTTATAACCTGACACTACCTAAAGTTGGTCTCCGCAGGAAAGGCCTCTATCCATCCACATCCACATCCCATATATATATATATATATATATATAAACATATATATATATCACCATCTATTGCACTGCGGTCTCTCGTATTCCGCTGACAGGATCAAGCCGACCGGCTGGCTCAAAGACAACTCACAACCGCAGTGCTCCATAATCAGTCCCTCCAGCTAACCTCCGTTATCTGGAATCACCATAACCTGACCCCTATCACCGACAGGTCGTTGATTCGGCTTTTCTAAGTATCCTCCTTCACCCGCGGAGACCAACAAACGCTAACACGACAATCCATTGCTGACCCTATTAAAGAAATAAAGCAGAACACGCAACGCAACATCAAGTACAAACAAACACGGACAACATTAAGGGGAGCGTGGGCAGGAACTTTCCTCCGCGCTGTGTTTCCCGGGGGCAGGAACCCTTTCCATTTATGACCTCCCTTCCCCGCCCCCCAGTGCTGGCTAGCCAATCCCCGTGTCTCTATGTCTCCTGTTACGCTAGTCATGCCAGCCCTCCGCACAGTACATTACATTACATTCCCCTGCTCTGAGCTTTTCTTTCCTGAGCCAACATTGCATTCTTACACTAATACATTGTTTTCTTTCACTTACTGGCCAATGCAGAGTTTCCAATTGTTATTTTCTACATTCCTAAAATATCAAATGCCTGTACCAGGAAATAAAAGCATTTTTTTTATTGAATTGACTTTAACCCCTTTCCAATGAGAGTATGTAAGCTCTAATGAGCAGGGCCCTCTAATTCCTCCTGTATTGAATTGTATTGTAACTGTATTGCTTACCGTAAAGTTGTAAAGCACTGTGCAAACTGTTGGCGCTATATAAATCATGTATAATAATAATATCGATAATAATATACCCGGCCATAGAGAAGTTCTTGCAATGGGGCTGCAGATGTGCGCGAATGTGTTTGTGCTGCACTGCTGTTTGTGCTGCACTTCCAACACAGAGACCAAGCTGTCAGTGATATCGCTGTGACTATCAATCAGGAACCAGAAGGACCGTTTCCCAATCACTTGATCTCTGTGGTAGCTTCTAAATGGCTATCACAGTCACCAGTTACCCCTTGTTTTCTCTCCTTGAATGGAGAAAGATAAATTGTATTTTTTTCTCCTTGCTAGCCACTTCTGGACCAAGCCTATTTCTGACACTTGTTGCATACAAGTTAAAATAAGTATTTTCTGGTATAAATGTACTTAGAACCCCCAAACAATATATTATATATATTTAATATAGATTTTTTTTTTTTTTATCAGAGACCTTAGAGCAGTGGTTTTCAACCTGGGGGTCGGGCCCCCCTCTAGGGTCCAATAATAATGAATTCTGGGCTGTTCCTGAAGCCCACACCGCTCTTTCAGCCTTTTTATGGCTGCCCAGCAAGGCTGTCCCTGGAGCCTGTGGCCGCCCTACTGGGCTGTTCCTTGAGCCCATGGCCGCCCACTCAGCCTCTTCGCAGCCGCCCATTCAGTTAACGGCATGGCAGAGACTAGAGGTCAGCTGACTGGTGAGGAATGTGAAGTGGGAGGGGCTGGAGGAGACCCTATCTCCTGATTTCAGCATAAGTGTGACTGCTACGAGACACCACAAAGTTGGAGACACAGTGAGTAACACTACCTGTGAATATAGTTGCCAATAAAAGTCCACACTACAGTTGTCAGATCAGCAGATGACCTTAATCAAGAGCATTCAAAGAGAAAAGGGAAAAAAGGGTTAAACCCTGCGACTTTAACGGTGTCTAATCAAAAATGTAGAAATACAGTAACAGTATTAGAGATTTTCTAATTTTATTTATAAAAGTAGAAAAAAACAGGCATAAATAAAAAAAAACATCCATTTGAAATACATGACAATGAGTCATACGCATATAGGACTGCAGTAAAATCGATCTACAAGTTTCGCTCGGATGAGCTTCTCCAGGAGCTTTTTGATGTTAAAGCAAGTTATGCTGGAGATTATAAAAAAACATACAACAAATGGAACAGCCAGTTAGTTGATTTAAAAAAAATACAACATTCTAGCAAAGAATCAAAGTACTGGTATTATTGATTGTGTAACCAACAGAGAATATCATTAAGTTTTTTTTGATAATAATGAATAAAAATCACATAATTGTCAGAGTGTGAGCTAAGCAAAATCTCACCAAGGTGGCTGATCATGACCAGTATAGAGATGGTTAAGAGTAATCTGCAGGATCCCTTTAAAAAATTCAAAACCGAAACCGCCAGTCCTCTCCACCCATTTCTGTTGGCCACAAAAGATCTCGCTCGCTCCGAGACAATCTTGTTCAGTCATCACATTTCTCTAGTAATTCCCTCAGGGGAACCAAAAGGTACTAGGAGCTTGTCACAAATGTCAATTCTGTAGATACATCTATTCTGCAATAACTGTTGCTCTTCCGAATGGGTGCATCCACATACCACAATTTTCTGTAACTTGCCAATCTGTTGGTATAGTCTCTACATCATGCAATGTGAATGCAAAGCATTCTACATTGGTAAGACAAAGCAACCCTTTTACCACCGTATTAGAGACCATGTACGACTGATCTCCAAAGAAAAGATGGAGACTCCAATCAGTCGCCATATGGGTTTATACCATCAGTTCGATAGTCTCAAAATGCATTTCTCAGCTTTGGAGCATGTCCCTCCAGGGGATAGAGGAGGCAACTATGATAAAATACTCCTTCAAAAAGAAGCCAAATGGATACACAATGTATCCGCCTTAAAACATCCAGGCAAAACAATGCTTTCAGTTTTTTTTAATAGAGACGTGAATTACGTCCATCCCGATTCACGGACGACTTACGCAAAAAAAAATTCAAATTAAACGTGGGAACGACCGCCATACTTAACATGGCAAGTCTAACTATACGCGACGAAATTCCAGCTTTAACTATACGCCGGAAAAAGCCGACTTGAGACGACGTAAAGGAATGCGCCGGCCGCTCGTACGTTCGTGGATCGTCGGAAATAGCTAATTTGCATACCCGACGCGGAAAACGACGTGAACGCCACCCAGCGGACGCCGAAGTATTGCGTCTTAGATCCGAAGGCGTACGAAGACGTACACCTGTCGGATCTAACCCAGAAGCCGTCGTATCTTGTTTTGAGGATTAAAAACAACGTTGCGACGCAGAAAATTTGAAGATACGCCGGCGTACTCGCTCTGTGGATCTGCCCCCATGTATGTTTTTTCCTATGGATTTCTTTATTTGTATTTTGGATCAAAGTGCGAGAAGTGGTACTACCTCAGGGCTTCTCTAGGACCCACGTTCACTTAGTTGATCTGGGTTCCACTACCCAAACTACTAATAAGTGATTGACGAATTGAATAATAAAATTTCATTTAAAGCGGGAGTTCACCCGAAAAACAATTTTTAACATTAGATTGAGGCTAATTTTGTCAAGGGGAATCGGGTGTTTTTTTTTAAAATCGAAACAGTACTCACCGTTTTAGAGATAGATCTTCTCCACCGCTTCCGGGTATGGTCTTCGGGACATTGCGTCACGAGTAGCCGAAAGAAGCCGAACGTCAGTGCGGCTCTATACGGCGCCTGCGCACCGACGTTCGGCTACTTTCGGAAAATCGTGACGCGATGTATGCGACCGTCGGAAGCCTGTCAATCAAATAGGAACGCCCAGTCCCGCAGCCCATACCCGGAAGCGGCGGAGAAGATCTCTCTCTAAAACGGTAAGTACTGCTTTGATTTTAAAAAAAAAACACCCAATTCCCCTTGACAAAATGAGCCTCAATCTAATGTTAAAAATTAAGTTTTTGGGTGAACCTCCACTTTAATCAATGTTTTGATTAACAAAAAACATATGTATTCTTTGCAAGTGTTCCCGATTCGATACTGTTTCTCTGCCCATTCTAGGCCACACGGACGCCCCGGGCACCCTATGGACCCGATGTTTTGTCAATTGTCTGGTCCACAGTGAGCTCTAGGATATTCACATTGGTGCGCATTTACGTTTACCCTACCTTAAATTGACCATGGAAAAAAGAAATGTTCCTGGACTGCCGCACTCTGATAGGCGATTTATTGAAACAAAATGAACAAAGGATAAAATCCAAAGCTGTATAACATCCAAAAATTCATGCAACACTGCAATCAATGGTAGAAAGTGGACATAGGGGACAAAAAAGCTAACATGTTTCACATCATGGATAGATGCTTAGTCATAACTTAGCATCTATCCATGATGTGAAACATGTTAGCTTTTTTGTCCCCTATGTCCACTTTCTACCATTGATTGCAGTGTTGCATGAATTTTTGGATGTTATACAGCTTTGGATTTTACCCTTTGTTCATTTTGTTTCAATAAATCGCCTATCAGAGTGCGGCAGTCCAGGAACATTTCTTTTTTCCACGGATCAGCGCAGAGTCTGCACCTGTCAGTACTACAGGGCGGGAGCACAGCATAGGTCGCAGGGCTTGGAGCGGTACTCTTTTCCTTAAATTGACCATCTTGCCAGAATTTGTATTATTGCGGCATATTCATCAATCCGGCACCTTTTTCCCTCACTTAATCATTCTATCAGAGGGACTTTCCCTTAGTCAACATGGTGCCTTGCACCGCTGCATAACCTCTGTGGCTCCATGTTCATCACTGGGCATGTGCTGCATCCGCAGGTGTCGTAGTGTCGCTACATGCGCAACTCCATTTTATTGTTGTGTGGGTCATGCATGCACACCCTGTGTTTTCACGCTATGTCCGCATCCCGGCGGTGACATCAGACGCCGCCGGGATGGGGGGTATAAAAGTGCGTGGCGAAAAAGGGATTTTTATTAACAGCTTACCTGTAAAATCCTTTTCTTGTAGTACATCACGGGACACAGAGCAGCATAGCCATTACATATGGGTTATATAGTGTACCTTCAGGTGATGGACACTGGCACTCTCCGACAGGAAGTTCCCTCCCTATATAACCCCCACCCATAGTGGGAGTACCTCAGTTTTGTAGCAAGCAATATGCATCCCAAATTCCCCATAAGAGGGGTGGGAGCTCTGTGTCCCGTGATGTACTACAAGAAAAGGATTTTACAGGTAAGCTGTTAATAAAAATCCCTTTTTCTTTATCGTACATCACGGGACACAGAGCAGCATAGCCATTACATATGGGATGTCCCCAAGCAATGCTCCATGAGGGGAGGGAGACAACCAGAAAAAAACAAACAAGAGGTGCCACCGGACAAGAGGAGATTAAACTGCGGCCCGCAGTACCGCCTGCCCAAAGGCTGAATCAGCGTTCCTCCTAACGTCCATTTGATAAAATTTTGCAAATGTGTGGACAGATGACCAGGTTGCTGCCCTGCAGACCTGAGCCATAGGGACCTGGTGATACGCTGCCCAAGAGGCACTTATAGCTCTAGTGGAATGAGCCTTAACCGATAAGGGTGGACTCTTCCCCTTCAGGCCATAGGCCTGAATAATCGTCTGTCTAATCCACTTAGCAATAGTGGCCTTAGACGCTGCCTGGCCCTTCTTGGGCCCTTCCGGCAGAATGAATAAGACGTCCGTCTTACGAATCTGGGCTGTAGCTTCCAAGTAAATCTTTACAGCTCTAACTACATCCAAGGAATGTAGTAACCTCTCTTCCTTAGAAGAAGGCTTTGGAAAAAATGATGGAAGAATCACATCTTGATTAAGATGAAAATTTGATACCACCTTAGGCAGGAAGGACGGAAGCGGCCGCAAAACGACCCTGTCCTTATGCAATAATAAATAAGGTGCCTTACATGACAAGGCTGCCAACTCCGACACCCTTCTGGCGGATGCCATGGCCACCAGAAACACTAGTTTCCTAGTCAAAAGGACCAAAGGAATCACGGACAAGGGCTCAAAGGGCTGCCTTTGCAAGGCCGATAGAACCAAATTTAGATCCCAAGGATACAGGGGAGCTTTAATCGGGGGATTCACCCGAATAACACCTTGTAAAAAGGATTTCATTAAGGAATGGGCAGCCAACGATCTCTGGAAGAAGACCGACAAGGCAGACACCTGCCCCTTGATTGTGCCGACCGCCAAACCTTTTTCCACTCCCAACTGTAAAAACTCCAGGATTCTCCCAATAGTATATTTGCGGGGATCCCATTTCCTGGTTTCACACCAGGTAATATAGGCCTTCCACACCCTATAGTATATTAACCTGGAAACTGGTTTTCTTGCGTTTATAAGGGTAGAAACGACCTGCCCTGAAAGGCCTCTGTTTCTGAGAATCAGGGACTCAGCCGCCAGGCCGTTAAATTTAGGGCCTGTAAGGCAGGGTGGTAGAATGGCCCTTGTGAGAGGAGGTCCGGACGTAGAGGGAGGACCCAAGGCTCCTCTACGGTCATCCTTTTTATCAAGGAGTACCAAGGTCTTCGGGGCCACGCTGGGGCCACTAGAATCGCTGGCTTGCGTTCCCTTTGAATTCTGTGAAGAAGACGGGGTAGCATCCGTATTGGAGGGAAGGCATAGATTAGCGCAAACTGATGCCAAGGACACACCAAGGCATCTGTCCTGCAGGCCAATGGATCCCTCGTTCGAGAGACAAAGTTTGCTACTTTGGCATTGAATCTGGACGCCATAATGTCCACCTCCGGAGTACCCCACTTCCGGCAAATGACCTGGAACACTTCGGGATGGAGGGACCACTCCCCTGGGGACATCTGTTGGCGGCTGAGGAAGTCCGCTTGCCAATTGTCCACCCCGGGGATAAAGATAGCTGAGATGCAGGGGACATGGGCTTCTGCCCATGAAAAGATCCGATCTACCTCCCTTTGGGCTGCCTGACTCCTGGTGCCACCCTGGTGGTTTATATAAGCTACGGCAGTGGCATTGTCGGATTGTACCCTTACTGGGGAGCCCTGCAGAACCTCCGTCCAGCCCAAAAGAGCCAACCGAGCTGCTCGGATCTCTAAGACATTTATGGGTAGGGCTGATTCTGCCCTTGACCATTTCTCCTGAAGGGTTAAATCGTCTAGGACTGCACCCCAACCTGATAGGCTGGCGTCCGTGGTTACTATCCTCCATGAGGGGGGATTGAACGATCTTCCTTTCAGAAGATTTTTTGTGACTAGCCACCAACACAGGCTCTGCCTTACCGCATAGGGAAGGGAAATGGGAAGATCCAAGGCCTGGAGTCTTTTGTCCCAGGCCGCGAGAATTGCTCTCTGTAGTCTCCGAGAATGGATCTGGGCATAGGGCACTGCCTCGAAGGTGGCCACTAGCTTTCCCAACAGGCGCATGCAGAGGCGTATAGATGGCCTTGTGCTGCTTAGGACTATGTGGATTAACTCCCTTATCGAGTCCACTCTGGACTGGGGCAGGAAGATCCGTTGTTGTCTTGTATCTAAAATCAGACCTAGATACTCCAACCTTCTTGTGGGCTGTAAAGCCGATTTGTCCCGGTTTAGAACCCAACCCAGGGACTCTAGGCAGTTTACTGCTAGCAACACTGCCCGATTTAGACCGGCCGCTGAGTGGTCGACTACCAGAAGATCGTCTAGGTAGGCCATGATCAGAATGCCCTGTTCCCTTAGGATGGCTAATACGGGGGCCAGGATCTTCGTAAAAACCCGAGGGGCCGTGGCTAGTCCGAACGGAAGAGCCACGAACTGATAATGCCGATAGTTTAGGGCAAAACGCAGATACCTGTAATGGCCTGGGAAAATCGGAACGTGCAGGTATGCGTCCTTTATATCGATGGAGGCCAAGAACTCCTTTCCTTGGAGGGCGGCCACCACCGAACGAATGGACTCCATTCGAAAAGACCGGACTCTTAAAAAGCGGTTTAATAACTTTAGGTCCAGAATAGGCCTGACGTCGCCGTTTGGCTTCGGGACAACGAAGAGGTTTGAGTAAAACCCTTGTCCTTGCTCCCCTGCTGGTACTTCCATAATCACTCCTTGAGATAGGAGTCGCTCTAGGGCGGACAGAAGCGATGCCTGTCTCTGAGGGTCGCCTGGAAGTCTTGACATTTGAAAGTGAGGAGGGGGGAACTCCCGAAACTCCAGCTTGTACCCCTGAGTTACTGAGGACAGAACCCATTGGTCGGTAACTTGGGCCCCCCACAACTCCGAGAACAACCGGAGTCTTCCCCCCACTCGAGAGAGTGGGGGCGCCCCTTCACAAGGCTGCCTTAGGGGCAGCCTTAACCGGCTTACGGTTCCACGGTCTCTTGTTCCCTGCAGCTTGCCCCTGGGGCCTGTTTGCAGCTGCGCGTCCAGGAGGCCGTCGATACTGCCTAGAGAATGAGGGCCCTGGAACTGGAGAGGTTGGGCGCTTAAAAGAGGGACCTCGGAACCTTTTCTTAACCGGTAAAAGGGTGCTCTTACCACTAGAGATCTTTTGAATATATTTGTCAAGATCTTCTCCAAACAATCTCTCTCCTTGAAAGGAGAATCCTGTAAGGAGTTTTTTGCAGGGGGTTTCTGCAGACCAGTTCTTTAACCAAAGTAATCTTCTCATGTGGACCAAATACAGGGATAGGCGGGACGCCTGTTGGATTGAATCCTTGATAGCGTCTACCGCGAAACATAAGGCTCTAGGTAGATCGGCTAAGTCCTGAGCCTGTTGAGCCGGGAGGTCCTTTAGGGCCTGCTTGGCCTGGTCTTTTAAAGCCTGGCAGACGCCAATGGCAGCTACAGCTGGCTGGACCACTGCCCCCGCTGTGGAAAAGGATGCCTTTAGTAAGGTCTCAAGCCTTTTATCCACAGGATCTTTGAACATGTGAATATTGTCCACTGGACATGTTAAAGCTTTATTGACACATGATATGGCTGCGTCAACAGTGGGGACAGCCCATTTTTTTGAAAACTCCTCCTCTAAAGGGTACATAACTGCGAACCTTTTAGGAGGCAGAAAAATCCTGTCTGGCTTAACCCAGTCCTGAAATATCAGGTCCTTTAACAAAGGATGGACCGGGAACACCAGGTTGGCTTGGGGCGCTTTTAGGGAGCCCAATGAGGACACAGCGGAGGCCAGAGGCTGAGGCAAAGGCATTTTAAAAGCTGACCGCACCATATCCGTTAAGGACTGAACCCACAATTTTTCTGCGTGAGAAGCTGAAAAAGGTTCTTCTATAGTAGAATCTTCAGAACCCAAATGGTCCAGATGATCCTCAGCCTGGTCTCCTGTATCTTCCAATTCCTCAGTGGAAAGGACATCTTCCTCAGGAGATTCAAACCTGGGAGACGGGGACCTAGCCCGCTTCTTCCCGGATAAAGAGGCCGTAATAAGAGCGGCCATCCTCTTTTCAAATCCACCCAAGGTGGAGGCTAACATCTCTTCCGTGACATAGGAAGGAGTTGGTTGAATAGGGCCCGCCATAGCACCTAGCAACCCCGATGGCTCACCCAGGGCAGCAACCTCCGGATCCTCCGGGGAGGTAGGGGCAGGTGGATTCTGGGAAATATCCTCCGAGCCCGATGGGGAACCCTTCGGCTTTTTAACACCTTTAGCATTTTTAGCGTTCCCTGCACCCTTAGGAGCCATAATAACAAATCTGAGATACTCCGCTAATATACAACTAACTGTAATAGCTGGAGAAAAACACACATTTAAATAAATGAGGAAAAAAATTTAGGCTAGGGTAATGTTAGACAGAAACTAAACTTCCCAAAACCTAACAAGAGATAGCAATATTGAGCCCCAAGGGCTTAATCATATCCTAATATTGCTTCCCTTAATGCTGGGCTAAGAGAGTACCAAATACTAAGTACTCTGACTGCTACTTAGTACACCGGCTTTTTAGAGAAAATATGAGCTTAAACAGCTCTTTAGCAAGGTGTGTACAAAAAAACGGCCACTAGGTGTCACTGTGTCAGCATAACATAGGCAAACCTATCCTGCTCAGCTCAGCATCGCTGCTCCGTGTCCCTTCACAGCCTTCAGCAAACTGACAGGCTAAATAGAGTTTTTCCCTCTGATGTACAGAGGGGAGGGAACTCCCTGGGCGTCCCCCGCCCCTCCACGCAGCGTCGGCGCCTATAACAGTGCGCGCGCACGCGCGCGCGCGCTCCCGACGCCGCTTTCAGGAAGCAGGAAGCAGAATCCATGTGGGGAGAGGAGCCCGGGAGCTGCTGGAGATACACAGACATCAGGAAGTAAGTAATTTAAACCTGACATGCTCCCTTTTACATTTCATGGAGCAAAACACCTTGTAGCAGCAGCAGCAGTCTATTAGCCCAGCCAGAGGAACAGTATACCTGGGTGTTTGAGCCATCCAGTCATGCAGACTTTGTGGTTTCTCTTTTAGCCCATGCACAGAGGCATAAAAAAGGCTTTTCCCCAGAGTCCCCTGTGGGGAGCCCACTGACAAACCAAGTTCCGTAGGCCCCCCGCTTACCTTTCCACGCCGCAGGGTATTGCTCATGCAAGAGGCCCAATCTTCCCCCTTCACCGTGGGTATGGTCATAGACCTTCAGGGACCGGGGTCCAAGTCAGGAACACCACACACCTGGACCTATACAGCACTACTGGCAGCAGGTATTCATAGGTTAAAAAACCCAGTCCTGGAACCCAGAGTCCAGCCCTCCAAGGAGAGGCATTATAGGCAAAACCCCATCCACGAATTGGGGCCCGGGTACCGTCCACTTTGGCTATGAAGCACCTTGGACGGATCCGGTCGGCTGGCCCTGGTCCCAAGGACAAACTGCAGGCACAACCTTCAACGTGCACCAACACCTAAGACACTGGCGAAAAAACTGAGGTACTCCCACTATGGGTGGGGGTTATATAGGGAGGGAACTTCCTGTCGGAGAGTGCCAGTGTCCATCACCTGAAGGTACACTATATAACCCATATGTAATGGCTATGCTGCTCTGTGTCCCGTGATGTACGATAAAGAAAGTCTTCTGTTCCTAAACTGAAATCTGATTTATACAGTGTCAACATCATGGCCCCCCTCTTCCCTCCCCTTTTTTTCATTTGATTTTATTTAATCTAATCTTCTCTACAGCATGCCAGTTCATCTTTTCTGATGAGGTCACTGAACTAATTGAGACCTATTGCCTTTGGATCTCAATGTTCCCTGATTAATCCGCTTATGGTCTTTAAAGCGGGAGTTCACCCGAAATTTTTTTTTTAACATTAGATTGATGCTCATTTTGTCAAGGGGAATCGGGTAGTTTTTTTTAAAATCGAAGCAGTACTTACCGTTGTATGCTTCCGACAGTCGCATACATCGTGTCACGAGTAGCCGAAAGAAGCCGAACGTCGGTGCGGCTCTATACGGCGCCTGCGCACCGACGTTCGGCTACTTTCGGAAAATCGTGACGCGATGTATTCGACCGTCGGAAGCCTGTCAATCAAATAGGAACGCCCAGTCCTGCAGCCTATACCCGGAAGCGGCGGAGAAGATCGCTCTCTAAAACGGTAAGTACTTCTTCGATTTAAAAAAACCCACCCGATTCCCCTTGACAAAATGAGCATCAATCTAATGTTAAAAATTTAGTTTTCGGGTGAACCTCCACTTTAAAGGAAGGAAATCCATTTTCCAAACCAGCGGTAAATTACATTGACTCTACTTCTGTCCAAATTCTGCTGAGGTACCTTTTCAGTTAATTATGCCCATTTTATGTACCTTTTTGGTTTCCATCTAGTTCCCTATACATGGTTTTTCAATTTAATTCTATTTACAGTTGTGTTCAAAATTATTCAACCCCCCAATGCTGTAAAGGGTTTTAGAGAATTTAGTGTACATTTGTAATTGTATTCAGAATGAAATCCTACAAGGACTTCTTAAAGAACCATATGCAACTAAAATTACATCAATTGGTTTTGTAATACAGTAGTAAATGTTTATTTTGTGAATTCTTCATTTACACAATTATTCAAGCCCTTAAAGACTACTTCTCTGAAGAACAGAGGTTCATTGAAGTGTTTTCAATCAGGTCTTGAAAACACCTGTGGATGTCAGGGAGCTGCAATAAAGCCTAATAAGCACCAATCAAGCAGCTTTCAAATGACTTTGATACTCGGCTCCTTCTAGACATTTACTAGTGTGGTTACAAACAAGGTGAAGTCAAGGGAATGGTCCGGGAAGACAAGAGAAGAGGTGATTACTCTTTACAGGAAGGGCAATGGCTATAAGAAGATTGCAAAGATGTTAAACATACCAAGAGACACCATAGGAAGCATCATTCGCAAATTAAAGGCAAAGGGCACTGTTGAAACGCTACCTGGTCGTGGCAGAAAGAAGATGCTGACTTCGACTGCTGTGCGCTACCTGAAGCGCAGAGTGGAGAAAAGTCCCCGTGTGACTGCTGAGGAACTGAGAAAAGATTTGTAAGATGTGGGTACTGAAGTTTCTGCTCAGACAATACGGCGCACACTGCGTAATGAAGGCCTCCATGCCAGAACTCCCAGGCGCACCCCCTTGCTGTCTCCAAAGAATAAGAAGAGTCGACTGCAGTATGCAAAAATCATGTGGACAAACCACAGAAGTTTTGGGATTGTGTTCTGTGGACTGATGAAACAAAATTAGAACTATTTGGGCCCATGGATCAACGCTATGTTTGGAGGAGGAAGAACAAGGCCTATGATGAAAAGAACACCTTGCCTACTGTGAAGCATGGTGGGGTGTCAATCATGCTTTGGGGCTGTTTTGCTTCTGCAGGTACAGGGAAGCTTCAGCGTGTGCAAGGTACCATGAATTCTCTTCAGTACCAGGAGATAGTGGATAACAATGTGATGCAGTCCGTCACAAACCTGAGGCTTGGGAGACGTTGGACCTTTCAACAGGACAATGATCCCAAGCATACCTCCAAGTCCACTAGAGCATGGTTGCAGATTAAAGGCTGGAACATTTTGGAGTGGCCATCGCAGTCACCAGACTTAAATCCGATTGAGAACCTCTGGTGGGACTTAAAGAAAACAGTTTCAGTGCGCAAGCCTAAGAATGTAACTGAACTGGAGGCTTTTGCCCATGACGAATGGGCCAAGATACCCGTAGATCGCTGCAAGACACTTGTGTCAAGCTATGCTTCACGTTTAAAAGCTGTTATAACTGTAAAAGGATGTTGTACTAAGTACTAAGATTGAATGTCACTTGGGGGTTGAATAAAACTGATAATGATTGAGCACAGAAAAGACATTTGTGGGTTATTTCATTTAAATGTTATGTTATATTTGTCTGCCTACACGTGCCTCTTTGATTTAATTGTAAGCAGGATGACTGAATGATCAAAATCAATGTCAAACTGGCCAAAACAATCAATTTCAGTGGGGGTTGAATAATTTTTAATACAACTGTATATATTAGAGACTACATATGCTCTCTTCCCCCTGTGGCCAACAGAAATGGGTGGAGAGAACTGACGGTTTCGGTTTTGAATTTTTTAAAGGGATCCTGCAGATTTTGCTCAGCTCACACTCTGACAATTATGTGATTTTTATTCATTATTATCAAAAAATACTTAATGATATTCTCTGTTGGTTACACAATCAACAATACGAGTACTTTGATTCTTTGCTAGAATGTTGTATTTTTTCAAATCAACTAACTGGCTGTTCCATCCGTTGTATGTTTTCTTATAATCTCCAGCATAACCTGCTTCTGAAGAAGCTCATCCAAGCGAAGCTTGTAGGGCGATTTTACTGCAGTCCTATATGCGTATGGCTCATTGTCATGTATTTCAAATGGATGTTTTTTTTATTTATGCCTGTTTTTTCTACTTTTATAAATAAAATTAGAAAAATTTCTAATACTGTTACTGTATTTCTGCATTTTTGATTAGACAAAACCGTTAAAGTCCCAGGGTTTGTAACCCTTTCTCTTGAATGTACATTTAAGGATGTGGTGTCCTAGATTTGAGTGTCTATGCCATGGGTCTTCAAACTATGGCCCTCCAGTTGTTCAGGAACTCCAATTCCCATCATGCCTAGTAGGGTTGTCCCGATACCGATCTAGTATCGGTACCGATACCGAGCATTTGTGCGAGTACTTGTACTCGCACAAATGCTCCCGATGCCCGAGCCGATACCCGGAAGTCGGCGGACCGAGAGGGGGCGGAGCCAGTGGGGTAGCGTGGGAAGCGCCATCGCACCGGGTGCAACATTCAGGGGGGACGCCAGTCAGTGTGTGTCACTGCCGGATCCGTTCCCCTGTTTACTTTCTGTGTCCCTGGCTGGTGCCCTGTCAATGGTCATGTACGGCGGCAGGGCGGGGCTATTACAGCGTTGCTGGCCTATCCGTGATCACGGCGGGGCTGGCCAATCCGTGATCATGGCGGGGCGAGGATGACCTATCCACGATCACGGCGGGGCTGGTCCCGCCTCCGCCAAGCCTCCAGACCAACGTGCTGAGTGCTCTCTTCCCCTACATTTTTAACACAGCACTTGTTACCACGGAAATCGCACAGTGCATTTTATATATTTTAGCTTCATAACAGCTCAGCACTACCTCTTCCCCCCTCCTCCGGATACCCTCTCCACCTCCTCCAGGCTGATGGAAGACATAAGCTGCACTGCAGGTGAGACTAAGTCAGCCAGAGAGAGAGAGAGAGATTAGAGAGTTTAGACAAGTCAGTATTGGTCAGTATAGTCAGTATATAGTATAGTGTAGTGGACAGAGCAGTGGTCAGTTGTGCCATCCATCCGTCAGTGCCATCCATCCGTCAGTGTCCCCCGTCAGTGCCATCCATCCGTCAGTGCCATCCATCCGTCAGTGGTCCCTGTCGGTGCCATCCATCCGTCAGTGGTCCCTGTCGGTGCCAACCATCTGTCAGTGGTCCCTGTCAGTGCCATCCATCCGTCAGTGCCCATTATCCAAATTGTCACATGACATTAAAAAAAAGTATCGGTATTCGGTATCGGCGAGTACTTAAAAAAAAGTATCGGTACTTGTACTCAGTCCTAAAAAAGTGGTATCGGGACAACCCAAATGCCTAGTCATGTCTGTGAATGTCAGAGTTTTACAATGCCTCATGGGATGTGTAGTTCCGCAAAAGCTGGAGGGCCGTAGTTTGAGGATCCCTGGTCTATGCCCTAACTTTACAACTTGATCAAGAGCACCTAAGTTGGCTAAGCAGAACTTCCCCCAGCACTGTCACTGATCCCATCCCTCCCACCAATGAGTAAGAGAAGTAATAAAAATAGAGAATAGACAGAAGGGTGAGGAACAAAGAAAAAGGGGGAGAAAGAATAAGAGAAAGAACAATAAATATGGCTAGAGAGAGAGATGGGGGAGACAAGAAATTAGGATAGAGAGGGATAAAAGGGAAAGAAAGGAGAACATCCTACCATTATGCCTCGTACACGCGGACGGATTTTCAGAGAAAAAAAGTCAGACAGGCTTTTTTTCTAGGAAAGTCCGGCCGTATGTAGCCTCCATCTGACTTTTTTTTTTCTGAATTCCGACTGATCTTAGATAGAGAACCTGTTCTCTTTGGTGTAGAGTTGTTTTTCAGGGGTTGGGCTTGGCCCTTTAGTTTATTTGTGTGTCTATGGGAATGTTTGACCATCTTTCCAGAAGCGCATTTGGGAGATCAGGCACCGATGTTGGACAAGACGACCTGTCTCACAGTCTTCGCTCTAATTTCATCCCAAAGGTTTTTCATTGGTTGAGGTCAAGACTCTGTGCAGGCCAGTCATGTTCCTCCACCCCAAACTCGCTCAGCTCTGTCTTTATGGACCTTGCTTTGTGTACTGGTCCAAAAACATTTGGTGGAGGGTGGATTATGGTGTAGAGTTGTTTTTCAGGGGTTGGGCTTGGCCCTTTAGTTCCAGTGAAGGGAACTCTTAAAGGGGTTATAAAGGCAGAAGATTTTTTTATCTTAATGCATTCTATGCATTAAGATAAAAAGCCTTCTGTGTGCAGCAGCCTCCCCAGCACCCCCCAATTACTTACCTAAACTTCATCTCTCTCCAGCGATGTCAACGAGTGTCTAAACCATCCAGGACACTCCTCCTAATTATGAAATATGGAAAAACTAAAAGGAGTTGGGACTATAAGTGAGGCGCCGGTATCAGCCAAGTACCTCCATCCCCGATAATTTGCACAAAAAGGCAAGGGTGGGACTTTAAATGAAGCATGTATCTGCAGTGAGTACTACTACTCTCTCCGGTTTAGCTGGTCCCCCTGTAATGGACACATCCATGGATTTGTTTGCAACACTTACTTTTATAGCCCTACTTATTTAGGTATCTTTTTGATCTTTGTCACCACCTTATACTGCCACCCTTCTCTCCTCCTTCCTTACTATTGATCACTACTCTTCTTATTGTCTATGGTATATCACCTTAGCTTTGGGGTTCGTTTACTATTTACATTGTTACCACAATGTATCATACTTCACACTACTCTATATACTACACCAGGGATCCTCAAACTACAGCCCTCCAGTTGTTGTGGAACTACACATCCCATGAGGCATTGTAAAACTCTGACATTCACAGACATGACTAGGCATGATGGGAATTGTAGTTCTGCAAGAGCTGGAGGGCCGTAGTTTGAGGATCCCTGTACTACACTGTCCTCACTTTATTGGTCCCTACCAAATTTAGGTATCTTTTTGATCTTTGTTACCACTTTATCCTGCTACCCTTCTCTCCCCCTTCCCTACTACTGATCACTACTCTTCTTATTGTCTATGGTATATCACCTCAGCTTTGGGGCTTGTCTACTATTTACATTGTTACCACAATGTATCATACTTCACACTACTCTATATACCACACTATCTTCACTTTATTGGTCCCTACCATATTTTACCTTTTTCCCTATTAAATTTGTTTTATATATACACCTTTTGGACACGTTTTTTATCATTACACATTTCTGTTCCTCTATAGATGGTTGCACCTATGGAAGACTTACCCACAATCTTTATCCCAACTTTTTACCGGATTTCCAGCCTGCTTGTTGGGGCAAATCCACCTGAGCTCCCGTGGGCTGCTGTTCCTCCGGCTGGGCCTCCCCGGCCTCCTGCCCTCCACGCCTATACCCATAGTCATAGTCATACCTGTAAGTTACCTCAGGAACTGTTATTGCTCTATATTTTCTCCCTCCTTCCCTGGCATCCAGATTCAGTATACCAACCTATCTTAAATCTTACTGCTTTGTTATTTTTAGACTCCTACTTCATACCTGCTCCTGAAGAGTGGCAATAGCCACGAAACGCGTTGAGCCAATAAGATGTCTGCATCACCTATTACTTCATACACTGATTGGAATTTACCAATCACGATTATAACTACTACGGAGATATATTCTAAGGAAACTGATTTTGTTTAATAATTTCTACATAATGTACTAAATATGCCTATTGGGAGCCAATTAGATGCCCCTTTTGTATACTTACTGTAATATCATTACTACCAATCAGTCCCTATACCTAGTGGATTGTGCCAGCATATGAAAGTTCTACTTTTTTACCATGGAGACATGCTTCAATTGAATTGGCTTTCCCCCCTTTTTTCTACCGTTTTTATATATGAACCCAATATGTTATTGTAACAGTCACCACCGTTTACGATTTCCCTTCCATCAGTCACGACAGCTTATCTGACACTCCACAATCTAGCAGACATCAGACATCCAATTTCCCCAGAAATAACGAGACAAGCTCCGTTCTCTGAGTCAAAATGTATGAACACTTTTAATGGTTAGCCTTCAGGTTTATATACAGTTTACAAAGCATGTTTCAGTAATCACAGGAACAATCAAACTCTCCACCCACACATCACACACTGGGGGGCTTCAATACACCTTCAGATGGGCCAATTACTAAACATTCCAGACAGCCCGTCTCCGCATTAGAGGAGGTAATTACCACAGCTTGACAAGTCATATTCCACACACAAAACAGTATTTAGCATACATAATGAGAGATCCAGAAGCCAGGCTGTCTACCAAGCTCAAATCCACCTCACCCCAGTCCAGACTTAAAGCGGGAAGGAAAGTGAATACCCTGCGCTGCCGGTTGTGTGTAAATGGTAGCTGCTAACACGGCTCATTCAAAAAAGCAAAAGACAAAAGGATATATGTGTGGAAATATTGTGCATAAATCATATACGAGTCCCTCTAGTGCAGGGATAAGCAATTAGCGGACCTCCAGCTGTTGCAAAACTACAAGTCCCATCATGCCTCTGCCTCTGGGTTCATGCTTGTGGCTGTCAGAGAGTCTTGCTATGCCTCATGGGAATTGTAGTTCTGCAACATCTGGAGGTCCGCTAATTGCATATCCCTGCTCTAGTGGGAGGAACAAGGAAATGTGCCTGGATGGCACGTGAAGCAAGTGATCTGATACACCTGCTGACTGATAGCAAAACAAAAGTCAACTGTGATGACAAAATGTGTATAAAAGAAAGTTCATCAGCATCAAAAAGTCATTCAAGTGAGTGAGTGAATAGATGAAAATTCCGTGACTTCTTTAGCGTGACTATCCCACCACAGGAAAAAGTGCAGGCTTACCAGAACTAGTTGACCAATGATGACATATGCCAACAGAGGTCAATTAAGGCTTTGTATGACAGATGTTAAAAACGATCATTGGCAGGAATCATACGCCAGACTGGTTGAAGTGTCTTTCAGTAGGATAGGTCCCCAGGAGTGAGCTGGAAGTTGTACTTATAATGGGATCCCCAAACTGATTGGCTCAGTATATGTTAGAGATACATGTAGAAAAGAGAGAAGGGTGGCCACATAGCGTAACTCCGTATGGTAAATAAATACGTTTTTATTCACAGCTAGCAAACTTACATTTAGCTGGAAATTTAAAAGCTCTTGCATGCAAATAGGGCGACAGTGGAGTCCTCCCGACGCGTTTCGTGGTCAAAAGCACATCATCTGGGGTATCTCTCCACTGTAGCCCACTCCAATTTGTATACAATCCATATGTTTACAACCAATCAATGAAGATCTGACTCACCGCAAACAATCAGCAATCACAAACAGTATTGCAGCTCATCCAAGATGGCGCTGTGGCTTGCACTCCAAGCCTCCATGTGAGAAATTAACCTCATATGTGAAAACAGGAAATGGATGGAGCACTTGCCAAGGATAGCCAATAAAGTTTAAAGGAGTCTTTACAAATGAAACATAATTTAAAATAGCTGACTAGGTCCATGAAGCTAGTTACAAACATGCTTCTTAGTACAGAATGCATCTTTTTAAAAATCGCTGTCGAAAAATACAATCGCCGCGCGTGTATAATAGCCAAGCCTCGTTGTGGCAGAAAGCACAACTGAACAAGCTAGCCAAGCCTCATTATAGTATCAAAGATGGCGTTGCCGATGTGTTAACGCGCCTGCGCCTTAGCCAAACCTCACTATGAAATGGTAGAGGCTTCCTTATAGTGTAGTCACGGGTTACTGGATGATCACAGCGCATGCGTGCGCGGACCAGGCCTCGTTCCAAGCAGGGCCACTCACGATTGGTCAGAACGGCACCTAGAGGAGGCGCATGACCAATCGTAATTGGTCAAATCGGTTGCTAGGTAAACAAGCGACGAAAATGTGTTGCGGCTTTCTAAATGGACAAAATAACTATTCGTGTCGCTGCCAACGCACGGAATATGTGGACCAGTCAGAAAAAAATTCTAAAATATTGTATACATATTAAAAGGAAAAAAGGATTGTCACATCTGTTCAGAAAAATACAGTAAAATCTCAGTCAAATAAAAGGCAATCCGCAGAAATGAAAATGTGCGGAATGAAAGTAAGTTTATTACTTTAAAATGAACTCATGATCTGTGACACGCGCCTCCTTGTATGAATAAGTGAGCACATATAAAATAACAAATCTCATCAGCTAAGATACTGACTATATTAAATATGCAATATGTTGCAAATATAAAATTAGATTAAATATAATACCAAAACACTGCCTCCTGTTGGTTGTGAGTCAGATCACCACGTACATTGACAAATAGAACATGTACAATCGTGGAAAGAAGCAAAAATAAGTATTCAGAAACAAGGAAATTGCCGCGTGTGAGATCTTCACACGGTGCAAATTGAATATAAAATTAAATATAAAGTTCCCAAGGACCCAGAATGTGCAAAATGCAAAACAGCAATACACTCATGACATATTAATAAAGGAATTTATATCCCATTCGACGTTCATTCCGAACGGGGTATAAGTCTGAAGTTCGTATATCCAGAAAGTCTCTAAGCGAGAAACCCCCCGGAGTCATGGCTCCGCCCCTCCACGGGGGAGTATATTTATCGATAACGACACATTGTGTCCCCTTAGGGTTTCTTTGGTGATGTTGTTTATAGTGTCGGGGGACAGGATGTTTAGTATCTCCCCCTATTATAAGTGCAATATGTTCGCCCACTCTGATTGAGAAAGTGCGGATGGTGCGACCAACATATTGCATGCCACAGGGACATGTTAATAAATATACAATGTACTTAGTCGCGCACGTACAGAATGTCTTTATGGTGTACTGCTTGTTGGTAACAGTGGAGGAAAATTCCGAAATTTTTCTTGTGGTCAAAGCATTGTGTTGACATACTTTACATTTCCTGCAGGGGTAAAAGCCAACTAAGTTGTGAAAAAAGGAGCTTTTAACAGGAGGGTTAATTATGTTCAGAGCGATTTTACTCTGTAAAGAGGGTACACCTCTGAACACCACTCTAGCCTGTTCAGGCAACAAAGAACCCAAAACCTTGTCCCCTCTAAGAATATTCCAGTGTTTGTTGAAAATGTTCTTGATTTGTTTATGCTGAGAAGAATAAGTAGAGATTTTTAATTTTGGAGGAATAATGGACTTTATAGGCACCAATGGTCAACATAAGATATAAAAAAGTTTTTTATTGATACAAGCCCAGAAATCTGGGTAATTGAATCAACAATTACAGTACAGAAAAACAATATATAAAAAAAAACCATATATTTAGCTACATTAAAAACATTAGTAAGCATAGAGTATCTCTAAATGCTAATAACCTAGGGGGGTTGTACAAAAACCACAAATAATCCACAAGGGACAACAACAACAGTTGGTGAACAAATGTAGACTTCAATTGGTGTATTTTTGATAAATAGGCTCTACATGTTTCGCATGTTACTGCTTCTTCAGGAGCTTAAAAAGAAAACTTTCTGGAAGGAAAAACATAGACTATTATTGGTTTCAGATTTTAATTTATCATTGTATGTTTTGTGAATAGAAATAGATAGTGTTTCTTGTGCGTGAAAGCACCATAAAAAATGACTCAGGCTACCACAGACTGCCAAACCAACGGTGCAAAAAGGAATTCAGGTGAGGGAAGTGTAGGGACATGCCACATACCCATATAGATAGATCAAATGTGTTTAGAGGTGGCCCGTCTTCGCCAATGTAGAGAAATGGCGAGTGGTTACGGGTGTGCCTAAATAGTAAGGCAGGAAAAAGAAAAAAGTATATAAATATCTATATTGCCAGTGATAATAGAGTCAGGAGAAGATAATAGCGAAGCTCCACACGTCACCAGTAAGGAAGTAAAAGTAAACTACTTGGTGTATAGAAAGAGGCAAGATTATATCATAGAGAGTGTAGTAAACCTACCATCCGCAATGATGGGTAAGGAAAAATATATATATGAGAATTCCAAAGGTAATTCTGGATCACTGTGGTAACAAGTTTCAGGTAGCGAAATGGATAAAGGTGTATGTTTTCGGACAGATATGGACTGGAGTGTAAATCTGGTGAAGTAAAGGGTAAAAAGTACTGATAAGGAAATAGGGCTTTTGCAACGCATAAGTGCAGATAGCAACCCCAATCCAAAGATCCATATATACATACCCAGATGTACAGGGTACAGCAAATGTAGGGCTGGTTCAAAATTTAGGAAGGAGTGCAGGATCGTATGTATATACTGCACATTTGTAAATACGCTGGAAATATACCCATAAGGGTTAGGACAGAATCCCAAAATTGTAGGGACCAGACCAGACCGTTAGAACAAAGCTGTGATGGTATGAGATGGTATCTGTATAGAAAGAGATGGATAAACAGAAGAGACAATCTAAGTAAGGGCTGGTATAATACAGAAAGTAATGCCAGTCACCGCTGCCAGAAGAAAAAGTCCTGTAGAGAAGTACTCACCATGTCCGGATACACCTACTGTCTCGCACGCCACTGTGTATGGGAGCAAACGTGTAGCTTCCTGGGGATCCTGCTCCGTTATAAGCGTGCATGTCTCCGATCACGTGTGCGGATGGGACTTCCGCATCACGTGTTCCGGCCAGAGACCACGAGAACCAATCACCTGTCGGCAAAAACTCCATGGGCGTCAGATGACGCCTGCCAGAGCAGTCGCAATTACAGGGCCGTTCTTCGTGGAGGGGGAGGAGTGTAAGAAAACGCTCCGCCAATGGGAACAGGCGGGGCGTGTCGAACCAGCACTGCACGCATTCGATGGCAGAGCCATCAGCACGAGTGCAGGTCAGGCCGAAATTCTTCATCCATCCCCTGACAACCCGCAGCATAGAACACGCTGCGGTTATCTGGCCGTACACATCCCCCCCATAGAACCCCAAAGGGATGCACCAATCCTAGCAACTGTGGCAGCCTGAGTCATAGATAAACTTTTAGTACTAATTCCTAAAAGAGGGGAATAATAAACAAACAAAAATGCATTATACATAGTAGCACGCCACAATCCAATACATGGTAAAAGTGGCCATGAATTATTTCTGCCATATAAAGCAGGACATGTATTAGGTAATACAAGCATCTTCAATATTTTTAAATACAATTATGTCTAAACATTTCTAAATGCCTGTAAGGAGGTGGAGGGACATGAAAAACGACAGAGCAAAAATAGCAGAAAAGCAAGAGGGAAGGGAACAAAGTAAAAAAATATCTAACGGAATATATTGTATATCAACAAATATAGGGTGCACTGCGGAGGGGGGGGGAGCAGAGTCATAGTGTAATATCTATTAAGGAGACCTGGAAAGAATCAATGTCTACCATAAAGATGCCACCATAATAGACTATAAAAATGACTTGTATGTTTGGAGTTCATTGATTCCTGGGGGTTGGGTGGCATTTAATCTTTCAATCCACTTTGTTTCACTTTGTAGGATCTTCTTATCCCAGTCGCCTCCTCTTGGATCCCGTGTAATCACAGCTAGGACCAAGAAAGAGGCGGGGGATGTGTCAAAGCAGTGGTAAAGGTCCAAATGCCGGCTGACAGGTGTTAGAATTTTTCCGCTAGCGGAATAATATACATGGTCTCTTATTCGTTGACGTAGTGGTCGGATAGTTTTCCCGACATAATACACGCCGCATAAACACGACATAAGGTACACTACACCCATGGTGTTACAGTCGGCCTTGAACTTAGGTAAAAATCTTTCACCATTAGGTAGAGTGAATTCTCTGCCTGTCATCACATATTTACAAAATGCACAGTGTCCGCACCTCGACATGCCCCTGCCTGTTGATGATTCTTGTTTGTTGGGGGCATAATGGCTGCATGTAAGCTGATCTCTAAGCGATGCAGATCGTCTAAATACCATTTCTGGGCGTTCACCCACGTATTTGCTGAGGATAGAATCCTCACGTAGGATGTGCCAGTGTTTGGCAAGTGCCTCTCTTAGTTGGGCCTGTTGGTCGGAGTATTTAGTAATGAACTTAACAGAAATGAAAGGGTCCTGTATAGTTCGAGCTTTATGCAAAAGGGTGTTTCTAGGTTGTTGGATTGTTTAATTGAAGGCCTTACGTAAAAGCGTTTTTGAGTATCCCCGTGCCAAGAGGCGGTCCCTAAGTTGGTTGGCATGATATTTGAAATCTGCGTCATGTGTGCAGTTCCGTCTCAACCTGAGATATTGTGCGTAGGGTATACTTCTTTTGAGTGGGGTTGCGTGTGCACTGGCTGAATGTAAAATGGTGTTGCCCGCAGTTTCCTTACGGTATAAAGTGGATGCAAGACAATTATCATTGTCAATGAAGACTTCCACATCCAAAAAAGATATTTTGCGGGGATGACTGTTCACCGTAAACTTCAAGTTGTAATTATTGGAGTTCAGACCATCGATGAAGTCTGTCAGGGATGCAAGGTCGCCCGTCCAAACCAGAAAGACATCGTCGATGTATCTAAGCCATACTGCCGTCTGATTGGTAAAGATAGAGAGCTGTTCATCTGAAAAAATGTCTCGTTCCCACCCCCCCAGGTACAGGTTGGCGTAGGCCGGTGCGCAACAAGTGCCCATGGCCACGCCCTGTACCTGGAGGTAGTGGGAACCATTAAAAGTAAACCAATTGTGGGTCAAAATAAATAAAAGTAATTTCAAGATGAACTCATTAAATGGCCAGGAGTGATGGTCTTGTTCCATGAGGAACGTGCGTGCCATCCTGACGCCCTGCTCGTGAGGGATGCTGGAGTAAAGAGCCTCCACATCCAAAGTCACGAGAAGGGCGTCGGGAGGGACAGGCACGCCCTCAATTTGTTTAAGGAAATCCAATGTGTCTTTGACAAAAGACGGTAGGCGAGTGACATGTGGTGTTAGGAAGAAGTCAATGAACCTGCTAGCATTTTCAGTGATTGATCCAATGCCCGAAACAATGGGTCTACCTGGAGGCACCTTAAGGTTCTTATGTACCTTAGGTAGGGCATAAAAAGTGGGAGCCCGTGGAAATTTGATGTTAAGATAGTCATATGTATCCTGGTCTATCAAGCCCTTCATGAACGCTTCACCTATCAATGTCTTATAGTCGTTGGCATATTGTGCCACTGACATCTCTGCAATTTTTTGGTACCATGACCGATTAGATAAGATGTTCATACACATTTTCACATATTGTATGTTGGTCATTAGTACAATGTTGCCTCCCTTATCCGAGGGCTTAATGGTAAGGTCTGGGTGATTTTTTAATTTCCTAATTGAGAGGGTTTGTTGTTTCTTCAAATTAGACTGTATAGGGTTGACATCAAGTGATTTGATTTCACTCACAGTGGCTACTAGAAATGACCAAACATATGAGTTGGTAGTTAGATCTGGAAATTTGGTGGATTTAGGTTTGAACTTGTGACTAGGTAACACCAGCTTAGGGGGTGTAGGAGCCTCCAAAACACTAGGGTCGGAGGTTATGGATGCAGCTTCACTCTCTTCTAATAATAAAACCAGATCCCTAAAAGCTCGAAACTCGGCCATAGTAAAATCTTTCATCTTTTCCGCTAGATCTTTATCTTTCTTGGATAGCAAACGATCCTGATCGAATAGATATTTATAGGTTAGTTTCCTAGCGAAAAGATATAGATCTTTTATTGTATCATATTTATCGAGCTGTGACGTAGGGCAGAAGCTAAGACCAAAGTGTAGGACTTCCAATTCTGTCTCAGAAAATTCATAGGGAGTCAAATTGATGATGTTACATCCTACGTTAGGGGGGTTAGAAGCGGAGTCAAGGGAAAATTCAGTTGTGAGGGTCCAGGGAGAGCTAGATGGGAATCTAGAGTGCTTTGTTTGGTGCTTGTGTTGCCAGCATTCAGTAAGCTAGGTGACAAAAGTGATCCATTTGAGTTTGCCCGTCCCGGTTGGTGACCTGTGTTAGGTTGAGTGGATCGTGGGGCTTGTGGCATCAATTCTCCAGATCCACTAGGCTGGAGCATCTGAAGTGCCTGAGACGCCTTAGGGCCCAAATAGCTCAACTGTTGTCCGGGAATGACATTGATTCCCATCATGTTCGTGTGTGGTGTTCCTTGTTGTAAGTGCCCAGTACGTACTGTGTGACTCATGTCATTCTCTGGACGTTTTTTTGGGTGTGGGGTGGCATGAGTGCCATTGTAGCCCCTCTTACGGGTACCACCATGAGTGAAGGGACGTGTTCCCTGTGATGGAAGAGTGGTAGAAAGGTGAGAAAGTGAAGAGGGTATTGAAGAGTCAGACTCAGAGTCCTCCTCTCTGGAACTGTAAGTCTGGTTAGAGTTGGATTTGCGGCCTGGTCTGCCCTTCCTGGGATTCGGAGCCGATGAATTCCAGTGATAGGCGAACCCCTCCGCAAAAGCCAACTTGTCCTTGTAAATTTTTATCTGTTTCTTGGAAATAATGTCTCTATTGAGTTTGTTTAGGTACTCCTTAAGTTCTTGCCATTTTTTATCAAATAGTTTGTGATTTTTAACATAGTCATATTGTGTTTGCAAAATGACTAGGTCCTGATCGAGCACCTGAAGGTCAGACTTGTACTGGGTAACCAACAATTTGATCAACTCGATACTACATCTGGTAAGTTCAGATTCCCAATTCCGTCTGAACTCTGGTGTTGAGTCTCCAAAGGATGGAAAAAGTTGAACTCTAAGTCCTACCGGGCACACCCTGTCCTGTATATACTGTTGGAAGAATTACCGCAATACCTTAGGACACCCATAGTCCATCCTATGGTTGGTGTTCCTTCATTTCTTTCATTCGAGAAGAATAAGTAGTCAGCATAGCAAATTTGAAACCATCATCTGCAGGACGTTTAGGTTTGACAGGTATTAGTGACTTCCTATTTAATGAAAGGACTCGCTGTAATTCAAAATCAACATCGCTGGTGGAGTAACCCTTTTCCACGAACCTAGATTTTAAAATCTCAGCCTGTGTAAGATAGGTGTTATCATCCGTCCAGTTCCGCCGAAGTCTAAGGAATTGACTGAATTGATGTATGAAGGAGTCTGTTTCACCAAGGGCTGATCTTAAGATTCTCAACAAGAAGGAAAAATTATATCTAGTTCCCAAGGTACCCAGAATTCCGACAATATACTATTTGCCTAAAATACACAAACACCCTACACAACCACCAGGCCGGCCTATCGTGAGTGGCATCGACTCCGTCACCTCACGTATAGGCCGATATATAGATTTCTATCTTCAGCCCTTGGTGAAACAGACTCCTTCATACATCAAGGACACAGGTGATACCATCCGCCTTTTAGAGGGTTTGGAAGTACGGGAAGGTTGCATCATGGTTACTGCAGATGTGGCCTCCCTGTACACCTGTATTCCTCATCATCTAGGCATAGAAGCGGTAGAGCACTTTTTAAGGGGTGAGGATTCCCTCGCTTCTTTTCAAAGTGACTACTTAATCGAACTTTTAGATTTCGCTACTAAACATAGCTATTTCTGGTTCGACCAACGCTATTTTTTGCAATTAAGGGGTGTAGCCATGGGTGCTAAATTTGCACCGAGCCTCGCAAATCTTTTCATGGCCAAGTGGGAGGAGGATGTCGTCTATGCCCAGACAGTCCCATCCCTGAGCCTATGGGCCAGGTACATAGACGACATCCTCCTCCTATGGAACGGTACACTTATAATAGGGGGAGACACTATAAACAACATCACCAAAGAAACCCTAAGGGGACACAATTTGTCGTTATCAATAAATATACTCCCCCGTGGAGGGGCGGAGCCATGACTCGGGGGGGTTTCTCGCTTAGAGACTTTCTGGATATACGAACTTCAGACTTATACCCTGTTCGGAATGAACGTCGAATGGGATATAAATTCCTTTATTAATATGTCATGAGTGTATTGCTGTTTTGCATTTTGCACATTCTGGGTCCTTGGGAACTTTATATCTAATTTTATATTCAATTTGCACCGTGTGAAGATCTCACACGCGGCAATTTCCTTGTTTCTGAATACTTATTTTTGCTTCTTTCCACGATTGTACATGTTCTATTTGTCAATGTACGTGGTGATCTGACTCACAACCAACAGGAGGCAGTGTTTTGGTATTATATTTTATATTTGCAACATATTGCATATTGAATATAGTCAATATCTTAGCTGATGACATTTGTTATTTTATATGTGCTCACTTATTCATACAAGGAGGCGCATGTCACAGATCATGAGTTCATTTTAAAGTAATAAACTTACTTTCATTCCGCACATTTTCATTTCTGCGGATTGCCTTTTATTTGACTGAGATTTTACTGTATTTTTCTGAACAGATGTGACAATCCTTTTTTCCTTTTAATATGTATACAATATTTTAGAATTTTTTTCTGACTGGTCCACATATTCCGTGCGTTGGCAGCGACACGAATAGTTATTTTGTCCATTTAGAAAGCCGCAACACATTTTCGTCGCTTGTTTACCTAGCAACCGATTTGACCAATTACGATTGGTCATGCGCCTCCTCTGGGTGCCGTTCTGACCAACCGTGAGTGGCCCTGCTTGGAACGAGGCCTGGTCCGCGCGCGCATGCGCTGTGATCATCCAGTAACCCGTGACTACACTATAATGAAGCCTCTACCATTTCATAGTGAGGTTTGGCTAACGCGCAGGCGCGTTAACACATCGGCAACGCCATCTTTGATACTATAACGAGGCTTGGCCAGCTGTGCTTTCTGCCACAACGAGGCTTGGCTATTATACACGCGCGGCGATTGTATTTTTCGACAGCGATGTTTACAAAGATGCATTCTGTACTAAGAAGCATCTTTGTAACTAGCTTCATGGACCTAGTCAGCTATTTTAAATTATGTTTCATTTGTAAAGACTCCTTTAAACTTTATTGGCTATCCTTGGCAAGTGCTCCATCCATTTCCTGTTTTCACATATGAGGTTAATTTCTCACATGGAGGCTTGGAGTGCAAACCACAGTGTCATCTTGGATGAGCTGCAATACTGTTTGTGATTGCTGATTGTTTGCGGTGAGTTAGATCTTCATTGATTGGTTGTAAACATATGGATTGTATACAAATTGGAGTGGGCTACAGTGGAGAGATACCCCAGATGATGTGCTTTTGACCACGAAACGCGTTGGGAGGACTCCACTGTCACCCTATTTGCATGCAAGGGCTTTTAAATTTCCAGCTAAATATAAGTTTGCTAGCTGTGAATAAAAACATATTTGTTTACCATACGGAGTTACGCTATGTGGCCACCCTTCTCTCTTTTCTACATGTATCTCTAACATATACTGAGCCAATCAGTTTGGGGATCCCATTATAAGTACAACTTCCAGCTCACTCCTGGGGACCTATCCTACTGAAAGACACTTCAACCAGTCTGGCGTATGATTCCTCAACTAGTTCTGGTAAGCCTGCACTTTTTCCGGTGGTGGGATAGTCACGCTAAAGAGGTCACGGAATTTTCATCTATTCACTCACTCACTTGAATGACTTTTTGATGCTGATGAACTTTCTTTTAGCCTAGGTTCACACTGCTGCGAATTCAAAATCGCGGTAAAATGCGCGATTTTACTGCGATTTCGCGGCCGCGATTTTGGCCGCAATTTAATGTAAATCGCGGCCCGAAATCGCAAAAAGTAGTACAGGAACTACTTTTTGAAATCGCAGATGCGGCGTCGCACTGATTAGGACAGTGCCATTGCCGACAATTGCCGGCAAATGCCGCCGATTTGAGATGCGATTTGACATGTCAAATCGCATCTCAAATCGTTCCAAATCGTACCCAGTGTGAACCAGGGCTCATACACATTTTGTCATCACAGTTGACTTTTGTTTTGCTATCAGTCAGCAGGTGTATCAGATCACTTGCTTCACGTGCCATCCAGGCACATTTCCTTGTTCCTCCCACTAGAGGGACTCATATATGAATTATGCACAATATTTATTATTGTTATATGTGTTTTAAATTTTTATTTCACAAAGTATGGTATTTTGATTTTCACTTAGTCAAGTTTTAGCACTACACACATATATCCTTCAGACTTAAAGCGGGAGTTCACCCCCAAATCAACTTTCTGACATTAGTTGCAGCATACTGCTAACATCTGCAGTATGCTGGGGTGTTTTTTTTTTTTCCCTTATCGTTTTATGAGCCCTTGTTACCCGGCTCCGAGCGGGGATCGCTTCCGGGTATAGGCGTTCCTAAGCGAAGAGGAGTTGATTGACGGTCGGCTAAAGCGCGTCACGGCTTCCGAAAATACCCAAGAGTGACACTCGGGTGTTCACGGCGCCTGCGCAGTCAGCTCTACACGGCAGGCGCAGGCCCCGTTTAGCGCCGTAAACACCAGAGTGTAATTTTGGGTATTTTCGGAAGCCGTGACGCGCTTTAGCAGCCCGTCAATCAACTCCTCTTCGCTTAGGAACGCCTATACCCGGAAGCGATCCCCGCTCGGAGCCGGGTAACAAGGGCTCATAAAACGATAAGGGAAAAAAAAAAAATGCCTACTCCCCGCAGGATTCCCCGCTCGGAGCCGGATAACAAGGGCTCATAAAACGATAAGTAGCGGAAAAAACCCCCAGCATACTGCAGATGTTAGCATGTCAGAAAGTTGATTTGGGGGTGAACTCCCGCTTTAATTACCATATCAACAGCCTGTGTTACACAGAGGAATGAGTCATTATTGACCGGTTGTGGGTCAGCATGAAATCACTTGAATATCTCAAGATATCCTGCAATATGAATTATCAGTTATGTCCCAGCTCATGTAATTTCTAATTAATATTTCTTAGTCACCCTATGCTCAAAAGGGACACAGGGTGACCTTAGACCCAAGAGTTATTAGTGATGCTGGCACAGGAGTACCCCTCATCCTGCAAAAGTCTCGGTTTGTCACGGGTCATTCCGTTACAGTTATTATACTTTATTACCATGTATTGTTTTAGAATTATGTACTATTCAATTTTTGACTACTACACTACGTATACTATGTTATCATTGTCTCTGTTATATTTTCTATACGATTAAAACATTGGATTGCCAATTGTTGTTATGCAATGCTCTCATGTTAATGTTTTTGGGTCTATTGGACTAGATACCTGCCATATTCATTTGTTTTGTGTTTTCTCTTGGGATACATGCTTCATTTAAAGTCCCACTCTTGCCTTTTTGTGCAAACTCCTCCTAATTAGCTGAGACACAGCAGCGGCATCATTGGCTCCCACGGCTGTCAAAGTCAGTCAGCCAATTAGGTGAGGGGCTCCATGTCTGAATGGATACACGGAGCTCTGACTTGGCTTGGGTGCCCCCATAGAGAGCTGCTGGCTGAGGGGGCACTCGATAGGAGGGAGGGGCCAGGAGCAGAAAAGAGGGACTCGAGAAGAGGAAGATCGGGCTGCTCTGTGCAAATCAAACTACACAGAGGAGGCAAGTATAACATGTTTGTTATTTTTTTATTTATTTAAAAAAACTAGACTCACAAAACACTAGACTTTACAATCACTTCAAAGCAGATTTCCACACGTTTTTTACTTTCTTAAAGTCAGCAGCTACAAAAAGCATAGCTGCTGACTATTAATAAACAGACATTTACCTGCTCCACTGTCCAGCGATGTGGCCGCACAGAGCCCTGCTCCTCTCCCCCTCCTCGGTGCCGTCATATCTACTGTGGGCACCCGTCCATGACAGCTTACGGCCAGACCCGCACTGCGCATTTGTGAGTCGTGCTGCACTCTGCCATTGGCCAGCCAGTGTTGTATCCCAGAAAATTGCTGGCAGGGAGGGGCCACCTAGGGCCGAGAGGAGGAGTTGCCTAGACGGCCGAGGATAGGAAGGAGGAAGTGGGACAGGGAGTCCCACTAAAAAGAGGACACCCCCCCCCAAAAAAAAATTACATGCCAAATGTGGCATGTCAGGGGGCGAGGAGTGCTTAAAGCGGAAGTTCCACTTTCAGGTGTAACTCCACTTTAATGCATCAGCATACCAAGACATTTTGGACAATTTTATGCTCCCAACTTTGTAGGAACACTTTGGGGATAGCCCCTTCCTGACAGGGCCAGGTTAAGAACATCATGGGCCTGGTGCTGAGGATTTTGGTGGGCCTTTTATAAATAATAAATATACAAACAATTTTTTGTTATACAGGGGGGGTTTAAAAAATATATATATTTTATTGTTCACTTTACTTTACTTTATTTTAGTTTGACACGTTTTTCCGCAAAAAATAATGAATAAAAACGGGTATTGCAGAGTATTGCGGGGTGTTGCAGAGTATTGCGGGGTGTTGCAGAGTATTGCGGGGCGTTGCAGAGTATTGCGGGGCGTTGCAGAGTATTGCGGGGCGTTGCAGAGTATTGCGGGGCGTTGCAGAGTATTGCGGGGCGTTGCAGAGTATTGCGGGGCGTTGCAGAGTATTGCGGGGCGTTGCAGAGTATTGCACAGTATGGGGCAGGGATGGCTGAGCAGGGATGGATGGATGGCTGGATATGTGACTGCATTTGTCACAGATCCAACCCACAGCACTGCTGCTGCCTCCACTCTCTCCCCTCTCCTCTCACACTGTACCGTTTGGTACAGAGAGGGGAGGGAGGAACAGGCGTCATCACATGACGCCGGTTTGTTTACAAGTGATCGCTCCATCATTGGACGGAGCGATTATGTAGTAAACTGCCGCTATCAGCGGCAAATTACAGTGATCCGTGATGCGCCGGATCCTCTGGACCGGGCAGTCGCGGACACTCCCACCAGGGGGCGCGCGGGAGCGCGATTCTGGGAGGAAGTCCTCCCAGAGTTAAGGAACCCCCTTGTATACGTATTTTGTCTATGAGGCGGTGATTAACTGGTTAAAGAGAGAGGGAGGATGATAAGGAGAGAGAGAGAGTGTGGATAAGAGAGGGGTGAGGAGTAAGGGAGGGAGGATGAGAGAGAGAGGGGATGCGCATGAGCATGTATGGAAATGACATCAACGCAGCCCAGTCAAGGCAAGTGACTGAAGACACAGAGCCCAGAAGGAAGACCGGGTGAAGATGGAAGCGCCCGGGACCCGCGGGACAGATCACAGATCGAAGCACTGGAGGGCTCAGTTTGACAATTTAAGTGTACCCTAATGTGCTAATATGCTGTGCATATTTGTACACTATGGCATAACCTACCTCAGGGCCTCTAAAAAGTAGTATCGTTAGAAAAGTTTACTACCGCTTTATTATCACAGGATCCCAGGAGCCTCTCATGGGGCCCCCTACTGACCCTGTGGCCCTTGGGCAGTGCCTAAGTGCATAGTTGCCAACATTTCAAAAATATTTTTAAGGGACACTTTTTTTTTTTTTTTACAAGTGCTATATTTAGAGTAGCCAAGATCCCCTATGTTCCTCTATACATCACAGTAGAAATCACAAAATTAAATAAGTACTAATAATGGGCAGAACAAATATGAGGACTGAGAAGATTTCTTTTAGTTGAACTAACAAAAGTGTGCCCATTCTAAAGCAGGAGAGGAGTGTGGAGGGTATGACAGTGGGCAGTATGCACAGCAGAGGAGTGTGAAGGGTATGACAGAGGGTGTTTTGTACCAGAGAGGAGTGTAGATGGTATGAAAGTGGGCAGTATGTACAGGAGAGGAGTGTGGATGGTATGATGGGAGGCAGTATGTACAGGAGAGGAATGTGGATAGAAAGATAGTTGGCAGTATGTAGAGTGTGAAGGGTAAGGTTGGGTTACAGGATGTATAGGAAAGGAGTGTGCAGGGTATGACAGTGAGCAGTATGTACAGCAGAGGAGAGTGGAGGGTATCACAGTGGAGATGAGTGTGGATGGTATGATAGTGGGCAGTATGTACATGAGAGGAGTGTAGAGGGTATGATGGGGGCAGTATCTACAGGAGAGGAGTGTGGAGAGTATGATAGTGGGTAGTATGCACAGGAGAGGAGTGTGGAGGGTATGGTAGTGGGCTGTATACACAGGAGAGGTGTGTGGAGGGTATGACAGTGGGCACTATGTATAGGAGAGGAGTGTGGAGGGTATGACAGTGAGCATTATGTACAGGAGAGGAATGTGGAGAGTGTGATAGCGGGCACTATGTACAGGAGAGAAGTGTATGACAGCAGACACTATGTACAGGAGAGGAGTGTGTAGAGTATGTACAGGTGAGGAGGATGAAGGAATCTGGGAAGGAAAACTTTAAAGGTTTGTAGAAGGATGTTTAGGAAATGCATAGTGGTTAAGCGGTACATACATTGAAATCTATATCTATATTGAAATTACGCCAATTAAGCAGAGACCAGCCATAGTCGATCTATGTATGGGCTAGCTGGTTTTACACAAGTCAATCTATTATCTGACTTCAGCACAACCAGCCTGTCAGGTTTTACCCAAAACAATCAGTGCTGCCAGCTATAGTTAGCAACACTGATCATTGTTTTCACAGGCAGAACACAATAACACTGCAGGAGTGATTCCCCCATCCACAGGTCAGCAGGTGAGAGGGTGTGTGGGGGACAGGCTGGGGAGAGATACTAGTCAGTCCCTGGGAAGGCCCTGGCTAGTATCAGAGCCAGATACACACAGGTTACATACGCCACGATCGTTAGAGCAAGAGCAATAATTCTAGCACTAGACCTTCTCTGTAACTCTAAACATGTAACCTGTAAAAAAAGTTAAAGCATCGCTTAGGACAGTGGTCATCAACCCTGTCCTCAGGGCCCACTAACAGGCCAGGTGATATCATTTGCTGCTCAGTGATTGCAGTATTCTAGTCTGCATCTCCCCAAACTAATAAATAAAACCTGGCCTGTTAGTGGACCCTGAGGACAGGGTTGATGACCGCTGGCTTAGTATACAAAAAAAAATTAAAAATCGTGCTAACTATATATATTAGGGTTGTCCCGATACCACTTTTTTGAGACCGAGTACAAGTACCGATACTTTTTTTCAAGTACTCGCCGATACCGATTACCGATACTTTTTTTAAATGTCATGTGACAGTATTTTATTTTTTTTCACTATTTTTTTTTTTTACAGTGATTTATTTATTTATTTTTTAGGGGGGGGGGGGTGAATTGTCAGTGTGTTTTTTTATTATTTATTTTTTTACATTTTATTTTTATTTATTTTTTAATATTTATTGCAATTTTTTTTTTTTTTAATCAGCCCTGTTGGGGGGCTTTGGTGAGATTTCAGGGGTCTTAACAGACCTCTGGCATCTCCCCTTTAAGACAGAGAAAGGGACTAGGGAAACAGATTCCCCAGTCCCTTTCTCAGCAGCTTCAGCTGAAATGAATGGAGGGAAGCTCCTCCATTCATAAACTGAAGCATCGTAAACACAGGAGGTTATGATGCTCAGTTATATGAATGGACAGAGTCAGTGACCACCGACTCTGTTCATTCAGAAATGGTAGGAGCCAGGCTTAGCGGCTCCTACCTCCGCTCTCCCCCCTGACAGATTGAGGGGGGAGAGCGGCACTGCAAAAAAAACTGCACGGACTGACGGAGAGATGCACGGACGGACGGGGGGGGGGGGGGGGGGGAAGGAGGAAAGAACTGCACGGACGGACGGGGGGGGGAAGGAGGAAAGAACTGCAAGGACGGACGGACGGGGGGGAAGGAGCAAAGAACTGCACGGACGGACGGACGGGGGGGGGGGGGAAGGAGGAAAGAACTGCACGGACGGACGGGGGGGCGGAGAGAGAACGACACGGACGGGGGAAGGGAAGGAGAGAGAGCGGCACGGACGGACGGGGGGAGGAGAGAGAACGGCACTAACGGACAGGGGGAGGTGAGAGAGCAGCACGGACAGGGGAAGTTAACAGCACGGGGGGAGAGAAGATTTGCAACTCCCCTGCCTGCCCGCCCAAGTATCGGGTGAAGCATCGGGAGCATTTCCCCGAGTACAAGTACTCGGGAAATGCTCGGTATCGGTCCCGATACTAGTATCGGTATCGGGACATCCCTAATATATATATATATATAAAATATGTTTGAGGGTTCCGAGTAATTTTCTAGCAAAAAACAAATGATGATTTTTACATGTAGGAGAGAATTGTCAGAATCGGCCTGGGTGGCAAGGGGTCAATTACCATAAGTAATATACAAAATAATTATTATACGCTCTGTGAGCTCATCCTCTCAGTCTGCTGCTGCAGAGTGTGTCAGCTTGTATTTAAACTGGTCGCTCTGTATGTAGCTTCTGACAGGCTGCGCAAGCAGCCCCGTATCTCCAGAACCATAAATTATAGAAGCCCCATATTTTGACCAGTTCTGGGGTGGGTCTTCAGCTAGATACCCCCCAAAGGTGTAGTCTCTGTGACCCCTGGTCGCCGAGCTACAATCCCCGAAGTCAATCTTTTTTTTTTTGGGGAAAATGGGCCTATATTGAGGAAGGGACCTGGAGTTGCAGCTCCAATAGCTATGTTAATCTGGCCCTGCAGTTCCTGAGCCAACATGACTGCACACCAGTGCACAAAGCAAGGTCCATAAAGACATGGATGAATGAGTTTGGGGTTTAGGAACTTGACTGGCCTGCACAGAGTCCTGACCTCAACCGGATAGAACACTTTATGGATGAATTAGAGCGAAGACTGCGAGCCAGGCCTTCTTGTCCAACATCAGTACCTGACCTCACAAATGCGCATCCGGAAGAATGGTCAAACTTTCCCATAGACACACTCCTAAACCTTATGGACAGCCTTCCCAGAAGAGTTGAAGCTGTTTTAGCTGCAAAGGGTGGGCCAACTCAATATTGAACCCCACTGGATTAGGCTGGCCATACATTATACAATTTTCTTGTCCAACTTTCTTTTAGATTTACCAAAACCATATAATATGAGGTCAAACCTTGCACTATATTGTTGAAGGTAAATCTAAAGGGAAATTGAATAAGAAAATTGTATAGTGTATGGCCAGCTATTAAAGTTCATGTGCGTGTAAAGGCAGGTGTCCCAATACTTTTGGCAATATTGTGTATGTTCAGATGACGTGGTATGCTGCAGCTGTGTTATCCTAGTACTGTTACCACAGCACAGTATACATTTATTACTTACATGACTGCATGTGACCCGCACTTAGAGCCCAATAAGGAGGGGCACATGGAGGACACAACGATCACCCGGTCACCTTGACCTGCCCTACATGTACACACAGGTGTGCAAACTATTGCAGTGTACAGATCAGTTAAAAACAATAAAAATCTGTGCCACTGGACGGTATTTTACATGTATAATACATGTGTACTCTGCCTTCAATACAAAAACAAAAAAATTCCGGGAACTGGAATAATGTTATGCATGTGTGCGGGTACACACTTAACACACGCATGACACATGCAGGGAATTTCTGCCAGGAACACTGATATTCAGACTTCAATGCAGGTACATATGACAATGATGACCTGTATGTTCTATATGCACATGGCTACTGTCTGCATTTGAACTGTCACTGTCCCCTATATCAATGTGCCACACAATATGAATAAATACAATCCCCACACAGAAGACAATGACACTGACTGACTGTAGTATAACACTGCAGCTGATGCATACTGACAGTCTGACACCCAGCCTGCACTGTCACCCCATTGGCGCAGAGCTCTCCTGTCCACATGCAATCACCATGCAACACTCACTATTGCTACAATGACTACTGGCAGCGCTGACGTCACCTGCTCAGCGGTCAGGGCACCACGTGAAGACCTCTAGGTTCTTTTCCCGCACAAGTCCTGACAGCGACACACCCTCCTATGCTCACGTCACAGGTTGGGCGGAAGCACCGCCCACTTTAGGCTTCCAGTCTTCGGCGCGCCCTGATGATGTAAGGGGAAGCTGGACTGGAGCTGGCTGGATAGGAAGGTAAATAAAAGAGCGAGGTAATGTGAAAAGAACGTGTGGTTTGCTATGTGGTTGATATGAACTGTTCTCCTGGTTGACCTCATAGCTCTTTTTTTTGTTGCTGTTTCTGGGCTAGGCTGGTGTTTTGTATTGGCGTGTGCAAGGCATGCTGGGAATAGGGTGACCATGTGTCCCGGATTGCCCGGGACAGTCCTGCATTTTGCAGTGGCGTCACTAGGGTTGGTGTCACCTGGTGCGGTAAAATATGGTGTCACCCCCCCCAATAAAAATGTTCAAATATTTTTTACCCTACTGTTTGCTCTCTGTTCTCCTTTCTTCCCCTTTTCTCTCTCTCCCTATCCATCTTTCTTGTGCGTTCTATCCCTTCTTCTTTCTCTCCATTTTTTGTCCCCTCCCCCACCTCTCTTTCTCCAGAACCGCAATTCACATCTCAGGATCCTATAGGCCAGGGGCGTACCTAGAGCATTTGGCACCCGGGGCGGATCCAATATCTGGCATCCCCCCCCCCCCCCCCACACGTTAAAATGTAAAAACACCCCACTGTGCCCCCTGCATACCTCTGCATCCTTCAATATCTTTTTGTTACTACTGTGTACCCCTCTCCACAACTGCACCTCTGGACCACTTTACATTGCACAGTACCCTGCATCACTGGACCCCTTTACATTACACAGCACCCTGCATCACTGCACCCCTTTTACATTACACAGCCGCCTGCACCTCTGCACCCCTTTACATCACATAGCCCCCTGCACCTCTGGACCCTTTTACACTACACAGCCCTCTGCACCCCTTTACATTACACAGCACCCTGCACCTCTGGACCCTTTTACATTACAAAGCCACCTGCACCTCTGGACCCCTTTACATTACACAGCACCCTGCATCACTGCACCCCTTTTACATTACACAACACCCTGCATCACTGCACCCCTTTTACATTACACAGCCACCTGCACCTCTGGTCATGTCAGCTAAAAAAAAAAAAAAAATTTATTTATTTTTTTTTAAATCGGGATGGTGTCACCCCTCTAGTGGGTGTCACCCGGTGCGGCCCGCACCCCCCTAGCAACGCCACTGGTCCCGGGCACCTTCATTCCAGGACAATACAGTGTCCCGGAATGAAACTGACACAGCTACCCCCCAGGCAAATCTGATACCCCCAAAAAAGACCTCCACATCCCTACTTTACTCACTGACAGTACTTGCCCTGGCCGGGAATGCCTGGAGGAGCACAATCCCTGCTTGTGATTGGAGAAATCATAAATCCCATCTCTTGTGTCCAATCACTGTGCTGTGATTCGTTACAGCACAAGCTGATTTTTGGGAAGGTAGGGTGTCCCTGAATGGTAGTTTGGAAATGTGGTCACCCTACTGGGGAATGGGAGGTGGTAATGAACTTTCCTGGTGCCAACATAAGAGCATACATATGGTAGGTGCCGTAGGTTGGCACCAGGATAGGAAAACTGGTAAATATTTGATACCATTTGCCACCTTTTCTTTAAGCCAAACCCAAATACTTTAGCGGCCTGGGACAACATTTGGGTGTCCCCAAAGAGAACAGTAATGCGGTGCGCGCAGCAGCGAACAGTGGGTGTGGCCAAATAGATTTTGCCCTGCCACCCAGTAATGCTAAACCTGCCCCCAGACAGCCGCCATAGCCCCTGGACAGCAACAGATTTGTGTGTGACTATCTTGTTTACTTGGAGAGTCGCAGATAGGTATGAGTAATGTGTCCGGGTTTCAGTCTGCCTGAAACCCGGACACATAGTTCAAAACACGGACTGTCCAGGTGAATCTCGGACAGGTGGCAACCCTACATATACCACCACATGTCCACCAATCAGCCATAATATGGTGACCCACTGACAGGTAGTGAATAACATTACAGTGGCATCTGAAAGTGGATATTAGGAAAGTGAACATGTTAACCCTGAAGTTAATTGGAAAGCAGAAAAATATTTGGCAAGGATTTGAGTGACTTTGCAAGAGCCGAACACTGGGTCAGAGCAACTCCAAAACTGCATCTCTTGTAGGATGTTCCCGGTCTGCAGTGATCCTAAGGATGAGCTCAGGCGTGTTTGCAAACCGCACGTGCAGAGCCCGCCAGGAAGTCGGCACTGCACAGCGCTAATCACAAGCAGTGAGACATTGTCCCGATGCGCAGCTGCAGAGATCGGGAAATGTCCCACTGCTTGTGATTAGCACTGTGCCGACTTTCTGGTGGGCTCTGGACATGTGGTTTGAGAACAAGCCTGAGCTCATCCTTAGTTCCGGACCGACCAAGAGGGGTCCAAGGAAGGAAAACTAAAGACAAGGTGATGTGTGGTCAAGGCTCATTGATGTATGTGGGGAGGGAAGGTTGGGCTGTGTAGTCCAATCCAATAGAAGAGTTACTGTAGTTCAATTTTCTGAAAAAAGTGAATGCCGGTTCTGTTGGAAAGGTGTCAAAACTAGAGGTCGACCGATATGGGTTTTTCTCTGGCCGATGACGATATTTAGAAAACACGGCGGCCGATGGCCAATATATGATGCCGATTTTTTTTTTTTTCCTGCCCTTCATCTCATAAAATATAACAGTTGGACCCCTTTCACACTGGGGCATTTTTCAGGTGCTTTTGGGCTAAAAATAGCACTTGTAAAGTGTCTGCAAAATGGGCTCCCCTGCAGTCTCAATGTAAAAAGGCCGAGTGCTTTCACACTAAGGTGGTGCGCTGGCAGGACGTTAAAAAAAAAAAAAGCCCTGCAAGCGGCATCTTTGGAACGGTGTATACCGCTCCTCCACCACTCCTGCCCATTAAAATGAACGAGCACCGCTGCCGAAGAGCCTGCAAAGCGCTTCTGCAGTGGCGCTACACGGGAGCATTTAACCCCTTCATCGGCCGCTAGCTGGGATATAAGCCCCCCGCTAGCCAAATGGCGCCACTAGAATGACGGTCCAGTGTGAAAGCAGCGGAGTTCCGCAGATTTTTTTTTTAAAGTCAGCAGCTACAACTACTGCAGCTATTGACTTTTAATATATGGACACTTGCCTGTCCTGGGCGCACACGATGTCGGCACCCGATCCCGATCTCTCCCTCGGGTGCTGCTGCCGCCATCTTCGGTAAGGGAATCAGGAAGTGAAGCCTTGCATCTTCACTTCCTGGTTACCTACTGTGCATGCGCGAGTCGCGCTGCGCGATCCCACTGATCCCTGCTGTCTTTTGGGACCTGTGCGTCTCCCAGAAGACAGCGGTGGGGGGGGGGGGGGGAGTAGGCGCCAGATGTGGCGTAGGTCACCACAGTCGCCGCTGTGATCTATACCCGGAAGAAGGAACAAATACCTGGATTACACAGGTATCTGCTCGCTCGTCCCCCCCTGAAAGCTGCCAAATGTGACACCGGAGGGGAGGGGGGATTCCAAGAAGCGGAAGTTCCATTATTACTCCGCTAAGTAATAAGTGATGCAGAAAATTTCTTAAATTTAAACATTTATTTTAAACGCAACAAGCCTCCAATCAGTGCACTTGTATGTATAATTTAGATTAAAAAAATATATATATATCTTAACCACTTCCATACAGGGCACTTACGCACCTTCCCGCCCAAGCCAATTTTCAGCTTTCAGCACTGTCGCACTTTGAATGGCAATTGCGCGGTCATGCTACACTGTACCCAAACAAAATTGGTGTCCTTTTTTCCCCACAAATAGAGCTTTCTTTTGGTGGTATTTGATCACCTCTGCGATTTTTTTTTTTTTTTTTTTTGCGCAACAACTAAAAAAAGACTGAAAATTTTGAAAAAAAAATGTTTTTATTTTTTTTCTGTACATTTTTTTGTAAATAAGTAAGTTTTCTCTTTCAATTACGGGCACTGATGGGCACCGATGAAATGGCACTGATGGACATCGATGAGGTAGTACTGATGGGCACAGATGAGGTGGCACTGATTGGCGGCGCTGGTATGCGGCACTGATGGGCACACATACAGTGAGGAAAATAAGTATTTGAACACCCTGCTATTTTGCAAGTTCTCCCACTTGGAAATCATGGAGGGGTCTGAAATTGTCATCGTAGGTGCATGTCCACTGTGAGAGACATAATCAAAAAAAAAAATTCCAGAAATCACAATTTATGATTTTTTAACTATTTATTTGTATGATACAGCTGCAAATAAGTATTTGAATACCTGTCTATCAGCTAGAATTCTGACCCTCAAAGACCTGTTAGTCTGCCTTTAAAATGTCCACCTCCACTCCATTTATTATCCTAAATTAGATGCACCTGTTTGAGGTCATTAGCTGCATAAAGACACCTGTCCACCCCATACAATCAGTTAGAATCCAACTACTAACATGGCCAAGACCAAAGACACTAGAGACAAATTTGTACACCTCCACAAGGCTGGAAAGGGCTACGGGGAAATTTCCAAGCAGCTTGGTGAAAAAAGGTCCACTGTTGGAGCAATCATTAGAAAATGGAAGAAGCTAAACATGACTGTCAATCTCCCTCGGACTGGGGCTCCATGCAAAATCTCACCTCGTGGGGTCTCAATGATCATAAGAAAGGTGAGAAATCGGCCCAGGACTACATGGGAGGAGCTGGTCAATGACCTGAAAAGAGCTGGGACCACCGTTTCCAAGGTTACTGTTGGTAATACACTAAGACGTCATGGTTTGAAATCATGCATGGCACGGAAGGTTCCCCTGCTTAAACCAGCACATGTCAAGGCCCGTCTTAAGTTTGCCAATGACCATTTGGATGATCCAGAGGAATCATGGGAGAAAGTCATGTGGTCAGATGAGACCAAAATAGAACTTTTTGGTCATAATTCCACTAACCAAGTTTGGAGGTAGAAGAATGATGAGTACCATCCCAAGAACACCATCCCTACTGTGAAGCATGGGGTGGTAGCATCATGCTTTGGGGGTGTTTTTCTGCACATGGGACAGGGGGCGACTGCACTGTATTAAGGAGAGGATGACCGGGGACATGTATTGCGAGATTTTGGGCAACAACCTCCTTCCCTCAGTTAGAGCTTTGAAGATGGGTCGAGGCTGGGTCTTCCAACATGACAATGACCTGAAGCACACAGCCAGGATAACCAAGGAGTGGCTCTGTAAGAAGCATATCAAGGTTCTGGCGTGGTCTAGCCAGTCTCCAGACCTAAACCCAATAGAGAATCTTTGGAGGGAGCTCAAACTCTGTGTTTCTCAGCGACAGCCCAGAAACCTGACTGATCTAGAGAAGATCTGTGTGGAGGAGTGGGCCAAAATCCCTCCTCCAGTGTGTGCAAACCTGGTGAAAAACTACAAGAAACGTTTGACCTCTGTAATTGCAAACAAAGGCTACTGTACCAAATATTAACATTGATTTTCTCAGGTGTTCAAATACTTATTTGCAGCTGTATCATACAAATAAATAGTTAAAAAAATCATACATTGTGATTTCTGGATTTTTTTTTTTTGATTATGTCTCTCACAGTGGACATGCACCTACGATAACTATTTCAGACCCCTCCATGATTTCCAAGTGGGAGAACTTGCAAAATAGCAGGGTGTTCAAATACTTATTTTCATCACTGTAGGCCGCACTGATGGGCACTCATGGGCGGCACTGATGGGCACTCAGGGGTGGCACTGATGGATACTTATGGGTGGCACAGATGGGCACTGATATGTGGGCACTGGGCATGGATGGGCACTGTGGGGTGGCACTGATGGACACTGTGGGGTGGCACTGATGGACACTGTGGGGCGGCACTGATTTACCCATGTTGCCAATCGGTGCCCATTTGTGGGCACTGATTGGCATCTTTTCTTTTTTTTAATGCTTTTTTTTTTTTTGCCCAGACTTTTTTTTTTTTTTTTTGCCCCCTTTTTTTTTTTGCCCTTCCCTGGCAAAGGGTGGTCCAGGGTGGGCTTTCCTGGTGGTCCAGTGTGGCGATCCGAGGGGGGGCTGCGCTGATAAACAATCAGCGCGAACCCCCCCCTGTCAGGAGAGCCGCCGATCGGCTCTCCTCTACTCGCGTCTGTCAGACGCGAGTGAGGAAGAGCCATCAACGGCTCTTCCTGTTTACATCGTGATCAGCCGTGGTTGGACACGGCTGATCACATGGTAAAGAGTCTCCGTGAGAGACTCTTTACCGAGATCGGTGTTGCGGGGTGTCAGACTGACACCCTGCAACAACGATCACCGCGATGCGCGCCCCCGGGGACGCGCATCGGCTCAGAATCCTGAGGACGTCATATGACGTCCAGTCAGGATTCTACAACCACTTTGCCGACATCAATTTGTCATTGGCGGGCGGCAAGTGGTTAAATACACAAAAACAGGTAATCCAAAACTTTTGGACGAAAAGAAAATATGGGCTAACATTACTGTTTATTATTATTTGTTAAAGTGTATTTTTTCCCCAAAAATTGCGTTTGAAAGACCGCTGCGCAAATACCGTGTGACATAAAATATTGCAACAATCGCCATTTAATTTCCTAGGGTCTCTGCTAAAAAAAATATATATAATGTTTGGGGGTTCTAAGTGATTTTCTAGCAGAAAATACAGGATTTTTACTTGTTGTAAGCAACAAGTGTCAAAAAATATTTAGTATTTAAATGGTTAAACTGAGAACTCTCCTACACAAGGAGTTCAGTCCTTTGAAGTTTAGCCCAGGTTCACACTGGGTACGATTTGAGATGCGATTTCACATGTCAAATCGCATCTCAAATCGGCGGCATTTGCCGGCAATGGCACCGTCCTAATCGGTGCGACGCCGCATCTGCAGCGCTGCACCGATTTCAAAAAGTAGTTCCTGTACTACTTTTTGCGATTTCGGGCCACGATTTACATTGAACCCTGCACAGATGTCTCCAAAATCGCGGCAAAACCACAGCCGCAAAATTGCGATTTTACCGCGATTTTGAATTCGCAGCAGTGTGAACCTAGCCTTAAACATTGTATCTTATCTCACACTTGGCAGGCTGCCCAGGAGGGAGAAGAGGCTTCCAGGGGAAACTTCTCAGGCAATTTGCATTGACTTCTATTACAGGCGCTAAATTGCAAGTCGCGCTGAAGTTTAATCTGCTTTTTTCCCAGCACAATCGGCCGATGCAGATTAATTAAAAACCGCGAAATATCGGCCGATATATCGGTCGACCTCTAGTCAAAACACACAGTGCATCGCAGTTTGTTGTGTATGGGGCTGTGTAGCCACAGACTGGTCAGGGTGCCCATACTGACCTGTGTCTACAGCCAAAAGTGCCTACAATGGGCACATGAGCATCAGAACTGGACCACAGAGTAATGGAAGAAGGTGGCCTGATCTCAAGAATGTCCTACAAATTCTCCAGGTCTCAATCCAATCGAGCATCTGTGGGAGGTGCTGGAAAAACAAGGAATTAAAGCGGACCTCCACCCTATTTTTAAACATTCGCTTAATCAAATAGCATACTCTAATGCAGTACAAAAGGGACGGTATTATTTTGTTTCTGTGACAGTACCTTTGACTACAGCATCTGTCACTCGGCTTCCTGTCTCCCTCTTCTGCGAGTAGTGCGTCATATCCTACACCTGCACTGTATCCTGGGATATTTTCTCATTGCTCCCAGGAGTCATTGCGGAGCCTCGCCGCCATCTTGCTACACCCCGCACTCCTGCACAGTAATGATAGAGTGAGAAGGGGGCAAGCGGACATCTTGTTAAACCCACCGGAGTTTTAGATCTCACAGTTATTTTCAACACAAAACTTCGCTTATATGCTTAAATACAGTATGCGTTTTGTGTTGAAAATAACTAAAGTCTAAAACTCCGGTGGGTGTAACAATATGTCCGCTTGCCCCCTTCTCACTCTATCATTACTGTGCAGGAGTGTGGGGTGTAGCAAGATGGCGGCGACGGAACTGAGCATGCGCAGGAACGAGCGGTGAATGCTGGGAATTCAGTATTCACCTCAACAAGGAAGTAAGTGCTTGTGGGCTTCTCATGCCCACAAGCAAAATGGAAACGCTGTTACAAAGACAATATAAGTGATAATTACAGACGAAAGCAGATCACTAAAAACAGCAGATGTGTGAGTACTCTTTTGATACTACTTCAATAATTTAATGCCAAAAAAAAAAAAAAAAAAAAAGGAATTGCCATGGGAGATCAGCTTTAAAGGATCTGCTACTGATGGCTTGTGCCAGGACCACAGCACACCTTCAGAGGTCTAGTGGAGTCCATGGCTCAATGGGTAATGGTTGGTGGTCATAATGTTATAGCTGATTGGGGTATGCTGCCATAGATTGGTGCCAGGAAAGGAGAAATATGGTTAGTATTTGATACCATATTCCATTTTGGGAATGTAGTTGGCAACGTTCCTGGGAAAATTGGTTGGGCACTTTTATTGCAGTAGAAAAATATGACATGCTTTATAGTGACAACCAGTGTGCTGTCCTTTTACCTGACAACACATTAAACCAGGGGGGAGGAGGGTTGGATGATTTGAAAAAAGGGGGAGTGGTCTTGCTAAAAGAAGGACCGTTGACTGTTTATTGATCACCTTTTTGTTTGGTTTCTTTTTTTTCAAATTTTTTTATTTATGACAGAGGAAACGGCCCACATGGACCACGGTACAAACATATCAAAGAAAATCACATCCTGTAACTGAAACAATCACTTAAGAAGGCTCCTGAGAGCGTGAGGGGGCGGTTCAGCCCCCCGCACGCCCTACAGGTGAACCGCGGACCCATGGGACCCAACCTCCCCTTTTTCCGTTTACAACCAGAGAAGTTAGCATTAAGAAGAAAGAGAGTAAGGGACTAGTGGATAGATATCCTGGTTTTAGCGGGGGAGTGAGGGGGGGGGGGTCAGCACGGGGAGAGGGGGAGGCAGATTGGGGAGGGGGGTGGAGAGGACAACCCACGGACACGGGTTAATACGCAGCAGTTACAGTGGGCCGCTAACTCTGAAAGAGTGCGGCTGAGGCTTAGTTTGGAGCAGTTGCGGTAGGGTGTGGGGCAGGCAGGTCTAACCCCGGTGCCCCCCGTAGTAGTTGCCCTTCGTTGGAGTACTTAAAAATATTCCAGTGTTGCCAGGTCGTTTTGTACTGTTCTTGTCTGTTTTGGCTGGTTAGGACCAAGTCCTCCAGTCTGCTCACCTCGTCCACCCGTCTAATCCATTCAGCTATGGTTGGCTGGGTCGTGGGCTTCCACAGAATTGGAATGCAGGACTTCGCTGCGTCCAGCAAGTGGCGCACAACTGAAGCCCCGTATATGCGGGCTGGTGTGTTATTAGCGTGGAGGAGGAAGCAAGCCGGGTCAAACGGGATAGGGCGGTCCGTAAATTGCTGTGTTATCCTGTGGACCTCTCTCCAGAAGCTCTGGAGTCTAGGGCAGGACCAGAAGATGTGCAGGATAGTTCCCCTTTCCTCGTGGCAACGCCAGCAAAGCTCCGTTGTCTCCGGGAAGAATTTATGTAAAAGGTCCGGCGTTCTATACCACCGTGTGAGGAGCTTGTAATTCGTCTCCTGGGTTTTGGCACAGAGGGAGGACTTATGTGTGAATCTAAGTATTTTCTGTCTTTGGGTGATGGGGAACTGGCGGGCCAGGTCTCTCTCCCACTTAAGAAGGGGCGGGAGCTGGAAGCCCTCTGGTGGGGCGATAAGCATGCCGTAGGCCAGGGATAGCGTATGTGGTAACGTTCCCCTCTCCTCGCAGAGCTCCTCAAACTCCGACCGGGTCCGGTCCGCCTCTCCGGGGGGAGGCAGTCCGGCCAGAAAGTGGCTCAGTTGTAGCGCTCTCATGAAATCCAGGCGGTATGCGCCTCCCGGGTCCGTGAGCTCCGCCTGTGTACGCCATCTACCGCCAGTGCTGAAATGCGAGGCCCGGTGTAGACCCGCCTCCCTCAAGTCTCGGAAGGGCCTGTCAGTTAAGCCCGGGCCAAAGCGAGGATCACCCAATATGGGCCTCAGCAATGAGCCTCGAGACGAGAGGGAAGAGCGCTCCAGCAGACGCGCGCAGGTCTTGATCGTGTTACCGATCAATGGGTGGTTCCTGAGGCTGGGCGGAAGGAATGCCGAACACCAGGGAGTCCCAGTCAGGGGAACATTACTCTGTGCCTGCTCAAGTCGAGCCCACAGCTTGGTGTCGAAGTGACGGCACCAATCTAAAAGCCTACCAAGGTGTGCTGCGTGGTAGTAAGTCTGGATGTCGGGCAGCGCCAGTCCCCCCGCCGTCTTCGGAAGAGTAAGTATCCTCCTATGTATGCGAGGCCTCTTCCCCGCCCACAGGAATTTGGCAAAGACGGCCTGCACTTGTTTAAAGAAAGTCACTGGAACGCGGATCGGTATGGCCTGTAGGAGGTAAAGGAACTTGAAGGATAGACATTTTTAGAATACTGCAACGGCCAAACCATGAGTGGAGGCCACCTGTCCACTGCTCCAGAAGTGTCCTCACTGTCTTCAGGAGGGGGGGGAAGTTAAGTTTGAATAGGCTTGATATGTTAGATGGTATAAGGGTGCCTAGGTATTTTAGGGCCAAGTCCGTCCACTTAAAGTGGAAGAGTGTCTTAAGGCGTGCCAACAGGGGCTGGGGCATTCCCAGTCCCATTGCCTCTGATTTAGAGAAATTGATCTTCAGATTAGATATCTGTCCGTAGGTATCGAACTCACGCATCAGGGCAGGGAGGGAGTCAGCTGGTTTCGACAGGGAAAACATCAGGTCGTCTGCGTAAGCCGATACCTTGCAGTGTATGCCGCCGACCTCTATCCCAGAGATGGTGGAGTTCAACCTGACGTGACAGAGAAAGGGTTCCAGGGACAGGGCGAACAGCAGGGGCGACAACGGGCATCCCTGTCTTGTACCATTAGTTATTGGGAGGGGCTCAGAAAGGACCCCGTTCGCCCTGACCCTGGCTGTCGGCTCCGCATACACTGCCGATATCCAATTTCTCATCTTGACTCCCAGTCCAATATGGTCAAGCGTTGTAAACATAAAATCCCAGTTAACCCTGTCGAAAGCTTTTTCCGCGTCAGTTCCTAAGAACAGGCACGGAGTTCTGGTGGCGTTCGCAATGTGTAGGAGATTCAAGACCTTAGTCGTATTATCTCTGGCTTCTCTAGTTGGCACGAAGCCTACCTGGTCTAAGTGGATAAGTCGTGGGAGGTGTCGTTGTAGTCTGTTGGCAAGAAGCTTAGTGAAAAGTTTGAGGTCCGTGTTCAGAAGGGAAATTGGACGATAGCTACCGCATTGCGTCGGGTCTTTACCCTCTTTATGTATAACTGAGATCTGCGCTTTCAGCGTGTCTCTGTGGAACGTCTTCCCCGAACCAAGGTCATTGTAAAGTTTCACCATGTGCTGGCCCAGGGCTGGCAACAGGGTTTTATAGTATGATGTCGTGAGGCCGTCCGGGCCAGGGGCCTTACCCGACTTGGTGGTTTTAAGGGCTGCCTGTAACTCCAGCACGGTGAAGGGTTCTTCTAGTAAGTCTCTGTCTTCGGTCGGTAGGGATGGCATGGCGGAGTCGGATATGTACTTAGCTGTCGCGGATTGGGTGTGGGGCATCCTGGGTAAGTTATAGAGGGATTCGTAGAAAGTTTTGAATTCGCCTGTAATGTGGAGGGGGAGTGTGACCTTCTGTCCCCTCGCTGACGTAATGTGTGGAATGTAAGACAGTTGCTTTTGTGATCTCAGTGTCTGGGCCAAGAGCCTTCCGCACTTATTCCCAGACTCGTAGATCTTTTTCCTACAGATCTGTAGGGCTGCTTTAGCTTTAAAGCTCAGGAGGTCTGTGATTTTCGCGCGGACGCTATCCAGCTCAGCGCCCAGTTGCCTGGTAGGTGTTTGTTTATGTTTAGACTCTCGGTCCTGCAGTTCTAACATTAGTGAGTTTAGTTGGGCCGTGCGTTGTCGTTTCAGGCGTGCTCCATGTTTAATAAGAACACCCCTGATTACTGCCTTGTGCGCCTCCCAGACCACTCCCGCATCGCTGTCAGGTGTAACGTTGGACTCAAAATAGAGGCCGATTTCCTTTACCACATCTGCTAGGATCTCAGGATCTTGGAGCAGGCCCTCATTTAACCTCCATGGCGGCCTCTGAGCCGCGTAGATGTCTGAGATGGTGTAGCGGAGACTTATCGGCGCATGGTCCGACCATGTTAGGGAGCCTATGGTGGCTTCACTAATCGCCTGCAGGTGTTCATGGGGGATTAAAAAAATAGTCAATGCGGGAGTATGACTGGTGGGGTCGCGAGTGGAAGGTGTAGTCTTTTTCCCCAGGGTGGAGGAGGCGCCATGCATCTATCAGTTGGGCGGAGTGGAGGGCGGCTCCGATGCGCTTGCGTGTTTCTCTCGAGATTGACGATCCGCCGGAGGAGGTATCCTCCGATGGCGTCAGGGGCACGTTAAGGTCTCCGCCTACTATCAACTGTCCCTCCCTGAATCTCGCAAGTCTCTCTATATGGCGTTTAATAAACATGTCTTGGTGGACATTTGGCGCATAGAGGTTTCCAAAGGTAATCTTTGTCTCACCCACTCGACCCTTCAGGAATAAAAAGCGGCCCTGTGTGTCGGTCTCTGTGTCTGTGCAGGTCCATGGCACCTTGGCCGATATGAGGATCGACACTCCCCTCGACTTTGCCTCGGCGAATGCGGAGTGATATACATGTGGGTAGTAGCGGTTCTTGAGCACAGGGAGGGACCCGTCCCTGAAATGTGTCTCCTGCAAGAATACGATGTCCGCTCTCGCCTGACGCATATCATGAAGAAGCATCCGGCGCTTCTCCGGGGTGTTTAGGCCCTTGGCATTAAGAGAGATCACGTGTATTTCGTCCATGTCCGCGGGTGAGGGAGGGTGGGAGGGGTGGGGGGTCTCACAGGAGATAGGGAGATAAGGCGGGGGGAGAGGTGAGGGGGGGGGGGAAAGGGGGTTTGGGGGGGGGTGGAAGATCAGAGGGAGTTAGAAAGAGGGGAAGAGAGTGGCCCGCTGTAAGACAGGCAGGAAGTTAGGAAGCTGTCCTGAGTGTAGGCAGCTGTAAAAGTTTCTAAATGAGCCTAAGCGGCTAATACGCTCTCCAGGAAGGACCCGGAAATTGAGCGAGGTCCTAAGTGGGGTGTCGGGCGAACAGAGTCGGGAAGCAAGCTCCCGAATCCCTTGCCCCACCCCCGGCTGTTCCTGCAAACATAAACTGTAACGGCAAAACAAATACAAAATAAGAACAGTAACAATGTCTATCAGGTAGAAGTCACTTGTAAAAGGAGCAGTAGCATACAGCACATAAGGTAAATTCTATCTAGAGTGCAAATCTTAACGGAACTAGGTATTAGCCCAGCCCGGCATCACCCCCGCCCATCCCCCCCCTCGGTACCAACCACCACCCCCCGGCTGGGATGTCTTGTCATATCCTCTCCCCCAGTAAACGTGGTGGGAACCCAGCCGGGTCTCAGCCCTCCCCCAGCCCAGCAGAATCCACATTAGCACCTCCCCCTAGCACAGATCCCAGCCTCACAATCCACTCAACGTCCGTTTGTCCCGTTGGGATGAAGAACAGAGACAAAAAATAAAATGGGGGCTGAGAAGTCAGACAGGGGGGTGTTCCCGCTGCTGTAAGGGCCTTCTTCGGGCGGGGGGTAAAAACATCCAGCCAGTATTGCGGTTGTGATCCTAGGTTTCTGAGGTGCCTTCTGGAGTGCTCAAATATCGCCTCCTCCGGCTGCAGGGGCGGCTACCCGTGCGGGGCTCCAAATAGCAACCTCTTGTCTCCCGGGGCCAGATATAAACCAGTTCCGAAAACCCCCACCCCCCCACCCAGGGCAAGGCCGTGTACCGTAAAGGGGCTCCCTCTTCCAGGGTCGTCCTCCCGACATGTCATATCTCAACGGCAGGAAGATAGTCTGCCCAACACCAGAGCATCTCGCTCTACCCTGAGGTGCGGCTCCACGCAAGAGCCGCGGAGCGGTAACCAGGCCGACAGGGGGTGGGTATTTGCTCGGCGGGTTCCTCCGAATGAGATCCCAGGGGGGGAGGTAGCGGGGGAGAGGGCTGCGGTGCAGGCTCCATGTTCCGGGGGGGGCGAGGCGCCCCGGGGGGGGGAGCCGCACCGGGAAAGGCGGCCCAGGGCCTACTCACGTGCGCCTCCCGAAGCCTCTCTCTGGCGGCGTCTGCCTCTCTGCCGACGGGGGGGCATCGGACCGCGGATGTTGGAGATCCCCGATCGGCCCGTCATCCGCGGAAGCAGCTGCAGCCAGTCCGGGACTGGTATCGGGTCCGCCTCCAGGAATTGGAAGAGCGCTGGGAGCTCTGCTGGCGATCGGAGGGTGAATGCTCTTGCCTCTCGTCGGAATGTCACCGCCAAAGGGTATCCCCATCTGTATGTGCAATCCTTCTGCCGGGCAAGTTCCAGCAGGGGCCTCAGGAGGGCTCTCCGTTTCAAAGTTGACCCGGAGAGATCCGGGAGTATCTTTACCCGGGAGCCCGACACTTCTAGATCGCCAAAATCCCAGGCCCGGCGCAGGATGTCTTCTTTTTGTGCGTACCTGTGTAGGCGGCACACCACGTCACGTGGCCTGGCTGGGTCCGGGGATCTAGGGCCCAGGGCCCTGTGCGCCCTGTCGAGTATGATGTCTGCCTCCGGGTCTTCCAGGATCGCGCGGAAGAGGTCTCTCACCAGCACGCCGAGGTCTTCAGCTTCTGTGTCCTCCGGGATGCCGCGGATCCGTAAGTTGGAGCGGCGGCTTCTGTCTTCCATATCCTCTAGGTGGAGCTGGAGCGACACCGCCGCCTCACGATGTTGGTCCCGGGAGCGTTCCAGGGCGAGGACCCGATTCTCCAGCGATGTCACTGCTGTCTCTCCCGACGTCACCCGGTCACCGATGGAGGACAGTTCTCCCCTCACCTCCTGGATATCGCGGCGGTGGGTCTCCTCCAGGCGGAGGATCAGGGCTTCAATGTCCGATCGAGTGGGTAAGGCCCTCAGCAGTACCCTGATGTCCTGTTCAGGTATGATCTCTTCCTGTGGCATCTGTAGGGCCATAATTTCACCCGGTTGCCCCCGGGAGGGAGAGGAAGGATCCGAGGGTGTAGCGGGACCTCCGATGCGAGAGGGGTCCGGCCCAGGCAGTTGGGGTTGGTGTTGAATTGCGGCTCCACGTGGTGGGCTTCCCTGTGCCGCAGCCCCGGCTCCGGAGGGGGTCTCCTGTAGCGGGTGGAAATAGCGGTGGATTTCTCCCGTTGTTTTGCCTGCGGGTGTCCCCTTCGTAACTGCTCTCGTCTTATACTTCTTACTTGAGTTCATGCCGAATTATTCTCTGTTTTAGCCAATGAGCGGGGTTCGGGCCCGGGAGCTCTGCAAAAGCACAACCTCACTCGGCCATGTCCAGGCCACGCCCCTTTGTTTGGTTTCTAAAGCCCCATACACATTGGCAGAATGTCAGTAAACATTTGCCGGAATAACAATTACTGGCTGACATTCTTCTGTGTGTATGTCGGTCTGTCCGACCGAAGCTGGCCATTTGGCTTCTGTTGGCCATGCATGCTGGAAAACCAGCGGCTGACCGACTCCTGATCAGCGTTTTCAGTCAATGGCAGAGAGTTCTGATTTGTGTGTTCTAGCGGAGGTCAATCCCTATGTCGGAACACAACGGCTCAGCAGGGGAGTTTGCTGGACTAATCTAGCATGGTTAGTACAGCCGCTTCAAACCGGAGTTGTCCGTTTTTTCATGCCACCAAAAAAAAATAGTGTGTACCCGGCTTTACACCGGTTATGGTATCCACTGTGAACTGTTCACACTTATTGCTATAGAACAGTAGTGGTTAACTTTCTTGATAGGGGGGCCCTCATATGTGGCCCTTGACACCAATGGGCCACACATTTGGTGAATATTTACTGTCAGAGACAATAGACACACAATAGGATATTATCAAAGACTAATGGTGTGATACAGGAGATGGTCAGAGACTGCGGACATGATACAATAGATGGTCAGAGACTGCAGACATGATACAGGGGATGGTCAGAGACTGCAGACATGATACAGGGGATGGTCAGAGACTGCAGACATGATACAGGGGATGGTCAGAGACTGCAGACATGATACAGGGGATGGTCAGAGACTGCAGACATGATACAGGGGATGGTCAGAGACTGCAGACATGATACAGGGGATGGTCGGAGACTGCAGACATGATACAGGGGATGGTCAGAGACTGTAGACATGATACAGGGGATTGTCAGAGACTGCAGACATGATACAGGGGATGGTCAGAGACTGCAGACATGATACAGGGGATGGTCAGAGACTGCAGACATGATACAGGGGATGGTCAGAGACTGCAGACATGATACAGGGGATGGTCGGAGACTGCAGACATGATACAGGGGATGGTCAGAGACTGTAGACATGATACAGGGGATTGTCAGAGACTGCAGACATGATATAGGGGATGGTCAGAGACTGCAGACATGATACAGGGGATGGTCAGAGACTGCAGACATGATACAGGGGATGGTCAGAGACTGCAGACATGATACAGGGGATGGTCAGAGACTGCAGACATGATACAGGGGATGGTCAGAGACTGCAGACATGATACAGGGGATGGTCAGAGACTGCAGACATGATACAGGGGATGGTCAGAGACTGCAGACATGATACAGGGGATGGTCAGAGACTGCAGACATGATACAGGGGATGGTCAGAGACTGCGGGCATGGTACAAGAGGTGGTCAGAGACTGCGGACGTCATATAAGAGATGGTCAGAGACTGCAGACGTCATATAAGAGATGGTCAGAGACTGCGGACGTCATATAAGAGATGGTCAGAGACTGCGGACGTCATAGAAGAGATGGTCAGAGACTGCGGACGTCATATAAGAGATGGCCGGAGACTGCAGACATGCTGTAGAAGTTGTTGGAGATTGGGGAAATGCTTCAGGAGACAATCATAGACTAAAGGCCTGAGACTACTAAAAAGTACTGCTATAACAGGTCAAAAGGGAAACACAGATTAGTGTCTGCAGAAGCCCTGAGGGCTGCACAAAAAATGCCAAAGGGCTGCAGGCTGGGCACCAGTGCCACAGAGGAACTGAAGCCACACGTTGGGTTATGTGCTTTGCCGGAGTTCAGCTTTAAAACGGGGGTTCACCTGAATTTTTTTTTTAAAAGCCAGCAGCTGAAAATACAGCAGCTGCTGGCTTTTAAAAAATGGACACTTACCTGTCCAGGTCGCCTGCGACATTGGCAGCCGAAGCCAAGCGGTAGCTCGGCTTTCGGCTTCCCCCCGCCGCCATCCTCGGTGAGGGAATCCGGAAGTGAAGCGCTGCGGCTTCACTGCTCGGTTGCCTACTGCGCATGCGCGAGTTGCGCTGCACCGTTCCCACTGGTCCCGTTGTGTTCTGGGAGCCGAGTGTTTCCCAGAACACAACAGGGGGGTGACGCGGAGGGGCCAGGAAGTTGTGCAAGTACCTTTTTTTTTATACAGGTATCTGCACCCCCTCCCCCTTGAAAGATGTCAAATGTGACACCGGAGGGGGGGAGGGTTCCAAAAAGCGGAGGTTCACTTTTGGGTGAACCTCCGCTTTAAGTGTTCTGGATTATCATGACAGCTTGGCCACTAGCATTTTTTGAGACATATCAGCAATGTCTGCCTATTTTAACCAAACATGATTGCTGTAGCAGGTTCTGTGTGCCTGCATACATGTTTAACATATATGTGAACCCTCACCTTGTGAAACAACTCTTTCAGTTTAAAATGGAAATGAAGGACAAAAAGTTTGTGTACACATATAAAAAACATAAATATTTTTTTTTTATATAAGTGATCACATACATACACTCTGTTCTCAGCTGCAAAAGGACCTTAGGGAGCTGGGGGAGGAGCAGGAGCAGCAGCAGAACGCTGGTCTTCCCAATAAATGGTTGTGCAGGGAGCGGAGGAGTATCGGGACAAGTCTGATCATAAGAGGAGAGTAGTACCAGCACAGCCAGAAAACTGACCACAGTGAACTTTCGTGCCTAGTGTGGTCAGTTTTTAATAGGAAAGCAGAGAGACTGTAATAGTTTTGCACAGAGCAGCCCCGATTCTTCTCTTGTCGGGTCCCCTGCCGGCACTCCTGACCTCTCTCTCCTGTCCCGACAGTAAGCAGCTTGCTATGGGGGCACACAAGCTGAGCCGCTGCTCTGTGTCCGTTCAGACATTGAGCTGCAGCTCGGTCCCATCCCCTCTCGCTCTCATTGGCTCACTGACTTTGGCAGCAGCGGGAGCCAATAGCACCCGCTGCTGTCTCAGCCAATGAGGAGGGAGAGTCCCGGACAGCCGAGTCTCTTGTGCAACATTGCTGGATCAAGATGGGGCTCAGGTAAGTATTAGTGGGACTGCTGCACACAGAAGATTTTTTTTTTATCTTAATTTTTATGCATTAGGATAAAAAACCTTCTGCCATTATAACCTCTTAAAGTGGTTGTAAACCCACTTTTGAAAAAAAAAACTAACACCTGCAAGACAAAGGCATAATGAGCTAGCATACATCGCATACTAGCTCATTATGTAATACATACCTGGGATCGAAGCCCCCCTGCAATGCACGACACAGCACCGGCTGGCGACACGTCGTCCCCGGAGTTACTTCCCAGGTATCGCATCTCCGGCGCTGTGATTGGCCAGAGACGTGATGACCTCCTTTAGAAACAGCACGATCAGCGTTTCTAAAGTGTGCCATAGACATCGGCGCTCGTCTCTATTGTAAATATCTCCTAAACTGTGGAGGTTTAGGAGATTTTTTCATTACCTACAGGTAAGCCTTAAAGAGGAAGTAAACCCTCTCTAAAAAAAAAAAAAAACACCCTGCAAGACAAAGGCATAATGAGCTAGAATGCATAGCATACTAGCTCATTATGAATTACTTACGTGAGATCGAAGCCCCCGCAGCGGTCCTCGGTCACCTCCTCCGTCACCGCCATGATATCCGGAGTGACTTCTGGATATCGCTGCTCCGGCACTTTGACTGGCCGGAGCAGCAATGACGTCACTCCCGCGGATGCGCGCGGGTGCCGCCACTAACGACATGATTGCCGCTAGAAGTGGCACGCTCAGTGGGCTTGCGCCCATTGTCTACGTAGACATGCACCGTAGACATCGTTGACGCTTTTTCTGCAAATATCTCCTTAACCTCATAGGTTTGGGAGATATTTGTTGCACCTACAGGTAACCACTTTAATCTAGGCTTACCTGTAGGAAAAAGTGGTTGTACAGTGTGTACAGAATGAATAGATGGATGAGGTAGGTCTTCACATTACATGGTTTGGCGAAGTATGATGGACAAGTTTAGACTCTCATTTTGTGGATCCACCAATTCTTTCAATCCTATAACCCCCCCCAAGTTAATGAAGAAGCTTCCTAGCTCAATGGAAGAGCACTGCATTGCATTGTGGGTGGCTGTTGAGGCATGCCAGCATATAGAGGTGAAGTCGTATGCCTGTGCTGCTCAGGATGGGAATACAGGATTAGCTCGCTCGACATCTGAAGGTCTGTACAGGATCCTTTTTGGCTTTGTTCACCCTTCAGACCTAAAACATACTGCACATTTCTAATGATAACAAATAGGACCAATGGACAAAAGGGTCAGGGAAGGATTCTTCAGTGCTAATTGCTCCTACTTACTTTACATCACGTCCCTATGGCTTCTGAAGACGTTGAATATCTTCTCGGGAATGCAAGATGTGGATTGAGGCTTGCAGACAGTCAGGCGAAAAGTAATTTGATTTCGGCAGGGTCACCAGTGGGGGCTGGACTCCGTCAGACAACACCACCCCCCCCCCCCCCATACATCTGGTGTGTTATTGATAACCAACCATTATCGGGCCAGCTATTGCTTAACCCATTCTGTGCCGAAGCCAATCATTTAAGATGGCACAGATAATAGGACAGTTTTGAGACAATGTCACATTTTGACTTTGTTGTCTTTGTGATAATAAGGTGGTTTATGCATCAAAAGATAACAAAAGCCATGGAATGATGGTGTCCATTACAAAATTGGAGTTTAAAATGTTACAAGTGGATGATGGTAAGCTTTGGAAACACTTGTCAAATTAATTCCCAGATTCAGTCACCTGCTCTAGTCTTTTATAGGTTTTGGGGAGAGGAGCGAGATTCACATCTTTGGCTTCAAAATTGCTGCTACAGGAAATGCTGGACACTGGATTGCTAAGGAGATAAGCCAGCAAGCTATTCATACCACCAGTAATCGGTTTTGGGTGGAATGCCCCTTTAGCGCTCATTCACACGGTGCAGACATAACTGTACACTGGTGGAGGGCCATGTATACCAGCACAGCGATGCACAGTTGTTCCATGCATCCCCACACAGGCAGTCCCATTGCTGTCAGTTGAAATGCAGGGGCTGCATGGACTTGTGGTTACATACACACCTGACTGATGCCTAAATTGCAAGTTCAACCATGTGTTGCGCTTCAGTGGGGCAGATTTCTAATTCCAGATATCTATGGGGCTTATTTTGAATTCCAGGGATTGTTTTATATTTCTCCCCTCACCTTCCAGGACAGCTACTTGAGAGATGATTGGCTCCGCCCTCTACAGGAAACACAAATCAGATACAATTTAAAAGGCCCCTCCCTTTCCTCTGACCCACAGTTGTTTTGTGTTTCCAGACCCTCCAGGAGCACCAACATGTTTTTTGTTTTTCCTAGGTCTGGTAACTGTGGTTGGCGGACCCCCCTTCTCTGGCATCATTCAGTACTGGTTGTGGCCAAGTCCTGGGTGTATTAGTCCCTGTACTTTCTACCAGAAGGGTTCCCTATTTTGGAGGTACTTGCTTACCTGGTGTAAGTGGTGGCAACTTCTTTCAGGTATTTCCCCAGTTCTGCCTGGTAGAAGCCTTGTCTTCCTCGGCTTCACAAGGTGTACCAAAATGGCGTCGGAAGAGTTCCGGCGACGCCTGCGGCAGCAGCCTATTTATCTGGCCAATCTCCACTCACCGCATGGAGCTTGAGGACAGGCCTGAGGATGGAGCACCTGCTCGGATTGAACCAGCGGCAGCCTCCAGGTCCCATACTGCCCCCAAGGTAAGCCCTTGTCTGTGATTATACAGCAGGGGACCTTTTTTTGTATGGATCTTCTTTTCTTATGGTTCTTGTTTCTGCTTTTTTTCTAGGACAGACCGGTGAAAAATAAATGTGGAAACTGTAGGGCCCCAGGCTATCTGATGGATATAAAAAACTATGCTCTTGTGTTGATGGATGGACACAGCAGTATAGTCTTGACAATAGGGTCCTCTTCTATCAGGAGAGGACTAGACAGAAACATTGTAATGTGTTAATACAACTGTAAACTGTACAGTACCGCCCACGGGGTACAACCCCTCTCCCTGCATTCAGCAGCTCAGTTTTTTTTCTGCCTAGCATAGGAGTAGGACCTGGCTCTTTGGTCTTGGAGATTTTTATATTTTTTTTTGCTGAGTTCTGTTATCAACTTCCGACTGGGCGACAGGCTGGATGTCATAGATCCTTGTAATCTCCACAGTTTTGGCCAGCGAGCGTGTGCAGGCCTTTAGCTACGCGCTGGGTAGGTCACGACATGCCCCGTTTGCTTCTGGGGTGGCCGGTGAGCTACGCGCTCCGGGGCACACATATGACCGGGCTAATTGCTGTCTCTGTCACAGTGTGCTGGGCCGACAGCTACCTCCGTACTGCTCGGGTGGTGGATCTGTCTGGGATGCTTCCAGCAAGCCACGCAGGACTGGTAAGTAGCATTTCCCCCCTGCCTCGGCGGGTTGGAACAAGCTGGACATTCCCAGGGAGGTCGATCAGGGGTTCTTTTCCACCCTTCCTTCTTCCCTCCCTCCCCTCCCTCCTCCCTATGCTCTCTAGCTGGGCCTGCTGCATTAACCAAGGGTCCGCCTGGGGGGGGGGGCTCCGCTCTCTACGTGGGGGGGCTGCGCTGCCTTTCCGCTCTCCTGGGGGTACTGTATAGTTGTGGGGGAGCCTTGTCGGGAGCCCCGGGGTGTTTGCTGCCATGTGTGCTTTTCTGCTTGATGCCTTACTCATCCGCCATTCTGACGGTGTCCACCGCCTATTACTGTGGGGGTTTTTTTGCGGACATTTTCTTGTAGCCCGCACGCCCTGTGGTGTTCTTCACAGCGGTGGACATTTTGTTGTAGCCCGCACGCTTTTTCTACAGGGCGGCCGTTCGCCGGCCATTTTCTTGTAGGTTTTTTGGCCTCTAGCTGCGGTTTCTGGTATCTGGACGGCACGAACAGCCGGCTTCACTTTGCTGGATCACAGTGACACGTGCGGTAGCATACGGAGAGATCCTCTGTCAGGACAGGGTGGACGGTGGCGGTACAACACCTACTGGAGTGGTGAGTCCTCTGGGGGGACCCCTCGGTGTTGCAAGGATCTAGGAGGATGGGCTGTGTGCCTTGACTTGCGTCCCTAAGGGGGGCAGGCGTGTGGGTTAACATGGCGTCTGAAGCGGATGCTTCTTCCCCAGACATGTGATTGCGACAGGTGCCCCTGCACCTGCTGTCTCTGTATAGGCGACGTCGGCAGTCCCGGAGGCCTTTGTTGCCAGGGTGGCTGCGGTGTGTGGGAAAAAAAGGGGGGTAAAAATGCCCCCTCCCCCGCCATCTTCCGGGGATGTCTCTAACTCGGGCCCAGCTACGGCCCCTGGCCCGGGTTCTGATGTCTCAGACGATGTGGACCACGACCTTTCGGACATTGAGGATGATTTTGTGTCCGGGTCAGCACATGATAGGGCACTTGTTGGAGCACTTATCACCGCGGTGCGACATACTCTAAAATTGGAGGAAAAGTCAGGTGCATCTCTGTAGATGTCGGTCCCTTTCGGGTTCCGCAAGCCTGCTCGCACTGAAAAGGTGTTTCCTTGTGTGCCTTACTTGGATAAGCTTTTGTACAAGGAATGGGAACGCCCGCAGAGGACTTTTTCAGTCCCCAACTGTATAGTGGTGCGTTATCCCTTTGAGGAAGATTTCCTGAAAAAATTGACTTCTTCCCCCGATTGTGGACGCTCCGGTGTCCAGGTTAAACAAGGTAACCATGCTTCCGGTGGAATGAGCTCCTGCTTTCAAAGACCCTGCGGACAGGAGGGCTGAGACAGTGGCCCGCTCTCTGTTCACGGTGGTGGGGTCAGCAGTGTGTCTGGCTGTTGCCGGGGCCTTGGTGGCTCAGACGCTTACTAAGTGGGCAAAGATGCTGCACCACGAGTTAAAAAAACATCAGGCTTCACCGACCAGTTGTTGCTGGCCGACCAGTTGGTGCAGGGCCTTAAGTTTGTGTGCGAATCGGCTTTGGATATGATTCCGTTGCTGTCCAGGGCCTTGGTCTCTGCAGTGGTACTGCGTCGCCTGATTTGGCTAAAATGTTGGTCTGCGGACCAGGCTTCTAAGAAGGCCTTGCTTGATTTACCTTTTAAAGGGGAGAGGCTCTTTGGGGCCTCGCTGGAAGATGACATGAAAGATGCCACGGGAGGTAAGAGTACTCTGCTCCCGCAATCTAGGAAGGGTAAGGAGCCACGCCGTAGGCATGGGCCCTCCTTCTCCGCTCATAAGTGGCATTTTCGTCCGCCAGGAGCTGCAGGTAAGAGCTCCCAGACTGATAAGGCACCTGCTGAGGGACAAAAACGCCCCTGGTTTCGCAAGCCCAATACACCTGCGCACAAACCTGCAACCACATGAAGGCTTGCCCCCGCCCGACACTTGGGTGGGGGGTCGCCTTGGCACATTCGCCGCACATTTGCGGCTCGGTGGTCTTCTCTACTTTCCGACCGGTGGGTTTGCAAAGTAGTTTCCTCAGGGTACAGGGTACAAGATAGAGTTTCTCTCTTGCCCTCCAGGCTGATTTTTTACCTCAAACCTTCAGCTTCCTCCGCCCCTATGGGTGGCCCTGTTTGGGGCAGTAAAGGATCTGCTGGCGCGCGTTTCTGCGTTTTGTGGTCGGGGACGACCACTACCAGTTTGTGGCTCTTCCTTTTGGCCTGGTATCAGCACCAAGGGTTTTTACCAAGGTGCTCGCCCCGATTTTGGCTTTGCTGAGACAGTGAGGTATTGCTATAGTGGATTACCTGGACAACCTTTTTCTGAGAGCTGCTTCAAGCTCAGAATTAGAGGTGGATGTGGCTATTGCCACCCGGACCCTTCCAGAAGTCGGTGTTGGTGCCGACTCAGCATCTGGGGTACCTGGGCTTGGTTCTGGATTTCTTGGAGGCAAGAGTTTTTCTCCCCTCGGACAAATTACTCTTCAGGCGGCGGTGAAGCTACTGGTTTCCCGCAGACGGTCGTCGCTGCGTTTTTGCATGCGAGTCCTGGGCCTCATGGTAGCCTCCTTTTGAGGCAGTACTGTATGCTCAATTCTACACTCGTGCCTTACAGAGGGAGATCCTGTCCAAATGGGACAAGTGGGACAAGTCTCAGTCTCAATTGTCCCTGTATTGTCAGATCCGGGTGAGCCATCTGGTCAATATCTCCTTGGTCTGGTGGCTGAGAACACCGGCCGGAAAGTCGTTCCTTCCCCTTCAGTGGACGGTAATCGCAACGGACGCCAGCCTGACCGGTTGGAGGGGGGGGGGGTTTGGGGTGTCTAGTCGGCACTGGGTTGCTGGACACAGGAAGAATCCTGCCTACCGATCAACGTGCTGGATCTTCGGGCAATAAGGTATTGCCCGAAGACTTCAGGGGTGTCCAGTCAGGATCCAGTGGGACAACACCACGGCAGTGGCGTATTTCAACCTTCAAGGGGGGACAAGAAGCTCGGTGGCGGCCTCAGAGGTTGCTTACATTCTGAGGTGGGAAGGACGGACCGTGCCGGCGCTATCAGCCGTATACTTTCTGGGCGTAGAAAACTGGCAGGTGGACTACCTAAGTCGCCAGATGCTGGACCAAGGAGAGTTTTTCGCTACACCCGGGTGTGTTTCAACTCATTTTCATAAGATGGGGCACGCCAGATGTGGACCTCCTGGCTTCACGACTCAATCAGAAGGTGTTGAGGTTTGTGGCCCGGTCAAAAGACCCCCGGGCAGATGCGTTGGTGGCTCCGCGGGGACAGTATCGGCTACTATATGCCTTTCCTCTGCTGAAGCTTCTCCCTCGTCTGCTTCGCAGGGTGCAGACCGAGGAGATCCCAATTAATTCTAATTGCTCCGGATTGGCCTCGCCGTGCCTGGTACGCCGATCTAGTGCGTCTGGTGGTGAATGTTCTTGGCGACTACCGCTACAAGAGGACCTTCTGTCGCAAGGTCCCATACTTTATCCTGCTTTACAGTCGCTGGCTTTGACGTGGCTATTGAAAGCCAGGTGCTGAGGGACTGTGGCCTGTCAAATTTGGTTATTTCTACCATGCTGAGAGCACAGAAGTCTTCCTCTAGGAAGATTTATCATCGTACCTGGAGGGCTTACATCTCTATGTGTAAGGAGCTGAAGTGGTGTCCAAGTGCATACTCGGTTTTCAGGATCCTGCTGTTTCTGCAATGGGAAGCGGACCAAAAACTTGCCTTAAGTACCATTTAAGGGGCAGATTTCAACAGCCCTTGGTGACGCACTCACTGTTGAGTACATTTGTACAGGGGGTTCGACATGTGGCTCCCCAGTTGCGACCACCAATGCCTCCGTGGGACTTGAATCTGGTTTTCTCGGTACTTCAGAAACCGCTGTTTGAAAACATTAGGGAGATTCCTTTATTGACGCTCTCTCAGAAGGTTGCCTTTTTGGTGGCTATTACATCAGTCAGATGGGTTTCTGAGCTGGCGGCCTTGTCCTGCAAGGCTCCTTATCTGATCCTCCACAAGGATAAGGCGGTGCTATGCCCGCAGCCTTTGTTTCTTCCTAAGGTCGTGTCGGCTTTTCATCTTAATGAGGACATCGTACTTCCGTCCTTGTGTCCTCGGCCGTCGCATCCAAAAGAGGCTGCTTTACATTCCTTGGACGTTGTCCAAGCTCTGCGGGTGTACCTGTCTGCTACTGCTCTGTTCCGGAAGTTGGACTCACTGTTTGTGTCACGCTGGTACTGTTGTAAAACCCACAGGCGAGCAGGTGACACGGGATCCCCCAGGGCGTGGAATCTAAGGGCCAGCCGGTATTCTGCCAGGGACCCCCTCACGAGGGTTACGGCTTATCTGTGTGCTGACCCCAGGTCACGACCCCTAGGTTCACCCTGCTTGTGAGGAGAGTACCAGAAGACACGGATGGATGAATGAAGCAAAAGGAAAGCCGGATAGCGATCCAAGATCGGGGCGGGCAGCAGACAACGTAATTTAGGAGAACTAGCCGATTCGGTACACAAGAGATCAGTCCACGAGAAGTCAGGTAATCGGGTTACCAGGAGGGGTGCTCAGAAACAAGTGTTGCTCAAGCAACCAGTAGCTGGTCTGAGTGGAATTTAAATAGAGAGGCACATGAGGGGCTGGACAGAAAGTAGCAGGAAGGAAGGATATATTAAGCAACAGGTGAAGCCGGCGACACCCATAGCTGCTGATGCCATACCTATGCCATACAAGGGCGAACGCCTCCTTTTCCTGTCACAGAGCATTCTACTCGGTCGATAGGTGCCTCCTGGGCTTTCCGAAATCAGGCGTCTGTTTCCCAGGTGTGTAATGCGGGACTTGGTCGTCCGTTCACACCTTCACGAAATTCTACAAGGTTGATGCGAGTACATCTTTGGATGCTTGCTTCGGCTGCAAGGTTCTGCAGGCGGCTGTTTGAGGTTGCATTTCCTCTGTTAAGGAGCTCTGGTTATGTTTGGGGTGAAGTTTGTTTTTGGTTGCTGTTTCCCACCCCTCCTTTTTTTTTTTTTTTTTTTTACACTGCTAGGGGACGTCCCTATTAGGGATGAGCTTCGAGTTTTAGTCTGTTCGCCTGTTCGGTGAACAATGAACAATTTGAGGTGTTCGCGGCAAATTCGAAAAGCCGCAGAACACCCTGTAAAAGTCTATGGGAGAAATATAAAGTACTCATTTTAAAGGCTAATATGCAAGCTATTGTCCTAAAAAGTGTTTGGGGACCGGAGTCCTGCCCCAGGGGACATGTATCAATGCAAAAAAAAAGTTTTAAAACTGCAGTTTTTTCGGGGAGCAGTGAATTTAATAATGCTTAGAGTGAAACAATAAAAGTGAAATATTCCTTTAAATTTCGTACCTGGGGTGGGGGGGGGGGGTGTAAAGTTAGCATGTGAAAAATCGCATGTTTCCAGTACTTAGAACTGTCCCTGCACAAAGTGTAATTTCTGAAAGAAAAAAAGTCATTTTAAAACCGGACTTGCGGCTATAATGAATTGTCGGCTCCCTGGCAATTCAGAGAGGGTTCATTCATAAAAAATAACGTGGGGGTCCCCCCAAATTCAATTACTAGGCCCTTCAGGTCTGGTATGGATATTAAGGGGAACCCCGCCGTCAATTTAAAAAAAAATGACGTGGGGTTCCCCCCAAATATCCATTCCAGACCCGTCGCTGGATACAGACAACGTTGGAGCGGGGACCGAGTGGATTACTATCGCTGGATTTTTTCTCTTTTTTTTTTTTTTTTTAATTAATAAATAACTTTTTTCTATGGTGTGTGTGTGTGTGTGTGTGTGTGTTTTACAATTATTTACACTTCCTTCGTGAAATGGTAGAGGTACAATGTACCCCATTACCAATTCACATAGGGGGGGCATGATCTGGGGGTCCCCTTTGTTAAAGGGGTCTTCCAGATTCTGATAAGCCCCCCGCCCACAGACCCCCACAACCACCGGCAAGGGTTGTGGGGATGAGGCCCTTGTCCCCATCAACACGGTTCAGGAGAGGGGGGGCCGCAATCTGTCCCCCCTCTTTTCTGCGGCCGGCCAAGGTTAACGTGCTGGGATAAGGGGTCTGGTGTGGATTTTTGGGGGGAAAAAATTGGGGTGGAGTTCCCCTTAAAATCCACACCAGACCTAAAGGGCCTGGTAATTGAATTTTGGGGGACCCCCACGCTATTTTTTTTTTTTAAATGAATGAATCCTCTCTGAATTGCCGGGAGCCGACAATTCATTATAGCCGTAAGTCCGGTTTTAAATGACTTTTTTTCTTTCAGAAATTACACTTTGTGCAGGGACAGTTCTAAGTACTGTGCACATGCGCTATTTCACATGCTTACTTTACACCCCCCCAGGTACGAAATTTAAAGGAATATTTCACTTTTATTGTTTCACTTTTAGCATAATTAAATCCACTGCTCCCGAAAAAACTGCAGTTTTTAAAACTTTTTTTGCATTGATACATGTCCCCTGGGGCAGGACCCAGGTCCCCAAACACTTTTTAGGAAAATAACTTGCATTCTAGCCTTTAAAATTAGCACTTTAGATTTCAAACGTTCGAGTCCCATAGACTTTAACGGGGTTCTAAAGTTCACACGAACGTTTGGTGTGTTCGCAAGTTCAGGTGCGAACCGAATAATAAGACAACAGTAAAGTTATCTCAATTTTTTTTATATTGTGAAAGATAATGTTACACAGAGTAAATTGATACCCAACATGTCGCGCTTAAAAAATTGCGTTCGCTCGTGGAATGCCGACAAACTTTTACCCTTTAAAATCTCTATAGGCGACGTTTAAAAAATTCTACAGGTTGCATGTTATGAGTTACAGAGGAGGTCTAGAGCTAGAATTATTGCCCTCGCTCTAACGATCGCGGCGATACCTCACATGTGTGGTTTGAATACCGTTTACACATGCGGGCGCTACTCGCGTATGTATTCACTTCTGCGCGCGAGCTTGGCGGGACGGCGCGTTTTCTGGCTCCTAACTTTTTTTTAAGCTGGCTCCTAGATTCCAAGCAAATTTGTCAAACCCTGGAGTAAAGGGTTCCCTTCTTCTAAAAAGAATAAGCCACAAAATAAGAAGCCTTTTCCCGGTTTCCAGAACAAGGTTCATTTTAAAACCAACAGGCGAAGAAAAAGTGGTCTTTTAACAAAGATAAGCAAAAGAGGGGGACTCTCTTAGCGCCTTCAGCCCCTTCCAAAAATCCCCAGTGATGCCAGAATAGGGGTAGGGGGAAGGTTGTCCCATTTCGTCAAAGAATGGGCAGAGATTTCCGACAATTCCTTTATTCTTCAAACATTAAAAAGGGGTTTCAGGCTGAAATTCAAGAGTCTTTCCCCCCCAGAGATTTTTTCTTACCCATCTGCCGAGAGACCAAGAGAGACAGCAAGCCATGTTGAATCTAGTTTTCGTGTGGGAAACAGAGGGGGTCTTATCTCCTGTTCCGGAAAACCAGAAATCCCGGGGATTTTATTCCCACGTCTTTTTGGTTCAAATAGCCTCCGACAGCTTCCGTATGGTCATCAATTTAATTATCCTGAACAAATAAATTCTCTACAGACGTTTCCGGATGGAAAACATTTATTCTGTGAGGAATCTATTGTGGCCAGAGGTTTTCATGGTTACCCTGGATCTTCAGGATGCTTATCTTCATGTTCCAATCTGCCAGAGCCACCGAAGGTTCCTCAGATTTGAGATTCTCATGGACTACGGGCCGAGTCATTGGCAGTTCAATGCCCTTCCTTTCAGTCTCTCGGCAGCACCCAGAATTTTTACAAAGAACATGGCAGAAATCATGGCCTTTTTTCGGATACAAAGTGCATTGATCGTCCCATATCTGGACGATTTTCTGATCTTTGCCCGAGACAGAGTGCCTTATCCGTGATCTGCAGTTAGTCTTGCGGACCTTTCAGAATCTGGGGTGGAAAGTCAACCAACAGAAGTCTTGTCTGGTGCCCTCCCAGAGCATACTTTTTCTGGGTTATCTAATAGACTCTGTTGCTCAGAAGATTTTTCTTCAGAGGAGAACATTTTGAAACTTCTTCTCTCCGTGCAGGTCTTCAAATTGCTCCCACAGACCTCTCATCGGCGGATCATGCAGTTATTGGGATTAATGACTGCAGCCATCCCAGGGATTCCCTGGGCCCAATTACACTCAACCCCTTCAGACGTTTCTCTTGCACCATTGGGATCGCAGGAAGGATTCTCTAGATCAGCTGGTACAGCTTTCTAGAGAGGATTTTCTCAATGTCTCCTGGTGGGAGCAGCGGAATTACCTGCAGGGAGGGAAGAACTGGGCGCAACATGCTCCAGTAAAAGTTACTACAGACTCTGTGGGGCTGAGTTGCGCACTCTCAGGGCTGGGAGGCCCAGGGAGCCTGGTTGCCAGAGGAGGCAGGCCGCTCCTCAAATTTCTGGAAACTACTAGCTATAGGGAAAGCTCTCTTGACCCTGCAAGAGAGGGTCTGTTCAAGAGACCTATTGGTTTTCTCAGACAATACCACTACGGTGGCGTACCTGAACAAGCAGGGGGGAACTTGTTCGGAGTCACCCCTAACACAGTCACAGCAGATTCTGCAATGGATCTTTTTGCCTCCAGTCTCAACAGAAATCTGCCGGCGTTCTTCTCACTGTAGAGAGAGACAGGGTCCTTGGGGACGGATGCTCTCTCCTTCCCACTCTGGCCTACGCCTTCCCTCCTTTTCCCCTCTTACCTCTGGTAGTTCGGAAAATTATTTAGGATCGGGCAGAAGTGGTTCTGATTGCCCCCTGGTGGCCCAGGAGGAGTTGGTTTTTCTCTCTGAAGACCCTCTCTGTGGATCTTCCCTGGCCCCTACGAGATCGGAAGTATCTACCCCATCCAAGCCCTCAGACCTTTCATTTGACGGCCTGGAGGCTGAGCGGCGCATCTTACAGTTGAGAGGGTGTTCAGAGAAGGTTATTTAAAACTATCCTGGACAGCCACAAGTTGGTCACAAGGAGTATCTATAGGTAGGTTTGGAAAACTTTTATTTCCTGGCAAAGGAAATCCGGTTTAGATTCTTTTTCCACTCCCTGTATATTGGATTTTTTGTTCAAAGGAGTAGAGAAAGGTCTATCTGTCAGCACCCTTATAGTTCAGGTTGTGACCCTGTCTGTGTTTTCAGACAAGAGGCTAGCGGAAGATCCTTTAGTCAGAAGGACCCGTTCAGCCAGATCTAGACATACTCCCAGGATTGTCAAACATGTGCCTCCTTGGGATCTGTCATTAGTGTTAAATGCTCTAACAAGGCTCCTTTTGAGCCTTTGCATGAAGCTTCCCTGAAATGTTTTTTTCTTAACCTTTTGAGCCTTTGCATGAAGCTTCCCTGAAATGTATTTCCTTAAAGATTTCCTTCCTTTTAGCTAGAGGGGGTCCAAAATGTCTAAAAGCTCTATTGCTAGATGGATTAGGGAAGCTATTTGTAAAGCGTCAGGTCGTATCCCTCCTTCTAGAATTAGGGCTCATTTAATGAGATCCATGGCTACATCATGGTCCTCCTCTCATGCATTTGTCAAACATAGAGTTCAGATGCTTTCCAGCCAGGACCTCTCCTTTGGTAGGAAAGTGCTTCAGGCTGTTGTCCCTCCCTAAGGTATAGAATCTTGCTTATCCTTTCAAGTAGCTGTACTGGAAGGTGAGGGGGGGAAAACCCCTGTTAGACTTACCGGTAAAGGTATTTCCAGGAACCTTCCAGGACAGCGTCTATATTCCCACCCTATTCTAGTTTTACCTGGTGGTGGTGTTTTGTTATATGTTTCTATGTTTTTTCCTCTGCCGAGTGCACTTTGGTGGAGGTTTTGCTTGATCTTCTAAACAACTGAGGGTCAGAGAAAAGGGAGGGGCCTTTTAAATTGTATCTGATTTGTGTTTCCTGTAGAGGGTGGAGCCAATCATCTCTCAAGTAACTGTCCTGGAAATACTGTTACCGGTAACAGGGGTTTTCCCCTACATCCAAATCCTGCATCCTCATCGCATTCGCCTTACCTGCCCCCTTCCTTCCTTACCCTTCCCTCCGTCATTCATCTACCATCGCACCAAAAGTCCACATTCACTATGTTATTGTCACTGTAGAATTTACAACACAATCTCAAGCCCTTTCCCACAATATTAAGCGCTTAGGAATAAGTGAAATAAATAATCGGAAATTCCAATCGTGTGTACACGGCATTAGGAGTAGCAGATGTAAATGGACTTGTGTCCATTTACAGACGCCTACCTCCAATCCGATCCGCAAAAAGTGGGCTCTATAGAGTAGAGTTGGCTGCCTTCCACACGTGCCACTCATTGTGGCCCGCGACCGGTTACCAAGTCGCTTATGTGGCCCTCGCTCTTCAAAAGGTTGGGCACCCCTGTATTAAAACATATTTAAACACAAAACATCAAGCAGCGCTACAAAACACACAGGCCCGGATTCAGAAAGTGTTTACGTCGGCGTATCTATTGATACGCCGCGTAAATTCTAGGATCCGCCGGCGTATCTTCTTTCTGTATTCAGAAAGCAAGATACGCCGAAATTTGGCTAAGATACGACTGACGTAAGTCTCTTACGCCGTCGTATCTTAGTTGCATATTTACGCTGGCCGCTAGGTGGCGCTTCCGGAGATTTACACGTAGAATATGTAAATAAGGTAGATACGCCGATTCAGAAACGTACGTCCGCCCGGCGCATTTTTTTACGTCGTTTACGTAAGGCTTTTTCCGGCGTAAAGTTACCCCTGCTATATGAGGCGTAGCCAATGTTAAGTATGGAAGTCGGGCCAGCGTCGAATTTTGCGTCGTTTGCGTAAGTCGTTCGCGAATAGGGCTTTGCGTAAGTTACGTTCACAAAAGCATTGACTATTTGCGGCGTAATTAGGAGCATGCGCACTGGGATACGTTCACGGACGGCGCATGCGCCGTTCGTTAGAAACGTAATTTAGGTGGGGTCACACTTAATTTACATAAAACACGCCCACATCTTCCATATTTGAATTAGGCGGGCTTACGCCAGCCCTTATACGCTACGCCACCGTAACTTCGGACGCATAATCTTTATGAATACCATACTCGCTTCTCAAAGTTACGGTGGCGTAGCGTATAGGAGATACGCTACGCCCGCCTAAAGATACACAATTGTATCTGAATCTGGCCCGTAATGTTTTTTTTTTTTTTTTACTAAAGCTGGAGAGTGCAAGATCAGGCTCACTTCTGCATAGAAACCAATTAGCTTCCAGGTTTTAGATTTCTATGCAGAAGTGAGCCTGATTTTGCACTCTCCAGCTTTAGTAAATAAACCTCATCATCAAATAGCTGGTCTGCATACTAAAAAGTGTGTGTGTGTGTGTGTGTATGTATGTATGTATGTATGTGTGTGTGTGTGTATATGTATATATATATATATATATATTATATATATATAATATTATATGGAAAGGTGCAATTAGAATAATAAAGTCCAAAAGTGCTGCAGTCCTGCACTGTATAGCAGGATCAATAGGTGAGATCAGTCCACACCGTGTTTAATTGCCTGCCTGAACAATGCAGGTTCTTTAAACACATTTTTTTCATAAGACTTTTTTTTTTAAATATAATGGGAAGGAGAGTTGATAACTACTCTCTTTAACCTGCAGAGTTCGCCTTGTTACGGGATTCAGCCAGCAACCGGTCCATGTAAGCCATGAACTCCACTTCATCGTCTCTGGGACTCCTGTCAGGATACAATTCCTCCAGCTCAGATGAGGAGGACGGAGCGAAGGATGGCTCAGGGTAAATAATCTTTGCATGCCTTAAAACTGAACCCCAGACAGATATAAAGAAACAAATGAATGAAGCTTATTGCTTAAAGCGGTTGTATTTTTGCACATGTCAAAAAAAAAAACCCTGTAAAGGCAAAGGCATAATAAGCTAGTATGTACCGCCTACTAGCTCATTATGAAATACTTACCTTAGAACAAGGTCCATGTTGAGGGAGCTGACATTTTGCCCTCTGCGTTTCTTCCGGATTTGCGGCTCCGGCGCTGTGAGTGGAGACGTCTTTTTTCCCCATTACCAGTGTAAAATGATTGCTTATACAGTGATCATCACTGTAATAAGCAATAATAGTGTGAAAAAAATCCTGATCACCTCCCAAGGGATTTTTTTTTTAATCCTTTGTTTTTCAAAAAATTTGGACAAAAAAATGACAACTTCAAAAAACTCACCATGCCTCTTACCATGCCTCTTGGGCCCCATGCACACGAGAAGCAAATGCAAACTCATCTAAACACAAGTTTTCAAACGCAAAAACCGGCGTTTAAAACGCCCGTTTTTGCCGCGAATTTCGCTGCGTTTTATCGCATTTGCGTTTATAAGCATTTGGTTAAGAAACATCATAAGACCCTCCCTAAGCTCAAAAAACAGTATTATTTAACCATTTCAGCCATTTTGTGACACCAGAGCAGCTGAGAGAGCAGCAGTGTACGTGTATTTAGCGTGTCACTTGCCACGTCACCTGCCTCAAGTTGTGAATTGTCCAATTGCCACGTCATCTGCCACGTCACCTGGCCACGCCACCTGCCACAAGTTGTGGATTGTCCACTGGCCACGTCACCTGCCATGTCACCTGGCCACGTCACCTGCCACAAGTTGTGGATTGTCCACTTGCCACGCCACCTAGCCATATCACCTGCCACGTAACCTGCCACATCACCTGCCACAAGTTGTGGATTGTCCACTGGCCACGTCAACTGGCCACGTCACCTGCCACAAGTTGTGGATTGTCCACTTGCCACGTCACCTGACCACGACACCTGCCACAAGTTGTGGATTGTGTCATGTCACCTGCCACAAGTGGATTATCCACTTGCCAAATCACCTGGCCACATCACCTGCCACAAGTTGTGGATTGTCCACTGGCCACGTCACCTGCCATGTCACCTGGCCACATTACCTGCCACCAGTTGTGGATTGTCCACTTGCCACGTCACCTGCCACGTCACCTGGCCACATCACCTGCCATGTCACCTGTCACGTCACCTGCCACAAGTTGTGGATTGTCCACTGGCCACTTCAACTGGCCACGTCACCTACCACAAGTTGTGGATTGTCCACTTGCCACGTCACCTGCCTCAAGTTGTGTATTGTCCACTTGCCACGTCATCTGCCATGTCACCTGGCCACGCCACCTGCCACAAGTTGTGGATTGTCCACTGACCATGTCACCTGGCCACGTCACCTGATAAAAAGTTGTGGATTGTCCACTTGCCATGTCACCTGGCCACGTCACCTGCCACGTGACCTGGCCACGTCACCTGCCACAAGTTGTGGATTGTCCACTGGCCACGTCGCCTGCCATGTCAACTGGCCACGCCACCTGCCACAAGTTGTGGATTGTCCACTTGCCACGTCACCTGGCCACATCACCTGCCACGTCACCTGGCCACACCACCTGCCACAAGTTGTGGATTGTCCACTGGCCATGTCACCTGGCCACGTCACCTGCCACAAGTTGTGGATTGTCCACTTGCCATGTCACCTGGCCACGTGACCTGGCCACATCACCTGGCCACGTCACCTACCACAAGTTGTGGATTGTCCACTGGCCACGTCACCTGCCATGTCACCTGGCCACGTTACCTGCCACAAGTTGTTGATTGTCCACTTGCCATGTCACCTGGCCACGTCACCTGGCCACATCACCTGCCACGTCACCTGGCCACGTCACCTGCCACAAGTTGTGGATTGTCCACTGGCCACGTGACCTGGCCATGTCACCTGCCACATCACCTGGCCACGTCACCTACCACAAGTTGTGGATTGTCCACTTGCCACGTCACCTGCCTCAAGTTGTGTATTGTCCACTTGCCACGTCATCTGCCATGTCACCTGGCCACGCCACCTGCCACAAGTTGTGGATTGTCCACTGGCCATGTCACCCGGCCACGTCACCTGCCACAAGTTGTGGATTGTCCACTTGCCATGTCACCTGGCCACGTCACCTGCCACGTGACCTGGCCACGTCACCTGTCACATCACCTGGCCACGTCACCTGCCACAAGTTGTGGATTGTCCACTTGCCACGTCACCTGGCCACGTCACCTGCCACGTCACCTGGCCACATCACCTGCCACGTCACCTGGCCACGTCACCTGCCACAAGTTGTGGATTGTCCACTGGCCACGTCACCTGCCACAAGTTGTGGATTGTCCACTTGCCACGTCACCTGGCCACGTCACCTGCCACAAGTTGTGGATTGTCCACTGGCCACGTCACCTGGCCACGTCACCTGCCACAAGTTGTGGATTGTCCACTGGCCACGTCACCTGCCACATCACCTGGCCACGTCACCTACCACAAGTTGTGGATTGTCCACTTGCCACGTCACCTGCCTCAAGTTGTGTATTGTCCACTTGCCACGTCATCTGCCATGTCACCCGGCCACGTCACCTGCCACAAGTTGTGAATTGTCCACTTGCCATGTCACCTGGCCACGTCACCTGCCACGTGACCTGGCCACGTCACCTGTCACATCACTTGGCCACGTCACCTGCCACAAGTTGTGGATTGTCCACTTGCCATGTCACCTGGCCACGTCACCTGCCACGTCACCTGGCCACGTCACCTGCCACAAGTTTTGGATTGTCCACTGGCCACGTCAACTGGCCACGTGACCTGCCACAAGTTTTGGATTGTCCACTGGCCACGTGACCTGGCCACGTCACCTGCCACATCACCTGGCCACGTCACCTACCACAAGTTGTGGATTGTCCACTTGCCACGTCACCTGCCTCAAGTTGTGTATTGTCCACTTGCCACGTCATCTGCCATGTCACCTGGCCACGCCACCTGCCACAAGTTGTGGATTGTCCACTGGCCATGTCACCTGGCCACGTCACCTGCCACAAGTTGTGGATTGTCCACTTGCCACGTCACCTGGCCACGTCACCTGCCACAAGTTGTGGATTGTCCACTGGCCACGTCACCTGCCACAAGTTGTGGGTTGTCCACTGGCCACGTCACCTGCCATGTCACCTGGCCACGTCACCAGCCACAAGTTGTGGATTGTCCACTTGCCACATCACCTGGCCACATCACCTGCCACATCACAGGCCACAAGTTGTGGATTGTCCACTGGCCACGTCACCTGCCACGTCACCTGCCACGTCAACTGGCCAAGTCACCTGGCCACGTCACCTGCCACAAGTTGTGGATTGTCCACTGGCCACGTCAACTGGCCACGTCACCTGCCACAAGTTGTGGATTGTCCACTTGTCACGTCACCTGCCACAAGTGGATTATCCACTTGCCAAATCACCTGGCCACGTCACCTGCCACAAGTTGTGGATTGTCCACTGGCCACGTCACCTGCCACATCACCTGGCCACGTCACCTACCACAAGTTGTGGATTGTCCACTTGCCACGTCACCTGCCTCAAGTTGTGTATTGTCCACTTGCCACGTCATCTGCCATGTCACCTGGCCACGCCACCTGCCACAAGTTGTGGATTGTCCACTGGCCATGTCACCCGGCCACGTCACCTGCCACAAGTTGTGAATTGTCCACTTGCCATGTCACCTGGCCACGTGACCTGCCACGTGACCTGGCCACGTCACCTGTCACATTTCCTGGCCATGTCACCTGCCACAAGTTGTGGATTGTCCACTTGCCATGTCACCTGGCCACGTCACCTGCCACGTCACCTGGCCACGTCACCTGCCACAAGTTGTGGATTGTCCACTGGCCACGTCAACTGGCCACGTGACCTGCCACAAGTTTTGGATTGTCACCTGGCCACGTCACCTACCACAAGTTGTGGATTGTCCACTTGCCACGTCATCTGCCATGTCACCTGGCCACGCCACCTGCCACAAGTTGTGGATTGTCCACTGGCCATGTCACCTGGCCACGTCACCTGCCACAAGTTGTGGATTGTCCACTTGCCACGTCACCTGGCCACGTCACCTGGCCACGTCACCTGGCACAAGTTGTGGATTGTCCACTGGCCACGTCAACTGGCCACGTCACCTGCCACAAGTTGTGGATTGTCCACTTGCCACGTCACCTGGCCACGTCACCTGCCACAAGTTGTGGATTGTCCACTGGCCACGTCACCTGCCACAAGTTGTGGATTGTCCACTGGCCACGTCAACTGGCCACGTCACCTGCCACAAGTTGTGGATTGTCCACTTGTCACGGCACTTGTCACGTCACCTGCCACAAGTGGATTATCCACTTGCCAAATCACCTGGCCACGTCACCTGCCACAAGTTGTGGATTGTCCACTGGCCACATCACCTGCCCTGTCACCTGGCCACAAGTTGTGGATTGTCCACTTGCCACATCACCTGGCCACGTCACCTGGCCACATCACCTGCCACATCACAGGCCACAAGTTGTGGATTGTCCACTGGCCACGTCACCTGCCACGTCAACTGGCCACGTCACCTGCCACAAGTTGTGAATTGTCCACTTGCCACGTCACCAGGCCATGTCACCTGGCCACATCACCTGCCACATCACCTGGCCATGTCACCTGCCACAAGTTGTGGATTGTCCACTTGCCACATGACCTGGCCACGTCACCTGCCACATCACCTGGCCACGTCACCTACCACAAGTTGTGGATTGTACACTTGCCACGTCACCTGGCCATGTTACCTGCCACAAGTTGTGGATTGTCCACTGGCCACGTGACCTGGCCACGTCACCTGCCACATCACCTGGCCACGTCACCTACCACAAGTTGTGGATTGTCCACTTGCCACGTCACTTGGCCATGTCACCTGCCACAAGTTACGGATTGTCCACTGGCCACGTCACCTGCCACAAGTTGTGGATTGTCCACAATGCAATGCAAGCAATTACATGTTTTTATGTTTTTTTTATGGTTTTTCATCATTTGCCATCATTTTTGAGATTTGTAATGTAAAAAAAAGGTCACCTTTAAAAACGCCTATAAACGAAATCGCGGCAAAACGCCGGTACCGCATTTTGCCGCGATTAGCTGCGTTTTACCGCGATTTGCGTCTGAAACGCGAAAACTGAACGCTTCTGAACCCAAATTTTTGCGTTTGAAAAAACGGACATAAACCCAACTGCTTTAAAACGCCAAAAAACGTGATTGTGTGCATGGACACATATGATAACATTAAATGTGTTCAGGGGCAGTTGAAAATAATGCCCAAATGCCTCTGAACTCGAGTTTAGCAGCGTCTCGTGTGCATGGGGCCTTGGGGTTTCTACTTTCCAAAACAATAGAGTTTTCTTTTTTTAAGAAGTAAATGTTTTTTTAAGTTACCATCAATAGTATTTTTATTATATCTGTTCAACAACTGCAAGAAAATACCAGTAGACTCCCAAATTTACTGCACTATTATCAGCTAGCATTGTTCCAAGTTCTGTCTGTGACCCACGAACACCTCCCACCTATGTTATGAGGTGAGGAGAGATGGAAGCGTTCTTTAGTCCTTACACATTTTCTGTTCTAGACCGAAAATGCTGTTCCTTTAAAGAAACAGTATAGTAAGTGAGCATTGAAAACGAAAAGTATAAGGTATAAAGGTATACTGCGCTGCTTATAAAAAGGTGAGACCAGCTGCTAACACAGCTAATAAAGACAAATCAGCTAGGCAAAAATGGAAAACAAAAATGTGTAGCGCTACGGTCAAATGCATATATGGTAATATGAATAGTGATATTTCCTATAAACAAATAGATCACATAGAAATTCCTGTGTGGAATTTCATAACTGAAACAAGTGGAAAGAAAAAGTCCAATATGTGCAATAAAGTCCACAAAAACAATTCACCACGTGCAAAATGGAGCGAGTCTTGATGATACTCCAAGTATAAATATTCAAGTGTAAGTGATCACCGCCACCAATAGGGATAAATGGAGGCTTACCAGAGCTGATGGACTTGAGATGACATATGTCACTACAAGTCTATATAGGGATCAGATGGTACAATCATCCAGGGCCTTTGTTAGAAGTCAGATGCTGTCACTTTATGTGTAGCGAGAAAGCCTTTGATCCATTAAGCTCCGCAATAGGCCGGGTAGTTTAGAAATGGCAAGGGAAGAAAGATAGCCACATAGTGTAATCCAGTAAAAAACTATGGATTTATTAAAATAATCAAGTACACTCACATGTATCCTGAATTAAAATCGCATGGTAAAAATGGTTTGAGGCGGCAGTGGAGACGACCCAACGCGTTTGGTGTTAGTAACACATCATCTGTGGTGTCTCTCCACTGAAGCCCCCTAGAATTTATAGCTAAACAGTATCCCTACCTCCAATCAGACAGTAGCATCTTGTCTCCCCATGTGCAGCATTACGGCTGTCAGGTACTTCCTGATCTAAACAACATGGCCGAACGGCGTGCGTTTCACACCTCGTTCTGAAGCCGTGATATACAGATATTCAATAGTGTGCTACGGAGCAATGCGTTCCTAGCCTCACAAACGAAAATCGCTTGTGATTGGACTAATTCCATTCTCACGTGCAGCGCTGTGTTTTACGCGGCGTGCGTTCCAAGGCTCATCGCGTGTGACCAATTCACTCCCTTGTGTGACGCCGTGTTTAGGCGACGTGCGTTCCAGGTATTGTAACCAGGCCAGCGGAAGCGTGTCGTATGACGCCGCTCTTCCGAGAGCAGATCCATAATATGGACACTGCCCATAGAGATGCCACGGAACATAACACAGAATATTGACAAAAAAGGGGTGAATCGAAAAATATAAATATTAATACCACATAGTTTGTTGAATATTAGAAGGAAAAAAAAGGGGGGAATTGGAAGCAAATAAAAAGCCAAGTGGATACTTCTAAATTGTGTCATTTCTGACTGTAAAAAATATAAATAAAATTGATGAAACAGCAATCTCAAAACTGTTCCAATACACGGCTAGAAAAAACGGCTAACCCGCATGTCATGTATATATTCATATGTAGATATATATACACGGATACATATATTGTAACTTATTATCCGTGAAAAGTTTATTTATATCAACATGTCATATGTAAAAGAATATATAAGAATTTGAAAAATATATAAAATCATTGTTGTGCTGAGCAACAAATGATATTATATGAACAAAGAACCATATAGTAAAAAATATGACGGTGAATGTTGCATATAGGTAGGACAAGATGCCACTCACAATATAGTTATAAGACATGTCATATATTTACCATTAGTATATTGGTGCATATTCATTGGGAAAAAAAGAAAAAATGAAAAAGAAAAAAGTGAATAAAACACAAATAAAAATAAAAATAAAATAAAATTAATAATAAAATAAAATGAAAATAAAATAAAAATAATAATACTAAAAATAAATAAATAAAAATAAATAATAAGTATGAAAAATATAAAAATGAAAGATAAATAAAAATAACGGGGAAGGGAAAAGGGGGAGAATTCCTACGATTGATTAATAAAAGCATTGATGTCCCACTCGACATTCATGCCGAGAGGGACATAGGTTTGGAGTTCGTAGATCCAATAAGTTTCTAAGCGTGATACCCCTCTTGTCATAGCACCGCCTCTCCACGGGGGCGTGTACTTGTCAATGATGGTAAATTGTGTACCACTTGGATCTCTGTGATGGAACTGTTTATAGTTCCTGGGTGTCAAGTTTGCCACCATAATGCGCTGGGAAAGCGCAAAATCGCCCAATTTACATCCACGGTTACATCTAAACAATATGACATTAGATCTTTTTGCACTTGCGAAACTAAATATATTGTTTATTTAATTACTTGCCCTTGTGGCAAGCAATACGTGGGGCGTACTATACGTACATTCACAATCAGGGTAGGAGAGCATATTGCCTTAATTAAAGGAGGTGATACCAAACACCCTGTACCCAGGCACTATAAACGGTTCCATCACAGAGATCCGAGTGGTACACAATTTACCATAATTGACAAGTACACGCCCCCATGGAGAGGCGGTGCTATGACAAGAGGGGTATCATGCTTAGAAACATATTGGATCTACGAACTCCAAACCTATGTCCCTCTCGCCATGAATGTCGAGTGGGACATCAATGCTTTTATTAATCAATCGTAGGAATTCTCCCCCTTTTCCCTTCCCCGTTATTTTTATTTATCTTTCATTTTTATATTTTTCATACTTATTATTTATTTATTTTTATTATTATTTTTTTTATTTTATTTTATTATTAATTTTATTTTATTTTTATTTGTGTTTTATTCACTTTTTTCATTTTTCATTTTTTTCCCAATGAATATGCACCAATATACTAATGGTAAATATATGACATGTCTTATAACTATATTGCGAGTGGCATCTTGTCCTACCTATATGCAACATTCACCGTCATATTTTTTACTATATGGTTCTTTGTTCATATAATATCATTTGTTGCTCAGCACAACAATGATTTTATATATTTTTCAAATTCTTATATATTCTTTTACATATGACATGTTGATATAAATAAACTTTTCACGGATAATAAGTTACAATATATGTATCCGTGTATATATATCTACATATGAATATATACATGACATGCGGGTTAGCTGTTTTTTCTAGCCGTGTATTGGAACAGTTTTGAGATTGCTGTTTCTTTAATTTTATTTATATATTTTACAGTCAGAAATGACACAATTTAGAAGTATCCACTTGGCTTTTTATTTGCCTTCAATTCCCCCCTTTTTTTTCCTTCTAATATTCAACAAACTATGTGGTACTAATATTTATATTTTTCGATTCACCCCTTTTTTGTCAATATTCTGTGTTATGTTCCGTGGCATCTCTATGGGCAGTGTCCATATTATGGATCTGCTCTCGGAAGAGCGGCGTCACGCTTCCGCTGGCCTGGTTACAATACCTGGAACGCACGTCGCCTAAACACGGCGTCACACCAGGAAGTGAATTGTTCAATCACACGCGATTACCGCGGATGAGCCTTGGAACGCATATTTGGAACGCACGCCGCGTAAAACACGGCACTGCACGTGAGAAGGGAATTAGTCCAATCACAAGCGATTTTCGTTTGTGAGGCTAGGAACGCATTGCTCCGTAGCACACTATTGAATATCTGTATATCACGGCTTCAGAACGAGGTGTAAAAAGGCACGCCGTTCGGCCATGTTGTTTAGATCAGGAAGTACCTGACAGGCGTAATGCTGCACATGGGGAGACAAGATGCTACCGTCTGATTGGAGGTAGGGATACTGTTTAGCTATAAATTCTAGGGGGCTTCAGTCGAGAGACACCCCAGATGATGTGTTACTAACACGAAACGCGTTGGGTCGTCTCCACTGCCGCCTCAAACCCTTTTTACCATGCGATTTTAACTCAGGATACATGTGAGTGTACTTGACTATTTTAATAAATACATCGTTTTTTACTGGATTACACTATGTGGCTATCTTTCTTCCCTTGCCATTTCTAAACTACCCGGCCTATTGCGGAGCTTAATGGATCAAAGGCTTTCTCGCTACACATAAAGTGACAGCATCTGACTTCTAACAAAGGCCCTGGATGATTGTACCATCTGATCCCGTGTACTCTGCCTAGTACCATAAGCCTATATAGACTTGTAGTGACGTATGTCAGCTCAAGTCCATCAGCTCTGGTAAGCCTCCATTTGTCCCTATTGGTGGCGGTGATCACTTACACTTGAATATTTATACTTGGAGTATCATCAAGACTCGCTCCATTTTGCACGTGGTGAATTGTTTTTGTGGACTTTATTGCACATATTGGACTTTTTCTTTCCACTTGTTTCATTTATGAAATTCCACACAGGAATTTCCATGTGATATATTTGTTTATAGGAAATATCACTATTCATATTACCATATATGCATTTGACCGTAGCGCTACACATTTTTGTTTTCCATAGTAAGTGAGCATTGTCACCCTAGGAGAGGATCACTAGTTGAAAATTAGGGGAAATGAAAAAAAAGCCTAAAGGGGCTTGACATCTGCTTCTTACAGTTTTCAGACTGGGACAGAGAGAATCAGTGAAAGGAGCCAGTCAGTTGTGTTGCAATGCTCTTATGCTAACTGGAGACATGCTGATAAGAGGGAAAAAGCAGAATGACGGAGGAAAAAGCAGAATGACAGAGTTGAGCCTATCAGTCTGCTGCTTCTCATTTCACTGGCCAGTCACAGGGCGGGGGTGAACAAGCAGATCAAAGTTCAGGTCTCCTACCCTGCCAGACAGGACTATGAAAATCTCAGAATAGAATGGACAGAAATACAAATCATTTGGCAGGTAAAACTGTTCATATGTATGTATTACATCCGTGTAGTTAGCTGCTTGAAGTTCACCTTAAAAGTGTATCTAAACTGAAGAAAATTATGTATTTTATTAAAACCTGACAGTCTTTACCAGATATGGTGACAAAGATACATCAAGTGATCCTGCCAGTAACACACTTTCTGTTCTAGACAACATTCACTCACTATACTATAGCTATGGAGGAGCAGCATTGTCACCATGTTGTCCACAGAGAGAACTGGGCATGGCAGATAAGACTGCTTGAAATAACATTTCTGGCATTGTCAGTAGATCATTTTTGCACTTATGGAACATATGTACCAAAATACTTTCAATGGTATATTTAACATACGAAACAGGGGCAAATGAAAAGTTAATTGTTGGGGTCTGGATAAAATTTTAAAGAAAAAAATATCACCAGAACTCAAAAATTGATGTTGAATACCCCAGTGTACCAAGTGTATGTAGCACTTGGTCCTTTTGTTATCTGTTGCTGCATTATGCAAAAAAAAGCTAATTTTATGTCTGTTTATTCTGGCTGTAGCTCCACCCCACCCCAATTTATGGGCCTTCCCATGGAGGGAGTTACAGCACAGAAATTTAGCACAGGTTTTGACAAAATTCGGCCGCCAGGTTGCAATTGCGACAAGAAATTGCGACCTGGCGCCCACCGGTAGTTGAGGCCGCGGCCTACAAGGCCGCAAAGCCGTGGCCTCAATTACAGGCCGCCGCGGGCCCACCGCGATCGCACAGCAGGGGAGGTGGGGGCGCACGGAGGCAAAGGATCCTGTGTCTCCGTGCGCCCCCATCTCCCCCACCGCGCGATCGCGGCGGGCCCGCGACGGCCGGTAATTGAGGCCGCGGCTTTGCGGCCTTGTGAAGTCCCAAGCTTCCTTCTGTGACCTGGCGCCATCTGGTGGTGGCTGTTGGCATTACAAGTAAAACAGCAGTTCTAATGTGTAATTTTTCACTCTTTTCACTGCCATCTCCTTCCCTCTAATTAGAACCCCCAAACATTATATATATTTTTTATTCTAACACCCTAGAGAATAAAATGGCGATCGTTGCAATACTTTCTGTCACACCGTATTTGCGCAGCAGTCTTACAAGCGCTAAAAATGGGGGGAACTAATGCGCAAAACCAACCTAACCACAGAATAGAGAGCTAAAAAATAATATAATAAATAGATATACTGAATAAAAAGCTAATAAGCAGCAGCCACAACTAATAGTGCTCACACACTGGCAGAATATGAAAAGTGGGGGGTGTAGTGGCGCTTGCTAGTAAGAGTAAAATATAAAAATTGCTGGTAGGGAAAAATGTTCAAAACAATAATAAAGGACAATCCCTATTAAGCCAATCACTCATATAAGTGAAATTCCAAATGTGTATCACTCCAAATGAGACCCACACAACATAATTCAAATGTGGAGGGTGATAAGAGTGAAAAAATAATAAATTATTACCTGTAGAGGTAAACAGACGTACCACCAGGGGCACAGTATTGATCAATGAATGAGCAATATCTATATATAGTACATAGACATGACCATTGTGACAAAATATTCATAAGAGAAATAAAGATAATGAATAAGCAATAATATAAAGTGCTGCATCAATAAAGTGCACTGTGCAATAATTAGTAAACAATGTACAAAATCCAGTGAAGAGCAGTCTTTGCAAAATACAAAAAACTGTCCAATATTCGTGCATAAGTGCAAAAAATATTCATATGCAGTGAAAAAGTAATGTAAAATAAATCCACAAGAGGGATCAAATAAAATGAAGTGACATAAATAAAACCATGCCAAAGTGTCCAGTGCACAAATGTGCAAAATATAACAAATCCAAACAGACTTCAGAAAAAAGATGAAGATAAAAGTTTCAATCACTGATTTTCAGAGTGTATAAGTGATCAAGCAATAGTCCACAATTGATTCTTCAGTGTGTGATGATAAGCACATGTGCTTGTAGATAAAAATGCCAAAGGATCCCGCAGTGCAGATATAAAGTGATTGTTTTCACAAGCCTCTTACCTCACAGAGGCTTAATATAAGCCTATAATAACGCTGATTAAACAAGGAGCATGTCTCCCACAGGAAATCTGCTGATCCAATCGTGCACTTCAAACGTTTCACAGGTCCCAACGATGGCACTCAGATAAAACACAGGGAAGCCTCCATAGCATAAAATCATTGACAATTTATTGGTATAGAAACAAAAATTCACTCACAAACATCGGATGTGTCATCAGCATGAAGCAGCATGAAGTGCATCTTACACAGGATGTCTCCGCTCTGCGGCCGTGAGCGGATGATGTCACCACCAGCTCTCCTAGGTCCTCACGCGTATCGTGACACCACACGTCACTTAATCGTAGGATAGAGAGCTGCTGGTGTAGGGGTGATTCTTATAGTGCCGCGCTGGCGAGTCCGCAATGGCAACAAGACAGCGGGTGAAGAATATAATACTTTAAAACAGTAGAATAAATAAATACAACTGCTTTAAACAATAAAGGACGAATAGTTTAAAATTTCAAATTAAAACAATATAATGGCTCCCTCCAGTGGTAAAATAATGTATAGCCCTGAATATAATGAGAATCCACATACAGGCTTACAGTTATGCAAATGCCTGAACGCCCCCTACTGGACGCTGGAAAGACATATATGGGAGCAATTGTACAGAATGGTAATAAAGTATATAATTTTAGATAAGATTGAACGTCATTAAATTAAAACATCATGGATAATAGACTATACCCCGTAATGGATATAGAAATAAAATATTCCAAAAGGAAATGGCAAGAACCGTAAAAACTATAAGATGAGGAATACATACAATACTCAATGATCATGAGGGATGTAATGATATAAAAATAAGTGGTATAGAGCAAAATGGATATCATCAATACCCAGAACCAGGATGATACTAATATCCTAAGATTACTAAAATATAAAATATTTTTAAAATATTTATAAAAATATTATTAAAAATATTATTAAAAACCGGAAGGGGTGAGATATAAGATTATTAAAAGTTGGATATAAAACAGTTAAGATCAAATTCAACATTGTGCCCCTGAGGCGTCAGAGTGCATAATTCGTGTATCCAGCGGGATTCTGCCTGACTGATCTTCTGTACCTTATTATCTCCCCTCCAATGAGGTTTATATTTCTCTATAGCCCATACCATCAGTGAGGAGGGGTCTCGGTTATGGCATTGGTCATAGTGGCGGGATAGGCTATGCTTGCGGAACCAATTTTTTATGTTTTGAGTGTGCTCCCGAAGTCTTTTCCGAAGTTTCCTTTTAGTTCTTCCAACGTACTGAATTTTACATGGACATTCTAAGAGGTAAACAACCCCTTCCGTCTCACAAGAAATAAAATCTTTGATCTTATATTCTTTACCGGTAAAACTGGATTTAAAAGTTTCTTTTTTCTTTTTACTTTCCTTGGTATGTTTGCATGTAAAGCATCTTTTGCATGGGTAATAACCCTTTTCGTTAAAAAATTAGAAACTTTTTTTCTCCGGAGGGTCAAGTACATTTTTTGCAATCCTATTCCTAAGAGTAGGGGCTCTTCTGTATGTAAATATTGGTTTTTCAGGGAGTATCGATGCCAGATGTCGATCAGCTTTTACAATGTGCCAGTATTTCTTACAGATGGTTTCAATCTGTTTATGTTGCACACTGTAGTCCATTATTAAGGGTACTCCCCCAATAAAAGAATTTGTTCTTGTAGAGTCTTGAATTAGCGTGTTTCTTTCAAGAGCAGCAACATCTTGTATTTTCTTTTCAATGAAGTCCTGTTTGTAGCCCTTTTCTACAAATCTCTTACCGATGAAGTCGGCCTGTTTCAGAAAAACATCTGTCTTAGTGCAGTTTCTTCTTAGTCTCAGAAGCTGTCCCTTTGGTATGTTATCTAACCAGGGAGTGTGGTGACAGCTGTCCAGCGGTAGGTAACTATTTCTGTCAACAGTTTTGAAGTGCGTTTGTGTCATCAATTTGGCTCCTTCTTTAACAATTTCCAAATCAAGAAAATTGATGTTTTCATCACTTATTTCCCAAGTTAATTTTATGTTTTTTTCATTGGAATTTAAATAAAAACCGAAGTCAATAAGACTCTCCCTGTCTCCTGACCAAATAATTAAAATATCATCAATAAATCTTTTGTATAAGAGTAGCTGATGCGGTTTCCTGTTATATAAAACATCAGCTTCCCACTCAGCCATATATAAATTTGCCACGCTGGGCGCATATTTTGCGCCCATAGCAATACCACAAATTTGCTTAAAGTAATCATTTCCATACCAGAAGTAATTGTGATCTAAGCTATATTCAAGACAGTTGCAAATAAACTTTTTTTGTGCATTATTTAGGTCACTAAGACCATTCAGTGCCCAATTGGTGGCTTGTATAGCTTCCTTGTGATTAATAATAGTATATAACGATGATACATCTGCTGTGGCTAAGTAAATCGGGCTCCCATCCAGTGCAATGGTATCCAGTAACTGAATCAGATGTTTAGTGTCTCTAAGGTAAGATTCGGTTTTTTTCACAAGGGGCTGCAGGAACCAATCGATATATTCTCCTATTCTTGCCCCTACGGAATTTATGCCATTAACAATTGGCCTTCCCGGGGGCTCTTCTCTCGATTTGTGAATTTTCGGGAGAGTGTATAAGACTGGAATCTTACATCCCACAGGTTGTAGATATTTCCCTTCTTTTTTATTCAGAAGGCCTTTCTTAGTTCCTCTTTTTATGAGACTTGCTAAGTCATCCTTGTAGCGGACTATAGGGTTCCCTGGTAATTTCAAATACGTAGTGTTGTCACCCAATTGGCGCTCAATCTCCCTCTTGTAGGCCACTTTCGATTGGATGACAATGGCTCCACCCTTATCTGCTTGTCTCACCACTACATCTTTTCTTTCTTCAAGTTTTCTTATACCGTTTTTGATGTCCCCTGGATCAGATATCTTCTTAATTTTCATGTCCTGCAGGTCCTTTAGCACCATTCGTCTGAATACTTCAATGTGCCCCTCATTGCTTATTGGCGGATTGAATACAGATTTATTCCTTAGGTTGCTAAACACGACATTATTTTCTACAGTGATATTTCTTGTTGTACCTTCGCCTGGTTTGTTCATCATGTACTTTTTTATGTGGAGGCTTCTAGCAAATTTGTTGATGTCCACATATGCATCAAACTTATTAAAGTTTTTCTTAGGGGCAAATTTGAGGCCTTTATCAAGCACTTTGATTTCCTCTTTTGTAAGTTCAACTCCGCTGATGTTGATAACCCCTTCTCCTATCGGTTTCATCTTCTTCTGTTTCTTTGCTCCCGCCCTGCATCCTCTCCTTGATTTCCGTGTCTTCCAGATTGATTTTCATGAGTCCTTCCTGGAGTTCTTCTCGTTTTCTCCTCTCTGTCCTGATTCCTCTGAGTATCTCGGATCCTGGGATCTCCTTTCCTCGTCTCCACTGGTCTGGGTTCCGGGCTCCAATTCCTTGATCTCTGCACCCCATTCTCCTGATGACGCCTCTGGGATTCTTGGATTCTAAGGAGATCCCAGGAACCGAGATACTCAGAGGAATCAGGACAGAGAGGAGAAAACGAGAAGAACTCCAGGATCACTTATACACTCTGAAAATCAGTGATTGAAACTTTTATCTTCATCTTTTTTCTAAAGTCTGTTTGGATTTGTTATATTTTGCACATTGGAATTTCACTTATATGAGTGATTGGCTTAATAGGGATTGTCCTTTATTATTGTTTTGAACATTTTTCCCTACCAGCAATTTTTATATTTTACTCTTACTAGCAAGCGCCACTACACCCCCCACTTTTCATAGTCTTACAAGCGCACTTTTTTGGGGAAAAAATACACTTTTTTAAATTAAAAAATAAGACCGTAAACAGTAAAGTTATCCCAATTTTTTTTTATATTGTGAAAGATAATGTTACGCCGAGTAAATTGATGCCCAACATGTCACGCTTCAAAATTGCGTCCGCTCGTGGAATGCCGACAAACTTTTACCCTTTAAAATCTCCATAGGCGACGTTTAAAAAATTCTACAGGTTGCATGTTTTGAGTTACAGAGAAGGTCTAGAGCTAGAATTATTGCTCTCGCTCTAATGATCGCGGCGATACCTCACATGTGTGGTTTGAATACTGTTTACATATGTGGGCGCTACTCACGTATGTGTTCGCTTCTGCGTGCGAGCTCGTCGGGACGGGGTGGGTTTTCTGGCTCCTAACTTTTTTAGCTGGCTCCTAGATTCCAAGCAAATTTGTCAAACCCTGCTTTAGCCATTGCCCTCTCTTTATTCTCATTCATTTTTATATATTGTATTTTGTGTGTGTGCCTCTCCCCTCCTGTCATCCATTAGCCAGACATGATTTAGGCAGCTGTCATGTCATGTTACTTTATCAGTAGTCAGCCACTGCTTCCTTTCCGAGCCCCACAGCTCTTCCATCACCACCACTATATCCACTGTGACACCAGTGCTCTCCTAATAGAAGCAGTGTTGAATGTTCCTCAATATTACATCTCACCTGATCTGCAACTCCCTTTTCATTTGCTATTCAGCCCTACTCTTTCTCTGCTTAGTGTACGCTCACCTGAACCCCAGTCCCACCTGATCTGCAGATCTCTTCTCACTATCTGGTCAGCCTCACGCATTGCTTCAGTGTACTCTCAACCACACTCTGATATTGTCTAATACCATCCTGACAGCAGCACACGTTACATGGATGGTGTCTTCCCAATGAATGTTGCAGATCTTGCACCTATGTCTTTGAATATAGTGATAGGCTTGTTAAACTCATTTGTTTGCGAGTGCAACACTTTGAAACATTAATAAAAAGTTGTATTAAGGCATGGGTGGCCAAACGCTTACCCTCTGATGTGGCCCGCCACCTCCTGCTCTTGAATAGCGGGTGGGCAAACCCAGATTGCTAGTTCCTGACCTGCCATCCCCGAGCATCAGTGTGAAGAACGGAGCCAGCGTTAGAGAAAGCCGAGTCAATGCTTCCTGTATAGCGCCGTCTCCTGTCACAGACAGAGTGATACCAAATGTACTCCCCCTGTAACAGTTCCCGACGCGATACAGGAAGCATTTGCTCTGCTCTCTACTGCAGCCGCATGCTCCTATCACACTGATGCTCGGTGTGGAGCCCGTGATCTGGGACAACAGCCACCAGGGATACCACAATTAGTACCCACCAATAGTACCAGCCAGCAGTACTCACCAGCAGTACCAGCCCTGGAGGACAGCCAGCAGGAGCCACCAGCATATCCGCCTGGGGAACAGCAACAGCCAGCGATACCTGCAGAAATCCTGAGGAAGAAGTGAAGATTGAGGTCAGTTGAGGTGCAGGTACCGCACTGCATCAGTGTGAAAGCAGCCTTAGGCCCCTTTCACATGATTGGTCCAGTCGGGTCAGCATGTCTGTTTTTCATGCAGACCCAAACGGACTCTCCATTCACCTCAATAAAGCAGCAGATGTAAACAGACTTGTGTCCGTTTACACCTGCCTAGCTCCAATACGATCTGTTTAAAAAAAAAAACGTCCCCTTCTGTCTGGGTGGATAAGACTGGAGGGCCCAGAGAATAGAGCTGGCTGTGTCCATGTCTGCTCTGCATTTGCAGAGTGGACACAGACCTGTCATCCGACCGCACTGCCCTCGCTCTTCAAAAGGTTGGGCACCCCTGTGATAAGGTGATGTGCTAGGCTGAGACTGAAGTGTGGGCGAGAGTACACTCAAGCTAGGAAAGAGCAAGGCTGACCAGGGGGTGAGAAACTCAAAAAGCAATAGGAACACAATACAGCCCCTGTCACTGCCCCTCCTATGCAACCCTAAGACCCCTTTCACACTGAGGGCGTATTGCAGGCGCTATAGTGTTAAAAATACAGTCAGGTCCATAAATATTGGGACATCAACACAATTCTTTTCCAAATAACAATTTTTTTATTTTTTTTGTAAAAGGTCAGTACAAAATATAGTAACGTATCAGGTGTAAAGGCAAAAGTTCAGCTTAAAGTGCTTACACAGTGGTTACACAGTCATTTGTATATTCAGTAACCTTTAAAACAAATGGAGATCAAAGAAGAAGGAAAGAAGAAAAAGAGGAGGGGGGAAGAGGAGCGAGGGAAGAGAGAGAAAGAAAAGAAAGGAAAAAGAGAGAAAGAAGGGAGGGGGTAGGCAGGCTAGAAGAGCGGGGATGGTGATGTACCTCGGTGAACTGGTCGTCGGCTCATGGCGGGTCCTCCTTAACATGCCACCTCTCCCAGACAAGGTCGTGATCGTCCAACCTGTCCCGGATCCTAGCCGTCATCTTTTCCATGAGTTCTACATCCTTGACCCTAGCATAGAGGGCCTCTTGGGATGGGGGCAGCGTTTTTTTCCATTGGAGTGCTATCAAGCACCTCGCGGCTGTGATAATGTGTCTAAGCAACTTCTTGTAGGGTTTGACTATGTGGGGTTGGGAGAGGCCCAGAAGGAACAGCTTCGAGGAGAGGGGTATGGGCACCTCAAAGAGGCGGGACAGGAGCTCTCGTGTCAGGGTCCAAAACGGGACGATCAGGGGGCAAGTCCAATATATATGGAACAGTGTGCCCCTAGCCTGGTTACACTGCCAGCATCGGTCAGAGGTGGACGGGTAAATCCTGTGGAGAACATCCGGGGTCAGGTACCAAAAGAACAGCACTTTGTACGTGTTTTCCTTGTAAAGGGTACATATTGAGCTTTTGGCCGCCTGCCTCCACACAGCTCCCCACTCCTCCTCCGAGAGCTCCTCCCCCAGCTCCCTCTCCCATCGGAGCATATAGGCATGTTTACCTTTGTTTTGTAAGGAATACTCATCAACACAATTCTAATCTTTTTGGCTCTATACACCACCACAATGGATTTGAAATGAAACAAACACGATGTGCTTTAACTGCAGACTTTCAGCTTTAATTTGAGGGTATTTACATCCAAATCAGGTGAGCGGTGTAGGAATTACAACAGTTTGTATATGTGCCTCCCAAATTTTAAGGGACCAAAAGTAATGGGACAGATTAACAACCATAAATCAAACTTTTACTTTTTAATACTTGGTTGCAAATCCTTTGCAGTAAATTACAGCCTGAAGTCTGAAACGCATAGACATCACCAGATGCTGGGTTTCATCCCTAGTGATGCTCTGCCCGGCCTCTACTGCAACTGTCTTCAGTTCCTGCTTGTTCTTGGGGCATTTTCCCTTCAGTTTTGTCTTCAGCAAGTGAAATGCATGCTCAATCGGATTCAGGTCAGGTGATTGATTTGGCCATTGCATAATATTCCACTTCTTTCCCTTAAACTCTTTGGTTGCTTTTGCAGTATGCTTCGGGTTATTGTGCATCTGCACTGTGAAGTGCCTTCCAATGAGTTCTGAAGCATTTGGCTGAATATGAGCAAATAATATTGCCCGAAACACTTCAGAATTCATCCTGCTGCTTTTGTCAGCAGTCACATCATCAATACATTCAAGAGAACCAGTTCCATTGGCAGCCATACATGCCCACGCCATGACACTACCACCACCATGCTTCACTAATGAGGTGGTATGCTTTTGGATCATGACCAGTTCTTTTTGTTCTTCATACTCTTCTCTTCCCATCACTCTGGTACAAGTTGATCTTGGTCTCATCTGTCAATAGGATGTTGTTCCAGAACTGTGAAGGCTTTTTTTAGATGTTGATTGGCAAACTCTAATCTGGCCTTCCTGTTTTTTAGGCTGACCAATGGTTTACATCTTGTGGTGAACCCTCTGTATTCACTCTGGTGAAGTCTTCTCTTGATTGTTGACTTTGACACACATACACCTACCTCCTGGAGAGTGTTATTGATCTGGCCAACTGTTGTGAAGGGTGTTTTCTTCACCAGGGAAAGAATTCTTCGGTCATCCACCACAGTTGTTTCCTGTGGTCTTCCGGGTCTTTTGGTGTTGCTGAGCTCACCGGTGCTCTTATTGAGAGTTGACAGCAACAGATTCCAAATGCAAATAGCACACTTGAAATGAACTCTGGACCTTTTATCTACTCCTTGTAAATGGAATAATGAGGGAATAACACACACAGAACAGCTAAGCAGCCAATTGTCCCATTACTTTTGGTCCCTTAAAAAGTGGGAGGCACATATACAAACTGTTGTAATTCCTGACTGTAGCGCCTGCAAACCGCCCTAAAAGTGCTGCTTTATTGTCTCCAGTGTGAAAGCCCGAGGGCTTTCACACTGAAACGCTGCGCTAGCAGGATGGTAAAAAAAAGTCCTGCTTGTTGCATCTTTGGAGCGGCGAAGGAGCGGTGTGTATACCGCTCCTCCACCACTGCTGGCCATTGAAATCAATTGGACAGCCCGGCTATACTGCCTGCAATGCCCCGCTAGCGTCCGAAATGCGCCACAAATCCGGCTATAGAATCGGCTGTAAAAATGGCTTCCTAAAACCCTAACATTGTCCACAACCTTGCAGTTAACTCGCATGAGAACCTTTTCTGCAACCCTAAAATTAACACTTAAACCCTCCTTGTTTATTTTACACTAACTGGCATACTAACCTTTCCTACAACACTGACACTCCTCTTCCTCCCACTATTCCTAACACTGCCCCTCACTCTACATAACACAAACCCTTAATTTGGTAAACTTAGGGGCATGGGACACTTTCAAATGTTTTTGTTCTTTTAGTTAGGTGTTTGCGTTAATATGATCCCTGTGTTGTTTGCCTTGTAATGATGAGCTCACCTGTTGTGGTTGCAGTTGTGCCATCATGGCTGATTCCCTTATGACCATGTTTTGCTTTAGTTAGCTGGTCCATATTTACCAAGGAGACAGGACAGCTTTCTGTTCCAGGTCACACAGTGTCCAATGCATGCCTCATCACCTCTGTGTTGCATCACTAATGTGGGAGTTCTATTGTGATTAAACACATCTAGTTGCATGAATGTGCTCTTAGTGCTGACTGCTTGTGCCAACATCAGATAGAATTACTGTTTAGCTCTCATCCGCATAAGTGCTAAACTGAGAGACCCAGGGATTGTGGGATATATGGTTTACTCACAGGAAGTGTCAGGTCTCAGACTAAAGAAAGAGGTCATACATTAACCTGTGTAGTGCCATGTCTCATGTTTCAACATTAATAGAAACTGCTGACACAGAATTGTAAATATTTACTACAGGCAGTAAGTACAGGGCAACAAATGACACCATGAAGCTACATGGTCAATTCACATCTTATGCAAGTGATAAAATGCAGGATGACTGTAGGAATATAAATCATGCCTTTATACCATTGTTTGCATATTCACATCTCCTGCTGGTAAAGACTGTTTTTTTTCTCTAAAATACATAAGTGTTAAAGTCTCTGTGCTGATATCTCCTACTTTTTAATCTTCTACTACTACCTACTAGGGTTGTCCTGATACCACTTTTTTAAGACAGAGTACAAGTACTGATACTTTTCTTTATCGTACACCACGGGACACAGAGCCAGTCACTACATAATGGGTTAAGGGTCACCAGCGGTGATTGGACACTGGCACAACCAATCGAATACAGTTCCCCTCCACATAACCCCTCCCATCCGGACCTCAGTTTTTTCACCAGTGCCTAAGGTGTTTGATGTGATTAGGATGTGCTAAAGGAAGCTCTGCCAAAGAAACCCTTAGGGGATAAAAGAGCTACACTTTCGGGTCCATCCAAGACGCCTAAAATGTTACACCAAAACTGGATGGTATCCAGGCTTCATGGACGAGGTGTCCCTGTAATATGTCTCTTCGGAGGACTGGGCTCTAGGGTCCAGCACTTTCACTATCACACTAAAAGTCCTGGCAGTGTCTTTTACAAGGCCCAGGGAAGAGGCCTCCTTTAAGTAGGAACCTATATCCCTGAAGGTTGGCTTGCACGCCCCGACATGATGGGGGGAAGATTGGTTCTCCTTGGCAGAAAACCTGCGGCGGGGGAAAAGGTAAGCCAGGACAGAGTCCTAAGTTTTAGGACTCAGTTCCTTCAGACAGCACACTCCTTCCGCTGCAGAAGCTCTGCCATGAACGGGCTGCCTTCCTCCTCCTCCTCTTAGGCAGGTATCAGGGGGATCTTCCTCATGTTCTAAGTACCGCCATTGCCCCTAGGTCGCGCGCGCTTTATGATTTCAGCAATGCGAGGAGGGTGAGCGTTCCCGTGCGCGGGCACGAGGTTCAGATGGCAAACACAGGCAGGAAGTGATAAGAAAAGCCTCACATGCCAGGAGCTTTCCTTGAAGGGACACAGCAGCATAAGGGCACGTAAGGTCTCCATGTGGTTGGCTGAGCACTCCCAAGATAAGACACCTACTCTAGCACGAAACTGTGTGTTATTAGTTGCATACTTGTATGTAGATTGCTAAGCTAGCACAGTAGTATATGCATTTGTTGGCACCTTAGCTTTGCTTGGTAATATGTCTTCCCAAAGAAGAAATTCTGGGACTAAAATCAAATAAGCATTGCCGCCTAAGACAGGGGGCTCTAGCCATGCCTGCTCAGTACCTTCCTCTCCTGTAATATCTGATGCACCTGTACATGATGAACCATTACATCTATATGGAGTAGCAGCCTCTCCTGTGGTGCCTGCATAGGTCACTGAGGACTCTCTGGCGACAGCCCTGGACGACTTAGGAGAATCGCTGCATTAATCGCAAAGTCCTCAGAAAAGGACAAAAAGCAAAGCAGATCTCCTTCTGTTGTTTTGAATCTCCTTTCAGAGAAATCTGAGGAGAATGAGGCCCCATCAGGGGATGAGGACCCGGAGAGATCAGTAATATCAGAGGAACCTTTTTCTGCTTCCCAGGTTCTGAAGTTGCAGGTGCAATGTTATACTAAAGCGGTACACTCTACATCCAGATTACCCTCTGCTGAGTTAACTGAATCACCTGTCTCCTCTCTGGGTTAATTAAAATCCCCACAGGGCTGCTTGTGCCTTTCCGATTCATCCTTTATTGGAGAATCTGATTTACCCAGACTAGAAACACCCAGATAAGCGTTTTTCTCCTCCTAGGAAGTTTGAAGTTCTTTATCCTATGGAGGAGAAGTTTACCAAGAAGTGGAGTCTGCCTGATGCAGCTATTTCTTGTGTAAATAAAAGCCTAACTTGCCTGGTGGACAATGCCCAGGTATGTAAAGATCCTTCTGAGAAGAAGTTGAAATCTTTATTAAGGTCTTCCTTGCTCCTGGTGGGCGCAGTAATCCAACCTGCTGTGGCGGCGGTTGGTATGTGTCAGGCCTTAAAAGGACCAGGTGAAACGGGATGAAAGATCTGCCTTTGGAGCAGATCAAATTTTGGGAGAATATGCCTAGAGCATTATGTTTCACAGTGGATGCCATTAGAGATTCTATCCAACAGGCAATCTCGCCTTACGCTCCAGTTGGTGCATATGCGCAGGATTCTTTGGCTAAAGCATTGGTCAGCAGAACCCCCATGCAAAAGACTTTTGGCCAGTTTCCCCTTCCATGGCGAATGCCTCTTTGGGGATGATTTGGAAAAATATATCCAAAAGATATTGAGTGGTAAGACCACTCTGTTGCCAGAGAAGAAGAAAAATAAGCGTCCTTGTTTTAAACGTTATCTTTCCCCGGCTCCAGCCAGTGGCCATGGCATTTTCAGCCAGCCACAAATGCTAAAGAAAACCAGGCCCAGAAGAATAAGAAGCCATGGGGTTCAAAAGCTAACAAGCAAGACCCCAAAGCCTCTTTATGAAGAGGGGGGCGGCTCAGTCTGTTTTCAGCGGCATGGCAGACAGAAATGCAGGACCAGAGGGTAGTATCCACAGTATCCCTAGGGTAAAAACTGGAATTTTGAGAGATCCCATCTTCTCAGTTCCGAAGTTCAAGGCTCTCCAAAGATCCACTAAAAAGAGGATCATTCTTCAAAGGATTGGATCACTTGCTTTCTCAAGGGGTGATCACAGAAGTACCCCTAATAGAGCAAGGTTCAGGTTTTTATTCAAGTCTCTAAAGGATCTGATCCACAAGGTCAAGGCAAAGAAGGGGCCGTCAATTTGCCTTTGCATGAGGCTATTAGGGAAGATGGTGGCCATTTTCGATGCTGTCCCCTACGCCCAATTTCATTCAAGACTACTTCAAGGCAGTATTTTAGCTGCCTGGAACAGAAAGATCCAAGCTCTGGATTTACCCATGCGCCTGTCTCCACAAGTGCGCCAAAGCTTCAGTTGGTGGTTACAAACCAAGAACTTGCGGAAAGGAAGATCCTTTTCTCCCAGTCACCTGAAAGGTGGCGTCTACGGATGCTAGCCTAATGGGCTGAGGAGCAGTGTTAGAAGAAGCTTCAGCCCAGGGAACCTGGGCCAAGACCGAAGAGAACCTACCCATCAACATACTAGAGATTCGGACAGTAGCTTACATCAATCACCGCAGTCAGGGTGCTCAGAAGGAGGTGAATCAGATTTTGGAATGGACAGAATATCATGTTCCTTGTGTCTCTGCAATCTTCATTCCAGGGGTAGAGAACTGGCAAGCGGACTATCTGAGTCGCCAGCAGCTGTCACCAGGAGAGTGGTCTCTCCACCTCGATGTCTTTCAGGCAATATGCCAGAGATGGGGGACCCCAGATGTAGACCTGCTGGCTTTCAGGTTCAACAGGAAGTTGGACAACTTTGTATCCAGGACGAGAGATCATCTGGCCTACGAATCGGATGCTCTATTAATTTCCTGGTATCAGTTCTCACTGATCTATGCATTTCCTCTGATCACTCTCTTACAAAGGCTACTTTGCAGGATCAAGAAGAAGGGAATTCCAGTAATTCTAGTGGCCCAGAAGGCCCTGGTACGCAGAGATCATAAAAATGGCGGTAGGAAGACCTTGAAAGGTTCCGCTTCATCACGACCTGCTGTCGCATGGTCCAGTGTTCCATCCTGCCTTACAGAAGCTAAATTTGACGGTCTAGCTACTGAGACCCACATTTTGAAGAAACGAGGGATCTCGGGTCCAGTGCTTTCTACACTCATTAATGCTAGAAAGCCAGCCTCCAGGCTTATGTACTATAGAGTCTGGAAGGCATATGTTTCCTGGTGTGAAACCAAGAAATTGAATTCTCAGTAGTATGACACAAGTAGGATTCTCGCCTTTTGCCAATTAAGAGTGGATATGAAATTAGCCTTTAGTACCATCAAGGGTCAAATATCGGCTCTATCCGTCTTTTTTCAAAGACTGCTGGCATCTCATTCCCTAGTTCGGGCTTTCATTCAGGTGGTACTGCGGATCAATCTGCCAGTCAAGTCTCCCTTGTGCCCATGGGATTTGAATTTGGTATTATCAGTGTTGCAAAGGCAACCTTTTGAACCTATTCGCCATATTCCTTTGATCCTTTTGAGCAGGAGATTGGCCTTTTTAATTGCTATCTCTTCTGCTAGAAAAGTATCAGAATTAGCAGCTCTTTCTTGTAAAGAGCCTTATTTAATTTGCCACAAGGACAAGATTGTTCTACGACCTCCATCCTACCTTTTTACCAAATGTGGTGTTGGCATTTCATTTGAATCAAGATATTGTTCTGCCTTCCTTTTTTCCTGATCCACGGAAAGCAAATGAAAAGTTATAGCACTCCTCTAGATGTAGTGAGAGCAGTAAAGGTGTATCTGCAGGCAACCGCTCAGATACGTAAAACAGATGTTTTGTTTATTTTGCCAGATGGTCCCAAGAAGGCACAAGTGGCATCAAGATCCACCATTTCTCTGTGAATTCGACAAGTAATTGTTCAAGCTTATGGTTTAAAGAACATGACTCCTCCTTTTTATTGTAAGGTGCACTCTACCAGGGAGATAAGTGCTTCATGGGCAGTGCATCACCAGGCTTCGATGGCTCAGATCTGTAAAGCTGCAACTTGGTCTTCAGTCCATACATTTTCCAAATTCTATCAAGTAGATGTGAAAGGACAGCAGTATAGGGCTTCTTGTCCATAAGCGGTCTGTGTACTGCGTAGTGTGCTGCAGGCAGCAGTATAGGGCTTCTTGTCCATAAGCGGTCTGCTTGATCTGTGTCTCCCACCCTTCATTGAGCATTGCCCTGGGACGTCCCATTATGTAATGACTGGTTCTGTGTCCCGTGGTGTACGATAAAGAAAACCAGGATTTCTCTTTCGTTCATGGATGGACACAGCCTTAATCTTGACATAGTAGGATTAGCCTATCTATCTTTAGGAGTGACTAGGCAGAAGTGTTAACTCCAAAGCAGAACCGCACCCGCCCAGGGTGCGGTCCCACTGACTATATCCCCTCAGCCTGCACCAAGCAATTCAGTTTTTTCTGCCTAGTCTAAGGAGAAGACATTGCTCCCTTCAGGCCCATGGTTTGGAGGCTTTTAGTTTGGATTAATTTTTTGGATTTTTTATTCATTTATTTATTTAAGTTTTTCCTGCAATCTTCAATCAACTGCCGACTGGGCAACAGGCTGGATCCCAGATCCTTGTATTCTTCCCAGTTTCGGCCATCGAGCGTGCGCCGACCATAGCTGCACGCTGGGTCGTCCACGACATGCCCGTCGCTCTACAGGTGGCCGGTGAGCTAAACGCTCCAGGGCTTGCATAAGGATTGGTCTACAGGGCCGAGTCACAGCAGCCTGGCCGACAGCCACCTCGGTCATGATGCAGGAAATGTGCTTCGATCAACTGCCGACTGGGCAACAGGCTGGATCCCAGATCCTTGTATTCTTCCCAGTTTCGGCCATCGAGCGTGTGCCGACCATAGCTGCGCGCTGGGTCGTCCACGACATACCAGTCGCTCTACGGGTGGCCGGGGAGCTATACGCTCCAGGGCTTGCATCGGACCGGTCTACAGGGCCGAGTCGCAGTAGCCTGGCCGACAGCCACCTCTGTTACGATGCGGAAAATGTGCTTCGATCAACTGCCAACTGGGGGACAGGCTGGATCCCAGAACCTTTGTATTCTTCCCAGTTTCGGCCATCGAGCGTGCGCCGACCATAGCTGCACGCTGGGTCGTCCACGACATGCCCGTCGCTCTACAGGTGGCCGGTGAGCTATACGCTCCAGGGCTTGCATAAGGATTGGTCTACAGGGCCGAGTCACAGCAGCCTGGCCGACAGCCACCTCCGTCATGATGCAGGAAATGTGCTTCGATCAACTGCCGACTGGGCGACAGGCTGGATCTCAGATCCTTGTATTCTTCCCAGTTTCGGCCATCGAGCGTGTGCCGACTATAGCTGTGCACTGGGTCGTCCACAACATGCCCGTCACTCTACGGGTGGCCGGTGAGCTATACGCTCCAGGGCTTGCATCGGACCGGTCTACGGGACAGAGTCGCAGTAGCCTGGCCGACAGCCACCTCCGTTACGATGCGGGAAGGAAATGTGCTTCGATCAACTGCCGACTGGGCAACAGGCTGGATCCCAGATCCTTGTATTCTTCCCAGTTTCAGCCATCGAGCGTGTGCCGATCATAGCTGCGCGCTGGGTCGTCCACGACATGCCCGTCACTCTACGGGTGGCCGGTGAGCTATACGCTTCAGGGCTTGCATAGGGACCGGTCTACAGGGCCGAGTCGCAGTAGCCTGGCCGCCAGTCATCTCTGTTACCATGCGGAAGATGCACTGTCCAGGATGCTTCCAGCATAAACCCACAGGAAGGGTAAGTAGCTACTACCTTGCTTTAGCAAGAAGACAAAGCTGGGCATCCTTGGAGAGGTGAGTAAAGGGCCTTATCCCCCTTCTCCCCTCCCCCTTCCTCCTAGGCTCTCTAAGCTAGCTGCTGGGCAGGGGTTCCTCTGGGGAGATTCACTTGGGGAACCATAAGTCACTAAATCAGTGTTTAACCTTCTGTTTACCTGTGTGTCCTGCTCCATGCTGTCGGCGGCCATGTTTGGTGTATCCATGCTGTATTTCTTTACTTGCACGATCTATAAAGCTGCATAAGAGATTCTGCTTTCCTGTGTGTCTTGCTCCATGCTGTCGACGCCCAGGTTGGTGTCCATGCTGTATTTCTTTTCTCACTGGCGGCCATCTTCTGTAAGCCGCATTTTTCTGGCAAATTCTGCTGAGGTGTACTGACTGCTGCATTACTCTGCTGCACCGTGGTTTTCTGCCCTGTTGGCCTCTAGTGTCAGATTAGCGGCCAATGTACCAATGGTCAAACCATTTAAAAAATAAAAATAAAACATCAGATGAACAGATACACTGACTGACAAAAATCGCAGCCCCACAAACAGCCATCGATCCCAGCTTTGGAGAGCACAGATCGACAGACACACTCTTCAGCCAGCAGCTCTGCTAGCTAAACCATCTATTACGGTTCCTGGGTGGTGAGTCCTCTGGGAACCCCTCGTCTCTGCTGCAGCCAGGAGTGGTGGGTTACTTGTTTGGGGGTCCCTGTGTCAGGTGTGTGGACAGCATGGCGTCAGAAGCAGACGCTTTTTCCCCCGAGACACCTGAGCAGGCAATTGATGCCCCTGCACCCGATTTATCGGTGGACGCTAGGCGGCAATACTAGATGCCTTCGTAGCCAAGGTGGAAGCAGCGCGTGGCTAGAAATCGCCCCCTCCCTCCACCATTTGCTGGGGACAACTCAGATGCGTTGCCGGGTCCAGCTAGCACTCATGACCCTGGCCCTGAGGTATCTGAAGATGCGGACCAAGAACCCTCTTGAAGAGAGTTTCTTGAAAAGATGGACCTCGCCCCCGATATTGGACCCTCCTGTGTCCAAATTAAACAAGCTCCACCATACCAGTGGAGGGGGCTCCCACCTTCAAAGACCCTGCGGATGAGAAGGCTGAGGCAATCACCCCTAACCTGTACATGGTAGTGTGTTGACGGTATGCCCAACCATAGTTGGGGCCCTGGTGTCTCAGACATGCACGGAAGGGGCAAAGATGCTGCTCAATGGGTTACAAGCGTCAGGCTTTCTCGAACAAGGTAGCCCTAGCTGACCTACTAGTACAAGGCCAAAAATGTATTTCTGAATCAGCCTTGGTCACTATTCCTCTGCTGGCCAGAGCTCAGGTCAGGCGGTGGCGTTACGCAGTCCACTTTGGTTAAGATTTGGTCCACCAACCAATCTCCCAAGACAGCCCTGATGGACTTGCCCTTTGAGGGCGACAGACTTTTTGGAACTCCCCTGGATGACATAATTAAAGATGCTACAGGAGGTAGAGCACACTGCTCCCAAAGTCCAAAAAGGGGAAGGAGCCACGCCGTAGGCAAGGGCCCTTCTTTACCGCACACAAGCGTTTTTTTTGTCCGCCCAGTACGGTGGGTAAAAGACCACAGGCCGATAAAGCGCTTGCTCAGGGACTGAGACTTCTCTGGTTTCGCAAACTCAACAAACCTGCAGACAAAGCTACGTCCGCATGAAGGTTTGCCCCCACCCATCTCTCAGGTGGGGTGACGTCTTTGCGAATTCGCGACCCGGTGGACATCTCAGGTCCCCGACCGGTGGGTTTGCAAAGTAGTGTCTTCAGTGTACAAGATAGAGCTTCTATCCTGCCCACCAAACAGATTGTTTTTTTTCCCTCCAACCGCCAGCTACAACCGACTCGTCAGGAAGCCCTATTTGGGGCAGTTCAAGAGCTGCTGAAACACGGGGTGGTTATTCCTGTCCCAGTACAGCATCGGTTTCAGGGGTTTTACTCCAATCTGTGCATAGTACCAAAGAAGGAGGGCGTTCGTCCAATTCTGGACCTCAGGGCCCTCAATTGCTTCATGAAGGTACACGATTCCGGATGGAATCGGTTTGCGCTGTCGTCACTGCCCTCCAGCCTTTCTGGCATCCTTGGACATCAGGGATGCCTATTTACATGTCCCCATATGCACAAAGCATCAGAGATTTCTGCGATTTGCGGTCAGGGAAGACCACTATCAAGTTGTGGCTCTCCCCTTTGGCCTGGCATCGGCACCAAGGGTGTTCACCAAGGTGATTGCCCCAATTCTCGCCCTACTAAGACAACGTGGCATCGCTGTCGTGGGCTACTTGGACGACCTGCTTCTGAGGGCCACTTCAGCCTCAGAATTAGAGGTGAGCGTGTCTATAACATCAGACCCTCAGACACTTGGGTGGCTACTGAACATTCAGAAGTCAGTAATGGTAATGACTCAATGCCTAGTATATCTGGGATTGATTCTGCACTCCTCAGAGGCAAAGGTTTGCTTCCCTGTGGAAAAGTTGCAGACCCTTCAGGCTGCGGTGCGGTAGTTGACATCCCAGAAGGGTCGTCACTCCGCTTTGCATGTGAGTCCCGGGCCTCATGGTGGCCTCCTTCGAGGCGGTACCATAGGCGCAATCTCACACGCGAGTGGTATAGAAGGAAATTATGTCCAGTAGGGACAAGCGCCCATCATCCTTGGATTATCTACTCAGGGTGAGCCACTTGGTCAGGGCCTCCCTTATTGGTGGCTGACCTCACCGGCACTTCTGTCCGGGAAGTCGTTCCTTCCTTTCACTGGATAGTCATCACGACGGACGCCAGCCTTACCGGTGGGGAAGTCTGGGGGGTTCAGACGATCCAGGGTCGCTGGTCTCCAGAGGATTTCCATTTGCCGATCAAGGTCCTGGAACTTCGGGCGATCAGGCTGTGCCTCTCCACATGGTCTCGGAGGCTACGAGGGCGTCCAGTCAGGATCCAGTCAGACAACGCCACAGCGGTGGCATATGTCAACCATCAAGGAGGAATAAGTAGCTCGGCTGCAGCGTCAGAAGTCGCTCACATCCTAAGGTGGGCAGAAAGGAGCATACCGGCACTGTCGGCCATATACATTCCGGGTGAGGAAAACTGGCAAGTGGACTACCTGTGTCGCCAGATGCTGGACCAAGGAGAATGGTCTCTGCACCTGGAGGTGTTTCAGCTCCTTTTTCCAAGATGGGGCATGCTAGACGTAGATCTCCTAGCGTCTCGACTCAATCGGAAGGTATTGAGGTTTGTAACCAGGTCAAGAGACCCATGGGCAGACGCGATGGATGCGTTAGTGGAGTCAGTACCGGCTAATCTCTGCCTTCCTGCCTCTTCTGCTTCGCAGAGTGGAGGCAGAGGGGATTCATATGATCCTAATTGCTCCGGATTGGCTTTGGCGTCCTTGGTACGCCAATCTAGTGTGGCTAGTAGTGGACGTCCCCTGGGTGTCTACCGCTGAGAGAGGACTGGCTGTCACAAGGTCCCATGCTGCATCCTGCTTTACAGTCACTGGCTTAACGGCATGGCTATTGAAAGCCAGGTACTAAGAGACCGGGGCCTGTCGGATTCTGTGATTTCTACCTTGAGGAAGGCTAGGAAGTTATCCTCTAGGAGCATTTATTATCGCACTTGGGTGGACCAAAGAGCTTGCTTAAGAACGATTTAAGGGGCAGATATCTGCCCTGGCTGTTTTTTCTTTCAGCGACCCCTGGCAACTCACTCTCTAGTTAGAACATTTGTACAGGGGGTTCGGCATGTGGCCCCTCCAGTCCATCCTCCACTACCTCCGTGGGGATTTGAATAGCAGACGCACCTTGGCGTCTACCACTACGAGAGGACCTGCTGTCGCAAGGTCCCATAGGTCATCCTGCTTTACAGTCAATGGCTTGAACGCCATGACCTCCTAGGTGCCTCAGAACCACTGTTTGAGAACATTAGGGAAGTTCCCTTGTTGACACTTTCTCAGAAAGTGGTCCCTTACTGTTATGTCAGTTAAGACGGGTTCTGAGCTGGCAGCCTTATCATGAAAGGCTCCCTATTGATCTTCCACAAGGATAAGGTGGTGCTGCATCCACATCCTTTTTTCTTCCTAAGGTATTTCCACCTTCCATCTCAAGGAAGACATTGTACTGCCATACTTGCGTCCTCATCCGTCGAATCCTAAGGAGACGACATGGCATTCCTTGGACGCTGTCCGAGCTCCGAGAAGATACTTGTCTGTTACTGCTCCGTTCCGGAGTTCAGACTCGCTGGCCCGCATTCAGGTAGATTTGCCCCTTAGTTACGGAGGCGCAAGGCAGCGTTTTTGCCCTGCGCCCCCGCAAATTTCCTGCGCTACCCGCGATTCACGGAGCAGTAGCTCCGTAAATTGTGTGTGCGCTGTGTAAACTTGCCCTGCGTAAGGGCGCCTAATGTAAATGATCCCGTAGGGGGCGGGAATCATTTAAATTAGGCGCGCTCCCGCGCCGAGCGTAGAGCGCATGCTCCGTCGGGAAACTTTCCCGACGTGCATTGCGGCAAATGACGTCACAAGGGCGTCATTTGCTTCAAAGTGAACGTGAATGGCATCCAGCGCCATTCACGAATCACTTACGCAAATTACGTAAAAATCGAACGTCGCGACGCGGGAACGACGGGTATACTTTAGCATTGGCTGCCCCTGCTATTAGAAGGGGCAGCCTTACGCTAAACACGCCGTACGGAAACGACGTAAATTGCGTACGCAGGGCTCGCGCAACATTGTGAATCGGTGTTAGTATGCAATTTGCATACTATACACTGAGCACAATGGGAGCGCCCCCTAGCGGCCATCACAAGAATGCAGCCTAAGATATGCGTGGCATAAGAGCCTTATGCCACGCAGATTTTAGGCTGCAGTCAGCGTTACGATGTTCCTGAATCAGGAGCATTCGTAACGCCAGGGCAAGTAAGCAATTGCGCTGTGTAACCTATGGTTACACAGGCGCAATTGCTTCTTGAATCCGGGCCACTGTTTGTTTCTGTGGCTGGTCCCAAGAAGGGCCCATCGGTCTCATCGGCCATTTCGAGGTGGACCCGACAGATCCTGATCAGGCTTACGCTATAAAGGGTCGGGCGCCTCCATATTACGATGCATTCGACCAGGGCAATAGTGCCTCTTGGGATTTCTGACATCAAATGTCTGTTTCCCAGGTGTGTAAGGCGGCGACCTGGTCGCCCGGTCACACTTTTCACTAAACTTTACAAGTTAATGTGAGTGCATCTTCGGATGCTTCTACGGCCGCAAAGTTTTGCAGGCGGCTGTTTAAAGTTACAACTCCTCAGTTGAGGAGCTCTGTTTTGTTTTGGGGTGAAGTTTAATGTTATGCTTCCCACCCCTCATTTTGACACTGCTTTGGGACATCCCACTATGTCAAGATTAAGGCTGTGTCCATCCATGAACGAAAGAGAAAATAGGATTTTATGCTCACCATAAAATCTCTTTCTGAGTTCATGGATGGACACCCATCCCTCTTTGTCTGTACTGCTTGCTACGAACTGAATTGCTTGGTGCAGGATGAGGGGATATAGTCAGTGGGACCGCACCTTGGGGGGGGGGGGGGGGGGGCGATTCTGCTTTGAAGTTAAAGTGGTTGTAAACCCACTTTTTTTACTTTTACCTACAGCAAGGCTTACCTGTAGGTAAGGAGAATATCTCCTAAACCTGCACGGTTTAGGAGATATTCCCCTCGCAATGCGCCGCTGATTGCAGCGGCGCATGTGCAGGGGGGATCTACGGCAAAAGGACCGGCAGCCGGACCTTGCCGAATTTAAATCTCCCGTGCGCATGCGCGGGAGTGACGTCATCGCCGCTCCAGCCACTCACCGCTCTGAAACGGCGATCCCCGGAAGACACGCCGAGTCAAGATGCTATCTCGCTCGGCGTGGACCAGGTAAGTTCTACACACCTCGTTCCGAGGTAAGTATTTCATAATGAGCTAATATGCGGTGTATATTAGCTCATTATGACTTTTGCCTTGCAGGAGAAAAAAAAATAAAAAATTTTGATGCGGGTTTACAACCGCTTTAACACTTCTGCCTAGTCACTTCTAAAGATAGGCTAATTCCACTATGTCAAGATTAAGGCTGTGTCCATCCACGAACTCAGAGGAAGAGATTTTACGGTGAGCATAAAATCCTATTTTTTATAACAGCTTACCTGTAAAATCCTTTTCTTGGAGTAAACCACGGGATACAGAGGTCCCCCCCCCCCTTCTTTGGGAACCTTACTGCTTTGCTACAAAACTGAGGTACTTCCCTGATGGGAGGGGTTATATGGAGGGGAACTGTCTTCGATTTATTGTGCCAGTGTCCAATCACCGCTGGTGATCCTTAACCCATTATGTAATGATTGGCTCTGTTTCCCGTGGTGTACTCAAAGAAAATAATTTTACAGGTAAGCTGTTATAAAAATCATTTTTTTTTTTTTCAAATACTCGCTGATACTACTAACCGATACTTTTTTTTTATCATGTCTCAGTGGCACATGTGTCAGTATTTTTTTTTTTTTTTACAATGCTTTCTTTTAAGGGGGGGGGGCCTTTGGTGAGATATTAGGGGTCTTAACAGAGGAGTGCAGCGCTAATAATGAAATAATATAAAAAATCAATGATGATCCTAAATACGATAAAACAAACACAGTGATGATATTAGACTAATGTGAATAGCTAATAATAAACTCTGCAAGATAAAAAAAGAAAAAACACACTTCAAAAAGAAAAAATTGGAAAATAAAAAATGTGAGTGTTTAAGAGGGAAAAACTAAAGCAGTGTCCCATTCATAAAACGTCCATGTGAGGAGTTAACTTCAAAGGTGGAGTGATTCCAAAGAAGAAACAATGAATGTACACCAATCTTCCCAAAAAGAACCAAGGAACTTGTCTTCAAACACCGGTGAATGTGGTTGTCTGCTTACCAGAAAAAGCGACTGTAACTAGTCTCATCAAACACAGGGATATGGGTCTCCCAAAAACCGATCAGGTCAGCAACTAATAGATCCAGGGATGGCTCAAAGGATAAAAAACAACAAGATCTCTCATAGCGCAGTATGTTGATATAAAAACGTTTAAAGGATCACTAAAGGAATTTTTTTTTTTTTGCTAAATAGCTTACTGCAGTACTGGTTTCATGTCCTCATTGTTCGTTTTTGCTTTGAAGTTGCTGTAATTCTGCTGTGATCTCCACACTTCCTGGTTGCCTGTTTCCTTATAACCACAGTACTGGGAGCTTTTCACGATGGTCTAAGCTGTCATTACTGTGTGTCTAAAACTTAACAGAACCAATCATATTCATTTTAAAAACAAAACACTGCCCTGGATTTGTTTGTTTTTGTTCTGTGTGTCTCTCTAGTTCACAGGAACATGAAACCAGTTTAAAAGTGAAACTAACCTGCAGGCACATTATAGGATTGATTTTTATCTATTTGTAATCATTTTTAAAAGGAATCAGTTAACTTTTATGTCTCTATACCCTGTAAACAGTCATTTCAGCAAAAAAAAAATGTTTTCCTTTAGTGACCCTTTAATGAAATTAAACTTACATCAGCAATGTGTAATCCAGCATGTCAATAAATATAAATCCGCGGGTTTTGGTATCCCCGCTCTTCTCCATGCAGTACTTCTGGGACAGATGAGATTGATTCTGATTGGACAGAGCCGTCACAGTGAATCGATTATGTCCATCCCGGATGCATTGCTTTGAGAAGCGGGAAAAGAGCAGGGATTTAAAATCCCTTGACCGCTTGACAAGCTGTGGGGGTGCTGACAGCACCCCCAGAGGTAGGTAGAGTGGGGACCAGGGGGGTGGGGAGGGTGTCTTGTGTTAGTTTACCTTTACATTTCTTCTGTAAAGGTGAACTAACCCTTTAAACATTTATTTCACTGTTTTTTTGTTCTCTAATTCCTATTTCCTTTTTAGTCTTCTGCTCTCGCTTTTTTTTTTTTTTAGGCCCTCTCGATCCAAAATGAACTTCTTTGCAGATGCAGCCTCCAGCAGTGAAGATGAAGGTGACAGTAAAAGAGAATTGGAGAAATCCACAGAACCTCTTCCTTCTCCTCTACTCTCTGCTCGCCTCCCTGCACCACGGCTTGGGACTCAGAGCAAAGTGATCCCCAGTGGTGTGTTTTCAAATCCCTTTCGGGATGAGGAACGGGCACAGCTGAGTATCTTGGAACGTCATGTCAAACTAAGCGACGCCAACTGGGCAAAGGGTGGAAAAGGAGTCTGTTTGTCTTTCCAGAGAGACGGACGGTGCCGATTTGGAAAGAAATGCAAATACAGTCATGGAACTGATTTGCCACCAGGGGGTACAGTGTTGAGCCAAGGAGAACTTTCTAGCAGCGGAGGTGATGCTCCAGAGATGGTCAGAGACAGTTTAAAACTGGGGGATGTACAAAGTGTAGAGGAAGTGGGGCAAGAGACACAAGCTGAGAGGGGGAAGAGGAAAAAGCCAGGACTTAGTAACACTCTTATCCCTCCAAAAAAATCACTGAAGAATTACCAAAAGCAAGTGTCGGCTGAAAGACCCTGGGCTTTGTAAATGTTTTTTAACAGCCTCTAATACTTGGGATGTGCTCAACCACTGTCATTGAATGGGGCTTTCTAAAGAGCAATCGGAAGCTTTTCCCAATTCCACCCCAGTGAACTAATATCTATAGGAGAGTGTCATTTGTATTTTCTGCTCTTTAGACTGTCATATTAAAACATCAGTTCAACCAAATCTGGTCTTGCATTTATTAGCAAATGCTGGAGAGAATTGTCACCTACTGGAGTTCTTGGCTCTCCGTTCACCAACATAAAACCAGAAGGTTGAGTGAGACTTCCTTGAGAAAAATGTAGGAGTTGGATTGAGCTGCTAATTCAGCTGTAAAAGATCTAACTATCACAGGTTTTCCACAGACAAAACTAAGACATATATTTGTGGGTGGACTGACACTTAAGGCATTTTTTTTAATTCATGACTGTCACATTTGATGGAATTTAGGTTCTTACCAGTCTTTTCTTTCCCCAAAGACTTTGAACAACCGACTTTCCTCCTCAACTTCAACCATGCAAATGTGACGTTCTAGGTTAGGGGTCTGAAGTAGCAATGTTGGGATAAAGTAACTTGTCACCAATAGGTCTGATAATATTGTAATCTGAAGAAATTATTTGAAAGGTAACCTGTAAAAAGAGCATTTCTCTTCCGTTCATGGACGGACACAACAGCAATCTTGACAGTAGGGTATTAGCCTTCTGTTAGGAGAGGACTAGGCAGAAAAAGATGTTAAAGTGTTAAACACACATCAAAACTGTACAGTACCGCCCAGGGGGCGGTCCCTCTAGGTACAACCCCTCTCCCTGCATGTAGCAGCTCAGTTTCTGCCTAGCATGGGAGAAGGACCTGGCTCCCTGTGGGCCCATTGTCTTGGAGATTTTTCTACCTTTCTGCACCTGAGATCTACTATTAACTGCCGACTGGGTGATAGCCTAGATGTCAGATCCTTGTAGAACCCCCAGTTTTGGCCATCGAGCGTGTTCAGGCCTCTAGCTACGCGCTGGGTCGGCCGCGACATGCCCCGTTGCTCCAGGGGTGGCCGGCGAGCTACATGCTCAGGGGCACACATATGACCGGGCTATATGTCCGTGTCACAGTGTGCCAGGGCCAACAGCCACACCGTAACCGCACGGGGGTGGGTCTGTCAGGGATGCTCCCAGCGAGTCCTCAGTGCATCTGGTAGCAGATGTTCCTTGGCATCTGTCGATGCGAGAGGACCTTCTGTCGTAATGTCCCATATTCCATCCTGCTTTACAGTCGCTGGCTTTAACGGCATGGCTGTTTGAAAGCCAGGTACTAAGGGACTATGGCCTGTCGGATTCTGTAATATCTACCATGCTGAGGGCACGGAAGTCGCTCTTTCTGAAAATGTACCATCGCACGTGGCAGGCCTACATCTCTATGTGTTAGGAGATGAAGTGGCGTCCGCGTACATATTTAGTTTCCAGGATCCTGCTGTTTCTACAGCGTGGGGTGGACCAAATACTTGCCTTAAGTACAATTAAGGGCGGATTTCAGTCTTGGCTGTTTTCCTTCAACGACCCTTGGCGGCTCACTCTCTGGTGAGTATGTTTGTACAGGGGGTTTGACATGTGGCTCCTCCGGTAGGTCCTCCACTACCTCCGTGGGACTTGAATCTGGTCCTCTGTACTACAGAAACCGCCGTTTGAGAACATTAGAGATTCCCTTACTGACTCTCTCTCAGAAGGTGGCCTTTTTGGTGGCTATTACATCCGTCAGACGGGTTTCTGAGCTGGCGGGCTTGTCATGCAAGGCTCCCTATTTGATTCTCCACAAGGATAAGGTGGTGCTGCGTCCGCAGCCTTCGTTTCTTCCTAAGGTCGTTTTCGACTTTTCACCTTAATGAGGACATTGTACTCCCGTCTTTGTGTCCTCGTCCGTCGCATCCCAAAGAGGCTGTGTTCCCTGGACGTTGTCTGTGCTCTGCGCATGTACCTGTCTGCTACTGCTCAGTTTCGGAGGCTGGACTCACTGTTTGTTTCAGTGGTTGGTCCTAAGAAGGGTCTGGCGGTCTCGGCCACCATCTCTAGGTGGATCAGACAGGTCGTGATTCAGGCCTATGCTCCGAAAGGGCGGGCGCCTCCCTTTCCTGTCACGACGCATTCGACCAGGCGCCTCTTGGGCTTTCCGAAATCAATCGTCTGTTTCTCAGGTGTGTAAGACGGCGACCTGGTGGTCCGTTCACACCTTCATTAAATTTTACAAGGTTGATGTGAGTGCATCTTCGGATGCTTGCTTCGGCCGCAAGGAGCTCTGGTTGTTTGTGGTGAAGTTGTTTTTAATGCTGTTTCCACCACTCCTTTTTTTTTATTTTATTTTTTATAAATTCTTTATTTTCTTAACTGCATTAGTATTATACAGCAACACACATGTATACATTAACAATTCCCTTCTACCTATACAATAAGATCTCCTTTCAACATTTATCAGAAAATACCTTCTTACCTCGGCTCAATTACATTATTCTAACATAGCATATTTTCTGTTCATCCTACTCTTTTATTTTCCTCATATTCTAGTACACTTATGTTATTATTTCCTAACACCAATGCAATATCTTTTCCTTACCTAGGGTAATACCCCAGTAACCTCCGCACCAAGTCTACATAAATTAATTAACCAACCAAAATATAACAAACTAAAAAAAAAAAAAACACCACTAAATGAATAACATTTTGAACATTGGGCTCCCCCTTACCCACCCAGTCCCCAACATATCCGCCTACACGCTTTGTTCCCTATATTTAATATATGGTGTCCATACCTCGCGATATTTTTCTTCTTGCTATCTCAATATCATAGTTAAACTTTCCATTTGCTGGATCTCCGCTATTCTCCCAATCCATTGTATTTTAGTTGGCGCTATCGTACTTTTCCAAAGGACCGGGATACATGCTTTTGCTGCCGTAATCAAGTGCCTTACAAGAGAGTTTTTATATTTTTCGTTAGATAAAGGGATATCGTGAAGCAAAAAAGCTGATGGATTTTCTCCCAGAGATACATCTGTGATTTCTAAAACCGTTTCTGACACCATTGTCCAAAATTCTTTTAGTCTGGGACATTCCCAAAAAATATGAAATATAGTGCCCTCTGCGTTCTGACAGCGCCAGCATTGATTGGATATTTGCGGATATATCCTATTCAATACTACCGGAGTTCTGTACCACCTAGTCAAAATTTTATACCCTCCTTCCTGATACTTGGTTGCCATAGATGCTTTATGTGCAAATAACAATATCTTCTTTTTCTGTATCTCTGTGAAGATAATACCCAGATCTATTTCCCAAGCTTGCAAAAAAGCCAATTCTTGAGGGGCTTCTAAATCTATCAACAGTGCATATATAACTGAAAGTGAGTGTCTAAGTGGCTCTCTTTTTTTTTTTTTTTCTGTTAAATTTCCCCTACCCCCCCCCCCCCCCTCACCAAATATAGCCACTTTATAGAATTTCCTCAGGGACTCCTATGTCAGCCCTCAGGTTTTCAGCATAGCTCCATGACCTCTTAAATACCCTCCAATCATCCCATTTCTTACTTTTACCCATATCATTCCCCTCTAGCCCTTCCCTTAGATCTTCCATCGTGTATGTCTCTTCGACGGCGTCGATCCACTCCCATGTCATGGGGCATTCTGTCTCTTGCCATTTTCTGGGGATTAGCCTCTTGGCTGCGTTCAGTAAGTGTGGAACCATTGATTCCTTATATCTTCTTAACCCTACTTCGCCTCCGTGGAATAACACCGTCCATGGGTCTTTTTTTATTTTATTTTTTGTTATCTTTTCTATAAAACCCAAGATCTTCTCCCAGAATATCTTAACTTTGGGGCACTCCCACCATAAGTGTGCCATGGTTCCTGGGGTCTCGCAGCCCCTCCAGCAATTTTCTGATTGACCCTCTTTGAATTTACTTAGTTTGTTCGGGGTTATATACCATCTGGCGATGCATTTGTAATTTATTTCCGCCGTTCGGCTATCTACTGCTGAGGAGTGTGTCAGTTTCAACATTTTCTTTAGTTGGGTCTTGTCCTGCTGTATTTTGAGTTACTTTTCCCATTTTTCAAAAAAATGGTGGTATCTCCCTCTCGTCGATCTCCAATAACATTCTATATACCTTTGATATGGTACCTTTGCCGCTTTCCATTGAGCATATTTTTTCCAATTCTGTTAGCTGTTCCCCTGACCTCAATGGGGGTGGTAATTTCTGGACAAACCGACTGAGTTGTTGATATCTCCACTTATTGATTTCCATCAAACTTTCTTTTTGTTTTAGCTCCGCATATGTTACCAAGTGTCCATCTTTAATTATATCTCTTAATTGTGCTGATTCTTTCTTTATCCAATTTCCTCCCACTTGTATTTTCCCTGGTGCAAAATATTCGTTGTTTTTAAGTGCTATAAGGAGTGAATTAAAATTTCTCTCCATTTTTTTATTTACTGTGTCCCAGATTCTAAGTGCATTTTTTGTCATCGCGTGTATTTTCGTGCTTAATTTTCTATATTGAGGGGGGGTTCCATATTATTGTGTCTAATCTCACCTTAGAAAGTGCATTCTCCAGACTAACCCACCTTTTTTCTTTGTTGACTCTGGCCCACTCCACTACCCGGGAAATGACAACTGCTTCATAGTATTTTTTTATGTCCGTTACGGCGAGTCCCCCCTTATTTTTTGGTTGTTTTAGAGTCTGTAGGGAGATTCTATGTTTCTTGTAGTTCCATACGTAATTCATGGTCAGTTTTTTCAGCATATTAAGCAGGGGCTTTGGAAGGGCTATGGGAATCATTTGAAATTTATATACAATTTTAGGCAGTAGGACCATTTTACAAAAATGTTTTCTCCCGATCCATGAGATTGGTCGATTCTTTACCCTTTTGATTTCCTCCTTTATTTCATCCAGTAGGGGTAGGTAATTGATCTCGTAGATTTTCTTAGTAGTATTTGCCAGCCGGATCCCTAGGTATTTAAGTTCTTTCACCCATGGGAGTCGGAAAACTGTTCTTAGAAGTCTTTCCTCTGTTCTGTTGATATTTACATTTAAGATTTCTGTTTTAGAGAGATTTAATTTAAAGTTTGAGATTTCCCCATATTGTTCACATAGATTCATCAACTTTGGTATTGATGTTATGGGGTTCACCACATAAAAGAGGACATCGTCCGCAAATACAGATAACTTATGTTCCTCTTGTTCGACTTTTACTCCTTCTATGCTCGGATTTTTGCGGGCCCTGGCCAATAGAGGTTCGAGAGATAATACGAACAGGAGGGGGGATAAGGGACATCCCTGCCTTGTACCGTTCTTCATCACGAATGATTTAGAAAGGCTGCCATTTACTTTTATCTTTGCCGTTGGGGACCTATAGAGGGCTCTGATCCATTCTAACATTCTCTGGCCGAAGCCCATGTTTTCCATGTTGAGTCCCCAGTCTACCCTGTCGAATGCCTTCTCGGCGTCAATCGACAGGAATAGACCTGGGGACCTATTTTCCCTCATTTTTTGAAGGATCAGCAAGGCTCTAAGTCCGTTGTCCCTTCCCTCTCTCCCTTTAATGAACCCTGTCTGATCTGGGTGGATCAGTTTACCCATCTCTATTTTAATTCTTTCTGCCAGTACTTTCGAGAACAATTTAATATCTGCATTTAGCAGAGAGGTCTATAGCCTGAGCAGCTTTTTATGTCTTTGCCTTCCTTGGGGATTACTGTGATAGTTGCCTCCGAGGCTTCTCTGCTCAGGTTATAATCTTTCCCAATGCCATTAAAGTATCTGCAAAGTACCGGAAGAAGGATCTCCTTACATTTTTTGTAGTATAGGGCGGTAAAGCCGTCCGGTCCTGGGCTTTTACCTGACGTGCTGCCTGTCAAAGCCGTTTGAATTCCTTTGACTGTAATAGGTCGGTCCATCAGTCTCCTGTCATTTTGATTCATTCTTGTCAATCCTGCTTTTTCTAGGAATTTTGAAATCTTGTCTCTTTTCTCTTCTCCTAGTCGGGTCGCCTGCTCCACTGCATACAGTTTTTCATAGTATGTTCTGAAAGTTTCCGCGATGTCTTTTGTTGTGTGTACCTCCTTCCCTTTCTCATTTTTGATCTTCTCGATGTAGTTCCTTGATTTCTTTTTCTGTACCATCCTGGCAAGGTGTTTGTTTGTTTTGTTTCCCCACTTGTATCTTTCTTAAGCAATAAGGTTAAACTCTCTTCTCGTTTCCTGGTCCATAAGTTCTTTAAGTTCGTTTCTTTTTATCACCAAGTCCTGGTATAGTTCTCGATTTGATTCCGCTGCTTTATGTTTTTGCTCCAGCCCGTGTATCTCCGTTATTAATTTTTCCCTTTTGCGTTTTTTTTCTTTTTTTTTCCTGGCTCCTTCTGATATTAGGGTCCCTCTAATTACCGCATTGTGGGCATCCCAAAGGGTTGCTGTTGATATTCCATCTGTGTCATTTATCCTGAAATATTCTTCTAGGTCTTTTTTTACCCTTTTTAGGCTGGTTTCCTCCGTCAGTAACCCCTCGTTGAGTCTCCATATCAGGTTCGGCTTCTGGTTTCCTGCAATTCTCAGGGAGACACTAATTGGTGCGTGGTCAGATATTGTAATCGCTTTAATTCTTGTTTCGACTACCATCTCCAATATACTGTGGTCTAAGAGAAAATAGTCGATCCGTGAGTAACTTCCATGAACCGGTGAATAGAAAGTATAGTCTCTATGTCCAGGATTTGAAATTCTCCATACATCTATCAGTTGGCTTCTATATAAGCTGTTTTTTATCTTTCTGATCTGTGTGTTCCTGATTTCCTGTATCTGTGAGGTCTTATCCATCTTTGGGTCCATGCAGAAATTTAAATCTCCTCCCAAGATCACCTTTCCTGCCCTGAAGTCTCTTAGCTTTCCCAGAATCTCTGCTATGTATTTTATTGGGCGGTCATTTGGCGCATATATGTTCACGAGGGTACATTCCATTTCTTCTATTTTCCCTTTTAAGAAGAGAAACCTCCCTTCTGGGTCTGTCAATCTGTCAAATAGTTTAAAGCGTGTCCCCTTGGCTATCCCTATTGCCACTCCTCTGGCTCTTTTTGAGATTGTATCTCCATAATACCAGGTTGAGTAACCTTGAGAGTATAGCCTAATATTGGATTCCATTGTGAGGTGGGTCTCTTGTAGAAATGCTATGTCTGTTCTGTAACTTTTCAATTCCTTTAATATTTTATGCCTCTTCGCCGGGCTATTGAGGCCTTTTACATTATAAGATATGCATTTAACTACTGGCATTTATTTCTTTCTCGTACATCACGGGACACAGAGTGGCATATTCATTACTATGTGGGTTATATGGAGTACCTTCAGGTGATGGACACTGGCAATCTCAAACAGGAAGTGCCCCTCCCTATATAACCCCCTCCCATAGGAGGAGTACCTCAGTTTTTTCGCCAGTGTCTTAGGTGTTGGTCATGGTTTAGCTTTGCCTCCACATCCTTGGGATCAAGGCAGGCTAACCGGATCTGTCCAACGGCCTCAGTGCTAAAGTGGACAGTATCCGGACCCCAAAGCCATGGGGTTTGCCCATAACGCTTCTCTTTTTAGAGAGCTGGACCCTGGGCCCAGGACTTAGAACCTTGGGCATCTAAAGCTCCTGTTTGCCAGGGTGCTATATGGGCCCAGGACAGTGGCTCCTTCATAGGAACCCAGGGCCTGAAGGTCTAGACGCCACCCACGGAGATGGGGGAAGATTGGACCTCTTGCTGTGCAAAAGTCCTGCGGCATGGAGCAGGTAAGTATTGGGGAGCCTGCGGAACTTGGTTCTTAGCAGATTCCCTGGAGGGAGGTGCACAGGGGGTCATGCCTGGGTATGCTCTGCATTGGCAAGGAATCACTATGTCTATGGTAAGAGACAGGATGATTCAAATCTTTTTCCCCCAGTGATAGGTGTCCTCCCTGGTAAGTGTTGTTTAGCTGGGTCTGCTGCGCTAGGTGTGGGATCTCTGTGAAATACAGGAGCCGTGTTTCCCATGCTAAGAGGAGGTCTGTGACCTACCTGAGGGCTTACCTGCCTGGGTGCTGCGCCGCTCCGTCCTCCTCCATGTGCGATGGCCCCCGCCGACGGGCGTGCGCGCGCGTGCCCGAGATATGAACGTTTTTTCGCGCCATTGGCTGGGGTGGGGGCGCATCCCTGTGGGCGGCGATTTACATATAGGAAGGGGAGGCCCTTCCAGTAGCTGCCAAAAGCTCAGTGTCTTCCTGAGTTACAGAGGAGGAGGACGCAGAGCGGAGCTCGCTGAGGACACCCAGTGGCGGAAGGAAAGATTACAGTCTTTTTCTAAAGAATAGACTGTCAAACCTACAGATAGGTTTCCTTTTCCTTTTTTTCAGCAGATGGCTATTGGCAATACTTATTAGGATACAGAGTATTTTTCTTTTCCTCTTCAAAAAAAAAAAAAGATATATAAAAAAAAAAAAGAAAAAAGAAGAAAAAGGTAAAGTACTTCTGATCTCCCTTCTCAGTTTGGGCGTTAGTCTCTATCGTTCCCAAACCGGCAGATCCCCTTAGCTACGTCTGTGGCTGGGTGATAGCAGGTGTACCTCGGTATTGTACCATGGCTTCTGGGTCAGAGGGTACAAAGGGTGGGGATTCCCCCGCAAAATCCGAGGGCTCAGACACGGCTATGCCGCTGCTCTCCCCACAGGACCTATCAGGGCACGCCCTGATGGGACCTGGGGGATCTGGTGCTGGGGCTGGTCCAGTTCAGTCCAACCCCGGGTTTGTCACTGAGAGGGTGCTTGCTGTTTCTTTAGGAGAACTAGAGAAAAGAATGGCAAAAAGAATAGCTAAGGCTATATCGGGTAGAAAGCGGACTAGGTCTCCGTCACCCGAGCAGGAACCCTCAGACTCAGAGATCCTTTCCCTAGGGGAATTGGATAATCCTGACGTTTTGGACCAGGGTGGTTCAGAGATCGAGGATCCGGATACTGAGGAGTCTGGTTCAACCTCCCAAGGGGAAAGTTTGTGGGTTCAAGCTTTAACGGACATGGTCCATGAGGCATTTAAGTTACCCATACCAGAACCTCAAGTATCGGCGGTTTCAGCTTTAGGCTCATTAAGAGCGCCTCAAAGCAACGCAGTTTTTCCGGTCCATCCTCTACTCGAGGATGTCATATTTCAGGATTGGATCAAGCCAGATAGAGTCTTTTTACCACCTAAAAAATTCTCTGTTTTATATCCTATGGAGGAGAAATTCTCCAAAAGGTGGGCGCCCCCGGCGGTGGACGCAGCCATCTCCTGTGTGAACAGATCTTTAACTTGCCCTGTAGAAAACTTACAGGTGTTTAAGGATCCGGTTGATAAATGCTTGGAAACATTACTTAAGGCCTCCTTTACTTCAGCAGGGGCGATAGTTCAGCCCGCTGTGGCTGCTATTGGAGTTGCCCAAGCATTATCAGATAAGACTAAGCAAATGCTTAAACTGATCCCTGCCCAACAGGCAGAGGAATTTTCGGATATACCCAGGGCTATACGCTTTACGGTGGATGCTATCAAGGACTCCATCCAGCAGGCGTCACGTTTATCCTTATTTCTAATCCATATGAGAAGGCTCTTATGGTTGAAGAATTGGGAGGCTGAGCCCCCGTGCAAAAAACTCCTGGTAGGGTTTCCCTTCCATGGAGGACGTCTCTTCGGAGAAGATCTGGATAGATATATTCAGACTATATCAAGCGGCAAAAGCACTCTCTTGCCAGTCAAGAAGAAGGCCCGAGGGCCCGCGTTTAAGCGCCAGCCCTCCCCGGGGCAGGGGCCCTCTAATACCAAACAGTATCGACGGCCTCCTGCAAGATCAGGATTTAACAATAAGCCGCAGGGCCAAGCCACAAGGGGCAAGAAGCAGTGGTACCGCAAGCCTGCGAAGCCAGCCCCCAAGTCGGCCTTATGAAGGGGCGCCCCACCCACGATGGTGGGGGGAAGGCTGCGTCTCTTTGCAGAGGTTTGGGAGGCCAGCATTCCCGACTGCTGGGTACGGTCTTCCGTGACCACGGGCTACAAACTAGAATTTCTAAAATTCCCTCCTCCTCATTACCAGGAGTCAAGAGTACCAGGCGACCCTGTGAAAAGAGCCGCATTGATGGCGGCATTGAATCATCTGCTATGCCAGAAGGTGATAGTAGAAGTACCAGTCCGGGAACAGGGATTGGGGTTCTACTCCAACCTGTTTATCATCCCAAAGCCCAACGGCTATGTCAGGCCAATCTTGGACTTAAAGGGAGTAAATGCGTACCTAAAGGTCCGCTCATTCCGGATGGAAACTATTCGGTCAGCTGTCGCCGTGCTCCAGAAGGACGACTTCATGGCATCCATAGACATAAAGGATGCTTACCTTCATGTGCCAATTTTTCAGCCACATCAAGTATTTCTACGCTTCGCGTGGCTCAGCGTCATTTCCAATTTGTGGCGCTCCCCTTCGGGTTGGCTACGGCCCCCCGGGTATTCACGAAGGTCCTAGCCCCAATTCTAGCCAATCTAAGGACCCAAGGGGTCACGGTACTGGCTTACCTGGACGACCTCTTGTCTCCTGGCCTGGAACGAGCAGTGGCCCTCACGGTTCAGTACCTCGAGAGGTTCGGCTGGGTCCTAAATCGAGACAAGTCGGCATTCCTGCCCACAAGGCAGCTGGAATATCTCGGCATGAGATTGGATACAGAACTACAAAAGGTGTTCCTACCCCTATTAAAGGTCAAGGCCATCAAGGAGCTAATACAAATAGTTCTAAGAAAGAAAAGGCCAACTGTTCGCCTATGTATGCGACTACTAGGCAAGATGGTGGCCACATTCGAGGCGGTTCCGTACGCTCAGAGCCACACTCGCATCCTGCAGGCAGCCATCCTGTCAGCATGGAGCAAGAGGCCTCAGGCCTTAGAAATTCCTTTGCCACTCTCACCAAGAGTGCGGCAAAGTCTATCTTGGTGGTTAAACCCTCAGAATCTCCTGAAGGGAAAGACTTTCAGTCCTGTGACCTGGAAGATAGTAACCACAGACGCCAGCCTGATGGGCTGGGGAGCAATTTTGGATGGTTGCACTCGCCAGGGCACTTGGGCAGCGGCAGAGAAGCAGTTGCCCATCAATATCTTGGAGCTCAGAGCTGCTCGACTAGCCCTCAGGGCTTGGACGTCCAAACTACAGGGGTTCCCGGTGAGAATACAATCGGACAATGCCACGGCGGTGGCATATATAAATCACCAAGGGGGAACCAAGAGTCAAGCCGCTCAGAAAGAAGTGAGCTTGATTTTCTTGTGGGCAGAAGCCCATGTGCTTTGCATATCGGCTATATTCATTCCCGGAGTGGACAACCTACAGGCGGACTTCTTAAGTCGCCAGACTCTGTTGCCGGGGGAGTGGTCTCTGCATCCACAGGTCTTTCAGACACTCTGCCAGAAATGGGGAGTGCCGGACGTGGATATCATGGCATCGAGACTGAACAAGAAGCTAGACAGGTTCATGTCCCGCACAAGGGATCCCAGGGCCTGCGGAACCGATGCGTTAGTTTGCCCTTGGCATCAGTTCAAACTTCTTTATGCATTTCCCCCGCTCCAGTTACTACCCCGCCTGCTGCGCAGGATCAGGGTGGAGCACATACCAGTTATCCTGGTAGCTCCAGCATGGCCCAGAAGGGCATGGTATTCACTAATCCTGAAGATGGTAGTGGGAGACCCTTGGACTCTTCCTCTACGGCCAGACCTGCTATCGCAAGGTCCGATCCTCCACCCTGCCTTACGGCATCTAAATTTGACGGCCTGGAAGCTGAATCCCTGATTCTCAGGGGTAGAGGTCTGTCTCAGAAAGTAATCTCTACCCTAATCAGAGCCAGGAAACCGTTTTCTAGGGTGATTTATTACAGGGTCTGGAAGGCCTATGTAGGCTGGTGTGAGTCCAAGCGATGGCTTTCTCGCAAATTTACCATCGATAGAGTATTAAAGCGGTCCTCCACCCTAAAGTGGAGTCCCGCTGATCGGAACCCTCCCCCCCTCCGGTGTCACATTTGACACCTTTCAGGGGGGAGGGGGGTGCAGACACCTGTCTAAAGACAGGTATTTGCACCCACTTCCGGCCACACGATACGGGCGAAAGACGGGCATTCCGTCACATCCCGTCTGTCGCCCGTTGTGTGCTGGGAACACTCGGCTCCCAGCACACAGCGTGTGAGCCAATCGGCGGGCGCAGCGCGACTCGCGCATGCGCCGTAGGGAACCGGGCAGTGAAGCCGCAGCGCTTCACTTCCTGGTTCCCTCAGCGTGGATGGCGGGGGGAGCAGCAGAGTGACGAGCGATCGCTCGTGCTCTGCTGCGATCGGCGCTGGACTCCAGGACAGGTAAGTGTCCTAATATTAAAAGTCAGCAGCTGCAGTATTTGTAGCTGCTGACTTTTAATATTTTGTTCCCATGGCACATCCGCTTTAAGTTTTCTCCAGCTAGGAGTGGATAAAGGACTGGCATTAAGCACAATCAAGGGACAGATTTCAGCTTTGTCAGTGTGGTTTCAGCGGCCGCTGGCCACCCACTCGCTAGTTAAGACCTTCATTCAAGGGGTCTTACGTATTAATCCTCCAGTTAAATCCCCACTTTGTCCGTGGGATTTAAATCTTGTTCTGTCAAGTTTACAGAAACAACCTTTTGAGCCATTGGCTGAAATTCCTTTGGTTTTACTGACAAGGAAGTTAGTATTTTTGGTTGCCATGGTTTCCGCCAGGAGAGTATCGGAACTGGCAGCCTTATCCTGTAAGGAACCATATCTTATTTTACATAAGGACAAGGTCGTTCTCCGCCCTCATCCTTCCTTCCTACCAAAGGTTATTTCCAGTTTTCATCTAAACCAGGATTTGGTATTACCATCCTTCTTTCCTAAACCTACTTCCAAAAAGGAAGGGTTGCTGCATACCTTGGATATTGTCAGGGCCATGAAGGCCTATCTTAAAGCTACAGAGAAGATCCGGAAAACAGATGTGTTGTTCATTTTACCGGATGGGCCCAAAAAGGGGCAGGCAGCTGCAAAATCCACCATCTCGAGGTGGATTAAACAGTTAATCACTCAGGCCTACGGCTTGAAGGGGTTGCCTCCTCCGTTATCATTAAAGGCTCATTCTACTAGGGCCATGGGCGCCTCCTGGGCAGCACACCACCAGATATCTATGGCTCAAGTTTGCAAGGCGGCAACCTGGTCTTCGGTCCACACGTTTACAAAGTTCTACCAGTTGGACATAAGAAGGAATACTGATACAGCCTTTGGGCAGGCAGTGCTGCGGGCTGCAGTTTGAGACCCTCGGATTCCGGGGGCTCCCCTTTGAGTAAAATTTAAAATTATTTTTTTCTCAACTAAGTTGGATTTATTATGATTTAAGTATATCTCTAAATTAAATCCTTTTGTCTTGGGAAGATGTCTCCCTCCCCTCATTGTAAGCATTGCTTTGGGACATCCCACATAGTAATGAATATGCCGCTCTGTGTCCCGTGATGTACGAGAAAGAAAAAGGGATTTTTAATACAGCTTACCTGTAAAATCCTTTTCTTGGAGTACATCACGGGACACAGAGCTCCCACCCCTCTTATGGGGACCATTTTGGGAGGCATACTGCTTGCTACAAAACTGAGGTACTCCTCCTATGGGAGGGGGTTATATAGGGAGGGGCACTTCCTGTTTGAGTAATAGTAATGAATATGCCGCTCTGTGTCCCGTGATGTACTCCAAGAAAAGGATTTTACAGGTAAGCTGTATTAAAAATCCCTTTTTTTCTTCCTTGCCTTCCTCCCTGTGGCTAACATTTCGTTTTCCCTGGGCTTTCTCCTGTTGGGCAATCTGGTGAGGTCCCTCCCCCCCCATTCCCATCTCCCCTCACCCCCCCTCCCCCCACCCCATTCCCATCTCCCCTCACCCCCCCTCCCTCTCCCCCTTTTTGGCCACCTATTGACCTCTGGACCGGCTTCCATATCCTGGTCCAGATCTCTCTAGGTGGGGTCTGGGATTGCCTCCTCCCACTCATTTATTTCGAATGGGATAGAGGGGATCGAACTTTCCCCTCCTAATGGGGTACGGACCTCCCTTCCCCTCCCACCCCCCCTCCCTCCCAAGAAGACAGAGAGAAAAGGAGAAGGTGGTGAGGAAGGGAGAAAAGAGAAGAAAGAGAAAAGAAAAGAAAAAGAAAACAAAGAAAAAAAGAAAAGGAAGGATTATGAAAGAGAGTCTGAGACCTCCCCACTCTGGGGTCTACTCCCAGCCGGGTAAATCGGGGAGCTGAATTTCTAGTCTATTACAGAAATCCTTCAAATCTTCGGGAAATCTTAGAGTTGCGGACCTCCCTTCTTTTGTTGCTATTAGGCAAGCGGGGAACCCCCAGTTATATTTAATTTTCTGAGCAACCAACTGATTTAGGAGTGGTTTTAAGAGTCGCCGTCTTGCCAGTGTATCTGGGGCTAGGTCCGCGAATATCTGTAGTTCTAGTCCTTGAAACACTATCGGGGGGGATCCCCTCAGTTTTTTCCAGATCATTTCTTTATCTTCATATAGCTGGAACCTTACAATCACGTCTCTAGTTCGATCGGTCTCAGCTCTTCTAGGGTTTCCCACTCTATGTACTCTTTCAATCTTAATTAGTTCTTCTGGTGCACGTCCTAATAAGACGTTAAAAATCTTCTGTATAGTTATCTTAAGCTCTTCTCCTTTCTCCTCTGGTATGGATCTTATTCTCAGGTTCTGTCTTCGGTGTCTGTTCTCTTGGTCCTCCAGTCGGTACATGGTCTGTCTCTGCTGGTGTTGTACCTGCTCGAGTTGGACCTTTAAGGTGTTAAGTTCCAGCTCTTGCTTATCCGTCTTCTCTTCGACTGACTCTACTCTTGAGAGTAAGTGTCCAAAATCTGTCCGTAGGGTCTGAATCTCCCCTTTGATTGCGTTTTCTAGTCTCAACAACATCTCTTCCATTTCTTCCTTGGATAGGGTATGTGTGGCTGGCCGGTGTTCATCCATCCTACTAGTTTCTGAGTCGCTCTCAGTGCCCCCTTCTCTTGTTTCCACTGATGTTTCTCTTGAGTTACCGTTTTGAGGCTTCTTGTTTACAGTCTTTTTTTCCTTATCCTTTTTTACCTGTTGTTGTTTTGCTCCTTGTGATCTTGGGGTGTCGTCTTTAATCATGAACGATCTGATGGACCTTGTAGTTTTTTTGTCGCTTGGTGTCTTCGGGGGTCCCCCTTTTGTAGATCTGCTTGCCATCCTGTGCATTCCCCCCCCCTCTTTCTGATTCTCTTACCCAGCTCGGCCTCCTCTCTTATCCTTTCTTTTCGAATTTACTCTCTTCTCCTGGGGTCTGTCCCTGAGCTATTGCCTCCCAATGGCTGCGTTTCTGGGAAGGGGGAGTTATAGAGCTAATCGAGTCAGTTTTCTAAGCGGGGTCTTATCCCCATTAAAGGTCTCTGTTATCTTTCTCAGGCACACTTCATGTATTAATGTTCCTATGTATGCTACTACAATCATACAATCATATGATCATACAAATCGAGTGTTTAACCGATCTCTGGAGTATCGGAAGTGTCGACAGAAAATAGCAAAAATTAAGAGGACCAAAAAAAAATATGCCGCAAAGAGAAGGAAAGAAAGGAAAAAAAAGAAAAAAAAGTAGGGGGCAAAAAGAGAGAGCGGCTGGGCCCGCCGAACAGTATTCAGGATTCAAGGTTTATAGGAATTTTTAAATTTGCTGAGTTGGGAGCCGTGTCCTATACAGAGGATGAGACTTTATCCTTCATTTAGTGAGTTAATTTGCTTAGTCTCCCCTGTCCTTTAGATCTCGCTGCTCTCTTAATGGCCTCTTAGTCTCTCCCTCTGTGTATGTATAACTATACTTCCATCTATGAAGATATATACCGGTGTCCGAGGTGTCACAGTTATTTACCAAGAGCTGAGTTCAATGGTGCCCAGACGCTAGCTTAGGTGTCCCGCGGTTCCACTGTCTATTTTCTTTCAGATGTCAGTGATATTATATGAACTTTCAGCGGGCATAGTGTTGCGTCCTTTTCTTTTTTTTTTCCCTCTCCTCCTCTCTTTTTTCTTTTCCCTTACAGGGACTTGTTTAATTCAGGGGTTTACTTTTTAACCCCTTCTTGTCCCTCAGCTGCAGACCAGCTCTTCACTTACAGCTCATGCAGTGCTTAACAGAACTATATGCAAACAAACACCTTTTTTTTTCCATATTCAATTACTTTCAATCATGTCATTTATACTTTAAAGTTTCAGGGTTTGCTGTGTCATATTAGCAATCATTTATCTTCCCTTTCTAATATATACTTCTTGCTTTCAATGATAGTACAATAGGTAGCAAATATCCAACCTTTCTCAGCTCTCCTTAGCAGCTTGTTCGTGTATACAGCTCCTCCTCTGCTTCTCTCAGAGGGAGTTTCCCCTACCTTACCTCAGTGCTTCCCTCTGGCGTGTATGATACCGGAGATGTGAGGGTCTGTGTACTCGGCAAATTCAATCTCTCCCCAGCGTGTCCTGCTTCCTTCCTCCGTCCCCACTCCTCACCAACTGTTTTTGCTGTGCCGCGGGGTTAATGTGCCCTCCGTTGCTGCGGTGTTAGGATGTCTGTGGCGCGGTGTTCAGCATATGTCCCGCCGGCGTGGAAGCAGCTCGCTCTTCCCTTCATTCCACTATGGTGATCCGTCCTCGCATCCGTGCAATCCCATGATGTTCTCTCCTCCCCACCTACGAGCACGCGCGCGTCCTCACGTGCACAGTGGCTCTCTTTTTAAGCATATCTGCTCAAACCCAGAAGGTATACATTTTCCTTCAATGCGTTGCCTAAATGACTGTAAAAAAGCATTGAGCTGTATTCTCCTAAAAGGATCTAGGACCTCCGAAAATGCTCTTTCTATCTCTTCCCTAGTCATTACCCGGTTTTCTCTAGAAAAATGCGTTAGTCTACTAATTCCCTGCCGCCTTAATTCTCTAAAGTTCTGATCTATCACCCCCGGCTCAAAACTTGGATTCCCCAGGATTGGGATCATGGGACTTAGATGTGTCGACATCTTTGTTTTCTTAAATATTTTTTTTGTCGTCTGGATTGTAGCCCCAATCGTGGGGTGTCTCTTCACCTCCTGTGGTATCTCAGCTTCTGAGAGCCACACTATTCCTTCTAAAGGTATAACAGTTGTAGTTTGTTCCAACTGTATCCATGGCTTTGCCTCTTGTACTGTGCACCAGTCCACTACCCGTGTTAAGTGCGATGCTTCATAATAGCTCACCGGGTCCGGGAGGCCTACCCCTCCTCGTTCTTTAGGTAGAGTCAGAATAGCTCTACGTACCCTCGGGGGTTTTCCTGCCCAAATAAATCTTACAAATCTTGCCCTTAGATCTTTCAAAAAGCCAGCCGATAACGGGTAGGGCCTGGAACAAATACAATATTCTCAGCATTATGTTCATTTTAATGATATTTATTTTTCCAAACCAGGTAAAAATTTATTTCTCCCACCTCTGGAAGTCCATTTTAATTTGCCTAATCAGTGGTGCATAATTAAGGTCAAATATACGATTAAGGTTATTTGGTATTTTAGTCCCCAAATAGCTTAAATGTGATTCTGTCCATTTAAATCTAAAGTTGTCTGCCAGTTGTTGCTTTAACATTCCATTCATTTCCACTCCCATTGCTTCGGACTTACTGTAATTTACTTTAAAATTGGACATCTCCCCATACCTCCGTAACTCCGACAACAATGGCGGCAGAGATATCACCGGTGAAGTTATAAAAAACAGTAAGTCGTCGGCATAAGCTGCCACCTTATGTTCCCTCCCTTTTGTTCTAATTCCCCTGATATCTGTATTAGCCCGTATTGTTTTTAAAAATGGTTCTACTGTGAGAATAAATATGATGGGTGAGAGTGGACATCCCTGACGCGTTCCATTACCTATCGGAAAGGATTCAGACATAACATCGTTCACCTTCACTCTAGCTCTTGGGCATGAGTATAAGCTTGTAATCCAATTTAACATCCCCTTTTTTAATCCTATATGTTGTAAAACTGCTCTCAGGAATGTCCACTCTACCCGATCAAATGCCTTCTCCGCATCCGCAGATACGATCACTAACGGTTTCTGCTGGGAGTGTGATAGTTGAATGGCACTAAGGACCCTTTGTGTATTTTCCCTCCCCTCTCTACCCGGGGTAAATCCCACCTGATCTGGATGTATGAGGTCCGGGATAAATCCCAATAACCTATTTGCAAGTATCTTCGTTAAAATCTTAAGATCAACATTCAACAATGAAATTGGGCGGTAACTGGCACACTGGGTTGGGTCTTTGCCTGCTTTCGGAATTAAAGTTATATGAGCCATCAATGTCTCTCCTCTCATCTCCTGTCCTTCTCGTATAGAATTAAAGGCGACAAGGAATTTCGGTGCCAACCTTTCAGAGAAAGTTTTATAGTATAACAGCGTATAGCCATCTGGACCTGGTGATCTTCTGGGTTTTAATGCTTTCAACGCTTCTAAGAATTCTTCTAATTTAATTGGACCGTCCATATTTTCTGCCTCCTCTTCTGACACCCCCGGCATCCCTGATGTTACTATATAATCATTTACCTGTTGTTCCCTGCTTGAAGCAGGATGTTGGCTTTTTATGTTGTACAGCTTCAAATAATAGTCCCTAAACGTCTTTGCGATTTCCTGTGACGATTTAACTAGGGTATCACCCTGCGTTTTTATATGCTCAATATGATTCCTCGCCCTTGTCTCTCTCAGCGCATTTGCCAACATTCTACCCGGTTTATTTCCGAATTCATAATATGCACGCTTACATCTAGTTAGTTTTGCCCTCGCTCTCTCTGTTAGTAAAACATTTAGTTCCTCCCGTAATCTCGTAAGTTTGTCCTCATTCCCTATAGTTTGGAGTTTCTTATGCGACCGCTCCACTACTTTAAAGTGACAAGTGCTTTTGCGCTAATACGGATCCTTAATAAATAATAATCCTAAACAAAATTACAGTGCAGCAAAACCTAAAAGTGTTTACAGGACACAAAATGTGGAAATGAATAAAATGGGGTTCTGCGCAACATCTCACACAGTCATGGTAAGTGAAAAAATGTGTAAATAAATTAATAAAATAATTAAAATAAAACAACAAGAGAGCTCGCAAGCTCAATAATAATGAGTGAGTGGAATGATTAAATATAATATGAGAGCTACCAAGCTCAATGTGTAGATGAATCAAATAAATATATTGATGAATCAAACAAATATATAAATCACAAAGTCCCAAAATAAGTGAATAAATAAGTGATAATATCACAAAAAATAGGTGATAATATCACAAAAGGAGTAATAAAGTGATAAGTGCCAAATAGTCCTATATTCAGTGTAATCAAGAGACTGCCCAAATGGAACTGCTGATGTTGCCGAATTTCCACTTAATGAGATAGGGGTTGTTGACCGATGCATGCACACATCCCTCCCTAGGCTCACAGGACTCTTACCTCAAAGTCAGTAGTAAGGGGCATTCACTATGAGCCTCAGTGGCAATCTTCTATGGATAATCTCAGCCAGTCCTCCTGAACCACAGATACACGTCCCTCAGCTAATCCAGGCAATGCTCGGACCAAAATAAAAATAAAAAAGAGGGAACAGAAGGAGGCTCCAATCGTGAAATACTGTAAGGCTCAGGGGTATTTTAATGTATGGAAAAACCTGTGCTTACATCAAAACAATAATAAAAGAACGTGCAGCAAATTTAAAAACGAGCGGCGTCCACGGCGCCAGCTTACGTCACTCCAGGTGTACGTCCGTCCAATCCCTACGCGTTACGACACGGAATCACGTGTCTTCATCTGGGGCTAGCATTGCCTGGATTAGCTGAGGGACGTGTATCTGTGGTTCAGGAGGACTGGCTGAGATTATCCATAGAAGATTGCCACTGAGGCTCATAGTGAATGCCCCTTACTACTGACTTTGAGGTAAGAGTCCTGTGAGCCTAGGGAGGGATGTGTGCATGCATCGGTCAACAACCCCTATCTCATTAAGTGGAAATTCGGCAACATCAGCAGTTCCATTTGGGCAGTCTCTTGATTACACTGAATATAGGACTATTTGGCACTTATCACTTTATTACTCCTTTTGTGATATTATCACCTATTTTTTGTGATATTATCACTTATTTATTCACTTATTTTGGGACTTTGTGATTTATATATTTGTTTGATTCATCAATATATTTATTTGATTCATCTACACATTGAGCTTGGTAGCTCTCATATTATATTTAATCATTCCACTCACTCATTATTATTGAGCTTGCGAGCTCTCTTGTTGTTTTATTTTAATTATTTTATTAATTTATTTACACATTTTTTCACTTACCATGACTGTGTGAGATGTTGCGCAGAACCCCATTTTATTCGCTCCACTACTTTGATCTCCTCAATCAGCGCATCTAACTTTGCCCCAAAAATGTGTTTCCTACGTGCGCCGAGTGAGATAAGGATTCCCCTTAGATAACACTTAAGCGCTTCCCATACACACAAAGGACTTATTTCTTCTGAAATGTTAACTTCAAAGTAAGATTCGATTTCCTCTGCTATTTGATTTTCATACTCTGGATCCTTCAGGTGCATCTCATTTATTCTCCAGTGCCATTCACGGGGAATTAGCTCTTCCAATTCCAAGATGCAGTTGGTGGGCGAGTGATCTGATATCATAAATGAACCTATAGAAGCCCCCACTACACACGACAGGACATTCTGTGACACAAAAACATAGTCAATTCTGGTATACGTCTTATGTCTCGATGAGAAAAAAGTATAATCTCTGTCGTGTGCATGGAGGACCCTCCATGTGTCCATCAACTGCAGGTCCTGTAACAGTTCCTTTACTCTTCGTATTTTTCTATATGATAAATGAGATACTCCCTTAGAAACATCCAGAGCTGGATCCAATACCAAGTTCAGATCCCCACCCATTATCACCATCCCCTCCTTATTCTGATGGACCATATTCAAATATATTTCCAGTGCACTAACTTGATTTTCATTTGGCAAATACAGGTTTACCAGTGTGACCTTTTGATCGCATAGTAGTCCTATCACAATAAGGAGGCGACCCGTCTCATCTTTCACTGTCTTACACTCTTTCCATGGCACTTGAATTGACACCAAGATAGATACCCCATTTGTCTTTGTAGACTGGGATGCGCTATGATATACCGTAGGGAATTTACGATTTCCCAACTTCGGAATTTTATCATTTTTAAAATGTGTCTCCTGTAAGAATATTATTTGGGATTTCAATCTACTTAGTTCCGCTAGGAGTTTTGAGCGTTTCTCGGGGTTATTTAGCCCCTTTACATTATATGAGGTAACGTTTAACTTGGTCATCTTACTATTTTACTTCTGGCTAGTCCTGTTGGGGACTGAGTAGGTTACCAACAGGAGAGCCAAATATACAAAACAAACAACAACAAAACAAAAAAGAAAAGAAAAATAAATTAAAAAATTAAAATTAAATAAATAAAAACCGCACACTCCGGGTCTGGCAAAAATTCCAACCCCACGGATATTGTATTTTCTAAATAGTCACAGGTCTTATGCCACCGCAAATTGGCCTGCAACCCGCAGTATCTCAAAAAATAAATAAAAAAAATCAACACACAAAATTTAAACGTCTCTGACTTCCCCCCCCCCCCACTTGGAGGTGAGACGTTAAGATTGGGAGAGGTGAAAAAGCACAGCCATGATCTGAGCCTTTTTGTCTATACCCCCGTGCACCCCACAATTAATTCTGTATTTCTACCACATCACCTTTCAATACCCATCTCTCAGCACTCCTATATTACACATTGCTCATCTAGTGGTATACCCTTTCTTCATACCTTTCCTAGGTTCCCCTTCCCCCCCCATCCCTTTGCCCCCCTCCCCCCCCCCCTCGCTTCCTCATTCATTTTATAGTTGGTCTATAATCTGTCTGCTGCGATAGGTGAGAGAGACTAAAAAAAAAAGGGGTGCAGGCAAAAGAACTCTGCTTCTTCCACCTTCGTTCCGGGGGCCTATCCTCTTATGTCCCCCATCCTCCCTCCCTCCCTGAAAAAAAAAAAAAAAAGGAACCCCCCCCCCCATGTGACTTCCCAAAATGTTGTATTGAATAGTGATCTATTAATTAGTGACTAAATAAATAGATTAATAAGTATTGTCAGTGATTATTAAATAGGTAAATACATATCCTCCCCGTGCATTATTTAGTGTCCATTACTTGCATATTATATTGCATCTGAGGTGTCATTCCCCTGATGACTTCCCCCCACTCATATATCTAAACTACTCCAGTGGTGGAAAAAAAAAAGAAGTGTTATACCTTTATTCTGTGATTCTTGTGATTCCCCCTATTCCTCCACCCCCCTACCCACCTCTAATTTTAAAGAATTTTAGAGTAACCAAACACACAAAAAAAAAACACATAAAACCATAATGTTGATAAGCCCCCTTTTATCTTAACCTACCCTCCCCCTCCCACTCCTTCCACGCTTTATATATGGGTGCTCAGAAGGTCCACGCTCATGCCCCTCCTATTAACCCCACAGCCTCCCTGGATCTTTGATTTGGAGAGAGAGAAAAAGAATGTCCACAGATATACATTTGCCCCCCCCCCCCAAAAAAAGGGGGAGATATCCAGTATATCGCCGGGTTCCAGCCTTTACATAACCATTTTATATATACATACATATTATACCAAGTGACTGGCAAAAGCACAGTGTGACATAAACCACCACCACAGAACACACTGGTCCTTACCAGATCCTTAATTAAGAAAGGCAAAAAGCAAGCGTGAGAAGTGTGTGTGCAGCCAACACAGGGGTCTTCAAAATGGAGCAATCCTCAATCAGGTCAGCGATCCAATAATAAGGAGAAGAGAGCCATATGGTGTAATAACGTTTGTATAGGGTTTAATAAAAAAATATAGCACTTACAGCATAAAATCTGGAAATACAGCAAAAACGAAAACTCCGACCGGTAACGGAGCTAGTTCCTCACAAGCGGTGACGTCACTACGCCTCCTCCCAACATTTCATCCAATAGGACTTGGTCACGGGGTGTGAGGAGGCGTCTTGCGTCACCGCTTAAATAACATAGCAGCAGGCGGGGCCAGCGTGGACACACGTCCCGAGCGACAAGCGATTCGCCATTTTAGCTAAGGGCAAAGTTAAGGGAAAAACGACAAACCATAAAGCAATGACCAGAAGGTCATAAACAATAATGGTGACAAGATGCAAAGAAAACCAGTACCTCATAGAACTACCGAGGATATTAGTCCAAGGGAGCAGAAGAAAAAGAATCACTTTACAGCTTGAACAGATTAAAATGAACAACGTTTATGCACACTCGTTTTTTAATTGAGTGATGCAAAAGTGCATCATGGGAGATTTTCCACATCATATGGCTACTGAGGCTATTATGCATCATCATATCACTCATACAACATAGCCATTAGAGTGAACTATCAAGTTATTTACATTTCCTACTCATATATAAAAAATATATCAGCGATAGAAATGCAAATATATAGAAGGCTTTTAAAAACCAACGATAGCAACAACCACTATCACCGTTTATGTGAGTGGAAAGTTGGTGACCGATAATACCAACAATGCAAAAAATTAAAAAGACAATTTTATAAAAAATATGTCTATATATTAAAAATTAATATAAAAATATATAAAATATTATTTAAATAACGAAACAAATTTATTGAAAAAATAAATAAAATAAACGGGACTTGACGTCACACGTATAGAGAGTCACCAGAGACGTATGTCCACACTGCTCGTACAGAATCCATCATCTTTATAACTAAAATAAGCAATGAATTATTAGAAGATTATTGACCATCAATATGGATGACGTATGTCATCAACACCAAAGGGGTACAAATATAATACAGACCTCAACAATGAAGACAGTGCCCATTTAAAAACTACAGTAAATGGATCAATAAACGAAAAAGGAAAAGGGAACAAATGAAGGGGAAGGGGAGATAAACTCTATATATGCGGAAAATCGAAAGCAAGCACCCATGGTCAATATCGGTTATTTAAGAATTGTCGATAAAGCAATTTACGTCAACCTCTATGTTTAGGCCATGGGGCTCATAGCACTTAAGAGTGTAAACCCACTGCATTTCTGTTCTCGAAATAGTCCTAACTAGATCACTTCCCCTCCAGTGTGCTTGGAATTTATCTATGCCTATACATTTAATGCCAGTAGGGTCCTTCCCATGACACATCAGAAAATGTTTTGACACTGAATGGTTAGGGAAGCCGCTAACAATGTTGGTTACATGTTCATTGAGGCGGATATGTAGGGCACGTTTGGTCCTGCCCACATGGGCATTGTAGCAGATAAATAACCCCAACACTAGAACAGGTAATGAAAGATTCTATATTAAATATTTTGGATGAGTGTCTTGAATGAAAATTCAAAAGTCTTTTTTGAAATTGTAGTGTTGACAGCACAGACTTGACACTTCCCACATTTGAAAAAACCGACCAGGCCTGACAAAAACATTGAGGCAATTTTGGGAGGGTCTAAAACATTGGGAGACAATTTGTCTCTAAGTGATGTAGAGCCCCTAAATACCACTCTCGGTTTGTCAGGGAGAATGGCACTGAGGGTCTTGTCACTCCTAAGAACATGCCAGTGTCTAGACACAATATGTCTGACACTGGCATGTTGGCACGAATAATCCGTTATGAACGGGGCTGAATAATTGACCAACTGATCTACCTTTGGTTTGGTCTGGAGCAGATCCTCACGCTTGGTTTGGTTAACCAAACCCAGTGTATTCACAAGGGAATCATGGTTGTAACCCTTGTCCAGAAAGCGTTCAGTTAAGACACCTGCCTGTTCAACAAAGATGATATGTTCGCTACAGTTCCTCTTTAGACGGAGGAACTGACCTTTCGGTACAGCCCGAAGCCAGGCTGAATGGTGGCAGCTATCACTGGGTATGAACGAATTTCTGTCCGTAGTCTTGAAGTAAGTGGAGGTAGCAAACTTCCCTCTATCAATTGAAATGGTGAGGTCTAGAAAGTTAATACTTTCTTTGCTTGCCTCATATTTTAGGACAATGCCTCTATCATTACAATTGAGAAATGACATAAAGGTGGATAGCTCCTCCTCGGAACCCTTCCATAGGAGGAGGATGTCGTCAATATACCTGGCCCACAGCATAATCTGGGGCCTAGAGGTAACATCGACGACATCCTCCTCCCACTTGGCCATAAATAAATTTGCCAAGCTGGGGGCATACTTAGCCCCCATGGCAACTCCCCTATCTTGACGATAGAATTGCCCATTGTGCCAAAAGAAATTATGGGAGGCTGCAAACTGCAGCAATTCCATAATGTATGCAATTTGGACGTCAGAAAGTGCTGAATCTCTGTCCAAAAAATGTCCTACTGCTTCAAGGCCTAAGTTATGAGGAATTACCGTATATAGAGACGTGACATCGGCAGTCATGAGCCACAGACCTGAGGTTGGTTGTAGGTTTTCCAAAATATTGATAACCTGTCTAGTATCTTTTAAAAAAGACGGCATCTTGGCGCATGCGCGAGGCTCACGATGGAGGACGTGTCCCGTTAGAGCTCCGCACCCTCCGCCACATCATCGGGACTTAATAAGCGTTCTGGACCGATCTGCAACCCCGTTCTTTCGAACACTCCCCTCCGGAATAGGCACCGATCCATCCGGGATGGTTTTAACCGGTCACCGCGGCAAGATGAAGCCGAAACCTATCAAAGAAGCTCTGGCCCGCGCCTCCTCCAAAATGGCGGCGAAGGCCTTAGCCAGACAACAGGCCGCATCCCCGGACGAATCTGCACAGGCTGATAGTGGGGAAGAAGACTGCGCGGAATCTTACACCAGCGGTTCCCCTACCCATCCGGCACCAGGTATGTCTCAATCGGACTTTCTTAGACACATGGAATCTATGTTACAAAAGGCCCTTAAAGTCACATCAGACCAAATTACCAACAGACTATCCCGTGAAATCAGAGAATTAGGCCAGAGGACATCTGACCTAGAGACCAGGGTAGACGACTTGGAACTCACCTTGCAAGAACAGGCCCAGGAGCAGGCAGCCTTACGTGATGAAAATGCCACACTCCTCTCACGTTTAGAAGATGCAGAAAATCGCTCCTGCAGATCGAATCTACGCATCCGTGGTATCCCTGAGACTATTGACGATCTGCAATCCTTTTCTACGGCCTTATTCCAAGAACTCTCAGCATCCTCTATACCGATCGAACGGCTGGAATTCGATCGAATCCACAGGGCTCTTACCCGACGCCAACAGGACGGTCCCCCTCGGGACATCATAGTTAAACTGCACTTCTTCCGCACTAAAGAACAGCTACTTGCTGCTGCCCGCAATAAAGGCACTCTCTTATTCCAGGGCCATACGTACCAGCTCTTTTCTGACCTGGCTCCCCTTACCATCGCTAAACGACGCGCCATGAAGCCACAGCTACAGGTGCTAATGCAAAACCACTTGAAATACACCTGGCGCTTTCCTTTTGCTTTGCAATTCTCCTACCTGGGTCAACAACACTCATGTACAACTCCGGAATCCCTTCAACGCCTTTTGGAATCACTCCACCTGGTCGCTCCTGCACAATCCTCAGAGACTAACTTACCCCGTAAACCGGCTCGCGATGCTGCTCGTCAGTATGGATCCACCCCACAAAGACCTCACCCGGGTCCGTCTTCCGTGCGGAAAGGAACCCCGGCCCATACTCCAAAATCCGGTTTGCCTGGCCGACAACTACACTCACCTCGCTGAGTTTACTCATCTAAATTCTTCTTTTTGCAGATCTCTACAGTGCCCCCTTGGTGTCGCAGATGGCCTTCCCGGCAGAAACGATCGAATCACATGGAACTTTTGCTCCATCTAGCTTTACCTACGAGCGATCCCTCATCTGCGACACCCGGGGCCTGCCTGCTTTAGCTCCATCCCTCCACACTGGGGGACTGTTACAATCCATTGTCACCCCCGGAGGTTGCTAAAGTCCAGTTCTACACTTCTCTACTGTTTACTTTTTGTTTAAATCTCATTTTTTTTTGTTTATTTTGTTCCTTATATAACGGTGATATCACAGACAATCTGAGAGGATTTATTCCTCCCTGCTCTCCAACTCAACCAAAGTGATTGACATTTAGGATGTACCTGGGTTGATCTCCGCCCGTACTTCATTGGGTGCGGGCTGACATTGACCCATGACTGTTATATGACATAGATAACTTCAGATAATATCTGTAGTTTTGAGGGTGGGATGCTGTTGTTTTGCTGCTGCTATATGCACTTTAACCCCCCTCTCCCTTTAGAAGCCCTCTTTCCTTCCCCTTCCCTCCCCCCCCCCTTTCCCTGACCCTTTCCTCTTTACTCTCCTCCACTTCACCCCATACCCCTCCACTCTCCCTCTCTTCCCCCTCCCCCCCTTACCCAACCTCCCTTTCTATTTCCTCCCCTCCTTCCATCTCTCCTCACCATTCCCTAACTTTCCTTTTCGTTGTTCCTTCCCCTTCCCTCCCAGTCATCTTACTTTCCCTTTCCTTTCCTTCCCTGGTACACTCCCCCTCCCCCCCGTGATTTTTGCTTCTTATGTTGTTTACTGCACTCCTAGGGATTCCCCCTACTTGGGCTTCCTTTAAAAAAATTTGAACAAGTTGAGCGGCTATATTCAGCCCTGTTAGTTTTGTTGTTATCAACACTGAAATTCTAGTCCTATTTGCAGAAACGTGTTGCTGAATATAGAGTTTTTTATTTACTAGACTGTCTATTACAATCTGATATATGTAATGTACTATGCATCTCCCATTTGTGGCGGAGAGTCGTCACTGCTCCCCCCTTTCCACGGTTCACCCACCCACGGGCCAGCTGGCTTGCCCCTGTGTTGGTGTACTATTTAGTCGGGCTATAGAGTTATGCTCTTCCCCTACCCTATGTCTACTTACTTGCCCTACATGATTGCTCTTACTCTCTTCTCTCCCCTTTTTTGTTTCTCTTTCCCTCTCTTTCTTCTCTTTTCCTCAGATCGGCTGGGTCGCGTGGCCCTGATGGTCCCATCGAGCTATCCTACAACTGCTCCCAAATGGCCCCCTTGAAGGTGCTCTCACTAAACGTTAAAGGTCTCAACTCACCTAACAAGAGAGTCAAGGCCTTCCAGACTTTTGCTACCCTAAAAGCAGGTATAGTGGCTCTCCAAGAAACACATTTTTCAGCTCACACTACCCCCAAATTTTTTAGCTCACGATACCCTCAGGTGTATACTGCCTCAGCCTCCACGAAACACCGTGGTGTCTTAATTGCACTACACCACACTCTCCCTTTTATTGTAAACTCTGAAATCAAGGACCCAGAAGGCCGCTACATTATACTAGTGGGCCTTCTCCAAGATATTGAAACCACCCTGGTTTCTTATTATTCCCTCGAATACGAACCCAAATCCCTTCTTTTCTCATCTAATACAAGTGGTACGGACTCATTGTAGAGGGACACTGTTCCTTTGTGGAGACTCTAACTCAGTTCTACAACTGCACCTAGACAAATCACCCCATGCTCCTGATCATTATTCCCCCTCTCTACGTTTTCGGAAACTTTTACAACAAGCCTCTCTGCTTGACACCTGGCGTGAATGTAATCCCACCAAAAAAAATGACACCTTTTACTCATATCCGCACAAGTCATTTTCTAGAATTGACCATATTTTTATCTCGGTTGCCTCCTCCCCCATATTGCTCCAATCTGTAATCCAACCTATCTCTTGGTCCGACCATTGTGCAGTACTTACTACCGTATCCTCCCTAATTCCTTTGTCCAAAGACCGTACATGGTGTATTAATGAAGCCCACCTCATTAATCAATCTTATTGTTTTGACATCCAAATTGCTTTAGCTGACTACTTGAAACATAATGCCATCCCCGACATCTCCCCTGTCCTCCTATGGGAAGCCCATAAACCAGTTATCAGGGGAAAATGCATCTCAGTTTCCACCCATCTGAACCGTGACAAAAAAATTAGACTAGCTGAGCTAGAGTCTGACTTTCACCACTGTTCCCTCCAATTCCAATCCTCTCCTACTGAAACCCATAGAATCCGAATGGAAAAGTCCAGGACAGAACTTGATTTAGCTCTGGCTGAATCAGCTGACAAAGCCATTCGCAGATCAAATCACACCGCCTATACTAAGGCCAACAAACCAGATTAATTTCTGGCCCTTCGTCTTCGTCGTCCGGAACGGAACTATGCCCCGATTAGACTACGAATAGATAAACATGCTTATACTAGTAACCCTGTAAAAATTCTAGCTGAATTCCGAAAACGACTACATGATCTTTATAACACCCAATCCGCTTTCTCCCCCTCTACTGCAGATGCCCTGTTCCAAGATGTTCCCTTACCCACCTTATCAGATTCAAATCGTGAATGCCTAGAGAGACCCATCACAGTAGACGAGGTGCTAGCCGCTATCAAAACTCTTAAATCGCATAAACGACCTGGCCCTGATGGGCTCTCGGGCACTTACTTTAAGAAATTCGCCGGTACTCTTGCTCCTCTTCTTGCTAACTCCTTCAATGCTTTACTCCGACAACACTCCTTCGGACGGGACACATTGACAGCCATCATAGCCATGATTCCTAAACCCAATGTAGACAACTTCCTTTGGTCGAACTTCCGACCTATTTCACTCCTAAATCTTGACATTAAATTACTGGCAAAAGTCATGGCCCTGCGCCTTAACCCCTTGATTGGAAAACTGATCCATAAAGATCAGGTCGGTTTTATACCACGCAGACAGGCCAGTGATAACATCAGAAGAGTGGTTCTTCTGCAACATCTTGCTAGAACGCGCAAAATCCCTATGCACTTGCTATCCCTTGACATCAGGAAGGCCTTTGACACGGTCTCCTGGCCTTACCTGAATTATATTTTAACCCGTTGGGGCTTCGGACCACACTTTTTTACAGTGGGTAAACTCCCTATATAATCACCCCCAGGCCTATATTAAGTATTCCGGTTTCCGCTCAGAGGCCTTTCCGATAAGCAGGGATACTAGACAAGGGTGCCCCCTACCCCCCTTAATATTCGCTTTAGCTATTGAGCCCTTGGCGGCCTTGATTAGATCTAGCCCTGATGTCAAGGGATTAGAGGTGGCTTCTACCTCCCACAAAATTTGTCTGTTTACAGACGATGCCCTTTTATTTATCACATCTCCCCGCATTTCGCTTCCAAACCTCATACGGATTCTCGAACTATTCGCTAATGTCTCCGGTCTAGAGGTGAATCAATCTAAATCTATGGCTCTCAATGTGTCTCTCCCCCTCTCTGAAGTTACCCACCTACAAGAGTACTTTCCTTTCGCTTGGTCTACCAAATCCCTTCCATATTTAGGCATTAAGTTGACTTCTGACCCATGTTCCCTTTACAGTTCCAACTACCTTCCTATGTTGTCACATCTAACCTCTCTACTAGACTCTTGGAAACCGCTATGTGTTTCTTGGTTAGGTCGAGTGGCAGCTGTAAAGATGTCCCTGCTTCCAAAGCTGCTTTATTTGTATAGAGTCCTTCCTATTTCGGTCCCCTCATATTTCCACCGGGTCATTCTGTCTAGAGTCTTTAAATATATTTGGGGCCCTGTTAAACCCCGAGTTGCTAGGTCTGTTCTCTTGCGAGATAAACTTAGCGGAGGCCTGGGTATCCCAAATTTTTCTCGTTACTATCAAGCTGCGCAACTTGCCCAAATTACACTATACCACGCTACGTCGGAAACCCCTATATGGGTTAGCTTGGAAGCAATAGATATTTATCCCCTTTTAATTTCCAATCTTCTCTGGCTACCCCCGCTGGCCCGTAGTCCACTCCATAATCCGGTTACCCGCCATTCACTCAGACTCTGGGACAGTTTACGTAGTCGTTTTAGATTATTATCCACCCATGCTCCACTGCTATCCTTTTTTGGCCATCCACATTTTTATCCCGCCTACATAGAGCCTAATTCGTTTCATCTTTGGCTCCAGGCAGGCCTACACAGGATAAGCGACCTTGTTACTGATACATCTCTCAAATCATTCTCAGACCTACAGACTCTGGCTAAGTTCCCCCCTAGAGAATGTTTCCACTACCTACAAATAGCCCATTTTGTTCGCTCAATTATAGGTGACTGTTCCTCCTTGGGCAGTATGTCCTGTTTTGAAAACATCTGTCGGTCAGATCCTCATGCCCCTGGTATCATTTCCCGCCTATATGCCCATTTCACTGCTGACTCCATTGACCTTCCCCTGTACGCTGCACAATGGTCTAAAGACCTTCAGATATCATTGGACAAGGAGGATTGGATAGCTATATTGAACCGTACAAAAACCTCTTCCCAAAATA